>NC_092360.1:21370909-22605376 GCF_030848805.1 Temnothorax longispinosus | reverse complement strand
TGCACAAACGTTGTGAGTATGACACCTTATTGTAGACAACTCTTTACAAAGAAAAACTCGTAAATTTTATTAATTGTAATTATAATAATGTGTTATTGGGAAAAATTAAAAAACTTGTGCGAAAATGAGAGCTGATGAAAGCCGAGAGTTGAAGACTAAGAATTGAGAACTGAAGATTGAGATTTTATAGCTTACAAGTTTAGAGTCGTAATGCACAATATTCAGAATTGTGAAATATCAGGATTTATATGCTGAGAAATTTACAATCGAGATTACATCTAAATTTTAGATTAGTAATCAGCGTATGCTAATGGTTATTGTCCCGAATATACTCCCTAAGATATTACCCTGTATTCGTGCAAGCCGAGATTCTTTTCTTCAATCTTGACATAGTTTATGAAAGCAAGAATGGCATTTTAGTTTTTCTTTTCTAAAGTTTTATAAAGTGACGTAAAGGAATTTTATCACTGCCATTTATTCAAATATGCAGGAATTTTAGAACAAAATTGGATTATTCCAATCTCGATTTCCGCATCTTTCGCAATAATTTATTAAGGAATTCAATAAGTATAAGACGTATAACAGGTATGATTCTGTTATTGAATATTTGGAGTATTTGTGTTACATTTCTACCCGCATAAGGTTTTAATTAAATAAAATTTAAATGTATAGTCTTATTTTTTTTATGACTTTCGAAACAATAATGTAAGTTGATCATACTTAACACTATTCAATGTATATAAATCAGTTGTGTTTGTAACTTACAATTAGAATATATAAAACATAAAATTATATTATTAAAATTTAAGCAATAACGTAAATGAATATTTTTTTTGCGTGAATAATTGAAAAAAAAAGAGAAACAAAGGGCTAAAGTAATATAAATAATACGTCATTTAATTGATGAAAAATGTGCACAAAAAACTGTGTGCTTTAATATATCTCTTTTTAATGAAATATTTATTTTAGCGACTGAATAAGCTTTTAACAAATCTGTATCTATAAAGGATCAATACTTAAGCTAACTCCAGTTTAACAATGCTTTGTATGGATCATATTTTATCGAGATAAGAGGATAAAAATATAAAACTTTAATAATATTTCAATATATTAAAATTGTCGACAAATACTCAAGAGAACTAAAATGTATGCAAACTATAATGCTATTTAAAGACAATTTGTATTATTTTTTCCAATTTTTAATTTATTCTTTGATTATATTTTTTTCTACTAAAAGATCTGTGCAGATTCAAAACCTTTTAACTGTGAATATTAAAATTGCAGATATTAACATTTAAATGAAATTTTTGACAAAGAAGAGTTTAATACAAAGATTACTTGCAGAATAAATTCCCACTATACTATTTCAAGATGTCCTGTATATTAAATAGTCGTCCCGACACTATCATTCATAAATATCATTTAAAATCAATTTTTTGGCATTGACGTCGGCACTTTTGCTTCCAGTCGATGCTTTATACAAAAAATGGAAAAGAATAGATTAGTTTGGTTTCTGGGAATTCTGCCAATGAGTATTAGCTGTACAAGCAGAAAGTAATGAAATGCGATTGCATTCCCGTGAACGGAACAAACTAAAATAAAATTTATGTATGAGAAGATATAATTTGTTATTAATTATTTTATGTTGAACTTATGCCTTATAAAGAAAAGATTAACAATAAGATAGAAAATGTTTTCTCTAAAATGAATAACACAGTGCACGCAAAAGTTTACTTATTGTGTTAGTTAAAAAAAAAGTGTTTTCTGCGAATATGATTTTTTAAGATATGTATGTAATTTAAAATTATTAAAACTACTAGTTTATATAAAAAGCAACTATTCCTCTCTTCTTGAATTATAATTATGTTTCTGTAAAATTATTAAAAACATATAATTTTTGTATTATCATGATTGAAGGATTCAAAGTTCTGAAATAATAATACCAAAGAATATATGACTAGATTGATTGTAACTTAATTATTTAATATACATTCAATGTTTTACATTATGGAGAGTACTTTTTCCACAAAAGCATTTACATAAATTAATTTTATATAAAGTTTTGAAAGAATAAAAATTATTTAATATCTTTAAAACAAAATTAAAGAAACTGTTATAAATGTATTAAAAAGTAATAAAGAAATGTAGAATCTAGTTCTATTAATTACGAAAATACTATTGATGATTAATGCTGCAGAATTGTAGTTAAAACTAATACACACACACACAAACTGGTATTAGTTACTTTTATTTCAGAGAAATTGTACTTTTTAAATTTTCAAACTTGGAGGAAAAATTTTGCTGGCATTCATATCGGCGAATAGTATCCTCTTGAACCCGTATAGGATGCATAAATCAGACGCGGGTGTCTGCGTAGGGCGAAGCCGCGTGCCAACTACGGTCGACTATGAGCGATGACGTAACGCACAGCCCTTCGAGGGACGCGACTGCAGCTGAGCAACATCTCAATGGTGCAGCTCCGAGTTGGGGTAGGTCAATGCGCTGGTGGGTAAGATACATTGGGGTCGCGATGGAACGCGTCGACCAGACGGCTCCCAACGTTTTTGTTTCAATTCGTGTAATCAGGGACGTGTAACATTCTGAGGACTTGATTTTAACCGCGGTCGTGAATATATTCGAACGTGGTATTTTGATGAACAAGTATTGTTCGATATCAACGGAACATGTGATAATATAATTAAACTAAAAATAATACAGAGCTAAAATATAAATATTAAATCTAAAAAAATATATAAAATTCTAATTTAATTGTTTCTATCTCATTTTATTACTATTAAAGATATAATTGCGTTGCTTATTTTATTTATATCGCCGGTTAAACGAATAAGTTTTTCTTTTAGCATTTAAATAAATAAAAATATATAAGTAAAACTAAAAGATAAACTCCCTCGCAAATATTAAGTGAGTAAATAAATCTTGTTTTTTGTAAAGTTGTTTTAGCGAGATCAAAAAAGTCTCTTTAATATCATCAATATTATTTGAAGTTTTCAGAGCTTACAGCATATATAAATATGTAAAGAAAATACGCTAGCAAGCAAAACAGAGAAAGTACTAAGTAGTAAAAGCAAAGATTTGTCAGACATACTGATCAAGTATATTTCACTATAAAAGCAGTACATAATCAAACTCATCATTATAAAATTTATAAAGATAGTTTAGATTTATTTATATCTTTTTGCTTTGACAATGTTTTCATATAAATAGGCCAAAAAGTTTCGAAAATTAATCCTAATTTAATAGTTAATAGAGTTAATCTAATTTATTATTCTGGAAATAATTGCATTTTTAAAAAGCTACATGTTATAAACTTAGCATTATTAAATATAATTTTAATTATAAAGTGTTTCTTGTTGATTATAATCATTATAAATGTAAATTTTTAGAATAATTACTTCGTATATATTTAAGCTAATTCTTTCGTATATATTCTCTACTATTTTTACATTCTTTTAAAAACATTTTGTCAAAACATTCATTCCTCAAATATATATGTGTATACACACACACACACACACACACACACACACACACACACACACACACACACAATATTTTTTTATATTTTATTAGCAGAGAGTGTGAGAGAGAATAAGTATATTCTATTTCGTTAATAGAGAGTTGCAATATATATATATATTTATAATTAAGAAATCGTCAAATAGTACCATAATTCCATGTTTTCTTCAATATACAGCATATAGTTTCTATATTGAGTAAATAGCCCGATATGTACATTTAAAGCTCTGCTCTTGCATATAGCATACTATATATCTAGTACCAGTATCATCACTGCCATGTTTGCTCTTGCCGCACCTACTATGTCCCTCTATCGGACGTACATGCTCCTCGAGGGCATTATAATTACAACTATTTTGGAAATTCGTGTCGAGATAACCGACCGACTAACCGTGACAAGATTGTCTTCGAACAAAACCGCATTTTGGAAGAGGGACTCGGGCTTATCTCTTATTCCAATTATTATCAATGCTATCGTTACAAGCGGGCACAGAATACCGTATAATTTTCGATGTATAATAACTACCCTCAACACAATATTATAATAATATTATTTAAAAAAAAAACTTAAAATATATATAATTTATAAAGCAAATATTTTAAATTCAATATGTTATTCTTAAAGTATAAAATATATAAAATAGTTTTGAACAGTAACTCTGATTTATCGTTTTTATTTTAGGTAAATGAATCTTACTCGTAAAACTTTGTATTAAAAAAAATTTCTCATAATTTCTCTCGCCATCAAATCATTAAACAAAATGCCAAGCACTGATATACTTATCGTAAAATAAACATTTCTGCATATACCATATATGTAATTTGGAATTTATCGTACACCCGCATGATTCCGTGCATTCCGTAAAGTAACATAGTTCATGTTGTAAAGTTAATTTCCTATATAATTGCACGCTTAAAATTTATTCATAGACCATTAAATCGATACTCCTAAATCTCATGCTTTATTAATATATGTTATAATAAATATTTTATTTATTTTTATTATACTTTCGTAATAATCATTTCTATCATCTCAATTAATTTATACATATATATAAATGAATTAAATATAAAATTCTTATATATTTATATTACATAATTAAATGTACAACATAAAAGGAATACGCTGCCGAAATATCTTTATAATCCTACAATACTGCGACAACTTTGTCTGCGACACTAATCCACAAAGTTAGAATCAATAGTGATAAATATAAATTTTTGAAGCCTCTCTCTCTTTCCCCTCCTCCTCCCCCTTTTTTCTCTTTCTCTCTCTATTATTCGAGTTGTCGAAGAGTAAAACTTTCAAGTAGATTTCTGTCAACGATTTTTCAATCTTGTATCTACCGAAGAATTGTTTGCTCCGAGAACAGCTCTCGAGTATGAACATTCAAAAATCGGGTCCGCGTTCAATATAAGTTTCTACGACTATAAGAACTGTCTCCTAAAAGTACTTATGTATCTTCAAGTTTGAGGTGCGTTTCGAGATTAACGCTTCCACAGATCGTCGTTTAGAAGGCTTCTCTTGTGCTATGCAAAGTATTTTCAATTTCCACGCGTACGTACACGCGGATACGGCTGCGGTTTTGAGGTCGTGCGCCTCTTTTCATGCCTATCTACTTCTCTTCTTTCTTCTTGCGGAGGTTTCCCACATCGGCGGAAAACCCTCTGTCTGCGTTCTCCCGTTCGCTTTATTACGCTGCAGACACCGCGAAGAATGAATACCTCGCGCGCCACCGCTCGCATCTGACTGGCGCATTTCTCTATAGTACATACAGGATGCTCGAAAATTGGCGTACTCTGTCTCGCGATGAGACTATCTGAAAGCGAATTTACGATTCGTTTAAAGGTCCATAGAACTGCACTCGATGTATGCAGTTACTAAGGAGACGTTCAAATCTTTATTGGGAAGACGGCCATGTAATCAAGAGGATTAATATTGCAATAATGAGCAATACATTCTCAATAATCCACAGTATGACAGATGACATGTACGTGCGATCAATAAGCACGCGTTCACAGTCGAAATTGGATTAGTCGTGATAATAGTTCCATGGAAACACTTCAACCAACACAATACTCGATATTATGTATCTCAGACGAATTATTTTACGTGAATGCAGACAAGTTTTTATGTAAATATACGAGCAAATTATTTTCAAAGTAATTTAAAGCCTTCTTTTTTATAAGCACATAGTTGTCTTATATTCATATATTTACAAGATTATACTTTGTAATTGGCAGATTTTAATTTTTGATGTGTATGTGAAGGCATATTTACTAAAGATGATTATTCTGGCAAATTCTCTAAAATATATTATACTCTATTAAATTTTTCTTTAAAAATATTAGAAATAATCAACTTATTGTTATCCGATATAGTATTCTGACAAAACTATTTTTCATGGAGTTAATTTGATTTTTATTTTACAAAGTAGATTTATAACACAATAATATATTTATATGTTATATATATATGGACTTCTCTTCTATGCTGTATTTATGTTATATAAATATTCTATTCTTTGATGAGCTTTAATATAAGTTTTGAACTATAAAAATGCTAAGACTGAATCGTTCTTCTAGCGATTCCAACGTGGCTTGCAAAAATTACAAACGTGATTAGAACAAGCCATATTATTAATAGCGATATCTATATACTGCGCGTAATGCAATTATTCTTCTCTCGCGGACGCTTCGTATACGCAAACGTATACACACACATATTTGAGCGTTCATATAACGGTGGGTACCCAAGCGCGAGGCATTCTAGAGCGGCGGGGGAACAATGAACTATTAATGCACGCCATTCGCCGGGTACATTCCGTGAACTCTGAATTCTCGCGGCAGCCCTCGTCATCGTCCGCGTTGTCCCAGAAGTTGCACAAAGGCTCGGTGAAATGCCTCGTCACTTGGGGACGCACGCCCGCCTTAAGATCTTAAGCGATCCTCTCTGACTTGTCTCGCTTCAACCGGGCGCATCCGCTTGCAAATCGAAATTAAAAGCCGTTCGCATGCAGATCGCACATTCGGTGCTTAAACGTGACCGCGTGATTATCTCGATAACATGGCAATTTTCTCGTATTAAGCATCCACACATATCGCTATTAAACAACCGTCAACCTGCTTAAAGTTCTTAATGCACATCATACGATTTAATAGCATCTCCAGTGGAAAATAGTGAAAAAAGTTCTCCAACTTGTTCTAATTTAAGAGATATTTAATTCATGTTTATTAATATTTAATTCATATACATATACATTACTATTACTTTAGTTGCAAATATTACGTGAAGCTATCTAGATGGGACGGATAATATTTAACACGCACCATTTGCCAGCTTTGAACTTCCGTAAAAGTACAAGCCTGGCTATTCGCCACGAAAGATACTTCCTTCAGTGATACTACAAAAACCTTTCTTTAATTACTCGGTCTTTAGAGTCGAGTCCTTGAAAGAAAAGAGAGACGAAGAGAGAACTTACTGTCGGATCAGAGAGTACTACACAATAAAAATAACAAAACAGCCAAGAAAAGAAAGACAAAGAAATAATGGTAAGGTCTCGGGAATCTCTGTAAGTATGTTGTAACCACTTTCAAAAAGAAGTCATTGTTTAGCACACTATTATGAGAATTACGTATTAATATAAATTATTAAATAAACTGCAAAATATAAACAAAATAATTTATTTTTAAAAGAATAATGTTTTTTAAATTAAATATTTATAGATATGTGAAATAAATATTATGAATAAATATAAGATGTTGAGATTGATAATTTGATCAATTTCGTCATAAATTCCATAAATTATATATGATCAAAATATATATAGAATCTATAATTAGTTTTATATTATTATAAAGGTTAAAAAATATTAAAAATTGCTTTTGAATCTCTTATTAGAAAATATCAGCTTATATTTATAATAGTTAATGCTTGCTATCATTATTGCATAAATGATCTATGCTTTCACGCAAATAAAATGAACCGTGGTTAAAAAAAATTCTACGTTAAATTTGCACTTTAAGGTCTTGTTTTAAATCCATTGTTTAAAATCACATTAGCTTTCCTTTTCTTGTAGTGCAGAATGCAATCTGCGCGTGTAACGACTAAACTGATGGAAAACCGCATAGTAAGTAGCGGTTCGGCCGCACGTGTCCAGTCTCGTGAGGGCCCTCCGAACATAGTTCCGCGGCGCACCAACTTCGCCAAAGTGTCGTCAAAAATTTACATAATCGTGTAAAATCTATCCGACGAGGTTTTGCGCTCATTTCTCCCAAGAAGCACCAACCTGTCGTCGATTCGATGTCGCGCGATGTATGTGTGTGTGTGTGTGTGTGTCATTGTCCTTCGATATCATCCAGATCTCACCTTCGTCTAACTTATATCGACTATCGCGGTTCGGCTGTCGGCGATCGTGCTTAACTTGGTAAGATAGAGTTGCAATTATTCGAACCGCGATCCCACTAATTGGCAAAGTTTCCAGATACACGTTGTTCTTGTTTTAGACACAAGTTTTCCATTATATTGAAAAGCAAAGGTGCGAGGTGCGAACAGCCATCAGCCTCACGAGACAGCCTCATGAGAAATTCTGGATTCTATAATATGACCGATATTTTGTAGTATTGCGGTTGATTAGACGGTTTCATTGGACAGTTAATTTCCGTTCATTGCATTCTAGCAATGTACAAGACGACAAGTAGAATGATTAGACATCCTTACTTATAAATAATGACAACTTTAATTGGCGTTTTATTATTGAACAAAGGCTAAGTTTACTCTAATCTTGCGTATGTTATATTCACAAATTATTTATATATTTACATATTATATTTATATTTACATATTAGATACGCTTTTATTTTTTATTCTATACAGGAAAACGGTAAGTATATTGAATAATTTAATTTTAAAAATAAATGTAAGATATATATGTATATGTATAAGTTTAATCGCATTTTATTTTTATAATAAGTATATATTTCAAGTGTATTATATCATTTTGTATTAAAAGATGTAAAAATAATGAAAAATAACAAACATATATACTAATGGATTATATACTTATTATAATTTTATTACAATTATTAAAAATATATTAATGCATTTAGTACATTTTAATATAATTTAATTAAAAAACGGATTTTTTAAAATAATATATTTAGAAATATCGTATTAGAGTGCATTTTCAAAGCAGGATTTCTTAATTCTGCATTTCTTTAATAAAATATAGTTTCTATAAGAGTGGTATTAAGCATGCACGTAAATATCGAAGGTTTTATTACCTTCAATAATTCAACCTTATAAGACAATTTGCTATCGAATACGCGCATCGCGTGACTCAGCATGCAATTTTTTGTGCATCGCGATATGCGAATTAAATTTTCTTTCAATTATTGCGCAGACAACTTTATCGAATTAAAGCCGATCGAATCGTCGCAGCTGCATCATTGGACAGTTAATTTCCATTCATTGCATTCTAGCGATGTACAAGACGGCAAATAGAAATCAATTAGATATACCGTTCAATCGTAATCATTGAAAAATTTCCGGTGCGAAAGTGTCCAAGCGCTCTTACATCTCGAGATTTATTCGTTTTCCACAATTCAGCATCGCACGCGTCGAACAGTTTCCAAAATCGCAACCTCTTACGTGCAAATAGCGGGTATAACGTGGACGTCATCTCCGACGAGAGAACGTACACGCGCGCTCGTGCGTGTAGATCTGCCGTTTAACATATACGTATAGGTGACGCGTGTCTGGTGTATGAACGAGATGAAACCCCTCTTCCCACTCTCGGTCACTTCCCATGAAAAAAAGGAGCGCCGCGGTACATTTTTGCAAAGCCGTCTTCTTTCACAGTTAGAACGTACTTTGCATTTATGGCGTCTGCACACCGGAATTGCGTCCACCTTAATATAATAAGAAGTACGTGCCTCCGTTGGATTTGCCAAGTAATTAAGACACTCGCGCGACTCTCGCCTTACGAAAATGCTTTTCCTGCGGATACAGGGCGTAGCAGAAGTCGCGCATTTTAAGTTAAAAATTAAGAATAGCTATTTTAGTGTCGACTCATTTACAATTACAAATTGATATCAGGAAAATAAAAAGTTTTAGATCAAATTTTAAGAATAAGAAATGATCGTAAAGCCTTCGATTAAATTTAAATTAACTTCCAAGAACAATTGAACTTCAAGCCACAATCATGATTGATAGAACTTTTTTAATTAAACGTAATCAAGGAAACTCGGTGACTATTTCAAAAATCTGTAGTCTGCGAAAAGTATAGGACTTCTGATACATCCTGTAGCAACATACGTTCCTCTCATGTGCGCGGCATATATCGTACGGACTCTTTCGCCAGAGGCTTGTTCCCGGCGAGCAAAATCCGGCATTTTTGCAGCCTGTATTTGCGTGCGCTGAGCATGCTGACGCAAAACGAATAATTATTGCATGGCGCTAAAAGGTGGAAGAATTTGATTCGTTAAAGGAATTATCGTATATGTTTTAATATTTTGTCCGCTGACTTCCGCGCTCTACTCTTCTTGTCCATTTTTATTCACTTCTCGTATTATATTTACTTCTCGTTATTTTATCTCGCTCTCCGTTTAAACGTTTGAACAGTGTTCTTTATTTATTGAAATAATATTTATTTTGAAATTATTTAACCGTTTTGATGCCAAATTCTACATTTTAACTTTCAAGCTGAGATTGAGGACGTGGCGAAATTATTTCTTGTAAAAGAAGAATGAAAATTTTTCGCAAAATAATTATTTGTAACTAATTTAAAATTTTCTTGGAATTCTTATAAATTTTAATACATAAGCTTTTGCAATTTGGATTATCGGCAAATTAATTATATTATTTTACGTTGGTTAATGTACTGTCTAATATGGACAATATCGTAATTGCGAAGCTAGACATTTTTTGTCGCTAAACTCGAAAAAGCAACTTTGCCCGTCGCAACGAAAAGGTTAATTAAAGGTGAGTACATGAAAGCTACTTGTGTGCCTCAAGCCGAATGTCCTCGCTTTTAATCACTGGCGAAAGTATGCTATACCGGCGTCGGTATTCATAAAGGAGCGTGTATCATGTCGCGTCCTTGTTAATCACCAACATATCCCGGGATGTTAATCATGAATATTCAACGTACGAGGCTGTGTAATCTTCGAGGAGACACAACAATTTAAAATCCGACACGGTCCGTTTGAAGTGCGCACGTGACAATTATTTCCCATACGTGTATCTCGCGTTTAAGCTAGCTACTAGTGACTACTCGTTTTCACGATAGCGCTACGAGATCGAAAATCGCATCAAATTGTAGAGAAAAAACTTTGTCTTAAAAGAAATAGCAAATATTATACCTGCTTATTAATTAGACACGAATAATTAAAATACAATTCAATTAAAATGTATAAAAGATCAATATCTGTCAGATACTTTCAAAAATGTCAAAGATTAAAGCATTCTCTAAAGCACTAATTGTAAGTAAAGGACAGTAATTATGACTGCATTATTAAATTATGTTACGTAGCTTTTAATGTTAAATTCAGATTTATTTTGCTGACGCATATATTTAATGTATAAGACGATAAAATATAATTCTCTTTTCTATAATTTTTATATTTATAAATTTTCCACAACTTTTACGTTTTTTTTTTTTTATTTAAATAATTGAAAGTAAAAAATCCACAAATATCCAAAACAATACTGTGTAAATCATAATTTGTTAATTAGGTCACAGAGAAAGAGAAAATGATATAAAATTGGCAGTCTTAATTTAGACCGAGAATAATTTAAGCTACAGTCCTAAAACGTATCATTCTCGTTCTCGAATCTTAATACGTTTTTTAAACATCTATCCGAAATCGTTATCACTAGTCAATTTCCTATCTTATTTTACGATCCTAAATGCGGCCGACAATAATAAATATAACGACAGTGTGAAATTCAGCGGTGTCATTAAAGCTGGATGCGCGCGAATTCAGGACGCGTTACTGCAAAATGCACCTCTTGCATACAGCGCATTCGCGACGTGCATACGCGACGACCTCGCGTAATTTACCACGCTTTTTATTGTCGTGTATTTACGGGGCATCACTTTTTCGTCTGCCACACCTTTTAGTAGTATGTACTTAGGAACATCATTTTTTTCCCACAAGCACGTCGCGTAAACTTCGTACAGCAGTTTATTCTATCTAGAAGACGTAAGATTATATACATGCGTCTTATCTCGTGCATTGAATATGCATTATACCGTGTTAAGCTATGTATTATTCCGTGTAAATTAATTAAACATTACGTGTAAACTAATTAAACATACTCGTTCACGAGTGTGAATAAATGAGTATAAGCTATATGAAAATTAAACCAAAAATAATAAAATATTTTGCTGAATTATGGATTAAACATGCATAAAATAAAGATAGGCATTATTAATCACAAAATGGAATCAGTATATACAATAAAATGAAAGAAAGTTGGAGTTTTTTTATTTTTATATGACACACATTTTACTTCCATTGTGAATCAACATAATACGTACATATTAAGAGGGCGTTATAATGCTGCATTTTGTTTTGACGTTAAATCAAAATATATTACACACAAATAATTAATTCAATCATTACCAAAAGTACTCTACATAATGTAACTGATACAAATTTATTACTAGATTGAAATTGATGCTTAAATAAAATGTTCATTTCACGTGGACAATTCATTAATTAAAATATCTAAAGTATGCGCAAAATTATTTCGGATATGTTACATTAACGCAATAACAATGGACAGCATTGCATAAAAAGAGTTATTGGACTCTATCAATATTGTCAATTATTGTAAAGATCCGCATTTTCCCGTAATTAATATTTAATAATAATATTTAATAAACCATTATGTTTAACGCGTACGTGCGTATCGCCGTTTACATCTGCATATAATTTTCTCCGCCGCGGAGCTATTTATTTTACAACCGTATAACCTGTATAAAGTGATCAGCCATCAATTCGTAACAGATGTGTTTGAACATGTCGAATCCTCCTGCCGCTAGATGATCGCATAAATCTTTCCATCATATCATCACCTCGAAAATTCGAGCGGTTTCCACGCGTGATATTCCAATCGGATACGAGACAAATTATAAAACGGAAAATGAGAAAAGCTGGTGAGAGTGTTACACCGGACAAGTTAATTAAAACCTTAACGGTGCAGCGATTACGTTTCTCATTATCGTCGCTCGAACTGAAGTTTCCTATGATACGTAGATAGTATATTATTTAATGCAGAATTCGCGAATTGTAATGCCAGCTGTGCGCTACTGTTGACTCGCAGGTTGCCGCGGATTTCACGCGTGAAACTTAAATGCATCATACTCTGACGCTTTCTGCTATTACACGTTGCATTCTCGCTCTGGTTTGCACGCGGCCGAAATTTCAATTCTCTTAATACTGCAGGATTTATATACATACCAAAAATTTTATATAAATACAAACCGAATTTAATTATATACTTGTTTCTTGAAACTACTGTAAATTTGTTGTTTACTTTTATAGAAAATGTACATAACATTGTTGATCTTAACAAATAACATTTTATATTATTCTACGAGAAAGTCTTCTCATCAAGAATATCTCTTAATATGTTACATAGCTAAATGTTAAATTCAATTGATTATTTCTATAATATCAAGTTAATAAAATTTTGTCGCATCTTCTGTTTATAATTACGGGCTATCTATATTTTGACATATACTCTTTAAAAATATGGTGTAAAAAATATGACATAAAGCGTCTCTCCCGTGTGACACACCGCAACTATAAAGAATCATGATTTATTGCACCAGCAAGACGTTGCCCCAATTTCGTTAACACCTCTCAAATTCTTCGAGGTCGGGCGGTTTCGAAAACGCGGGACAAAACCACAGAATGGACATAATTATTTTCACGCTACGGAGCCGGAAGAGAAGCTGAGAGAATATTAATAATATATAATATATTAGGTATATATATAGCGAGACGACGCAGCACATAAAGTTTGCCGTAGGGAAGCATAGGTGCAAATTGTCCGGTCACTCAATTGCAGGCACGGAATTTCGTGCTACAAGTTTCGCTTCATGTCTGGGAAAAGGTAAAACTACTACTGACCGCAGTTTTTGTACGGTTTAACAGGATCCAGCTTGCAAACCTGTCCATTCGTTCAATCTTTCGACTGAAAACCCAACTGTGCGGTCATAAATGTCAGCGAGAATATTAGACTATTTTAATTTATCCAAAATATTTAACCGGCTCCCAAATGAACCCCTAAATGAGCTCGGAATATCATTCCAATACTCGAGCGAAGAAATTGACTATTATAGCATTACGCCGCATCAATTTGATTTTATTCTTCTAAAGCAATATGCAATTTTCATGGTGTATGAAACAGAAATTAAGCTCCAAATACACTTGTAGTTTTATTTGTAAAATTTTTTTAAATTAGATACTTTTTAATTATTGCTATAATACTCTTAATTTATTTATAGATACTTTTTAATTAATTAATTTTTATAAATTGCTTTAAAAGTGTAAACATAATTGATACAAATAAATATAAAAAGTAAAAATAATCCTAAGTAATTCAGCGATTAATTTTCAATATCCTCGTTTTTATATTTCCGATTAATTTGTTTTAATTTTCTAAATTATTTTAGCTTTCTACAAATTTTTCTACAATGTAGATCAAAACGAATCTCACGCCGAATATGAGAATTGACGGATAAATATTTACATATTTAGAGAATATTTTTCAGATGAAAATTTCGTTCAGTTTGATCGTCAATATGTGGCAATTGTGAAAAATTGAAAGGCAGCTGCGACAAATCGGCGCGATAACGGCAAAATGCAAATCACGGACATCGCATTGTCGACTTTTTCCAATCCTACGAATAGGAAAAGCGGAAGCGTTTTCGCAAGAAGCCAATTAGTCGTTCGTTCGTGAATCCCTGTACAGAAGCGTGAAAACGACGAACCAAAAACGTGACGTTACGTGTAAACGTTTGTGCGCATTACAGATAAAGTCAAGAATAATAATTATACACCACATCCTAAATTCTAGCTTATAATTCTAGCACATAACATGATTAATATATAATAATATTAAATATGCTGATAACTATATTCGCACAATTTTGAGCTAACTTACGAAAAGCAAAATTACTCGCAATTTTTTATAACACTAAATTTAATTTTAATTTAATTTAATTTTCGCTAAATTAAATAAAGAAGTTTTACATAAAAGAAAAATAGGAATTTTCAACTGTTATATAAATTGATAAATTAGTACATTATTAATTTAACGAAAAAATTTCTCATATGCATTTTTGAAATTATTCTCTTGAAATATAAATATTTCTTTTATTCTATATATAATAAATATATATTAATGTTTATTCTGAAAATTTTAGCTGCATTCAAATTATGAAAGTTTTAAACAGTGTCTTTTATACAAAAAAAGGAATATAACTTCTCGAAAGGAATAACCTCTGGAATTATTTGTTAAGAGATAACATAATAATACATAACTTTGTTCAAACTTATTTTTGTAACGAATTATTTCGCTTATTATATCCAATGACGATCAATATATGTCTATTGCATCAACGGCGCTATACGATAAGACGAGCGAAGTTGGACGATGTCCGGATTCGGGACTGCTTGAGAATGCACGAACGCTTTCACAAAGTTTTAGCTGCAAATTTCGTCGACTCGTGCCGATGGCGTGCGCCGGCTTATCGTCGCTTTATTGCACTGGCAAACCCTCTCATCGTTGGTGTCTCAAAATAAATTTTCTCGAGATAAATAGGAGTTCCAGTTTGTTCGAGATAAGCAGACCAGGCGTGCGGTCAAAATATAACGATACTGGATACTAAAGTTCCAATTGATGAAAATTTCCTCATATTGAATGCAGGAAAAATATGAAGATGACAATATTTACGAAGTTTTAGAATTATTAATTTTAAAGTTGAGCTGAGATGAATCTGCAACGTAAAACGCACGATTCTTCATTTGTGGATGTACTTCATTGGAAGTTACGGCGGTAATAGAAACGGGGAATGATAATTTATAAGGAGATAATTCTCTTTCCCGCTCTCTCTCTCTTTCTCTCTCTCTCTCTTTCTTTCTTTTAAAAATATGACATCTTAGGTTGAAGACGTGAAATATGTATAATTGTTAAATTTAACTAGTTTTGCGCAAATCAAAAAGTCTCGAAAATTTATGTAGTTTTAAAGCAAAATACATTTATTTTTACCATACATAAAAATGTAATGCTCTTCGATCTGTGAATTATTTATTGATACAATTTGATTAAACTTAATGACACTTGATTTATTAAGGACATCCATATTTTCAAAGAATATTGATATTTTTTAGATTTTTTTCAACTTTGTTTGATCGATCCATCAGTTATGAAGCTATATAGGTACTTGATTTAACTAATGCATTCTCCATTTAAATAAACAATACGTCATGATTGATACTGGTCCCGACATAGTCGTCTCGCAGAAAGCTCAGATATTTCAAACAAGAGAGAAAGGGCAGCTTGGAAAATCTAGCGACAGCTTAAAATATTATAAACCCAAGTTGCCGAGTTCTCGAACTGCCGGATGCATATCGAGCGCGCGCGAGATTGCCGAGGAAAACTTTCCACCTGGAATCTCGTTGTCTCTCGCGACGAGATCTCACCGTTGGAGTTTCATCGTCGATGTCCACGTACATATTTCCCCCGCGATAAATAAGGTTGACCCATTTAGCGGAGGCGACGTAGACGACTATACCGAAGAGGGGGTGGTGTGCGAGGGGTCAAAGTGCATTGTGTATTCCAACGTAGTGGCAGCGCAGTTTATACAACGGGGTCGCAGTAGCAACATACCAATTAGCCGTTTTGCATGGCGACCCATGCCGACTATACGCGTCGCGGCGTTTCCCCGGTTCGTACGAAAAAAAAATTGCTTGCAACTTCAAAAAAAGAGGCTCCCTCGCCGATGGTGTGCCGATACGCTCGAGCGCGCGAGTTATCGAAAGCTTACATACAGAATGCGCATCGATCTTCCTGAACTTCTCGAGAAGACAAACTCTCGTATAAAATATTGATTTTCATATATGTCCCAGATATACCTATCAATCTGCATCACAAGCGTCGTAAAATCAAAGTGTCAAGAGATTTCATCAGAAGATCGAGCAAGTACGTGCTTATGTTTCTGTTCTGTCACTGGTTATTCGTTACTTTTATATTGTACTAGACATCACAGACGTCTATTTAACTTTAACATTATAACTAGTACTATTGCACTATTAATCCCTTACATAAAATAAAACTGTCAAAATATACGATGAGACAGAGGCTCACGAAGTCAGCGCAATGAGAGAACCAATCAGCATCATCACTGGAGAAATGTCAACAATAAAATTTCTTACACGACTTTTTTATGAGTGGATGGATGGGCGGAAAATTACGCCCACAAGATTGTTTCGCCTTTATCTTGAAATTGACTTATTGATAGCTTACTGCTGCGTTTCGAAGGGCATTTAGCGAGAGGCAATCGGCTAAAATTGCAGACGGTAATAATGGCGATGAACGGATGCCAGACGATAAGCTGCAAAACGATAAGCCCCTGTTTAAGTAGCAGTTAAGTGCAGATAATTAGCTACGATAATGACTAATGCATGCGCAACGTTTTATTTGCTCAAACGTCATGCAAACGTGTGTCCAATTATTCGCTCGTAATAATGTTCGACATTGAGCTTTATCGCTCGCGGAATGAGTAATGAGTAATGACTCAATGCCATATAACAGAACCTTAAGACTTGTCACAGGCTTCCAAAATTTTTTTTAATGTTTGTTTAAAATTGTATTATTTGCCGTGATAACACCCGGCATCGTATGTATCATTTTATTATTTATTTAATCTATTATATCTTCGAGATCTTACTTTTCTTAATTAGACCTTAATTATACTTTAATAAATGTAATCAGTAAAAACAGTAATAAAAACTTAATGATGCAGCATTTAATCTCGTGGAAGTTTGTCGAAAATTGGGTGGAAATTAATCATGCAAAGCGAGATCACAATGTTTTATGAAAAAAAATCCGGATTTGCTATTATTATCTCCACTATTGTCATTTCAAAATAGAAATATCTGCGCTTAAAAATATTTCATAAAAAAAAATTAGATAGAAAAAGTTTCTGAAAATAAATAAAATTAACAAAAAGATTAACAAAAATTATTCAAACTAATAATATTTTACAAATTTGATTATGTTCTAGAATATATAATATATAATTTTTTTAAATAAAACATAATATGTTAATAAGAAATAATTCTATAATATATTAGTTTGCTTAATAAGATATTTATTTCTGAAAAAGTTTTTGAATTTTTTACATAAATTATTACATCTAGTTTTAGACATGTGCGCACACTTATGACAAAAATTGTATAATTACTTCGAAAATAACGGCTACTACGATGAATTATACATATAATTTTCTAGTAATTTAGATATGGAACATTCTGCATGTAGGCATTATAAAACAATGACGCAATTAGTATGATAGCAATAGTATATTATATATATATATATATATGGTTTACAGAAGTAACATACGATAGTAAATATTCCATTCTTGTTGCATTTCTGACTGAGCTAGCAGTCGTCTTAGCACATATTAGGTAAATATATGTATACATATATTACAATGATATATATATTGTTTACAGAAACAGTTAAAATATATTAACATATATTACAATCTCGCTCCATTTTTTTGTGATTATCAGTTTTCACCAGAAGAAGATACAGGAGAAACAAGGAAAGAAATCCCTTAAAATGCCTTCCTTGAATATGTCGTAAGTTCTGTTCAGTAGTTATTATTTAAGAAAGTACATACATCTAAAACGACGGAATAGAAAGTCACTTTTCTGAATTTTTTAAAGGAAAATACCCAGGTAGAATAGCAAGTCACAATAAAGTCATGTGATGTCAAAATCAAATGATGTCAAAATGTGTCGATTTTTTGTCACTTTACCATCATTTTATCATTTTGACGTCCTTTGACTTTATTGTAACTTTCTGTTCTATCTAGATATAAAATAAGATTTTATTATTAAAAAACATATATAGGCTTAAAACATTTTTAAATTTTTATATTGACACTTTTTAAAATGACATGGTGATACTACAGCAGTTGACTTCAAAAGCATCACAAACCGACTTTAAAAAATGGTACCAGCCGAGATAGCTAGAAAGAACGCATCTGCAATAAAAAATAAAAGTTTTTCTTAAAGTAAATTCAAATATTTTTTCAACGTTTTAAAAAATTTTTATTTTTCAAACAAAGTGATAGATGTTTGAAACAAGCGTATCAATTTTACTCGCAAACTTTTATCATTAATTTTGCAATTGCAGGCGAAGAAATGTATAAAATAAAAAACCCTTACGATGCTAAAAGCAATTTAACATGTAGAGTAAACATATAAAATTTTAAATAAATTAATTGCAGATGCGTTTTTCATGGCCATTTTGTGACTATTTTAACTAGTAAATAATTAAGTTCTTATACATATAGATTATTATTATTTTACCCTGCAATTTGTAGAGTTTTTTAATAAGGTGCGTATAATAAAACATGACATTAGTAACTTTTTAACCCTCGGTGATCACACTTCTTTTTTGAACATTTTTTAAGGATTTTTTTGAACATGATGTCCCTCAAAAAGTTAATTTTTTTATAATGAGAATACATTCTATACAATGTTAAAACTTTGATCACTTGATCCTTGATCCTTTGATTCCGTGTGACTACCGAGGGTTAAACGCATAGTGTAATTAGTGTATTCGCACTACTTCCTATTTCTAATTCCTATTTCGCGATGATATTATAGATATCATAATTCATAATCTCGAGGTACCCCGAGATACCACGAGGCATCGTGTAGGTATGTCTGCTTTCGCGCGTGTGTTATATTACGAGCGTGCTCGAACGTTACGTATTACAGAGATCAGTATGACACTTTTATTTTTAGTTGTCACGACCTGTTTGACGAACGAGGAAGAAAATGATGGTCGGAAGTGCAATCGCGTCTCTACGCTGCACTCGATGGCTTATCGATCTTTGCATTTCCGCGCACTAGCCCCAATAAGTTGACTTATAATAATACGAGATGCTGATTGCCACAGCTTAAACTCTTGAAATAAAAAGAATAAATATACTGACAATGAGAGAAAATATGTATAAAGTGTATATTTTTTTTATAAATAAGAGGGAAAAGAATAATGAAATTATATAATTATATAAATAATAATATAATATAATAAAGAATATAATGAAATTCTCGTGCCTCTCTAAAAAGCACCGATCTATCGATAATTAGATTGAACTATGTATAAAATTTTATTGAGACATAAGATTTTATTGAAAATGTACTTTGTACATGAAACGATATAGCTGCAAGATACATAACACTCTCGAAGAATGTCAAAAATTTATTACTTTAAAGGAAACGTTTAATACAAAAGTGTTTATTACAACATTTATGTAGAATACCAATATTTTTTGTACATAAAGTGATTGATTTTTCGATATAAAAACGCGACCTCATTTCTCCAATTTTTTGAGTGTCATCAGATATTTTGTAGAACACTGCAGCTTGCCTCGATATCTTTCATATTGATGGAGTATCCTAAGATCGTGGGTATTCTAAGATAGACAAAGAAATATTTCAAGTAAAAACTTTATGATGTAGAAAACTATTCGCAATTTACTTTAACTTTTTGAAGACATCAAATATCTTAAATTCGATACTGTCAAAAAAAAATTTTAATTTTTCCAAATATTATAAGTCTATAGCAATAAACGGCTTTCAATATTGCGAAAATAGAATTTAAAACATTGTTTTTATGTATTTTAACCATGAAATTCAATTAAGATCAAATATATCGAATTAATTTTAAAAAGAAATTATTGTAATGCTTAAATCTATGGAAAATATAAACAGAACATAGATATCTTTTATTCTTAATTCCATTTTAATTACACCTACATATTTTATAGTCAAAATTTATCAAATATAAAAATAATTAAAGAGAAACTGTGCTAGACTCTTGTATTTTTTTTCTGTATAAATTCTTTATTTAAAAATAAACGTGCGAATTTTCTATCGGTACTGATACTCGGTACACCTCGATGTATCTCTTGCGCGACAATACCTCGTAAGGATCAATAAAGGATTAAAGCGCTGTCTTCTTCGCTTCGCGTGTATCGAATTACTGTGCGGACCGCATCGGTGACAAGGTTCAATCTTTTCGCAAAGTAATTAAAGACTCGCTATACAAAGTGCGCCAGCGCTCGAAGAATATTCGGTTTCGCATATTTAACGCGCAAGGAACCTTTCGCTGCGATGGTACGCGTGCCGTGAAAGCGAATCATTTCGAAGGATATTGCATTACAAGAGGCCCTGTTCGTGCAACGCGAGAGACGGGTCGATCCTAGCTAGAGTCTAGATACATTCGAGAGAGAGAGAGAGAGAGAGAGAGAGAGAGAGAGAGAGAGAGAAGGAGGGAGGGAGAGAGAGAGAGTTGGTAGGCTGCGGAATGCAAAACCAGACGATCTAAAATGCATGGAGCCTTCGAACGGTATTCTAAAATATTTACACCATCGGAGCACAATCTCGCAGCCACTATTCACCGATCGGCTTTCCCGATGCAAAACTCATAGCCAGTAATTATGCAACATCGGCTGCTGTTCTATCGTATAAATATTTTACTGATCTAAATAGATGAAGTTCACCACACGACCTTTTTTTCGGAAATTGCCTTGTATAATAATGCTTGAGTCAAATTTTTATTATATACTTGCGTACATAAATAATACAATATTTTTATTATATTATTCATATACGCAAATGTTCCATTATATGATTAAACCCAATTTTTAAAAATTGACAAACGTCAAATGTGTGTGTGTGTGTATCAAACAAAACATAAGTACAATCGAAGATAATGACTTGTAATCAATTTATAATTAAAAAGAATATGTTAACATAAAATAAAAATTTACTTTATATTTTATTAATTAATATTAATAATGAAAAAGAAACAAATATAGATATTCCAATAATAATATGACGTGGATATTACACGCTCGGATATTACACGAGCGCAGCATCGAATAGTTTCAACTTCGATAGAAATTCTCTCAGCTTCACTTTAAAAATTGTGTCTTTATCGAAAGGAATCTAACTGCGCCTCTGATCTCGGTGGTAAATTTTAAAGCTTAACCTTTTCTGCCGGGAACAGCGTCGACGATCAGATGCTCTTCCCAGATAGCCGTGATGGCGTCACGTTTCGGCATTCCTGTACGAGAAAACCCTCTTCTCTTAGGGAATATCCCCCGCGAAATATTCTTCCACCCCGCTCACCTATTCCATGTACCGGCGCACGTACACCGCGCGCTCAGGCTTCGCGGGATTGGCAAGTCGGATGCTGTGCGACCTCCCCAGGTGCCCACACGGTGTACTTATCCGCTTTCTTTTTCCCCAAGACAATTTTCACTCTTCTGGCAATGTGATTTAACGGACCGAAACCACACTTTCCATGCATATTTATGAAAAGTTGCAGGAAAAAGCTTTACCGTGCAACGTTTGGCTGAAAATTAGAACGCTTGCGAAATACGTCACGGTACGGTTTTTTGCTATAGACGATATAGACAATCGATATGAAGCGGCTTTCATAGATTTTCGGATGCTAAGTATTCTCGAAGTGATATACATTTGTACGTTTCCCATTTGTTTTATTATTATTTTATATGCAAAATTTACCAAGTATTGAACTTAAATTAATGTAATGGGCCTTATTATATATATTCTTCTTTTGTTATTAATCTTATTTGTGAGATATTGAGCAAATTTATAATGGAAATTTCTTTTAATATTTAATCACATTTTATAAGCAAAAACCGCAAGTTATTTTTAAAAGGTTTTTTGCTTAAAAAAGAAATGAATAATGCTTCTAAGTAAAGCAAGCTCATCAGTTACATCCTAAAGCTTATAAACTGTATGAAGCTTTAGTGTACACATATGAGTCATTTATTTTAGAAATTATATAGTAAAACATAATTAAGAAAAGATTTCGTTCACTAAATATAGTTAATCCGGTGTTTTTTGCATTTTTATTAAAATAATTTTTATTTTTATAAATATATCTATACATAAACATTATATTAATTAACAAGATTTTAAATAATCTTGATATCTCAGGTTTCCAAATTTATAAGTGTAGCGTTAACCTAGTTTACCCTCTACCTTTGGCAAAAATTTTATACAACATGATGGTATCGCTGTGAGCATTTCACCGCGGTCCCTCCGTTAACCGCTTGCAAACGCAAAAGTTTGCTTGAAAACAGCGAGACCAAGATATAAATGTCGCCACGAAACGAAGAAGCTGCATTCGTATCGGCGATCGTGCTCTCGCGAGGAAATTGTAGAATGCAAATGGCCGAGAATTTTAATCCGCGAACCAGCGCGACAACAACATCTATAAGCCTCCGCTTGTCACTGAAAAATAGTGAAAAAGCGACGCAAGAGAAAGAGAGAGAGAGAATGAGAACAAAATGAAATAAAAATAAATTTTTATATGACGTAGATTTGAATAAAAATTTTTTTAGATATGCAAGATAGCTTCTTCAAAAAAATTATATAGTTGCTTAGTAAATTTATATAATTAATAATTTATGTTTTTTTTTTTTTTCTTTCTTGGTCCGATATACATACTTTCATTTATAAATTCTTGACAACGATCCATTTTTCCTTTATGAAAATGTGTGGACGCATTGATACTTTTAGGATTGTCCAATTGAAAATATATAACATTTTTGTATCATTTTTAATTATCCTTTGTTGTTGCTTTAAACAATTTGCTTTTGTTAATTTTATTGAATGGGCTCTCTCTCTCTCTCTCTTTCTCTCCCTGCCAGCTCCTTTCCTCCTTTCCTTTCGTCTGTGTTCGACTACTCCTCTTTACTTAAAGAAAATAAAGATAAAGACCGGAAGTAATTAGATCGACGCGAACCAAAGTACACACATTACGACCGCATCAGAAAGCGTACATTTCCGCCTTTCGATCCGCGCCGAATAAACCCAGTCTCGGTGTTATCCTTCAGGGAAGGCTTGCTTAAGGGCAGCGACGGAAAGTATTCCGGCTCCTCTTTTTCGTTGAAGCCAACGAGAAACAACGGGGACGGTATAAAATTCGTGGTGCGGGGCTGCAGCCTTTAGTCGTTAAATATTTATGAGGCCTGGTTCTCCATTTTTTCCCCTTCTTTTTTTTCCGACCGCGCCCAACCCGAAACTTTACAGTGGCGGCGTGGGTATTTGTCGGTGCCCGTCCGGCACAGCATCCGGACCGACGGGTCATCTGTTATAAAAATGGCGCTATGTTATAACAGAGAGGATGAGGACGCGAGGGAGCGTGTCCTCGCCTCTGTTTTTGCTGTCGGCGCGCGACAATTTCGTCGGATGATGAACGCGCTCTTCACCGGACGGCGGTCTTCATATACGTTCGACAGAAACGATTATAATTACGACCGCGTTAATATCGCACTTCATCGTCAGATAACGACGCAGCAGATGAAGCGATTACGGAATAAAACGGATTTTGTTGATATATCTCAAGCTCGTTAATCTATTTTGATAAATCTCATAACATTGTTTATTTCCCGAATCGCCAAGTTCGAGTGAATGTAGTTAATTGCAATTTGCAGCTTCTTTGATTCTGTCTTGCTATTGCGTTCTTCATCTTCCTCCTCCCCGTCTTTCTCTTTCTCTCGTATGCTCTTTCTCAGAAGTTGGGCTGCCTGCTTAATTTTATATTCCGGGCAGAAAGATTTCAGCGCAGTACCCCCTCATCGGAGCATACTTCACTTAATGGGTTGCTGACTTGGTAATTGCCGGTAGAGTACCACGTAATTTAGTCGTCCGTAACAAAGAGAGAGGAATATATTACCCCCTTTAAGTTAGGCCTCGCCCTTAGAGTTTAATGGAAATGCGAGTAAGAAAAATAAGTGCACCCCTTATAGGAGGAGACGGTAATGGGTGTTTGCCTATGAATACAAATGCACCGAATATCTCGCGCGTGCGTTTCACATTTCCCCGTATGAGAATCCAAATCATAGCAGCGTAACTACTAACGGCTACGCAGACTTTGCGGATCTTTCGGAGAGATGTCCTTAAACAGAGGAATAGAAGGAAAAGATAAAAAATCGCTCAAATTTTTGCTAAAGAATCTACCAAGTACTCTTAAGATGTAAGAAATTAAATCCGCTCTTGTGTTCTCTTTCTTTAATATTAATTCTGTATGTTGATAACACGTACTATTGCAAATTCGATCGCGCACTCGTGTGTCTCAATGACATGAGAAAAGCTCTCACAAGCTATTATACGATAATTTGTAATTATACGATAAATTGTAATTTTTACATTCTCAACAGCGTTTACATTCTGAGATCATACTCGACCTGTAAATTATCAATTATTCATGGATGAGTGCCGCGCAGTTTATTGTCCCCTGCTTACCGGGAATTTAAACAAAAAGAAGTGTTTCTTTCTCTTTATTTTTTAGATTTTATTTATCTCCTAATATATGCTCTCTGAATTTATAAAATTAAGGAAATAATATATTTAAACGCAAAGCGTTAAGTGTTAGATCTGTTAGAAATACAAAAATATTGTGTTCACATATTCCACACGCATTAAGTTCAATCTGTTCCAGTAATAAAATTAAATTACGTGTTTCGCACAATTGCGTGAAAAAATATTAGCAGGACTGTGCCGGAAACACACACGCATTCTTCGCGCGATTTGCAGCGTTTCAGGTTGGCCAATTAAACGGAGAGCTTTCGCGATTTCGCGCTTTCGATACGCCGCAAATGCTACGGATGCACATACCAATAAAGCAGTAATTAAATCCAGCAATTATATTGAACGATTCGTAGTCGGATCGCATTGCACGCGGTATTTCTTGTGAGGATTCCCTAACAGCTCAAATGAGCAACATATATCGAAAACAAGATATTAGCAAAAAATTCTTTCAGACTAATTGCTTGCTTATCGACAAGCAAATTATCTATATGGAAATTTGTTATTTAAAAACTACAGAGTTTGATAAATGAATCCAAGATTTCTATAGAACCTCAATGTTGCGACTGTTGCGAGTTTTAATTACATTTATATTAACGAATACTTTTTACAACTTAACTATGTCAACTTTTTTTTATATCAGCCAGTTAAATAAGAGCAGTTATCATTTCCATATGTATGATGGAAACAGGAAACTGTGATAGGTATTTCTAGAAACAGTGACCATCCTTGCGCTATTCTAATATTAATAATAGTTATTAACGATAGCTTCTCCGGGAGATTGTGTTCTCCTTAACGCATGTGATCGCCGAAACATTAACAACAATGATTAGATTTACTAACTATTAGGTTTTTATTATGGATTATTCATTCTACGAACTGTTGCGTACATGCTTATCGCCACACGTAGATCGACTCCTTTCTTTTATGTGCTATTTTTTCCCCTGTTTACGTGCAACCCCTTTAATGAATTTTCCATTTTTACTTAGCTTTAACGTCTGTCACATCTAAGAATAAGTACCTTTCGCAACTGAGTTGGTTAGAAAGCGTATCTTAAAAGCTCCGTAGTTAATAATATCGCGTAATGAATAAAGGAATATATATTGCAATAATATTGTAACAATAAGTGCTCGCACGACATGAAAGAAATATAAATATAGCACTAAAACCACTCAGTGCTATATATCATGCCAAGTCGTGCCAGTAATTGTAAAACAATCTTTGAGCGAACAAAAATAGAATAATTAACCCCTCGCAAACATATTAATTTGTGCACATTTCCTCTCTTTCTCTCTCTCTCTCTCTCTCTGTTTGTCCTCTCCTCCCTTCTCTATCTTTCTCGTTTTCGCTCGCAGAATATATTAACATTTAATTACGCATTAATGTGTACGCGCATGTACGTGATTTACATTTTAAATCCGACGCACGCTCATGATACACTCGCACCGCCCTTATTGTGTCCATTGATAATACTTTCCTATCGTTATATCCTTCGCGCACGTCGCACAAAATTTAATTAGCATTCAATATCCGCGCGATGTTCTCGCGAAATAAGAAAACGGTGGCCTAATTCTTTTTGATACGATGCAACAGATAATTTGAATGCAGCCGATGCAACGCAGATTCGCAACATAAAATTTCCTAAAGATTTCGTATTATTGTAAAGCTGACGCAAATTATTCCTTTTAAAGTGCTTACATATGTTTATAGTCTGTTCTTATACGGCATGCATATCAATGCCGATAATTTTCCGCACAGAGTTGCGATCGGTAACGACTTCTGTACCACATTAACGATAACGATAATGATAACAGCAACTTAATGCTGTACACTACATGTGTGTCTGCGAATATACACATGTATTTTCGAAAAATTTTAGAAAATGAATAAAATACATTTGTTTATTTAATTAATAACATACGTTTCATTAACAAATTATTGTCATTTGATATTTTATTAACGCTTTTGCATTCTATCTATATCAACAATTAATTATAATAAACATATGTTAAATATCAACTTGCGAATTAGTTTCGTAATTAGTGAATTAATACACATTTTGTAAACATTTAATTAATGTTTATTAATTTTAATTTAGCAATGAGCATATTTCGAGTGAGAAGTTATCTTTTTTCAAATCTTATTGCCAAATAAAACCTCAAAATATTTCAAACAATATTTAAACAATTATAATACTTAATAAATGAAATGATTCTAACCGAATAAACATATTTTTCACGACTAGTGTGAACGGAATAAATATACAAACTCCTGGCATATCGCATGTCGAATATGTATAATTACCGATATACAGTAGCATCTATGTATTTATAACTTGTTGTTGAATTAACACAAGTTGAGATGTTTGTTAATGCTATTATATTTTAAACCATAACTGTTTAATTTCTATTAGTTATATGTAACCAACGTAATATTTAACCAATTATTTTCCCGGTAAAATTTGAACCCTCAAGTATTATCTACAGTACTCTATATTACAATTTATAATAATCCAAGTAATAAAGTTAATATTTTTAATTGTAATTGTGGCAGCTTTATGAGTTACTGAGCGCTTGACAGCACAGCAACTCGACTACCATTTTCTCTTGAGCGCCGAACGGCAACTCGGTTAATACTTTCTCGCACACGCATCGAGGCGAGACCTTTCGCGCGAGTGCTTGCAAGCACGCTTAGGTAGCTTCGCCAACTGCCCGGGAGAGAACTAGGAGGCCCCAGTCATACCCATAAGTAAGAACCCCTACGATAGGTAATAAAAACCGCTATATAAAAGGGCGTATTAATGCATTCATCCTCATTATGTGGTAGAAGGTGGGTCCTGGTATAACGAGTTTTTTTATGTTAAGACTATTCATTAAGAAGGTACATAGCGAGCGTCGACGGAAGTCGGCGTTATAGCCTGCGGAGCCCGGTCAATACTACAAATCCTCTCAATTGTCAAGAAAGGATTTCCACCTGTGGAAGTTATATTCGCATTTGAACTCTACTATATCAGCTGCATACCGTATAACACGGAAAAAAAATTGCTTCAATTAAACGTCGACGTCACGAGCTGCCACAAACATAAATAGTTAATTCAATTGGATATTATTGGACTAAATATTTAAATTGTTAAAACATTATCTAATGTTTTTTGTTCATTAATATTGATGTTACATCAATAGGTTTTATCTCAATTAAACTGATGCTGTTCATACATTTTCTTTCTGTGTAGATTAGCTAACAAGATCACCTATTTGGAAAACTGGTGATTTTCACGCAAAAAATGCAACACAGTACATTATATGTAACCGTTTGGTTCTTATTTATATTCTTATTTATTGCACTGCATCATAAATAAAAATAAATAAAAGATAAAAATTAAAATTTGGGCATTATATTTAATATTTAATATTTAATATTATTTATAATATAGGTGACATTAATATTAAATATAAATCCATAGTTCCATCTCTTCCATTTCTCTCTATTTATTTTGAGTTGTATTAGGAATTAATATTGAGTATTACTCTTGACTAACGTTTAAAATACGTTTTATATATGGAGGGGTAAAAGTCATAGTGGTGTAAGTCAAATTTTTTTAAATTTGTTCTCGCGTGCGTAGATGCAATCTATACAATATATAAATTGCATCTATGCACACGAAAAAATATTTTTAAAAATTTGACTTACACCACTGTGGTTTTTACCCCTTCATATAGATTAACAATATATAAATAAAACATGAAAACAGACGACAATATTGCTAAAAATGACATTGAACACAAGTGTAAATATAAAATCCTATGCACATTTTTACACATGTATGCAAAATAAATGTCAGCGCTTTAATTATATTTTATTTCACGTTTTGCATGTAAATAACAAAGCAACCATTTAAGTAGTAAGCGAGAATAGCTTTTCCATAAAGTTTTTTCTATCGTGCATTTTCACACAGCCTCGAAACTCGCCGCGGAAATGCATTTGTCGTTTGCAATATTGCACTCACTGACGATCCCGGTGCATTATACGGAAACGTTTCGCCTTCCTTATTTACGGGAGGAGGAAGTACACCGTGACGTGTATTCTACGCAAAGTCATTTTCGCGAAGGCTTAACGCGTATTTCATGTTTTGTCGTAACGACGAGTAAGCCCCCCTCCCCCCCCCGTACTGCAGGTCGCGCTTTCGACTGTTCATTCCAAGTAATCCGGGTCTTGACTGGACGAGAAATATAGCGCGCCTCTTGAAAAGCGCAATGAATAACACCGCGCGCGGTTTCAGCTGGCCTTGTTTAGCATTTCGGTTGATCTGTGCTACGTTCTACCGTCTAGCCGTCTAGCGGGGAAGACAGATGTAACAATTTTTTAGCATCAATTGTTTTTTAATGTTATACAGATGCAAGAACATGTTTAAATAAAAGCGACATTTTACCATACTCGAGCCACTTGACTAACAAATGAAATGTAAAACGGTCGACGAAGATATTTTAACCGTGTCTATGTAGAAGTACATTTTTTCCGTAAACAGAAAATATATTATAAATATGTAATTAATATATTACGCAGAAAATGTTAACTATTTACAAAATTTTGAAATCAGAAGACTTGGATCCGCTTATGAACATATATTCAAGTTTAGGATGAAAATCTATCCTTTCACGAAACTCATAATTTCTGTTTCGTATAATTTATTTGGCTTCGGGAAATTAACTGAGAAACTCTTAGTAGTCTTTGTAATCACTCGGCCTGCGAGAAAGCGTGGGTAAAATTTAGGTAATTATAGCGCCCCACCTCCGTTACAAGCTTATCTTAATCCTCGCTTACGATTGTAAGTCCAGCTTTAACTTCTACATGCCATTTGGAGAACGCGGAAATTGAGTATTACGTTTACAGATTAAATTTTGTTAACGCATCGACTTCGGTTCTACTAGCCTACAGCGAAACTCTGCAAGCTATATGTGGTTTTTGAACCAACTTCGTAACGTCGGTCAAAGCAAAAACGATTTATCTCCGTAAAGCAGAAAATGTAACTCTCTCGTAAAATTATTCCGAATTCACGGAAACACCCGGCACCAAAAGCCGTACATTTCGTTGTATCATTAAATTCTCGATGTGCTCCGTTGTGAATATAAGTGTCTCTATTTTGAAACTTTATCATAATGTATGTGGCAGTGTATATTCATCAGATTTTTTTGAATAGGTATAATATTTTACAATAAACAAACTTCGAGTTATTCGTTTTTATTATTATTATATTATCATTTTATAGTGATACAGAAATTTTATATGCGTGAAAACATCACTACGAATAAAATATGAACCATCAAAGCAACATTATTCTTTATCCGAAAAGAAACATCTCAAGAAAAATAAGACAAACCTACAAAATATAGTTTGAGCATTATCATATTTATTTTTTGATAGACAGAGCAAAGCAGTTTTATTTTTGTATAATTTACTTTTTATAATCTTTATATTAAATATATTTGGTAAAAAATTGTTAATATCCATATTTGAAGATATAAAGATTGCAAAGTAATAGGATGTTGAAAACTATCTACTATATTCGCGTGTAATTTTTACGTTTCTCGAAAATTATCAAAGAACTCGCGAGAAGATTTGTTAATCGACCAATTGATCCAATCACCAATATCGACAAATAAAATTTCTTCGGGATAATCGCGCGTTATCGTATTGCGCGGCGGAAGTATTTTCCACAAGATTACCTCCCGAAATTTTAGGAACGCGCGACTGCCAGTGCTTTCAAAGAGTGCATTCACAATGCCAATATACGCTGTTCCTGAATGCAAGAATTCCCGCTTGAATGCACCATTCCGCAGTGGGAACGAATGAAAACACACTTTCGGCAGCCGTACTCGCATCCTTTGATATCGATCACACATGACAAAATTCAGTGGTGATTACGCCTTAGAAGCCAAATATATTAAACACATTTATTTAGATCATACGCGTTATGTTATTAGTTTATTGCAAAATATCCTAAAGTGTGGCTTATATAAATATGACACAAGTAAATAAAATCGCGAATATTTATATTACTAAATTGCTTGGAGATCTAATTAATCCTAAATAGGCCACAGGTCTAAATTATATAACATGTAACATTGCAATAAATAAGATAGCGCAAGAGTTATTTACCTGATTCCCAGGATTTTGAAAATTTTTTGCTAATCTTTCTATATACAATTCTTTCTTTATATATCTGAAGTATTTTTTCAAGTTTAGTCTGCATAAAATTTGTATATTACTCTTCGCTGTTATACATAATATTGTAGTTAGAATTATATTCCTTGTAAACACATTAAACAACTCATAAAATATTTTACAAATGTTAATGTTCACTTAATTGTACGACTTATTAAAATTGTACTACTATAATCAGAATATTAAAGCATTATTAAATAAAACAACATTGTGGTTACAACATCGTCAGCCGGTAATCATCGAATAACGCATAATTGATTACTGGTGAATCGTGCGAAAATTATGAAGCATCACATTGATAACGTAATAATCGTTCGCTGAACTTCACAGTGTAAGCTAGATTCACCGCAAAGCCGGTCGTGGCTTCTGTCAATTTGTCCGTGTCGACAGAACCGACAGATAAATTAAACGGATAAAGCAGAAATTAATTTAATGGGGTTTCGATTACACAATATAATTTTCTAGTATGACATGCATCATTCTAACTCGATGACAATTGTAATATAAAATTTATGATACCTTACCGCTTCGATATTATAATCCATAAGCATTTCACATTTATGAACGTCTTCTTTTTATAATAATTGTTGTGGCAACAAGAAATTATGTTACATTGTCCGCGTCAGTATCCTCGCTTGAAGCGTAAAAGGAAACATTTGTAAAAACAATATAACATTTGTTAAATTTGTTGTTTTTCCGTTATGGAAAGAATACAATTTACATTTAAATTAGTTCGGTGTTCTGTTAACGCCGACCTTTTAATTTGTCATTTATTCATTGAACAAATGTTTGCGATATACAGCGTATATGATCAAAAGAAGCATCACACATGCGTGTACACGTAAACATAATAACTTCTTGCCCGAAGTAATATTGAAACCCGACGATTCTTGCTTCGGTATTATTGACTGCATTTCCCTTTCTGCTTTCTCGCACAACTCTCGTTTCGTTTAACAAGAGCTATGGGAGCTTCGAAAGATGCACTGAGGATATACGAACTCTTTTGTGAGAATCTTTCGTACGATGGTAGACGAGGAAATGTGTGCATTTCGGTATGTACCTACATTGAACGTGAATATGAATTTAATATCATTGCAATTCGCCTAAGATCGCGAAAATGTGTACCTTATCTCTCCTGCGTTGCTTATTGCTTTTATTTGTCATTTAGTTAATTGTATAGAAAAATTTATGACATCCCGCTTATTAATACTCTTATATTTATAAAATAGTTCAATATGTTTATTATTAAGGTACTCACGATTATGTATATAGCCAAACATATTTATATATTTACACAATATGTTTAATTAGTAAAAGAAAATGAAAAGTAGTATGTAGCCTGAGCCAAAAGTTTAAAATACACTCAATAAATTGAAGCGGTTAATCGAAGTAATAGATCGTCTTTAATATTTATTATAATTCTATATAAGAATTAAAATCTATACTGTGAATAACTGTGAGCAGTGTGAGCCGAATAAAACAAAAGAGAGAAGAAAGAAATGGCAAACTAATCCCATCAAATGATCGACTGCTCCACTGCTCTTATTCACTTCTTTTGATCTACCACATTCTGCTGATGAAAGTCATGTAACGCGCAGCGTTTTACGTCAATCAAACGATTGTTGCAAACAGAGAGAAGTATGCGAGTGAAATGTGCATTCACTGCATTGTTCGCTTTTTAAAATAAATCGCGCTCAACTTTTCATCGGCAACTGCTGACACTTGAATGATAAATAAATTTTGTTAATTAAATTAATTAACTAAATTTTTAATCTAATTAACTTAGTATAAATTAAAAGAAACCAAATAAATTTAGAAAAAAATATTAAAAAGGAATTATGCATAAGGATCAGCGTTCACAAAAAATTTTATGTATATACATATTTACACAGTATTTATTATGTAAAAAATTATATAACATATTTTTTCTGAGGATTTTAACTCTTTTTCTCTCTCTTTAAAATTATTTGCTGTTAATTATCATATATATTCCATAAAATGATAGACTATTTTAAAAAGAACATTTTAAAGAGTCAATCTTCTATATTTTCTCAGGGACAGTGTTCTCCTTTGAAACCCGTCCTATGTAGAAGCTACGAAATATGACATAATAGCTACAGATTCTTCGTCATAATGTCATCCAAACATGATAGTATATTAAAATTTTATATATTCTGCTAAAGTAGTGCAGTAACAAAAAGAAGAATATAGAGACTGATAGATGTGACGGGGGCACGTACACGGGGGTTGAGGAATTAAATAGCTGATTTGAAATTCCCTGCAGGACACTGAATTATTAAGTAACAGACGAATTAAATGGAAAGGAGAGGGAAGAGCGTCGTACCATAATTCGTCTTCGGCGGTATTATCAATCTTACTCGGTCCGTGAGATGTAAATGTAAGTAACCGCACGGTGCGTGCGTTGAAGCCGAAAGAGAGGCAATTCAACATGCAAAATAACGATGATTGTACTTTCTCACGGTTTATCTACGCTTTTTCAGTTTTCTACCTTAATGAAAAATCAAAACGCTAGAACAAGAAATCACCTGATTCATATCTCGATGAAAACGAAGACTCCGAGACGCGAATTGTTACGACCATACTTATGTTTTACCTCGTCGTTCGAGATAAAATATCCAAGTTTGGTTATAAGAGTATATAATGATATACTTTTGTAATCGAGTACATTATTATATTTTCTAGTGTACTAAAATATTTTCTGGTATATTTCTAGTATGCTAGAAAATATAATCATATAATAATAGCAAAGAGCTATATTTCCTATCAAATTGGTAGATAATTTTTTTCTTAACAAAAATTTGTTTGGTGCATCGTTATCATTAAACTACGCTTAGAACAATTTTATGTAACAAATAAAAAAAATCTTGCGAGGAGATAAAAGAAAATTATTTATATTTTTGATATGCCATTATTTGCTTGTTATTAATGACTCGTTGAGTAATAATATTACTTTAGCGATATTTATCAAACAAAAATATTTGATTTTATGATATATATTTCAATATACACGTATACATGCATACACGCGATTTACCTGAAACTGTATGTGCTTCGCGTTTGCGTTTGACAATGTTACAAAAACTAAAAAAAATGCTACGCATTCGTTGCAATCAATGCACCATTATTCTTGTTGGTTATCCTCTCGGGAAAATTTATTGATAAACAATAGTCCGACGATTGCGGTGTTGATCCGTGAATACTATTGCCGAAGCGCGTCATGCGCTGATCGACGGCCGAGCCGATTTTCATAGCGTCCGCTGCGCGCGAATTCGATATTGCTTGACAAAAAATAAAGAACACTTTATACGTATTAGCAGAACGTATGTCTTTAAGCGTATTTCACTAATCTGTTCATCTGTCGGTCCCCACGCGCGAAATAACTGACCGTTGGCAATGACGCGCTTTTAAAACACATTATTCAAGTTTATATAGAAGCACGCAGCGAGATTCTTTTTTGGTATAAAACGACGTGAAACAGCAAACGTTCGTGAGAAAGGAAACACGTGGAGTCTAAACTGTGAATGAAGAATCGAGAAGATAGTTTTCATGTTATATGAAAACTTTTAACTGGTGTTGTATCTCTAATTGAAATGATGGAATATCTTTATCTCTTCTTTGCTTCTCTGAAAAGTTTGGTTGTGTTTCTATATTTTACTATCTTTTCTTTCCGGCCTTGTAAATCTGTACTTGAGAAGCAGAAGAAATAAGCCCAAACCTGTAAGATTATATTTATGTCGTCATTAATGGGAGAGGCAAACTTTGCACGTACAGAATAAAGTAAGTTCAAGTATAACTCTAAATACGGTTATATGAAAACATACAATAATGCGACAAGATCCTGTTACAACAAAAAGTCGTTATAACTTTATAATATATAAATATAATCTCCCTTTTATTTTTTCAATAAAACTTATTTAAGTAAATTACAACTTTACCTTGTTATTTTGGACAGAAATCTTTATTTCTGTCCAAAATCTTTATTTATAACTAAAGTCTATCCGTGTTTATTTAATTTATCTTGAAAGTGTGCACCTTTGCATGGACCTCCTTGCAAGCTTTTACTAAGAGGATAGTCGGTGAGCCTACATTCTTCTGCTTCTTTAATGCAGAAATATTTTTTGCTTCTCTCCTCGTCTGCGAGGGAAACGAGATTTTGCGAACACGTAGAATGCCGTCGTGTACGAGCGAAACGCGGCGAAATGAAGAGATAATCCAGAATACGTCGAATAATCGGCGCTCCGGTATAGCTCGTTCGTTCGTGCTGCGTTTCTTCGTTTCTTTCCCTTTTTTTTCGCATACTCTTTCTCTACGTCATTGGACGAAGTTGCGCGAACCGGGCATGTAGAAATAAATGCGGCAATCGCGCGGAATAAACGTCTCACAAATCACACTTGTCCCCGTTCGCTCGCGATTTTCAGCGACAGCGAATTCGCTGCTCCGTCTTTCTTCTCCATTCCGTAGAGAGATCACAGCGGAAGTAAAGTTTCGGAAGAGGCGAAAGCATACAGACATAGGTATAAAATCGGTTCAATATCTTTCTTCAATATATGCATATATATTTAAATGGTTTTATATTCTTATATATACAGAATCTTAATATAATTGCAATAAACTGCGAAATAATTATATTTTACACAATATTTACGCAAAAAAATATAATACCGACGTATAAATTCGTGGTTATCAATCTAAACTAATAAACGAATTTAATATATCAAATAATTTTAACTATTAAAAATACAACATAAATGTTTAATTATTTTTCAAGAATTACTTATACATTACTTGGTAATATATATATTATATTGGTTATATATTACTTTTTATTTTATTGTCACGTAAAAAAGAATGGTCATCCTATGCGAGTAGGATTTCGGAAATAGCAAAGGTCTACGTGAGAAAAATTCGCGGCCGTCTCTTTGAAACGAAGAACGATCGCCGATTACCGCGACGACATTCTGCCTATTTCTTATCTTGCCACTCTCAAAAATATCCTCGAGTATCTCCTCTTTTCTTCAAGATTCAACGTCCTTTCAAATCTTCTTCTGTCACTAACGACAATGCATTCTATTGCATCGCGATGGAATCACGACAATTGGTCTCGAGAGAGAATCAATATATTATCTCTCAAGAGATGCAGTATACTGGAAACATTGACATAATTATGTCAACAATAGCACCGATAATTGATACATTATATTCGCCAAATTAGTAACGTAATTCTGTCACCGATTGTGGACCTCTGATAATCGATATACCGCAATATATGATATATACAAATGGAGTCAGGAGAATAATATATATAATTGAGAATAATATATAAATACACTTTTTTATATTATTAAACGTTTTGTCTGACACAAGAGTTAATGTGATGTTACATATATTATAAAAATTATTGATAGTTGTTTAAGAAAGAACTTTGCAGATAAATGTAAAAGTACGATAAATAATAATCGATTGAGTATTACCGAGTGTAACTGCTTTTACAGTAATTTTTACAATAAATATTAATATTAAAATTATTAAAAATAATTATATTTTTATCCAAAACTATATAAGATGTTTTATATATTAAAAATTTATAATTAATAATTTTTTTATCCAGAAAATAAACTCATTATTTTGCATATGTTTGATATTAAAGTGAAAGTCATCATTATTTCCTACTTTCTCGTAGGAAAATGTATCTCAATATATTTTCCTTCTCAAGCTGTGCATGTTTCTCATGCATTTAACCCACAGCAATGTATTCCATTGTGTTCTCATAGATAATGATGTTGTCGATTCTTCTTGAAAGACAGAAAAGATAGGCAAATTACTGTAAAATTCGCAGTTGAATGTTGACATTGTTGACGAAGCTTTGTGTGTCTGATTACGGAAACCTCGTTCTTGTGCAGCAAGGAAATATTTTTTGACCAAAAAAAAACACATCAGTTGGTTTTAAATAATGTATATTTGTTAAAATAAGATATAAAAGGTTTATTAGTTAATATTATCTTAGACTCAATAGTAATTTTTATCAATTATATTAACACGCTGCAATAATTATTTCTAATACGCACACTACAATAATTAGTTCTTTATTTATAAAATTAATTATAGTAATATGTACCTATATATTAATGCATATAATATAAATTATAAATTTATAAATTTTGCAACAATCTATAATTCCTTTTAAAATTTTCTTTAATATACTGTAGATAATGTAAAAGAATGCCAAAAGATCAAAATAATTGCAGTATCTTTTCAAACGTGAATTGAAAAAGTTGCCAACGTACATTTTCTTATTTATATTTGTCTAATATATTTTGGACAAATTATTTAATGGTTTCTTTCTGCTGTGCTTCACAAAAGAAATATTCTCAAAAGTTTTTTTAACAACCTTTTTCCATGCATGTTCTTTTTTTTCGAATTCTGGCGACCAACTCGCAATTAAAAATTTTTTAATGCCAGGAAAAGATCGTGAAATGGGCAGATCTGGGGCAAAAAAAAGATTGGGTGAATTCACTGAGTGTAATGTCGTAAAATTCGGTAATGACCTGGTAATGAAATTTCAGAAATTTATGGTGGCTCGTCACGCACTCCTTTCTTCATACGAGAAACGTTTGAATTTTACGACGACTCGCGTTTACGGGTGCTTCGCATTGATTACGGATGATACGTGCATTTCCGCCTAGAATCACCGAGAAGAATTATGCAGTCTAATTTTTTTTATGCCCTCACAGTTCTGCCGTAAAACTCGCGGAATACCGTGTACCATTTGGTACGTGCAGAATCGAGTACGGGCGCATCGCTCGTTGATACATTCTTTCGATTGCATCATGAAACATGCGTATGTTATTCCACCGGGTTTGTATTAAACCATCTTGCCGATAAAAATAGGATTGGTTGGTAGTAAATAAAGCATATTTGTAAACATATTGGCGAAAGTCGAAACTTTATATCTATATCGGGTCGACATTCTTACCAAGAATTCTTTCTACACGAAAAATGTAAAATATTAATATTTTAAGCATCATACCTATAGATACTTAGATATTTATATTAAATATTTGTATTTTTTATCACATATTCACGCTGACGGTATAAAGGAATATCGACATAAATTCATTTGTTTTATAAATAAGGTCTTATCAAGAAACGATTGGAAATAAAAAATGTATTCTGTTATACGCCCGCGGATGTTTTCATAGAGAAGAATGTAGTTTTTGTACGTGCTGACTGATCCCAATGGCGCGGAAAATGAGATTTGTGAACAATGAAGATCTTTATTCCGTCGACAGAGAAAGTTTACAGTATTGTTGCTGCATTTATTGCAGCAAATATTCAAAGGACGACGGACAAGCCTTAACATTAAGCCAAGCATTTTTATTGAAGTTAACTTCCCGTTAAGCTCGTTTATTGCAAACCTTTCCTTGCTATTTTATTGCAAGAGAAATTACAAATTTATGAAAGATGTTACAATGGAGAACGCACGAATTGGATCACACTTCATAACGAAAAATCATCCTTCGAATCGTGAAAAGCTTTCTGCAATATTTCTTTTATTTGTATCTGTATTCATATATCAAGCTCTGCATCATTTTTCTCAATAAAATATTAACTCTGGATAATAGATGTGGAATTCCACATAATAACATTATTTCTACATGTTGCCATGCATATAAAGCTTTGCAGGTAAAAACACAAGTTTTTAATGTGTAGTTATGTCAACTCCCTACAATATACTGATCGATGGCATACTGCTAACATATATTGCTTGCTGGATGATTTATATACCATTAAACATGTTTTATGCAATTTAGGGATATGTATATGTACGCTAATTGAGATATTGTAATTTTTAAAATTACATTTTTCTTATTAAATAATGACTAAATGTTGGACAATACATACAACATCGTTACCACGAGCTGGTACTGGTGAATCCCTAGTATACCAAGTGAGAACTCGGTCGAAAACAAGTTTTCTTGATTTTCTACCGTCGCTACATAGCTCTTGTAACCTATATAGATTATATAAAATCAATATTAGGAATATATAATATTTTTCTAATTAATTAATTTTTAATCAATCAAAAAGATAAAACTAAGAACATAATCCAGAATGTATTCTAAACAATTTTTGTGTAAATCTAAAAATTTATCGTTACCAATATTTTTCAACTTTACCAGACGTTACGTTATAATCTACTGACGCTAACACATGTAACTGCTAAAAATTTGTAGATAATTTTCTATAAATAAATTGTCTCTTAAACAAATTTATTGAATGTTCAAAGTTCGATTCAATATATAGAATAATGTGCCGAAAAACATTCTATTAATATTTGTCAGAATTTTTAAAAAATATATTAAATATAAATTAAAATATACGAATTAGCAATAACGATCGTGATTTTTTGTGCTTACATTTATATTTGTAAGAAGCAAGTATTAGAAAGATATTTCTAATATCAATTTTAAAAATTTATTAACTTATAATTTATTAATTTTAAAAATTCTCATTATCATTAATCTTAATCATATGTCTTATAATATCTTCTGGATTTGACACATTGCTATTTTACTTATTTATCTTTTTCCAATCTTCTAAAATATCCTTCATCGTCAATAGCAACTTCTTTCGTCTTTTCCGAGACAAAGGAAATTAATTTTTCTTTGTTACAATTTAAGTGGAACATCTATCATTCTTACATCTTTCTCACAATTCTTTTATAATTAATCCACGAACTCTAAAATTAGTATATTATTGAAATAGAATAAAAATTTAAAATAAGCTTGTGATCTATCAAGAGACACGGTAGTGTCTCGCGCCAAGTACACGCGGAGCTAGACCGACCGTGACTCTTTTACGCGACGCGACGATTAATTCAAGGTAATTGTTTTATGTAATTATTTTATAATTATCTTATTCTATATATTAGTACGCATATACGCGCGTACGCGAATCGGCAGTAACACCGTAATCGTGCCGGCGATATCGCTGAATTGAATTGCTTCGTGCTTATCTGGAGATTTCGTATCCCTACATCGTGTTACCACCGCTGCCGGAAAAGAAGGTTCTCTACGCTTGGCAGAAAGTGACGACTGACACGTTCGATCTCGACTTCGTTGATCGCAGAAGAGCTGGACTCGAGGTACGTTTCCGATTTGCAATTACTTCAAATAATATTCAACTTCAAATAATATTGATGATATTAAAGGGACTTTTTTGATCTCGCTAAAACAACTTTACAAAAAACAAGATTTATTTGCTCACTTAATATTTGCGAGGGAGTTTATCTTTTAGTTTTACTTATATATTTTTATTTATTTAAGTGCTAAAAGAAAAATTTATCCGTTTAACCGGCGATATAAATAAAATAAACAACGCAATTATATCTTTAGTAATAAAATGAGATAGAAACAATTAAATTAGAATTTTATATATTTTTTTAGATTTAATATTTATATTTTAGCTCTGTATTATTTTTAGTTTAATTATATTATCACATGTTCCGTTGACATCGAACAATACTTGTTCATCAAAATACCACGTTCGAATATATTCACGACCGCGGTTAGAATCAAGTCCTCAGAATGTTACACGTCCCTGATTACACGAATTGAAACAAAAACGTTGGGAGCCGTCTGGTCGACGCGTTCCATCGCGACCCCAATGTATCTTACCCACCAGCGCATTGACCTACTCCAACTCGGAGCTGCACCATTGAGATGTTGCTCAGCTGCAGTCGCGTCCCTCGAAGGGCTGTGCGTTACGTCATCGCTCATAGTCGACCGTAGTTGGCACGCGGCTTCGCCCTACGCAGACACCCGCGTCTGATTTATGCATCCTACGGGTTCAAGAGGATACTATTCGCCGATATGAATGCCAGCAAAATTTTTCCTCCAAGTTTAAAAATTTAAAAAGAACAATTTTTCTGAAATAAAAGTAACTACCAGTTTGTGTGTGTGTGTGTGTGTATTAGTTTTAACTACAATTCTGCAGCATTAATCATTAATAGTATTTTCGTAATTAATAGAACTAGATTCTACATTTCTTTATTACTTTTTAATACATTTGTAACAGTTTCTTTAATTTTGTTTTAAAGATATTAAATAATTTTTATTCTTTCAGAACTTTATATAAAATTAATTTATGTAAATGCTTTTGTGGAAAAAGTACTCTCCATAATGTAAAACATTGAATGTATATTAAATAATTAAGTTACAATCAATCTAGTCATATATGCTTTGGTATTATTATTTCAGAACTTTGAATCCTTCAATCATGATAATACAAAAATTATATGTTTTTAATAATTTTACAGAAACATAATTATAATTCAAGAAGAGGGGAATAGTTGCTTTTTATATAAACTAGTAGTTTTAATAATTTTAAATTACATACATATCTTAAGAAATCATATTCACAGAAAAACACTTTTTTTTTAACTAACACAATAAGTAAACTTTTGCGTGCACTGTGTTATTCATTTTAGAGAAAACATTTTCTATCTTATTGTTAATCTTTTCTTTATAAGGCATAAGGAAATTTCTCGGTGTTCAAAACATAAAATAATTAATAACAAATTATATCTTCTCATACATAAATTTTATTTTAGTTTGTTCCTTTCACGAGAATGCAATCACATTTCATTACTTTCTGCTTGTACAGCTAATACTCATTGGCAGAATTCCCAGAAACCAAACTTATCTATTCTTTTCCATTTTTTGTATAAAGCATCGACTGGAAGCAAAAGTGCCGACGTCAATGCCAAAAAATTGATTTTAAATGTTATTTATGAATGATAGTGTCGCGGACAACTATTTAATATACATCAGGACATCTTGAAATAGTATATAGTAGTGGGAATTTATTCTGCAAGTAATCTTTGTATTGAACTTTTCTTTGTCAAAAATTTCATTTAATTGTTAATAACTGCAATTTTAATATTCAGTTAAAAGGTTTTGAATCTGCATAGATCTTTTAGTAGAAAAAAATATAATCAAAAAATAAATTAAAAGTTGGAAAAAATAATACAAATTGTCTTTAAATAGCATTATAGTTTGTATAAATTTTAGTTCTCTTGAGTATTTGTCGACAATTTTAATATATTGAAATATTATTAAAGTTTTATATTTTTATCCTCTTATTTCGATAAAATATGATCCATACAAAGCATTGTTAAACTGGAGTTAGCTTAAGTATTGATCCTTTATAGATACAGATTTGTTAAAAGCTTATTCAGTCCATTGTCGCTAAAATAAATATTTCATTAAAAAGAGATATATTAAAGCACACAGTTTTTTGTGCACATTTTTTATCAATTAAATGACGTATTATTTATATTACTTTAGCCCTTTGTTTTTCTCTTTTTTTCAATTATTCACGCAAAAAGAATATTGATTTACGTTATTGCTTAAATTTTAATAATATAATTTTATGTTTTATATATTCTAATTGTATGTTACAAACACAACTAATTTATATAAATTGAATAGTGTTAAGTATGACCAATTTACATTATTGTTTCGAAAGTCATAAAAGAGATAAGACTATACATTTAAATTTTATTTAATTAAAACCTTATGCGGGTAGAAATGTAACACAAATACTCCAAATATTCAATAACAGAATCATACCTGTTATACGTCTACTTATTGAATTCCTTAATAAATTATTGCGAAAGATGCGGAAATCGAGATTGGAATAATCCAATTTTGTTCTAAAATTCCTGCATATTTGAATAAATGGCAGTGATAAAATTCCTTTACGTCACTTTACAAAACTTTAGAAAAGAAAAACTAAAATGCCATTCTTGCTTTCATAAACTATGTCAAGATTGAAGAAAAGAATCTCGGCTTGCACGAATACAGGGTAATATCTTAGGGAGTATATTCGGGACAATAACCATTAGCATACGCTGATTACTAATCTAAAATTTAGATGTAATCTCGACTGTAAATTTCTCAGCATATAAATCCTGATATTTCACAATTCTGAATATTGTGCATTACGACTCTAAACTTGTAAGCTATAAAATCTCCATCTTCAGTTCTCAATTCTTAGTCTTCAACTCTCGGCTTTCATCAGCTCTCATTTTCGCACAAGTTTTATAATTTTTCCCAATAACACATTATTATAATTACAATTAATAAAATTTATGAGTTTTTCTTTGTAAGAGTTGTCTACAATAAAGTGTCATACTCCGACAACGTTTGTGCATAATCAAGGCCGTAATTCACCGAAACTTACGCTGAACGAAAAAGCCGGATCGTGGAAGCTCGGGACTAAGCTAAGTTTCCCTCTCGCATCAATGGCACGTACACAGAAGGGGTAGGCGTGGCACTCTACGTTGTATGCTCGCGCGTGCACCGGACGCGAAGGGATGAGACAAGCGGGTATGAGCAGGAGGTGGAATACGTGCGTATGGGATGCCGCGTGAGTCAGGGAAACGAAGACAAGGATATGAAGACAGAGTTATTTCGCGAGATGAAACGAAACGAACGACGTGTGCGTAAGACGAGGATGATAAAATAATGAAGAAGCAAGAGAAAAGGAAAGAGAGGAGGAGAGAGAGACAGAGAGAGGGGGAGAGGGAAGAAAAGCGAGAAGGGTTGAATCTGCACGGAAATGAAATAGCGGATAGAGGGTAGCTGCGAGGAACATTCTTCCTTATCCCGTAAGCGCGAGTGACAGAAGTAGAGAACGTGCGCCGTGAAGAGAGCGGAGTCTCACGAGAGCGAGGGAGAGCGTGAGAGAGGGAGCGAGAGCCAGATGGAGCAGGACAGAAATGCAGGGCGCGAGACCGCGCGACGCTTTCAGTCATCGCCCGATCCTCGGCGCGCACGGTTTTGGAGCGGGTGTTTCTCTATCGTGGGAAATAGAATCGGCGATTTAAATGGAAGTCTTTTGAGGGATGGGAATCGTGTGATTGGCGTACCGAATGCACGCGTCGGACGAAAGTAGAGCGGCGCGATCGTGCTGGAAAAATCGGCGATCGAAAGGCTGAGTGGGCGAGTATATCGCGATACCGAGACCTCGATGTGAAATTAACTTACAAAAGATGGAATGAGAATCGCAAGAGAGAACTGTGACTAAATTTCGTTACTATGATACAGGTGAAAACGTGCATCGTTTAAATGCAGAAAATATCGAGACCAATCGGAATATAAACGAATGCTCTCATTAATCACGGCGGCGTAAGAATTTTACGAGAACTTATTATCTTTTCTCTACTTTTTGATTTCAATCGTTTTTCATCGAAACGGTATATCGATTCGTCGTCGAAGGCCTACATCGATCATGTAGTCGCGAGGCGGTGTCTCAACTAGCGAGAAACTAAATCAGAAGTCGCGCGGGTGTGTTTCAGAATTAAGTGGTGCGAGTGGAATGACTTTTTTCACTCAGTGATTTTTAATTATTCAGAAACCTTTAGTGCATTCATACATGTGTAATGTGAATACACGGACAAATAACTCCGACTTTATCTGCGGATTTGTCGTAGCGAAATGAAGGTGCATCTCTGCCAGACTAGGAGTAGTTAGGTGAGCAAGATTAAAAAAATATTCTCGTGTTACGTCAGCGGAAGAGGCCTTTTTTTTAGAAGCCGGGGGAAATAATGCAGAATAATTTTTTATTAGGTTATTACTACATTTTTAACTCGCTTTTTAATTAAGGTGGTAAATAGTGTGTGTGAAATGTAGCACAAAATTCATATTTATATCTTTAGATGAAAATATCTGACCAATCTAAAATTAATTTTCTTTTAAGACAATAAGAGTCATTGACGTTTTCAATTTTATAATTATTTAGATAATTGAGCTCAATATTGAATTTAACAATTCCTGAGTTAAAAGCAACTCAAAATGAAGAATTCTTACTAAATTAAGTTGTATGAATGTTAAAATAAGATTATAGAATTAATTAATTTTGAATACTATATGGAAATGCAAGAAGTTGCTTGTCAATCACGTTTTTAAGAAAAGTTTAATTGTAAATTAGTCAAAGAATTTTATTATGCGAAACAGTCACTGAATTTTGAAACGACTATTGTGTAAAAACAGAAAATATAGTTACACTTAATGATTTATAATTAAAAATTTAGTTTTTGTATTTTCTTTAATTAAATGATACATCTCTTGTAAATTTATGCAATATTATCTGCATGATTAATAACGTAAAATACTTTTGTCTCCGGCCTCTGTAATAGCATTTAATTAATCCTTTGAACAGTGCATCTATTTGGCTTTATGTTAATAGCGTTATATTGACAGTTCATATTATTATAGTTAAAATTGCTACTGTTATAATTAACAAAGAGAATTATAAAATATAGATTAAGTAAAAATACACTGTTAATCTCTGTCACTAAAATAATGAGATACACGTGTAACACGCGTGACATATAATAAGTTCAATATTTCATCATTATTTATCATAAATGAGTCGCAACAATCGGCAGAAAATACTGATTCTATTTGCAAGAAGAAAGATAGTTAATCCAGTGCATGTACTGTTAAATCAATATCAATAACATCAAATTATCATAAAATTATTCACGTGAATAATTTTATGATAATTTGATGTCATTGATACAGTTATTAATGTTGTTATTAATATCTTTGCAACGACAGCTGAACAATAAGAGAAAGCGATGCGAGAAAGGGGCAACGATAAAATCGATTTAACGTCGAAAAGCCTCTCTTAAGCTTTGATATATTGAAATCGCTACGCTGCGCGCTGGCAAAATAACAAAGTTGTTGTAAAAAACATTATCACGTCGATAACTCCGTGTTAAAAAAATAACCGCTTTGATATGTTTCAAGTATTGTCTTTATTAATGTGTTGTTATTCTTTTCCAGATCTCGATTTCGCGTACAACATGTAATCATAATTAGCGCCGTCGTAGCCGCGTTGATAATTGCCATAATCATCGGTCTGTGCGCACGTAACATCACGTCGGACCGGCGAAATGATGAATATCTAGTGCCGCCCGATCCAGAAAGCTTCCAGCCACCATCGTGGAGCAAGTTGAGAACTTTCAAACGCGGTGCCGTTTGCGCGGACGGAGCACCATGCGCCGTTATCGGCAAGTATGTGTGCCAATTTCACAAAAATGTAAAACTTGTTTTTCTTAATTTGCAAGAATATTCGACATAGTCGATAAATACCCTTAATTGATTCGCCGGGTCTTTTAAGATCAATCCTGGAACGCAATGGATCGGCGGTGGATGCTGCGTTGGCCGCGCTAATATGCAACGGACTCGTGAACATGCAAAGTCTAGGTCTCGGCGGTGGATTTATAATGACGATTTATCAAAGATCCACGCGTCGGGCCTTCGTTCTCAATGCAAGAGACCGCGCACCTTTGGCCTCAAATTCTACGATGTACGATGGCAAATCCGTAAATGCATCTTCGTTCGGTAAATCTCGACAAATTTTATGATAAACAATGTTTCAATCGTCTTCTCCGATGAAAGACCTTGATGGAAAAATGTCGCGGAATTTTTCACATTATTAATCAGAATTTCTACGAAAATTTTAAAACTTTCTCAGAATTTAAAGATTTTCTCGGATTTTTTAAATAAATTGGAACATCCTTCAGAAAAACTCAGACCAAATAATAATAAAATATTTCCGATTTTTCTCGCCAACATATCTTTGTAGAAATCTGAATAAATATGAGAAAATCTGCGCAATTTATCAGAAATTTTCATACATACTCAGAAAATCCTCATTCAATTATTTCTGAAAGTATCTGAGAAATTTAATACATTTTTCAGAATTTTTCATAAATCTAAAATATCTGAGAAAGTGAGAAATTTTTTCACCAGGGTAGCGATTATGTAACTTTATCCCTAGGGCGGAAAGGTGAAAAGTGACAATTTCCGCCATTAACTTCAATGGTGAAACTTTTCACTTTTCACGTTTTCGCCTTAGGGGGAAAGATACATGATCAATCCTCAGGGGAGTATTTAATGCCAACGGATTTTAATCGACAGGTGCACTGGCGGTTGCCGTGCCCGGCGAACTGGCCGGTTACTGGGAAGCTCATCAACAATTCGGTAGATTGCCATGGGCAGATTTGTTCAAACCGAGCATCGAGCTCTGCGAAAAGGGCTACGTCCTGACATTAGTGCAATATGACGGCCTTGCGTATAATAAGAAAAGCATTTATAATGATCCGACTTTAAGGTACGAATTTGTCAAATGTAAAAAGAACCACGCATAATGAATGATGAGGTATTTACAGTGGCGTGTATACGAAATATATCCCGTCATCAATCTTTTAGAGAACTATTTGTCGATCCCGCAACTAACAAATTCCGTAAACCAGGTTCCGTTATTAAACCCTACGCGCTTTGTGAAACGCTGCGGATTATCGCCGAAAGAAATGCGACTGAATTTTATAACGGTACGATCGGACGACTTCTCGTTAATGATTTGCAAGAACAAGGAGGAATCATAACGATGAAAGATCTTAACGAGTACAGGTAATTAATTAAAAGTGTCAATTGTGCGTCACGAAGAGAACTCGTTCTTAAGTATATTACCTTTTCTATATCCTTTGAGAGTAGGTATACAATGCGATTAACAGTGCATAAGTTGTCGTTCAAGTTCTGTCCTTTTCGGTTTCGATTATATTACAAACTATGATTATTAGCAAAATTCCACTTGAATTTTCTCGCGAAAAATTACACTATTTTTAAACCACCCAACCTAGAAGTACTCACCTATTGCAAGAATAGAGATGTGCGAACTATTCAAATTTGAATTTCTATGATTCGAATACAAATCATATATATTGTCAATTTTATAAAATTATATTTTCCGTTAATAAGCAAAAGTCATTAATAGACGCATTCAGTAAGTGCATTCAATATTACAACCGTTCACTAAGTGACTAAGTAGCAGTCAAAAAGTTCCTTTCTAATCTTTGACACAGGGGAGACCGGGGCGGAGTCGTCACTACAATTATCTCGAAATCTGTATGTTGTGTGAACTCGCCATTAATATTGTAAACACTACTTATGGTGCTCATGTGACCAACGGAGTTTAGTGAGATTATATGCTATGTTGTTATTTTCATTAAGGCAAACGTGTTTTCGGAGATCAAAAGTAAAATTTTTTGCGCGTCAAAAATTTTAAATATTTTAAATATTATTGTCTCTCCTAATCTCGAAATAAGTGATTCTGAAGACTAATGCATGCTGAACACAAATCCAGTGAAATTTTTTTATCTTCGTTGATTTCTAATATTTGATGAACGATTAAACTTAGTGTCCGGGGCGAAGTAGTCACTAATCATGGAGGCTTCGGGCGAAAATCAAAGTCAAAAAAGCAGCAGTGGTCGGATTCCGGCGAGGACTTGGATAATATGTGCTGCGTGTGCTCAGAGATGACAGAATAGAGCTGACGAGAAACAGTGTGTTTCGTGCGAGCGTAGGGCACATAAGTGTGTGCGCTTTTCTTGTAATTATTTTCCGCCATCGTGTTTTTAATTAATGTTTCCATTTTTCTATTAAAAAATAATTAATAAAATGTATCCTATTATTTTTCATGATCGGAATTATGAATTTTTATTTAAAATCCAGTCCAAGAGTGGAGTGACAATTCCGCCCCGGCAATTTTGACATTTCAATTTTTGCACCTTTGTCGTTTTCACTCTATATCAGTTGAACAAAGCGACGTAAACCAAAAATGTCCATATAAATTTTGTAGCCAAGGCTTCATTCTTTACAACGATATATCACATTTTACTAAAATTATTTGTTTTATTGGTAAAAATCGGCACCAAAAAAATAGTGACGACTTCGCCCCGGTCTCCCCTACCCTGTAACCCTATCAAATTATAAGTAAAAGTTTGAATACGCGTAAAAAATAGTAATCTATGAGTATTGATAATAAAATAAACTATATTATTTTATTTTAATTTCTATGTATGTAATTGTATGTTATTGGATACTATATTAAAGTATTTTTCGGCTAATTGTTTCAGTTGCTGCGACGTTAAATAAAATATATTTCATTAGTTTTCTATTAAATATATTTTTTTGTACGTGTGCTTTAAAAAGAATTTATAGATACAATATTATTTTTTCACATTAAAATATTCTCTTATTATCTACGTGTTAAAATTCAATCTAATAATAATTATATTGTTAATTAAAAATTATATTTTAACATTTTGATTCGCTTTGATTCAAACAAAATTTTGTCGATTTGATTCGATTTGACGTCAAAAATCCTTGGTTCGTAGTATTCGTACATCTCTATGCCGGAGAACATGAAATTATTTTGATTTAATTATTACCGCATTGCTGATGATAGCTCAAAGCAGAGCCGAAACATCCGATTTATAATTATCTTATTAATAATTAAAAATTGTTACAACGCGTTAACTCTTACGCATTGTTATCTGCGTTGTACTCCCAAAGCCCACCTTTTACTTGTTACTTGTTAATTTTATTATCGCGAGAGAATCCTTAGTTATTTATTTATTTATACTACATCTTTGTTATCTTTATCCAGAGTTTCATGGGATCAACCGATACAGACAAATCTTTCGAGCGGAATAAAACTCTTGACTACAGGAATACCCGGTAGTGGAGCTATTCTCTCGTTTATTCTCAACGTCTTCGACGACTACGGCTTCACGCCGGCCAGCATAGCCGATTTTAACGCGACAATCCTCACGTATCATAGAATGATAGAGACGTTCAAATATGCGTTCGCGTTAAGGACGAATCTGGGCGACGGAGCTTTCATCGATATGACCGAGGTAAATACATATATCGAATTCTTCTTTTTTAATATTGTGCTGGGTTTGTTTCAATCATAATTGTGCAGTATTTCAATCCCTTTGAAGATAACCAGAAACTTAACGTCGAAAAGTTTCGCGCGCGCGATACGAGAGAAAATAGATGATACAAAAACGTGGCAGGATCCACGGCACTATGGTTCTCCTAACTATGCTATTGTTGAAGATCACGGTACCGCGCACGTGTCAGTGCTGGCACCGAATGGCGATGCAGTATCGGCTACCAGCACCATTAACTTTTAGTAAGCGGATTTTCACCTAAAGTTGCATCGTTTGCAAATCGTTAAAATATTCTTTCCGATTCTGACGATTTTGCAGTTTTGGAAGCGGAATAGTCAGCAGAAGAACCGGCATTTTGTTAAACAACGGCATGGACAACTTCAGGATTCCGTCGCAGTTTATTTATTTCGGTATGCCGCCAAGCCCCAACAATTATATCGCACCTAAAAAGCAGCCATTGTCCTCGATGGTGCCGTCCGTTCTGATCGATCGGCACGGTGATGTCAAGATGGTCATGGGTGCCGCCGGTGGTAAGAGAATTCCCACGGCAGTGTCACAAGTCAGTATAGCACCTTAAATATCTAATAGTCCGGATTCAGGTTTCTATTTAGCCGAGATTAATAAATCAATGGACAATTCTCACGAATAAAGGCCTCCTACGCTTTCAGGTGACTGCGAAGATACTTTGGATGGGGCAAACAGTCAAGGAGGCGGTGGACTCAGCAAGAATACATCACCAGCTATTTCCGTCAAAGCTGTCTTACGAGTATGGGATCCCTAAGCAGGTGGTCGACGGTCTGAAACGTTTGGGACACGTCGCGGAACGTTACAGGGTCCGCGGCAGTGTAGCCTGCTTCATACTGTACGAAAATTCTACAATTTTTGCCAACGCCGATTACCGCAAAGGCGGCGACGTCTACGGAATCGATTGATTCACGTGCGTTCACATCACCTTGTCGATCCAGCCGTCACCTTGCGGCACAAATCTTTCGCGAAGAAGGATAACCGACTTTTTTTTGTTCAATCAGCGCCGAACGTTTCTTCGTGATTATCATAAACACCGACGTACGCGATCGATCTTGTTATCATACGCATCAATATTATTGTTCAATATAACTTTTACGTCTTCTCGCTCACTAATCGCATTTTATCCATGCATCGCTCTTCCTTCCAACAATATCCACGTCAATCCACGTATCTCGGATTTATTATCCTCCCTTGAACCTTCATGATATTTATTTATGCAAAACAGATAACAATGTAAGTACATGGAAACTGACGAGTTTCTTTTTCACAATTATAATATTCGATTCGAATTTTCAGCGCAACTGTTCGATATTTCGTGGACGTGAGACGTGACACTACTTATTGAATGTGTGGCGAGAGGAGTGCGTATGAGAACGAGCACGTATTCCGCGCCTAGTTGAGATAATCCGTCGTCCGTATCTATACTCGGCCTTGAAAATAAAACTGCGCCGTGAACGAAAGAGGAATTCGATTATTTGAGTATACAAACGATATGCCAGATTCGCAGGCGCGACATTTAATAACACCTGATGAACCTGAAAAATTATGCGACGCTATATATAAAGAATGTTGGATAATCGAATATAAACATTCGAATATAAAACATCTGTTTTTGTATAGTTAATTAATAGCAGTGATATCATCTTGAATAAACATTATACATTCTCTCGCTGCAAAAACATACACTGCCGCGAATTACGGACTTCGCAACGTGTCAAATTTTCCCGTAAATAGCAACACTGACAATGAGAGAAAATGTTTGGTATTTGCAACTATAATTGCATAGTAAAATAATTATGATTGGGTTCTTATTTTTATAGTTATTATTGCTACAATATTAGTAAAAATAACTTTATATGCATAATCTTGCAATTATGGTCATATTGTTATCGTACGATTATTATAGTACTTATACTATACACAAATCGCAAGTTAGAGTGTATAAAACTATTTATATGGTTGAATAAATGCATCTTAAAGCTATGAAAATAATAATGGGTGCTTTCCAGTTAACGACACAAGTCGAGCGTCACTCTATCTTTGTTGTTCACTAGACGTTGAAAAAGAACAGAATAACTCTTGTGTCACTAAATGAAAAGCACTCATGTAGAATAGAGTCAACTATAATTCGCATTGTTAAAATAACTATTATAAAAATATAGTTAGTACCAAAAATAACTAAAAATTATAATAAAATTGTGATAATTGCAACTATTATTTTTTTTCTCAATAAAATGTTAGAATACGATATTATTTACCTTTACTGCCCTCATCGTGACGTTTTTCACGATTCGTATTGTTATTGACTCGCCAACGTCGAGGGGAAATTTCCGTAAATTTCTGCCAAATAAAACTCAGCTGTAAAACAAAGTTACAGGACTCGTTACTGCGATCGCGCGATCAAGAGCAAGATGATTAAAAAATACGGAACTATGTAATATATGAAATGTCGTCGGTGGCGTGACGTCGTCTGTCTTTCACGCTTCGGTAGCTTCGCTTCGCGTCGACATCGTACGACATAGAAGCTCGATTGATTGCGCGTGTGTTAATGCGTGATATCAGCTTTCCTCCGCAACAGCACCGAGTCGGTGATATCTATAACCCGGCTCGGTGAATGTAACAACAAAATATTTCCCGAATTGTTTACGTCCCCGTTACGAGCGGGCACCTCCGCAAAGGTAGATTGCAAGAGTCACGTACTTACGTCTTACTCGCAAACGATTAGAATACAACGTGACACGCACATTCCTATCGGCAATGCACACGTTGATTCCTTAACACTAGATTTTTATTACTCCAGAAACTCTTAATTCATAAAAATCCCTATAAAAGAAGAATTAAAATTTTTCGCAAAATAATTATTTGTAACTAATTTAAAATTTTCTTGGAATTCTTATAAATTTTAATACATAAGCTTTTGCAATTCGGATTATCGGCAAATTAATTATATTATTTTACGTTGGTTAATGTACTGTCTAATATAGACAATATCGTAATTGCGAAGCTAGACATCCTTTGTCGATAAACTCGAAAAAGCAACTTTGCCCGTCGCAACGAAAAGGTTAATTAAAGGTGAGTACATGAAAGCTACTTGTGTGCCTCAAGCCGAATGTCCTCGCTTTTAATCACTGCAGGCGAAAGTATGCTATACCGGCGTCGGTATTTATACAGGAGCGTGTATCATGTCGCGTCCTTGTTAATCACCAACATATCCCGGGATGTTAATCATGAATATTCAACGTACGAGGCTGTGTAATCTTCGAGGAGACACAAGAATTTAAAATCCGACACGGTCCGTTTGAAGTGCGCACGTGACAATTATTTCCCATACGTGTATCTCGCGTTTAAGCTAGCTACTAGTGACTACTTGTTTTCACGATAGCGCTACGAGATCGAAAATATAAAGTTTGCCGTAGGGAAGCATAGGTGCAAATTGTCCGGTCACTCTATTGCAGACACGAAATTTCGTGCTACAAGTTTCGCTTCATGTCTGGGAAAAGGTAAAACTACTACTGACGTCCGGATTCGGGACTGCTTGAGAATGCACGAACGCTTTCACAAAGTTTTAGCTGCCGTCGACTCGTGCCCATGGCGTGCGCCGGCTTATCGTCGCTTTATTGCACTGGCAAACCCTCTTATCGTTGGTGTCTCAAAATAAATTTTCTCGAGATAAATAGGAGTTCCAATTTGTTCGAGATAAGCAGACCAGGCGTGCGGTCAAAATATAACGATACTGGATACTAAAGTTCCAATTGATGAAAATTTCCTCATATTGAAATATGAAGATGACAATATTTACGAAGTTTTAGAATTATTAATTTTAAAGTCGGGCTGATGAATCTGCAACGTAAAACGCACGATTCTTCATTTGTGGATGTACTTCATTGGAAGTTACGGCGGTATTAGAAACGGGGAATGATAATTTATAAGGAGATCATTCTCTTTCCCGCTGTCTCTCTCTCTCTCTCTCTCTCTCTCTTTTTCTTTTAAAAATATGACATCTTAGGTTGAATACGTGAAATATGTTAAATTGTTAAATTTAACTAGTTTTTCAAATCGGACATACATAAAAATTTAAAATGCTTTTCGATCTGTGAATTATCAATTATTTATTGATACAATTTGATTAAACTTAATGACACTTGATTTACTAAGGACATCCATATTTTCAAAGAATATTGATATTTTTTAGATTTTTTTCAACTTTGTTTGATCGATCCATCAGTTATGAAGCTATATAGGTACTTGATTTAACTAATGCATTCTCCATTTAAATAAACAATACGTCATGATCGATACTGGCCCCGACATAGTCGTCTCGCAGAAAGCTCAGATATTTCAAACAAGAGAGAAAGGGCAGCTTGGAAAATCTAGCGACAGCTTAAAATATTATAAACCCAAGTTGCCGAGTTCTCGAACTGCCGGATGCATATCGAGCGCGCGCGAGATTGCCGGGGAAAACTTTCCACCTGGAATCTCGTTGTCTCTCGCGACGAGATCTCACCGTTGGAGTTTCATCGTCGATGTCCACGTACATATTTCCCCCGCGATAAATAAGGTTGACCCATTTAGCGGAGGCGACGTAGACGACTATACCGAAGAGGGGGTGGTGTGCGAGGGGTCAAAGTGCATTGTGTATTCCAACGTAGTGGCAGCGCAGTTTATACAACGGGGTCGCAGTAGCAACATACCGCGGCGTTTCCCCGGTTCGTACGAAAAAAAAGTTGCTTGCAACTTCAAAAAAAGAGGCTCCCTCGCCGATGGTGTGCCGATACGCTCGAGCGCGCGAGTTATCGAAAGCTTACTTACAAAATGCGCATTGATCTTCCTGAACTTCTTGAAAAGACAAACTCTCGTATAAGATATTGATTTTCATATATACCTATCAATCTGCATCGCAAGCGTCGTAAAATCAAAGTGTCAAGAAATTTGATCAGAAGATCGAGCAAGTACGTGCTTATGTTTCTGTTCTGTCACTGGTTATTCGTTACTTTTATATTGTACTAGACATCACAAACGTCTATTTAACTTTAACATTATAACTATTACTATTACACTATTAACCCCTTACATAAAACTGTCAAAATATACGATGACAGAGCTCACGAAGTCAGTGCAATGAGAGAACCAATCAGCATCATCACTGGAGAAATGTCAACAATAAAATTTCTTACACGACTTTTTTATGAGAGGATGGATGGGCGGAAGATTACGCCCACAAGATTGTTTCGCCTTTATCTTGAAATTGACTTATTGATAGCTTACTGCTGCGTTTCGAAGGGCATTTAGCGAGAGGCAATCGCCTAAAATTGCAGACGGTAATAATGGCGATGAACGGATGCCAAACGATAAGCTGCAAAACGATAAGCCACTGTTTAAGTAGCAGTTAAGTGCAGGTAATTAGCTACAATAATGACTAATACATGCGCAACGTTTTAAATACGGCACGTTTTATTTGCTCAAACGTCATGCAAACGTGTGTCCAATTTTCAAAAAAAAAAGGGTTAACTTCAACATTGTGTAAATCGGTAAAAAAAATCGTAGGAAAATTTAAAAAAAAGCATTTTGTAGGTAAAAGTATGTAGTTTATGAAACGTTAATTGAATTTTTTGAAAAAAAATTTTTTAATTGAGTTTCAAGTAGTCAAACATAAGTTAATTTTAAGGAACAAAACAATGTGTTCTTTTTTAAGGCGTACAACAGAGAAAATAAAAAAATTTTAAAAATCCACCGAAAGTGCGTTAAAGTTGAAACTTCAAGCTTCAAAATGCTTTTTTAGATTTTTTTAACGATAATTTTTCGCCGACTTACAGCAGTTTGAAAATAGCCTAATTTTTAGGGTTCATGAAGTGTTCCCTATTTTTTTTTTGTACAAGTGTATAATATAGAATTTTTTTAATAAAACATCATAATATGTTAATAAGAAATAATTCTAATATATTAGTTTGCTTAATAAGATATTTATTTCTGAAAAAGTTTTTGAATTTTTTACATAAATTATTACATCTAGTTTTAGACACGTGCGCACACTTATGACAAAAATTGTATAATTACTTCAAAAATGACGGCTACTACGAAAATTATACATATAATTTTCCAGTAATTTAGATATGGAACATTCTGCATGTAGGCATTATAAAACAATGACGCAATTAGTATGATAGCAATAGTATATTATATATATATATATATATATGGTTTACAGAAGTAACATACGATAGTAAATATTCCATTCTTGTTGCATTTCTGAACTAGCAGTCGTCTTAGCACATATTAGGTAAATATATGTATACATATATTACAATGATATATATATTGTTTACAGAAACAGTTAAAATATATTAACATATATTACAATCTCGCTCCATTTTTTTGTAATTATCAGTTTTCACCAGAAGAAGATACAGGAGAAACAAGGAAAGACATCCCTTAAAATGGCTTTCTTGAATATGTCGTAAGTTCTGTTCAGTAGTTATTATTTAAGAAAGTACATACATCTAAAACGACGGAATAGAGAGTCACTTTTCTGAATTTTTTAAAGGAAAATACTCAGGTAGAATAGCAAGTCACAATAAAGTCATGTGATGTCAAAATCAAATGATGTCAAAATGTGTCGATTTTTTGTCACTTTACCATCATTTTATCATTTTGACGTCCTTTGACTTTATTGTAACTTTCTGTTCTACCTAGATATAAAATAAGGTTTTATTATTAAAAAACATATATAGGCTTAAAACATTTTTAAATTTTTATATTGACACTTTTTAAAATGACATGGTGGTACTACAGCAGTTGACATCAAAAGCATCACAAACCGACTTTAAAAAATGGTACCAGCCGAGATAGCTAGAAAAAACGCATCTGCAATAAAAAATAAAAGTTTTTCTTAAAGTAAATTTAAATATTTTTTCAACTTTTTAAAAATTTTTATTTTTTAAACAAAGTGATAGATGTTTGAAACAAGCGTATCAATTTTACTCGCAAACTTTTATCATTAATTTTGCAATTGCAGGCGAAGAAATGTATAAAATAAGAAACCCTTACGATGCTAAAAGCAATTTAACATGTAGAGTAAACATTAAAAATTTTAAATAAATTAATTGCAGATGCGTTTTTCATGGCCATTTCGTGACTATTTTAACTAGTAAATAATTAAGTTCTTATGCATATAGATTATTATTATTTTACCCTGCAATTTGTAGAGTTTTTTAATAAGGTGCGTATAATAGAACATGACATTAGTAACTTTTTAACCCTCGGTGGTCACACTTCTTTTTTGAACATTTTTTAAGGATTTTTTTGAACATGGTGTCCCTTAAAAAGTTAATTTTTTAATAATGAGAATACATTCTATACAATGTTAAAACTTTGATCACTTGATCCTTGATCCTTTGATTCCGTGTGACTACCGAGGGTTAAACGCATAGTGTAATTAAGTTAGAATCTATATATTTATATTTGAAAATCATAAATATACTCTACTTGAAAATCATAAATATTAATTTTAAAACGGTATTCGCACTACTTCCTATTTCTAATTTTTATTTCGCGATGATATTATAGATATCATAATTCATAATACCGAGGTACCCCGGGGTACCACGAGGCATCGTGTAGGTATGTCTGCTTTCGCGCGTGTGTTATATTACGAGCGTGCTCGAACGTTACGTATTACAGAGATCAGTATGACATTTTTATTTTTAGTTGTCACGACCTGTTTGACGAACGAAGAAGAAAATGATGGTCGGAAGTGCAATCGCGTCTCTACGCTGCACTCGATGGCTTATCGATCTTTGCATTTCCGCGCACTAGCCCCAATAAATTGATTTATAATAATACGAGATGCTGATTGCCACAGCTTGAACTCTTGAAATAAAAAAAATAAATATACTGACAATGAGAGAAAATATGTATAAAGTGTATATCTTTTTTATAAATAAGAGGGAAAAGAATAATGAAATTATATAATTATATAAATAATAATATAATGTAATAAAGAATATAATGAAATTCTCGTGCCTCTCTAAAAAGCACCGATCTGTCGATAATTAGATTGAACTATGTATAAAATTTTATTGAGACATAAGATTTTATTGAAAATATACTTTGTACATGAAACGATATAGCTGCAAGATACATAACACTCTCGAAGAATGTCAAAAATTCATTACTTTAAAGGAAATGTTTAATACAAAAGTGTTTATTACAACATTTATGTAGAATACAAATATTTTTCGTACATAAAGTGATTGATTTTTCGATATAAAAACGCGACCTTATTTCTCCAATTTTTTGAGTGTTGAAATCTTTATTTCTGTCCAAAATCTATAATTATAACTAAAGTCTATCCGTGTTTATTTAATTTATCTTGAAAGTGTGCACCTTTGCATGGACCTCCTTGCAAGCTTTTACTAAGAGGATAGTCGGTGAGCCTACATTCTTCTGCTTCTTCAATGCAGAAATATTTTTTGCTTCGCTCCTCGTCGGCGAGGGAAACGAGATTTTGCGAACACGTAGAATGCCGTCGTGTACGAGCGAAACCCGGCGAAATGAAGAGATAATCCAGAATACGTCGAATAATCGGCGCTCCGGTATAGCTCGTTCGTTCGTTCCGCGTTTCTTCGTTTCTTTCCCTTTTTTCGCATACTCTTTCTCCACGTCATTGGACGAAGTTGCGCAAACCGGACATGTAGAAATAAATGCGGCAATCGCACGGAATAAACGTCTCACAAATCACACTTGTCCCCGTTCGCTCGCGATTTTCAGCGACAGCGAATTCGCTGCTCCGTCTTTCTTCTCCATTCCGTAGAGAGATCACAGCGGAAGTAAAGTTTCGGAAGAGGCGAAAGCAGACATAGGTATAAAATCGGTTCAATATCTTTCTTCAATATATGCATATATATTTAAATGGTTTTATATCCTTACATACGGAATCTTAATATAATTGCAATAAATTGCGAAATAATTATATTTTACACAATATTTACGCAAAAATATATAATACCGACGTATAAATTCGTGGTTATCAATCTAAACTAATAAACGAATTTAATATATCAAATAATTTTAACTATTAAAAATACAACATAAATGTTTAATTATTTTTTAAGAATTACTTATATATTACTTGGTAATATATTATATTGGTTATATATTACTTTTTATTTTATTGTCACGTAAAAAAGAATGGTCATCCTATGCGAGTAGGATTTCGGAAATAGCAAAGGTCTACGTGAGAAAAATTCGCGGCCGTCTCTTTGAAACGAAGAACGATCGCCGATTACCGCGACGACATTCTGCCTATTTCTTATCTTGCCGCTCTCAAAAATATCCTCGAGTATCTCCTCTTTTTTTCAAGATTCAACGCCCTTTCAAATCTTCTTCTGTCACTAACGACAATGCATTCTATTGCATCGCGATGGAATCACGACAATTGGTCTCGAGAGAGAATCAATATATTATCTCTCAAGAGATGCAGTATACTGGAAACATTGACATAATTATGTCAACAATAGCACCGATAATTGATACATTATATTCGCCAAATTAGTAACGTAATTCTGTCACCGATTGTGGACCTCTGATAATCGATATACCGCAATATATGATATATACAAATGGAGTCAGGAGAATAATATATAATAATTGAGAATAATATATAAATACACTTTTTTATATTATTAAACGTTTTGTCTGACACAAGAGTTAATGATGTTGCATAAGTACATATATTATAAAAATTATTGATAGTTGTTTAAGAAAGAACTTCGCAGATAAATGTAAAAGTACGATAAATAATAATCGATTGAGTATTACCGAGTGTAACTGCTTTTACAGTAATTTTTACAATAAATATTAATATTAAAATTATTAAAAATAATTATATTTTTATCCAAAACTATATAAGATGTTTTATATATTAAAAATTTATCATTAATAATTCTTTTTATCCAGAAAATAAACTCATTATTTTGCATATGTTTTTTTTATTAAAGTGAAAGTTTATTTCCTACTTTCTCGTAGGAAAATGTATCTCAATATATTTTCCTTCTCAAGCTGTGCATGTTTCTCATTTAACCCACAGCGATGTATTCCATTGTGTTCTCATAGATAATGATGTTGTCGATTCTTCTTGAAAGACAGAAAAGACAGGCAAATTACTGTAAAATTCGCAGTTGAATGTTGATATTGTTGACGAAGCTTTGTGTGTCTGATTACGGAAACCTCGTTCTTGTGTAGACAAGGAAATATTTTTTGACCAAAAAGAAACACATATCAGTTAGTTTTAAATAATGTATATTTGTTAAAATAAGATATAAAAGGTTTATTAGTTAATATTATCTTAGACTCAACAGTAATTTTTATCAAATATATTAACACGCTGCAATAATTATTTCTAATAAGCACACTACAATAATTAGTTCTCTATTTATAAAATTAATTATAGTAATATGTTTTACCTATATATTAATGCATATAATATAAATTATAAATTTATAAATTTTGCAACAATCTATAATTCCTTTTAAAATTTTCTTTAATATACTGTAGATAATGTAAAAGAATGCCAAAAGATCAAAATAATTGCAGTATCTTTTCAAACGTGAATTGAAAAAGTTGCCAACGTACATATTTGTCTAATATATTTTGGACAAATTATTTAATGGTTTCTTTCTGCTGTGCTTCACAAAAGAAATATTCTCAAAAGTTTTTTTTAACAACCTTTTTCCATGCATGTTCTTTTTTTTCGAATTCTGGCGACCAACTCGCAATTAAAAATTTTTTAATGTCAGGAAAAGATCGTGAAATGGGCAGATCTGGGGCAAAAAAAAGATTGGGTGAATTCATTGAGTGTAATGTCGTAAAATTCGGTAATGACCTGGTAATGAAATTTCAGACATTTATGGTGGCTCGTCTCGCACTCCTTTCTTCATACGAGAAACGTTTGAATTTTACGACGACTCGCGTTTACGGGTGCTTCGCATTGATTACGGATGATACGTGCATTTCCGCCTAGAATCACCGAGAAGAATTATGCAGTCTAATTTTTTTTATGCCCTCACAGTTCTGCCGTAAAACTCGCGGAATACCGTGTACCATTTGGTACGTGCAGAATCGAGTACGGGCGCATCGCTCGTTGATACATTCTTTCGATTGCATCATGAAACATGCGTATGTTATTCCACCGGGTTTGTATTAAACCATCTTGCCGATAAAAATGGGATTGGTTGGTACTGAATAAAGCATATTTGTAAACATATTGGCGAAAGTCGAAACTTTATATCTATATCGGGGGTCGACATTCTTACCAAGAATTCTTTCTACACGAAAAATGTAAAATATTAACATTTTAAGCATACACATCGATAGATACTTAGATATTTATATTAAATATTTGTATTTTTTATCACATATTCACGCTGACGGTATAAAGGAATATTGACATAAATTCATTTGTTTTATAAATAAGGTCTTATCAAGAAACGATTGGAAATAAAAAATGTATTCTGTTATACGCCCGCGGATGTTTTCATAGAGAAGAATGTAGTTTTTGTACGTGCTGACTGATCCCAATGGCGCGGAAAATGAGATTTGTGAACAATGAAGATCTTTATTCCGTCGACAGAGAAAGTTTACAGTATTGTTGCCGCATTTATTGCAGCAAATATTCAAAGGAAGACGGACAAGCCTTAACATTGAGCCAAGCATTTTTATTGAAGTTAACTTCCCGTTAAGCTCGTTTATTGCAAACCTTTCCTTGCTATTTTATTGCAAGAGAAATTACAAATTTATGAAAGATGTTACAATGGAGAACGCACGAATTGGATCACACTTCATAACGAAAAATCATCCTTTGAATCGTGAAAAGCTTTCTTCAATATTTCTTTTATTTGTATCTGTATTCATATATCAAGCTCTGCATCATTTTTCTCAATAAAATATTAACTCTGGATAATAGCTGTGGAATTCCACATAATAACATTATTTCTACATGTTGCCATGCATATAATCCCTCAAAGCTTTGCAGGTAAAAACACAAGCTTAATGTGCAGTTATGTCAACTCCCTACAATATACTGATCAAATTTGATGTCATACTGCTAACATATATTGCTTGCTGGATGATTTATATACCATTAAAACATGTTTTATGCAATTTAGGGATATGTATATGTACGCTAATTGAGATATTGTAATTTTTAAAATTACATTTTTCTTATTAAATAATGACTAAATGTTGGACAATACATACAACATCGTTACCACGAGCTGGTACTGGTGAATCCCTAGTATACCAAGTGAGAACTCGGTCGAAAACAAGTTTTCTTGATTTTCTACCGTCGCTACATAGCTCTTGTAACCTAGATATAGTTATATGAAATCAATATTAGGAATATATAATATTTTTCTAATTAATTAATTTTTAATCAATCAAAAAGATAAAACTAAGAACATAATCCAGAATGTATTCTAAACAATTTTTGTGTAAATCTAAAAATTTATCGTTACCAATATTTTTCAACTTTACCAGACGTTACGTTATAATCTACTGACGCTAACACATGTAACTGCTAAAAATTTGTAGATAATTTTCTATAAATAAATTGTCTTTTAAACAAATTTATTGAATGTTCAAAGTATGATTCAATATATAGAATAATGTGCCGAAAAACATTCTATTAATATTTGTCAGAATTTTTTAAAAATATATTAAATATAAATTAAAATATACGAATTAGCAATAACGATCGTGATTTGTGCTTATATTTATATTTGTAAAAAGCAAGTATTAGAAAGATATTTCTAATATCAATTTTAAAAATTTATTAACTTGTGATTTATTAATTTTAAAAATCCTTATTATCATTAATCTTAATTATATGTCTTATAATATCTTCTGGATTTGACACATTGCTATTTTACTTATTTATCTTTTTCCAATCTTCTAAAATATCCTTCATCGTCAATAGCAACTTCTTTCATCTTTTCCGAGACGAAAGAAATTAATTTTTCTTTGTTACAATTTAAGTGGAACATCTATCATTTTTACATCTTTCTCACAATTCTTTTATAATTAATCCACGAACTCTAAAATTAGTATAATATTGAAATAGAATAAAAAATTTAAAATAAGCTTGTGATCTATCTTTATTACTCCAGAAACTCTTAATTCATAAAAATCCCTAGACATGCTACGGCTTCTAATCCAAAAACTATTGACGTATTCCGACACTTTTATCAAGGAAAAAATCAAGTCCAAATTGGTCAAGGGATTCGTAGATAACAGGAAGATTTGATTAATGAAAATAACAAGGGAATGATGTTTTTGCATCTCTCGTCACCTATATATTTGCCGTTGAAAGTACAAGTTATCGCAAGAGAGGAGAATCTGGCTTTTAAAGGCCGTAGACCTCACCTAGTACGAACGATCGATGATACATCCCTTCCCTACGAGGCATCTGCGACCCAACATCAGCTTTGCAGACTTTTCGGAGTCGGCGCGATGGCGTGATCCCCTTGAAGCGCCCTCACCGGGTGGGCCCTCCTTCGTCAAGCCCATCAGAATCTCGCAAAGCTTCGTTCCAGCAAGTCATCACGTCAGTGAGTAATTTTCGCGAGGAGGTGCGAACTCCGGTTCATCGAGTTTGACGTGCATCCCTTGACAGTTCTCCCCCGCGGTTGTCACTGGCCATCGGCGTCATCAACGCGATCGATCTTCAAGGTGAGAGTCTAACCTTGATTCGTCCATTTTTTATTCCATTTGCAGTTGCCCGAAAAAGTTTAACCCTCCCCCGACAGAAGAATCGATGACATTTCGTGAAAATGCGGCATTGATAGATTAAACTTTGGATACGATATGATACACGTTAATAGAATATCTTCGAGTCTTTGCAATATGCTCGAGTGTTTTCTGCGAATTAAGATAAACCTGTTTACAAGCTATTTGTGTGTGAATTGTTCAACTTATACGTTATGTGTTTACAGAATATAAGTCGATACTTTACAGAAAAAAAACACATAAATTTAAGTGTTTTTCTAAGAAAGGAAGAAGAAATTTTTAATATTTCCAGACAAATCCAGAATATATTAAATTTGTAGTACTAATCATGCACAGTGACAGCGATTTTATGACGTTGTAGTATACTATGGATAAAAATAGTTTCTTTATCCACTGCCTATATACAATTTTTTCTAACTTATCTTAATAATTATTAAAACAAAATTTTTCTCTCCTCTCTCTCTTCCCTCCCCCTCTCCCTATCTCTCAATTTCTTTCTTTTTTTCTTTCTTTTTGTCCTCTCCTTCTAACTTTAAACTCGTTCGATTAGCACTTTATAAACATAAAAGAATGTTTTATTTGTATACAAAATTAAAGCGTCAATACATTATTAATACTAATTAATCCTAATTCTTTTATCATAGTTCTAATATTAATAATGTATTACAGTTATTACTTACATAATAATTTTCCGTGATCGAAAGCATTGGCTTTATTTTTCTTTTGCGTTCTGGATATTGTCTGGATCATCAACAGTCGTCTCTTAACAGCATAATTGTCGTGTTTATTATCTTCCCAGTTAATAACTGCCATGTGAGGTCTTATAGCTAATTCAAGAGATTTTTATCGTCGCTAAATCGACGCGATGTATCAAGTAAACATACGCAAAAATGAACAACCGGGTTAATTTATCCATTATATCAAGTAGAATGATTAATACTACTGACATAAGGAAATATATTGCTCGGATTTTACGCGCAACGCCAACAGTATCACAATTCGAACACCTGTCTGTCACTTCGCAAACAGCTGACTGTCGGACTACGTGTACGGTGTGCGTTACGCGTCACTTAACAATCAATACTATGCACACTGTCTATCTTATTCGCCCTGAACGAAAATACGACAAAAAGCGGAATCGCTACTCTACGATTTTAGAAAAATATTTTCCCTTCTGAAGCAACAGTTTCGTTATTTAGGGCAATCGTCCGCGCATGTGTGAGTGCAAACAAAGACTGAGTTTGCGTCTTTGCGACATGCGCATTCAATTTCGATTCGTCGAGAAAATGGTCTGATTGACGTAATAATCGATTTATCCAAATGTGTCCTTGAATTGATGATTGTTTCAAACTGACTTATCAAGTTTATTTCACGAACTATGGAAAGACGAATCTAACATTTATTATTATAGGTACTACTATTGAATTAAAAAACATATTTAAGATGTTTTGTATATTACTTATTCCTATATTGAATCGAATTTTTATAAGTAATTAATATTTTACTCAATGCGAGATAATACAAAAAAAATAACACGTGCGGTATAACGACGAAGCACATTGCGTGGGACTAACATTAATACTCCAATTGAACGTAACTGGTACAAGGTTCAAAGGAAATCGTTTAACAAGCTTGAAATCACTTATTACAGTTAAACTCGCTCGTTACGTCATCTAATTGCTGCGCTCTCCTAACAGAACTGTTGTTTCAAGACACGAAATATTTGCGCATTCGTAATTGCGTCATAAATCAAAGTGATTAATCGTTTTTAATAGATTGTTATTGACCGAATTCTAAAAAGCAACCGACGTAAAGTGATCAATAATCGTAAAAAGCAAAGTTTTAATCATGCATAACCTGTTATCAGCCCGCTATTATTCGGTAATAAATACGATAAATATCTTTAACTTCGATATATTGTACACACGAAACCAATTATCTGAAAAAAAATTATCTTGTTTTGCATCTTAATTAGGTAAAATTGTCATTGATAAATATCTTTTCTCGATAATAATAAAATTACGTTATTATACTTGAATATATTTAATGTGAAGATAATAAAAAATTAATATTTAATTTTAAAAATGTTATACTGTTTTGAAAATATTGCAAACATTTATGAAACTCATCCTTGAAAATATTCTGATTGACTTCCATTAAATTCAGCAGCACGTGTAAGGAAGTAAAAACAAAGTGATGTGACGTAATATTGTTTCACATATGAAATGTTTCTTCGTATTCTGTTATTTGATTGCCATACATGTTATATTTTTATACATATATATTGTTCTAGATGTATTGCAATGTTCGTACAGCCTGTTATTGATATAATAGCGATTATTATTTCAACGAGTTTGTTATTGTTTGTAAAAATATGCGCTTCGTCGGCACGTATCATTTCGTATTATTTTGCATTAAATAAACACAATTATTAATAGCAATTTGATTTAATATATATATATATATATATATAGAGATGAATAATATATTTTAAATATTAAAATATTAAATTTTTAATCCGATATATGAGTTTTTACCGAATAAAATAACAAAATGTAGAAAAAGACATAATATCACATATTAAAACTTTTAAGGTGTGGAGAAAAAAGTAAAATAATGAAACTGTATTTTATTATTAGAAGCTTTTGTTATAACATAACAGTTTTACATCGTATATAAATTAAGTTTAGTTAAACAAGTCTTTTTTTATCATTTTTCCGAGAAACCATTAAAACAAATTTAAAGGCAATTGAGTCGTAAAGTATTTCCAAAATAAAATATAACATTTTAATGCCTATAATAAAGACACAAATTGTAAATGAGCACAAATATTAAAAATGTATGTAATTTTCGTGTTTATGGTACAAAAGTGACGTTAACATACAGCATATCTTTATATAAAAAGTACTAATTTATAAAAGTATATAAATAATTTTGCAAAATGGATAAAATTATTACAGAATATTTATATAAAATTTGAAACAAAACAATCGAGGAAAGTACAGTACATGACTTTCTGAAGTAAGTTTGAGACTTTCTCGCGTTGCGGTAGGTCATCAACCTCTGGACAACGGCAGTGAAGGTGAAGCGTATAATTGCTTTCTTACAGGGAAGTAATTCTGACATGCTCCGGAGTTTAACACTGTCATCGTGTCGCAATAGAGACGTCAATTTAATGAGACGTATATGATGGAGGATTTGTAGAATTGGAAATCATTTTTCGTGAAAATGCGACAGCTTGTATTGCAGAATTACATATAGAGTTATGTAGAGTATAGAGTTATCAGAAAGAATTTCTTATTGTCACCGTTGGGGAATGATATAACGATAAAATAAACAATGCCGTTCTTAGAACCGTCACTATTGTTCGACGATCACTATTGTGACGAACTGTAAGTGATAGACGTAAGATAAACGACGTACACCTCCCCTCGGATACAGTGATGTGACAGAATCAACGCTTGATAAGAGCTATCTCGAAGTACAAAACATCTCACGAACGCGACAATTTTTTACGAGAAGATATTAAAAATTAATTAAACAAATTGATGGAAGTTACTTAATGAAAAACAGATAGACGAATCCTGAGTAATTGATAATCGATTATCATATCCGAAACGGATTGCTCATGCAGTTTGCATAATACAGGATATTATTCTTGTTATCGGAATAACGAACGACGGCAACGTCAGAGAAGTTATTCGATCGTCGCAACTTTATCGCTCCGCTCGCCTTGCTACCCAACACCTTCGAATACGGCTGACCTCATTCGAATGACCGATCAGTGCGCATCAACGATGTAAGAAGCGTTCGTCGAGTCCTCTATGGACGCACCGGACGCGCGTGCAGGATACGCTTGTTTTGATCTTTGAGAATAGGTCGACGGTCTGAGAGTGAAGTCATGCACGAAGTTATACACCATTCTATTTGTTGATACATCTAAATTGAAAATAAACAATGCTCTGTCACCGGAATTGCATTACTCATAATGTCTGTTGCATGACTTTCGCTTTGCAAAGACTCTTTGAAAGCTGCACATAAAAATACAAGCAGAAAAAGCTTATAGGTGATTTATAAGCATTATTTTATTCCAATGCGCTTATTCTTTCGCTAAAAAACAAAACATTAAATGAGGGAAATTTATTCGCAAGGAATTAAAGTATAAAAATGCATCGTAAAATTCGATTCTTTAAATCACGATATAACGCAAAATGTCACCGGCAATAATTAATTTAGAATGCTACTTTGAGATTATTATTTCAAATGTAACGCTCTTTACGAATGTAACGCTGTTCTTTACGCATGTACGATTGTCGTCATACATTCCTACTTATCTTTTAAAATGAAGAGACTTATGACCTCATATTTTCAATTCAGCAAATACTCGAGCCCTGTCATCAATTAATATCGCTATATCATAGAAATCACGCGATTCACAGGCGACTAGCATGCGAAATAAATAAGCGATGGAAATAAACAGACCATATTGTTTATCAAGCTATATTCTATCGTAAAAACAGCACGCATTTTTTAACAACGAAGTGACTAGATATTGAAGTTATATCATAGGATGGGCTTGATAAGAACCGCCATGTACGTATAGAGTTGCGAAATGACGCGTAGAGCAACGAAACATGAGACACGAGTGCTTCCTTTTGAGAATATGTCACTCGTGCGGCTTTACTACGTGTCAATGTTCTTCCAGTTAATTTATCGTCCATATGAATAGAGCGAAACATATAACCGTAACATATCTACTTGTCAGTTAGCCTACTGTCCACTTTGTCGAACGCAGATAATAATCGTTCAAGAGTCAGCATTCCAACGTCCACCACTTCCGATATATTTAAATTTAACGTATCTTCGTTAAAATAGAAAATAAAAGAATTTTATTGACACGTACCTTTTCCGTTCAGTACAGCATTTAAAAGTCATAGTGCTGCGTGACTCAAAGAACTTGAAAATAACTGCGTGAACCGCGATGACTGTACGACAGCCGGAGCTACATATGTTCCATGTATTATGAATGAAAAAAAAACGAACATTCGTCATGTAGATTTTATCGGTGTGTTGAATGAGTAATGCAGATATACGTATTTTTTTTTTCTTCTTCGCTTATTCTCCGATTGAGGACGCTCTGGCAGCGCGAGGGGGTTAAAAATGCCCTGGAACACCGCGGGCATTATACTCGAGAAGCTGAGAGCGCGGTGTTCCAAGCGGATCGGCACGGCTGAACACGCGGATGCCTGCTGATGTGCACGTGATTCCAGCGTGCCACGGTTCCGCGGCATCGACCGACTTCCCCCTCTTCGTGGTACACTGATACAGCCGTGCCGGCGCACACATCCTCCGGTTTGTCCGACACCTGCGACGCCACGGTGCACGAGACGTATATCGTCCGTCGGATTTAACCCTGAGATGCCCGAGGTATATGGGGTATAACAGCGAGGACTTACGAAAATTTGAAAATAAATTTTACGAACGTTAATTCGATTCGAAGCGACTATATTTGAAGAGAGTTACGGTTGTTTTTCGTTTTGATAAGGATGAGCCTATCTTTGAATACTTGGAAGACAGAGAATATAGACAAAATATGATACGGGACTCACAATATGGGTTCTTACAAAGAATTAATTTTAATCTACAATTGAGAGAGAGAGAGAATTAGGAGATATTGAATTATTCAGATTATATATCGATTTTTCACCTTCATGAGTCTCTTAGAGAGATGCAAGTTCTAAACATGTGGAAGTTTCTTCAAATTTATCTCGAGTTATTTAAGACGTAAAACGATGGCTGGGTCATACTAATCAAAATATGACTGTAAAATCGGGATAAAATTAAAAGATATTAAAAATATAAAGCTATCACGTTACTACTTCGTGTGATCGCATTATATTTTTGTTATAATTACAATAATCAAATTATCGAGTTGATATACAGTACTGTTAACATATGTATACTTCTTTTGTATTGACGTGATCGTACAATCATATAATTCTGTTTCTTTCTTTGAAACAATCGTGATTATTAATTTTCATTGATCAGTCTTCGACGTTCATTGGGCATCAGTTATCAAAAAACGTGCAATGACGTCAAAAATCTACCTCTTTTTCCTTCGATTGACTTTACGTGGTTTATCATCGCAAAACTTTAAGAATATCAATTCTAAAAGTGGATGTCCGTAACTGCGGATAGCGATTACTTCGGAATACCTTTATCCATGACGTATACGGCATAAAAAGGGGTCGTGTGTCCTCGAGAGAACATGAGGTGGCTCTTACACGTGTAGGAACACGAAGTCAGCAAATAAAACTGCACTTGTGCTTCAACCTGCAACATTGCGTAATAATGGACGGGAGTGTATTAAACAAAACTATTTTTTGGACTTAATATTACCGTGATAATTGCCTCTTTCTTGATCACTTTATAATATGCATATTGTACAACTTAATGACCTTAACGTGCATTTTTATTAATTATACAAATTTTATTTATTTTATATTTTATCTAAAACACGCATGTATATAAAAGAAATTTTATGTGAATACCTGAAATATAGAGAATAGGCGATTATTTATACTAATTAAGCTACTTTAATTTTGTCTCTCTAAAAGAATGAGATACATGAATCCATGTGAGAAAAATAAGAAAGAGAGTCAAAGAGAGAAAAAGAAATAATACAACCGTTAAATGAGAAAGTCAGGGAAGGAAATTTCAGCCGTATCGAGTATTTTCTCCTCTTAAAGTGTTTACCATAAGACGTTGTGTTGCACGCCAGCTGATTTTGCTACGATGCATTACGAATGAGCGGACAAAGACTGGCATCGTTACGGTGAGTGACTCGACCTGTTTCCGTACAATGAAGTGATGTGAAAAGAGCAAAAATACAGCCCAAGTTTTTACGAGCTGTGTATTATCAATATTGCAATATCTATAATACTTTAAAAGAGAGAGATTTTCAACTTATTATTTTGAAAATTTTTTTATGTCACACGAAGCAGAAATTTTGTCTAATATTATTTAACGCAAATGACAGTGTATATTTTTATTGTTAGAATATTTAGTTAATTACAGAATATATAACTTTAATGATATCACGAGCAAATTTCTATCTATAACATAATAACAAATTAAAATAAACAAACAATGTCTTACAATAATATCTTTCGGGTTGAAATTGCACCCGGCTATCAATATGAGTCACATTCTTGATTTTTACACGTCTGCTCGACGGAATAACAAGATCTATTTTTGAAAAGTATACCAATCGAGCGTTCGTTTCACGCGTACTACTCGTGGCAAACAGCTCCTTTGTGTTTAACGCCGCTGCGTACATTGCTGCATGCATTCTTTGTTGTAGCTCTGCCACCGTAGTGTCAATCCTTTTCCATTTTCTTATTTATCTGAATGATTAATTTAATTAAACTATAAAAACCAGAAATTTTCATGAATTAAATTGTTTGAACGGTATATTATTTGTTAAAATGTAATAAAATTATAAAAATTTATTTAATGTTAAGTTTACTTCATAGAAAATTAATTTAAAACTGCTTCAGTATTAAATAATATAGAATGATTTTATTTAATCAAAATATCATGCTCAAATAGAAATGCTCATGAAACTTACAGATGTAAATAAACTATCATATAAGATATTTTCTAAAGAATGATATTAGAAACTTTTTACAGCATCGTTATTTGAAATTCCATTTCGGATTTCCATGGCATTTTTATAGTCTTTAAAACTTACCGTAAACTTTACGAGCATTTTATAGTTTACGTATTATAATTCTTTACTGTTTTTAATTCGTGCAAACAAATCAGTTTAGCTTATTATTCACGTCGTGTTTAAAATCTCCCGCAGTTATCTAAGCGCGTAAATTCTTTATCAAAGGGTTTACTTTATCACAGATATTTTTCATTAAAGTAGGTCAAGTAATATAAGAGCTCCCAAGGCTATATCTACCCACCCATCGCTAATAGAAAGCGTTCCAAAGGTGATGGAGGAAGAAGCAAAGTCCGTAATGCTTGCACTATATACTATATATCACGAAATGTATCAATTTACAGAAGAAAATACACATGATACATTCTTGCGAATAAGTAATTAGAAAAGCAACGTATTGTGGAAAGCCCCAATAATTTTTTTAATTGTCGATTGTTTGAACGTTCTTAGCAGAAATAGTTAAATAGTTACCGTCACTATAGATATTGTTTTCGTAATACTAGCCACACGTTTAGATTAGTTGATGAGAAATGACCATGATATTTATTCGCAAAACAAACCTTGAAATAGTTAACGATAAATGCTATGACGTAAACGCATCATACGGCGATAAAAAAATAATTAATTACTAACGTTTTAATCATTATGTAAAGTATTCCAATATACATGACAATGTTATTGTGTAATCTTTTTCATCAAGTTGATATCGGTTTTTTCTTGAGAAAAATATCGAAAATGAAATAATCTTGCAATTATAATTTACAAAAAATAAAGAGTACTTGGCTGCTAATGCTGCTGTAGCAGTACTAGAATATAACAAATCTAGTTGTCCGTTTAATTTCAAGTAAACTTTTATTCATAATTGTAATTTTAACAAAATGTTAATTAAGACCTAGTTACCGATATATCAGTAGCAAATAGAAATAATGTCTAATCAGATTGTCATTAAGTATCTATAAATTTATTGCAAATATTGGAACGACACATTATTGATAACATCGGAACGAGTTTATGAACTACATAGTCAGTTATTATTCATGCATCAGCAAATATACCGATACCTTGCACCTTCGCCATAATTAACGCAAGTTGCATAACGTAATGCATAATAATATGCTTCCTGTAATTTTATGACGAAAGATACAAATCTCTCTGTATTTTTACAACGCGAGTGAAATGAATAACCAACAATCACCGGTTGAAATTGTAGCACAAATGTTTTTATGTTTTCGTCACGAATGAATAAATTTGAAGCATATCATTAAATATTGCTGCGCAAGAACTCCGAGAAAAATTAATTAATTGTTAAAAAAATTATAAGAATTTTTATATGTGTGAGCTTTTCTTAATTGAAAGAACTCTTAGCTTACAAGTTTGAGCGTGGATATTCTGCGCGTTTATCTAAATCATGATAGTTCCAACGTCGTTTCCGTGATAAATCTGATAAATCATTTTGCGTCAATTTAAGAAAATATGATAACGCGAGCTTTAGAAAAGTCAACAGAGTGATTATCATCGAGAAACAGAGTCCAAACCTGTCTTATGAGTAATGCACGTATCTATTCCAGTATCATCACTTGTTTACAGATAGATCACGTGATTACGGGCTGTATAAATGATTTCACAGATGAAACTGGTAAACACTTGGTAATTAATGCAGAATAACTTCCATTGAGGCATTTAAAACGACACAGAGATCCAAAGCTAAGAATGCATTTTCTTTACTAGCTAAATGAGAAAATTAATCTTAACTAATAAAATTACTGTACTAACTTAATTATTGCAATATACCGGGTAATCCTTATATTATTTAGATACAAACTACAAAAATAGATAAAAGTATTTTTTAAATAAAATTATCAATTTAGATCTGCTTTCAAAATGCGTTCTTTAAAAGCATTGAGCTTAAGTTTATCGGAAAGAGCTGCCGAGACCTTTCAATGACCGTGACAGTTAATGAACTTGTATATCTTTTTAATTTGCATTTGATAACATTAATTAATTGCATTTTATCTCGACAGAAAGTCTCTTCTAATCTTTTTGAGAAAAATGGTGAATAACATTTCACCTAATTATCCTCTGATTTATTACTTCTAACGCAATACTGATGTATCGTGTTGTAAGCAATAAAAATTTTTATTTTTATATAACAAAAAAAGAAATAAAAATTGAAAACATCTATGCGTCATCAAAAATTCTTGTGTGCGATTCATCTTATATAAATGGTCGAGGAAGAATTGTCTGTGGGTCTTGCCAAGTGACACATACATCTTCGAAGTGTTTACATCAGATTGCAAATGGAATTTTTGCGTAAGAAAAATCGAGGAGTAATATAAGCGTAAGATAGAAAGAGAAGAGATCATTTCGTTTTCCTAAAGCAATGTCAATTCTACATTACGAAACGTAATCGTGCTAAACCCATGTACTGTATAAGTTAAAAAACTAAAACGATTAAGATATAATAAACTTTGAATATAATTATTTCTTTTAATTAATCTTTACATGCTATTTTTGGATTCTGAAATGTAAATATTTTTTAATTTCAAGATACGACTGAATAACTAAAGATTATATAGACTCTTACGTGTGTATTTTCGCTACTAAAATAGTATAATAATTATTTATTTGAATCATAGAATTGAAAAAATATATAATTGTTTTATTTATCTCTAACATTTTTATTGTGTATGGTTTAGAAATATAGTTCCTGATACTTTTTAATTATTCAAACTTTCAACGTATGTACGAGAATCCAGGAAGATAATAAAGTCATTAAAGTCTCAAATCCTTTGTTTATTATTTCTGTTTAGGACCAACTTTGTATAAAGCTAAAATGAAACTTTTGATGTGATCTATTAATTTCTAGCTTGAAACAAATAGAGCAGTGCAATATTATTTGCACTAATATGTCCTCACCGCTAATCTAAATCATATATGCAAAAGCACTTCTATTGAAGTTTTAATTATTTATCTTAAATTAAAGCGATAAGATGTCTAAATCAATACTTTCGATATTCGAGTGATATATCGCGAGATATCATTTTCTTACTGCTCCATTTTGCAAAGTAACTCAACAACTGTGTTTTGACTTCTGAGATATATCTTTATAGATATATCGATCATTACCAAAATTTTTTTATCGCGATATCAAATATCTGTGAAGCTAATTTGTAATTTATATTTATATCACAAATTTTAGCAAGTGATAATATTAAGTGTGCAGACACGCCTCCACCAAAACTGATTATGATAAACATATTCTCTGTTCAAGTTATATTGAGGTCAAGCAAATCAATTGTAATTCGATCATCCCACACGAGATTTATTCAACGACCAATGCAAAATATCTCAATTAATTAAATTATTACTATAACATAATCTCTTATTTTCTGAATAAGAATTTTAAACGACAAATATATAAGTCAGATGATTTTTTTTTTGTATAAAAATAATACTCGAAGTTCCGTTTGTTTTAGAACTGTAAAACGTGCTGGTTATCGCTTAATAGCGTAATCACGAACGTGCTAACCTCGATTCATATTTATTTGAACAACATGTTGAATCATGCACTTTCAGAATATCAGACAAATCGTCTAACATTATATTATGTGTAAAACGATGACAATTCGACGGTGTAATAACCTACTAAAGATTGGATAAGAATGAAGTCAACATCCGCGTAAATCATGGCGAGCAACCGATATGTCGAAAATAGCTCACATCGTGCTTCTTCTGAAGCTTAAATATTCAACAAAGATAGAACTTTGCTGATTGCAATTAACATCCTTGACAGCAGAGAAAATAAATGTTATCTGCTATGCAATGCATGGATTTAAAAAAATTGCAGATAACACATAGATAAATGAACAAATTATCATGTCCGCTGATAGAAACTATACATAGATACACGCGTTATCCAACTGTAATAATAATATATTAAAGCAGCGAAAGAAATGTTTTATTTATTTTTAAACCGAACGAGAAACAACCAAGACATAATATTCGAACGAACGAGATGCATAAAATGTGGCAGTCGATCAAATATCAGAGGAAAAATTGACTTCAAATTAGTCTTGTTGTACGTAATGGCATCATTTCCAGTATAAAAGTCCATCTGATCGTCTCATCATTATCGAACATAAAATGCTTCGCGTCGCACACGCGATCTCCAGCAGCTGTGCTTTGGGTATACTCCGAGGTGCGTAAGACGGGAAAAACAGACGTTGCACGTGGTCGGCGAGTGACCGCGTGTCTTCCGCCCTTCTCCCCCCCGTTCACTTTTCCTACCATCTTGTCGCAAATGCGTTGGTCTGCATACGGGGGGATACGGGTATAAAAGCGAACGCTCACCAATAGAACGGGTTAGTGCCTCTCACGCAGCGTGAGAACGTATCAAGGATTCGTTCTTCCTTGTTCTCCATTGTTGCAAGTGCTTTTGCAATATTAAGATTTAATCGTTCGAAACAGTGTTTCATAAAACGATTGTAGATCTCACGGAGTGTCGAGATCTTTGAGTGAAAAAAAAAAACATTATATTTTGTTATGCCGGCGGTGGAATTCGAATCGATGGCCCCTATCGCTCACAGGTAGGCGATTATAAGATTTTTATGTTAACTTTAATCGTTAATTTCTTTTAGTGCAAAAAGAATATTGTGCATTGATTTTTCGAGGATAATAGCACACAATGTGCATTAATCAAATCGAATTTCTTAGTCGCAGAAGAATCTAAATTATTTCTAAAAATAATTGAGAAGATATTTTTAAACTCTTCAGACATTTCTTGAGAGATTTTTACTATGACAAGATTTAATAAAATGACAATTACATTTAATATATTGCAAGAAGTAAAATTAAAAATTAAAAGCAACACAGATTTCTAAAATATATTTAACTTATATTTAGCTCCACAATATTTGTGGCAGTTTAAAGCTTGCAGAACGTGTTGCATATACAATATGTTTGGTCAAGCGATATATCATGCAGTACGTTAACGTAAAAAAAAACTTTTTGTGTTATTTTTATATTACTTTTTTATGTTTGTAAAAAGTTTTTATGTTATCGACACTTGTCTCCCGTGTCTTTTATTTAAATTCAGTTTAATAAAACTACTACACGATTATATGTCACGCGTTTCCTATACTCGTTACACAACATATTTATAAGTACTTCACGCGCTAAAACGTGCTTCCAAGTATCCGCTTGGGAACGATTCGAACAGCTGATCCACAGGTCCGACAGGTTTCCTCATGCCAGGCACGTTGACATTAATGACACACTTCCGCTAGTTTTAGTATCAGCACCAGACTGGGATTTCAGAAAAAAAGAAAAATATGTCACTGTTAATTAAATGATAATTGTACTTTCTTTCCACTGACGATAGTCATCTATAACAATTCTCTTTATCTCGCTGCTGAAAGGAAATTACTTCGACCGGAAAATGTCATATTATTAATGCCTTCCGCATGTACTTGCTTCTTGTTAAGCTGTCTATTAGAGTTGAATGTAACTAGAGCAGATCTCTGTTATCCAACATGTTTCACATATAAAATGTTTATTAATTGCGTAAAGTAGACTTTTTTTGTTGCTTATTATACGCAATTATAATTTCCGCGGTGAAGGACATTTAATACATCTACGAACCCCACTTCAATATTTTTTTAAATTATAACATAATAATAAATAAAATATATATAATGTAATTTATTAGTGAAAACCCATACAGAGTTTCATATATGAAGTTTAATAATGGCTATAAATAAATAAAATCTAAAATACAGTAAAACAGTTTACCTCAAGCCCTTAAGCTTTATAAATATATGCACGTGGCCTACGTCACGCTTCTTTAAAATATAAATACACTACTTTCTCTGAACTATTATATTGATCGACAATACTGCCTTTCCGCTTTAAGAATAATTCATTTTGTTAATTGTTATTTGCAACAATAAATATTTTATAATCTCTCTACAACGCGAAATAAATGTATTAATAAATTGTGTCGATGAGTTACATTGTGTGTTATATAGAAAATCATATTGCAATCTTACAACGCAACATACTCACTATGAAAGAGATTCAAACATTATTCAACTTGAGACACAATTGAGATATTATAAGAAATGCATTAAAGAATTGATAAGACATTCTAATGATCCGATACTTAAAATTAATTAAATTTAATAGAAGAAAAACTTCCTTATCAATTTATTAATGTTTAAAGAAATCTGTGATTTATATCTACAGTTTTTCTTTAAATAAGATGTATAGAGACTCATCACTTTTGCATCAAATGTACATAATACCGAATAACAATAAATAATACAAAAGATATAACTGAAGATGACTTATAAAATAATAAAAAGATATGAGAAATAGAATATGAGAAATAGATCCTCCCATTATAAAAGCTTCATGTTGCCGATTTTGTGTTACAGGGAGAAGATGAATAAATTGTGCCGTCAACTCTCGATCGAGAGCCCAAGTGTGACCGGGCGGGATTGCGTCTTCAGCTTCGACGTGCCCGTGCCGGATGTGCCAGCGCACGGCGCCCGCATCCGGGTAATGTGCGCCGGTGCATGCTATCATCCCCGACGGTCGCCGAGTCTGACCAGCTTGACCTCGGTCTCGAGTGGCGGCAGCCTGGCCGCCGACATGTCCGTGGAGACCGAATACCCCACGGTGTCTCTGCCGCATCACGGGATGCGCGACGCCGCTCTGTTTCCCGGTTACGAGGTGGCTGGCGTGATCGAGTCGTTCGGCACCGAGGTGCCCGAAGACCGCGAGCTCGCCGTGGGCGACCGCGTTATTCTTTACCCTTACGACGGCATTCCTAACGGCTACGTCGAATATCTGGTGGTGCACGATCTCAAGTACCTGATCAAGCTCCCCGACAATATGTCGTTCAGCGTTGGAGCTATGCTACCAGCCGGCGCGCTTCTCGCCATGAACACCGTCTTTGCCGCGCACGAGCATGTGCAGGTATATGATTAGTGTGGACAGTCTTTCATATTACATCTCACTTTTGTCAAATAAAATTAATAAATACGCCATAAAGAGATACATTTAACAAATAAATGTAACGAAACGTAATATTTTAGAAACAAGCGATGCTTCTCTTTAAAGCTTTCTTCAAAGTATGATAAAATATTGCAGGCATTACTGAAGGAGAGAGGCGAAAACAGCGTATGCAAGATTCTGGTGGTTGGCACAGGTGGTCTTGCTTTGTGGGCCCTCAGAATCGCATCGTATCACTTCAGTAACATGAGGGACAAAGTCACTACTACGATAGCCACTCTCAAGGACGAAGGTCTTCTCATAGCTCAGGAAGTCCAACGGTAAGTTTTTTTATTCAATTAGTTTCTAGATGTAATAAAATAGAATTGGTTACTGGTTAATATTAATAAACATGGTATTGACATATCGTAGTCACAAATGGACTTGAATAAGCTCACGAAAAGTACGAGCATATTCTTGTATTACCTACATCGGGAACATGTAAAATGTTTACATAAAAATTATTGGCTCTCTTTTCCTCCTTCTCACTTTAAGAAAAGTGTAAAAAGAACAAAAAGATCAACGAAAAACGTTTTCAAATTTAAATGCTCGCATTTAGACTTGATGCCTTAAAAGTCCGTTTGCCATCTCGTTTGATTTATTCAGCAATAGTCGGCACATTACTTACAGGGTGAATGTAGTGCAGTGGAACGAAGATCTGTACGAGAAGCAGCTGATTGAACGCACAATGGATGCCTGCGGTGGCCAGGTGGACGTGGTAATCGATTTCGGTACGACTTCACGCAACCTCCATCGTAGCATGCAGTGCCTAAGTAAGGGCGGCGTGGTGTTCGTGATCAAAGAGGTCGCCGATCGGCTGCTGCCCAAGTTCAGCCGACGCGCGGAAGAGCGGGAGCAATCCATCAAACCGGTAGAACCGGGCACGCTGGAGCAACTGCGGGAGCTGGTGCAACTAGTCGCCTCCGGTGACATCGAACCGCCCCCACACACCGTATATCCCGCCGAGGAGGCTCTGGACGTCGTCCAAAAGCTTTGCCACTCGGAGATACAAGGCCGCGCAATTCTTCGCTTCTACCCCGCGGACTAAAAGATTTTCCATTGAGAGATTTCTCCGCGATCGCGGATCAGGCGACAGATTCGACGACGACAACCGAAAGAGTCAGGACCCGGCCCGGGTGATGAGAATTGTACGGTTTACTATGCGGTGTGTGTTTCGAAGTTTCGATAATGAAGTTGAGAGGAGGACTATCGAATCCCGAAGTAGTTGTTGCTTCAGACTGAGGGCCGGAGTTTAGATAAGGTGTTGACGTGCGTACGTCCTATAGGGGCGATAATTTGCGAATGAGGGGACTTGACGAATGTAGGGATGGTCTTCGTAGAGTGAAGCGATACTTTAACTCGAGGAGATCTAACCGACCGAAGATCTCATAAGACACAAAAATTGACGATACACTTTATTACGAATGATAAGAGAGTTGATGAAAGAACGACGTCCTGATTTATGGCTGATTGAAACATTTTTAACTACTAAAACTTGACAAAATCTTGTAACGGCAACAATACGAAATACTGCGCGAATGTAATTTGACTTTATTGGGTTGATTAATCGGTCTTTTTAATGCTGAGAAACGTGTCATCTGTGAAGGAAAATTTTCGTATAATTTATATAATAATTTTTATATGATAAACAAAATTTTCCTTGCAAATAATTTCTTTTTGAAAATTTGCTGATGAAACAAAACATCAGTTTTCGTTTATTATTTGATGGATTATATCACTTTGAGTATCTTTTAGACGAGCAATTAACTCTCGTAAATGGATAATCATATACGTGAGACAAATTGAGAGCAGGTGAGATAACAGCTTAGATAACACAAAAAAAATGACATAAAAGTGGCCATGCCGAAAAAAAAGGTGCGTTATCATCGAAGAAGTGACGCTCTCTATTTCCTTTTCATGGATGTCTAATATTTGTTATTTCTTGGCGCAAAATTAAGTCCAGGATAACATTACGATTTACGCGTACTTATGCCGAGCGCACTGAAGGAGTTATGAGTGGTTAATGTACGGCGGTTAATGGTATTCTGCTTTCTTATTTAAGAATTCTTGAATGGAAACATACTGAACGATGAACATGGAGACACAAAGCAATACAATTGCGCGTTCCTTCGATACGCGTGAAGCTTTGGCGCTGTCATATCAAAATGCGCACGATAATAAGATAATTTCGACTTCCGTCAATGTGTGTTGATACTTTTACTAAGAATTAATGGATATCGGCAACCAAAAAATAGTCATATTGACTGTACTATTTTTAATATTTATAATTAACGAGTAAAACAGGAAAAGTAGACTATAAGGGTCAAACGCAAATATTTGTGCGTGAATTTACGTTATGTGATATTCAATTATGCACAAATAGCCGCGTTTGACTCTCAGCCCACTTTCCCTGTTTACTCGTTAACTTTTATATTGAGTCTTCAGCTAATTAATCATTTATTTTAATATTTATATTGTACACTGTTGGAAAATTTTTGTACTTTTGTGAAAAAATTTGCTAGTTAAATTATACGATCAAAATTACATTTCTTTTCTGTTAAAATATTAATATAGTATCGGTGTTACCATTTAACACATCCATATTACCATTTGTGTTAAATTAACACAAAAATTTGAGTGGACCGTTTGGGACATGTGATTTATGTTATATTTAACACAAATTTTCCAACTGTGTAGCTAATAATACGAGTACTTAAAATCATTGGTACCTAGAAACAGTGATAAGAGGTACAAAATAATCTTCAAATAATCTTACAATAACCATACTACTTCAATTACAGCTAATAATGACTATTTAAAGTTGCTGATATTTGTAGAAATGCCAACAGCACGAAAAGAATTAAAGTTAATATTTTTGCTGGAAACAGATGAAGGAATGTCGAAGGTTTTTCTAAACTACTTTATTGATATCGCTGTTACGTGTTTGAACAGAACGTTTGGAAAGAATTAAGTCTGTATTCAAATATTTGGAATGCAATTTCAAACTTCTTTGTTTAATTACATCAATGTGTAAAAAATATTGTTAAACGGCCGTGTTGAATGTACATAGACATGACAAGAATATAGACCGGTTTGTTACGATAAATTCGATATGAACAGAAGATTTTAGGATCTGGACATGTATATTCGCACTAATTGCGTGGATGAAATCAATTGCTAGAGACTTTATTGAGCACACACGTTTATTTTAAACGTATTCTTTACGGTGTTAGCGGCACATACTGCTATTTATTTTAATTATCGAGAAATTTTGCTCGCGGTACAATAGATGATGACAAATTGATGTCTCTTGTAATTATCTGAAATATATAGAGTTATTAATGTGTGTAATTGTTACGAACGTTCTTCGATAATTAAAGGACGCTGACGAAGATACCGCTGACCCAATATAAAAGATACTGCAGAACTCAAGACAAGTCCGATATTTACGAGCACACTTCAATGCATACTGCAATGAGATATTGCACCGCAGGATCAAACGTGTATATTTAATGTCAATTCAGGAATAATAACCGACCGGATGCGCTTGTACGATCGCCTAGAATAAGTTTCCCGTTAAGATAAGGATGTCGAACTGTAGTAAATATCTGTCCTACCATAAGGTGTACGTGAGACGTCGTCGTTATAGCGAGGTAATCCCAAAGCGATGTAAAACTCGATGAATAAAGTGTCTGTAGAGCTAGGAATGTGATGAAAATTGCTTCTTTGCAAGGCGAATATGGAAAGAAAATAATTGCTTCGTTAATGGGCCCGGGCTCTATTTTGTATATAATTTAAAAATGATTAACGAACACAGCTTTTTAGGCATTTTATTGTGAAAGAGTGGAATATCGTATCTGCAAAAATATTTTAGTTAATATATCGACATATTTAACTATGCTCAAGTTTCTTAATATGTTTTCCAGATCAAAGACAAGTAATGAGCTAAACTTAAATGCATCAGCGCTAATGGTACGCTTGATGATATTTTCTTAATTAAATTTCCTCTCGAGGTCTAAGATGTTTATCTTGCTATATCGTTAATACGCCACTTTATGGCACTGGGCAAATATTCGCGTAAGGACTACGTTACTTCGTTAAGATTCTATCCAATATATATATTGAGATTGTATTTAAAACACGTAAAAATACACGTGAATTGCGAAAGAGGAACGAGCGATCGTGTTAGATGAGTTTTACGCTGACGGTTTTGCCGTCATATCTGCCGACGGTTTCGCGAACCTGAAAGCGCGAGATTGCGGATCCGAATCTTATCGTTAACCGGCACAATTTAAGAGCATAATACTTTATTGAGCGTGTACACCCGTGTCCGAGATATCTCGTTGATCGTCGTTTATCGTTAGATCAGTATTCATTTTTTTTTGTTTAGCATAAGTTAATGTAAGTCCATTCGCGTAAACTTGCGTCACGATGCTCGCGTCAGTCGCAAGTCGCTGTCCTCAGAAAGACTGTTCTGTTTATTTTAAACGGTATATACCGGTATACCTTCTTTTATTATTTTTTATCGTATATGTACATTTTAGGCAATAGCTTATAGGGCCGTGCGGTACATGCATCATGTAACATTGCTGTACCTACTGTCGATTGTAACAGTAAACGCATTATTATATTACGGTGATAATATAGCCAAAATGTCTTATTTTTCCTTTTTTAAATAACATCTGTGTTTCATTTTTCTCAATCTTTCCCTATATTCTATAATTTATAATATATCAAATATTTCGAATTTCTGGTATATGTTTGTTTAAACTATCAAATTTTATAAATATATGTATAATAAAAATGATTATTAGGAAGAGAAATCAACTGGCATCCGGCGCGCTGTTTTGTATCAATAAACGAGAATCACTATAATGCTCTTAAACTAGCTTGCTAAATTTATTCTAGAACAATAATGAAATGGCATGACAATTATATATTATTTTTTGAGTAATAATTTAAGTATTATTTACTTCAAATAAATTATTATTATTATAAATTATTAAAGCAATTTAATAAATTTCTAACTGGAATTAAAATAACGGTCGGTCATAATTAAGACTTGATCAGTGTTCTTTTCGTAATATTTTTATTAATATCTTTACCGTAAGTATTCATATTTGAAATAATATACAATTTTCGAAAAATTTAACACTATATACAAATATACATTAAAAATTGCACGTTAAAAGTTGATTGTAGTTAAAATATGATTAATGTATACAAATAAAAAGATTATCACAAATATATGTATACTTATTTGATAGGCTTGTGGCATGTATTGCTTCCTATAAAAATGATTTATTGGAACACAGTTTTGTTAGGCAAGAAGCACACGTGCAATTTTTTATACTACAATATCAATAATTAATATCAATTTTTAATCCTGTACTATTAATGACGATCCAACCGTCACAGGAAAAAAAATAAGTTGCTTCTGATAAAGCGCTACATTTATACATGCATATATTACATTTAATACATTTTATACATGCATATAATAATGCAACGATGATTCAGTATATATGTAAAAATCTTAAAGAGTGCACAACAAGTATGTATAAACCTAAGTACTAACGAGGAATTTAAAAAGTTAAAAAGTTATTTTCGAGTATTGGCGTGATATCTAATAATATTTTGATTGATCACCTCCTTTAGATCTTTAGTTTTAATCAGACCAGATAAAAAATTTTATAGTATCCGGTAATTATTGACACAGGCAAAGTGTGAAGGTAAAGCATTGGATCAAACAGCGTGATTGGATCAACAGCACATCAGCGTGCGTCCGCGTGATTCAGCGAAAAGAGACAGTCCAGCGTTTACCGTCGCTGGATGCGTGAAGATTCAGCGTTACGCGTCATTTGTGCATAGCCATTGTTGTTTACAGAACACTCCTAATACCTCGTCGCGCGCCAAGCAACGGTAAACGCTGGACTGTCTCTTCTCGCCGAATCGTGCGGACACACGCTAATTCGCGGATCATTATTAATCTCGTTATTTATTGCAAAAATTGCAAAACGCTAAAGGTCTTTTCTTTTCAATTTAACCCAATCCACCTTCGCACTCGGCTGTGTCGATTACCGAACACCCTGTATAAAAAGTTTCTTCATTAACATAAAATATCAATAATATACATGTATATGAGATAATTCAAATACTGACAAATCGCTACTATATCGAAAGTTTCTATCAATGATTATTAATCTTGCAGTCGAGATCACGATCTTAGCATAAAACTGTAATGTAAAACTTGTGCTTAGTTTTAAGTTTTATCGTTATGGCTTTGGTTTAATAGGCGAGCTTAAATAATCCCGTGGAACGTAGCCTTGTTTACCGTCGCGATTCTCTACGAGCCACCATTCATCGTTTCCTTTCTCGTCATGAGGTCTGAGAAGTCTCAGGGCTTGGCCGTTAGTAATGGGCAACGTACCCTGCATGTTTCCAGCAAAATCGTACATCGCGTAGTAAAACTAAAAATTAAATCACATTAATAAAAAAGATATTGGAGCGCAATATCGAAATATTAGAATACTAACTTCGCTGTGTACATTCTGATACACTCGAACTCTCGGCGTTTCGGGAACGTTGCCGTAATTGTGATTTACCTTCGTTTCTTGATTTAATGAGAGCAAATCCTGCAAATGCGACGAAGACACCTTCTTGATCTCTTTCTCTGGTGAATCCAACGACATCAAATTTGGAGGGCTGGAACTCTTTCTTCCGGCAGCAGCGATATCCGACACAGTTGGATCGTTATTCATGATCTGAGCTTGCCGCCGAACCGGTCTCAGTTTTTGAGAAGGCAAAAATCCTTGAGTGACTCCAGTGTCGACATACCATCTCGCCGTGTCTCCCATTGGGTCTTGTTTTTTTATGACTCCAATCAACGTACCTCTCGCAGCATCCACCTCCAGTGTAGATGTACTGACAACATCCTCAACCACCACATACAACTTTACCGCAGTGTATTTCTCTCTGAGTGAGGATCTCTGCTCTTCAGTTTGTTTACACAATTGCGATTGGCCCTCGTCTATTCGAGTATTCGCACCAGCAAATGCGAAACGCGTTATTTGATTCCATATTAAATTGTGATTCACGAGAAATGATTCCAGCACATCTTGCGACGATATGTGCGGTGATGTCTGGAAAAAAAAATTATGTTTCGTACATGCACTCTCGAATTACATCAGACTGAAAGTTTTCTATAAAAATGTTATCCAAATACTTCGCAAAGGGTCAGGTATTGCTTGGTAATTCTTCCGTTTAATAATTTTCGTGCGCCAGCAAAAGCATTTATGCACGTAACTAAAATGTTCGCTGTTGCGTCCAGCAATATAGGCAATTCCTCCAGTAATTGTTGATTCAGAGCTTCGTAATTACTTTTAGCAGTGAATAATTCTTCTTGTACCTAAGACAACGTAAGATAAATCAAGAAAAATCATGAAAGGAACAATATGCTTACAACAAAAAAAGTAACGTAACAATTACAATTTTTGATTCTTTAGATTTCTCACTCTTTGAAATAGCGGCGTCGTAATCCAGCAACTTATCGTGTCTCTTCGCTACCAACACCGCCGGTCCTTCTAGCAGCGTCGCCAGGAAATTTAATGGTGCGCTGACTGTCTTTTCGATGTACGACTTAAAATCCCGTATGTATTGTGACCAAATTACAGATCTTATATCCCGCAGCTTCTTCACCTCGGCAGTCGGATTTCCCTGATAATAATGAACCAGCAAATCGGCTATCGCTTCACCGGACATAGCTTCATCACTCAGATATGTCATACATTGTTCAATATCTTTCACTAATTGCCATGTACATTTCTCTATAGATCGAAATTGCTTCTCGAATTCCTCGAACTCGGTATCGCTCGCGACATTCGTCAATCCCAGACTCGCCGACAATCTCGTGCTTAATCTTGTTGACATTTTCGCCACAGAGTGCATACTTAATTTTGACATTTTGCTAAATAAGGTATTATCATTATCTAAATACTTCGATACGATATCTTTCCTCCGTTTGTACTCGTTGATGTAACTGGCCACATTTGTCATAGCCTCCCACGCCTCCATTATGGCTGCTTTATCTGGATGATTGTCTTCTGTACACTAAAAATTATTTTCCATGTAGGAAAATATTACAATGCGAATTGTAAAAACTTTGAATACACACATGCGTATAAATATTTATCTGAAAAGTAATCTAAATTCAATTTCGCAAATGTTGCTAAAGTTGATATATATACAAATTTATTGGCACCTCATTAAAATATATATTTCAAAATTAGACTTCTATTGCCTTCGAAATAAATTATTCGTACAATTCTTTACATTTTATGTAATTAATGCAGTTGCTTACCTTTGTTAATTCATATAATATTAGTGGATACTTTAAAATTCTTTGCACCGGCTTGATCAGAATAGAGCTCATGTCAAAACAAGCAACCTGACGACGTAATGTCTCAATACCCTTATTAAATACTTTCATGATTTCTTCATTATTTTCATACTAAAATACAAACAGATAAGATTCGATTATATAACTTGAAATCATCATAAACTTGTTACATCACGATAAGTTTTGTCAATTAAAAAATTCGGTCACATTATATACATACCTTTTTTAACAAAGCTAATGCAGCTTCGTGATTTCCGCAATATTTAACATAAACATTTTTCAATTTTTCGGCCATTTTCACGAAGCAAGGCCCAATTGTTTGCAAACTTTCATCGCAACCTTTCATAGCTCTCAAAATCATATCCAATAACTCCTCAGCAACGTGAATAACTTCCAAAATATTTCCAAATAACGTAGCGACATCAATCCCCTTCGATTCGAGGAAACTCGGATTGTGCAAATTAAATGTTTCGTATGTTAACTTCAGATCGCGAACATATTCTTTTTCCGTTATAACCAATTCCGATATTACATTTTGCCGTTGATCCGCATGCTTTTGCTTCATATCTACAGTATTATTGATTGCACATTCGTTTTCGCACGTTCCTTTCGAGTGAGCAGATACTTCGCCGTTCGCAATAACAGTTTCCTTCTGTAATGGCACTCTGCCTGGAGCAGGAGCTGGCGGCGCTGGCCTGTGCGGTTGCGACATTCTCTTCGGATTTTGTTCCTCGCTTGCAACAGCGTTCGCTTCCTTATGCCTAATCATCACAAAATCTTCAAAGTCTTCCGAATTCGATTCCTGCAGACTGTCCAATGAATGTTCGGACACCGAGCTCAAGTATTCCCGTGGACACAAACCAACTAGACCACTCTGATTTTTCACTTTCACCCAATCTTCATTAGCCATTTCTAGCACGGTGACACTCTCGCCCTCGTGGACGTTTAAATCACCATCCATCTGTGCGTCAAAGGTATACAGCACTTTTACAGTAACACCCGGTTCCAGAGCATCTTTTTTTGCAGAAATTACTTCAGATTGGACTTGTTGCTGGTTTGCTTCCGCACAATCGACTATAATATTGACGTAAGATGATGGAAAGATACCTTTAGTGGCATCGATCATACCCTCTATCCACTCGGAATCGATGTGTCTGGCGAGATGCACCACTTCGCCCGCTCCGAAGCTCAATTCGTTTGGAAACTGTGCATTAAATGGATATAACGTTATAGCATATGGTTTAATATCGACGGAATTCGCATGACTATTGTACTGTGTGTCTTCTGTGTTATTGGTTACTGGCAACGTGTCCGGGAACAAGTCAAAGTAGTTTGGAGCAGGTCCGTCAGGCAAGTTTGCATAAGAATTTATAGAAGTTTCATCAAAATCTTTGTAAGTTGTGCCATTGTGAACCGTCGAGAAAGACGCGAGATTGCTCTCGGTTGTGCATTCGGTTGTCATTTCTCTTTGATCAACTTGATCTTGATCTGCATCTACGTAAGATATAAATCCTTCGGGAAATATCCCTTCTCTACCATCTTCCGCAACGCCACGACACCAGCCATCATCTAAAATTTCCGTGACAACGACCGTCTCTCCTGCAGTTAGGTCCAATTCTTCGTCAAGTTGTGCCTTTAGTGTCGTTTTTACTTTGGCTCTTTTTCTTATTGATTTATTTCTTATCGTTTTCTGTAAGAAGCATTTCCATTAGCAATTTTATTCACAGCTGATACGTAAATAAGATATAATCTTCTTTTAATATAATGTTCTACTTTTATCAATGTCGCGTCCAGTTCCCACGTATGTGTCATTGGAAAAATTCCATTTCTGGAGCCTATTTTGCCTACGCACCATCCCGAACCTATGTCCCTCGTTCCAATTATGAGTTCTCCTAACAGCGAGAAAATTTATGCTTCAATTATTATTTATTTCTGTGACGTTAAAACTTAAAAATCATTGTTACATATACGATTTCATGTTTTTCAAAAAAAGTTTGCGGCACGACGGCATGTATCAGCAATAATCTTACCTTCTGCAAAAGACAGATCTCCACTTTCTTGTCCAGGGAAGCTAGCTGTAGAAACGAACAGTCTTTCCGTATCGCTAAAATGAGGTATTTCCACTTTATGCAGGTGACTTAAGGGAAACTTGCCGACTCTGTCTCGAGACTGGCCGTAGCACCAGTGTTTGTCCGCGATCTCGTGTATCTGAAACAAGGAGCAACAGGCCAGTCTGTTATATTCTCAGCTGTTTACACTTGACTGCTCGCTTATTAGGTTAGGCCGGTCGAGCGTCGGCGAGTACCAGGAAATAATGTCCCTTGGGAAGGCTCAGCTCTCCGTCGACGGTGGTGAGGAAGTCGTGCAGCACCCTCGCCAGCGTTCCCGGCTCCATTTCCGCTGCGACGCACTCGCATCCGTTGAACTCGCGATACTACGACCAGTGTGGAATGTCTCTGCGACTCGCGGAGCGGAGGCGAGGGCCGGAGGCGCCTGACAGCCGATACTGCTCCGATAAGTGGCTGTCACGTGGCACACGTTCCTGTGTGCGTGCCGTGCGTGGATCGAATTATATGTCGTGATCAAATTATGCGGCGTTGCCGAGAGAAAAACTGTCCGCGTGTCGAATAAATGAATGAAGTGTCAATATTTTTCGCGATAAAAATACATTTTCTGCGACAACCGACACCGTAATAACGATCGACACCGTGCAATATCGAACGGGAAAGTTTCTGCCAGCGCTAAAGCAGTAAAGATTTTAATCATTCCCGATGGAATTTTTTAGCACTTGAAAATTTTAAACTGTATCTATAAATAGAATGGACGCAAAGTGTATTTTAGCGCTCATATTTATATAAAATTTAATATTTTACATATACAAATCGATTGGAATTAATTTCACGAATATTAGATAAATTTATATTTAATGATACAGTTTAAGATGATCGTATAATTTCTCAGAAGCATATCGTATAAGTTTACATATTTATTTTCTGAACAATTTATTTCGTATGTGTTGCAGGTCGAGCGTACCGAGTATATACGTGTTGAATGTTGATATACACGCATTACACGCGTATATTCGTGGAATCAGCTGATCGGAGAGTGCTGTTCGCGCTAAGCATTCTCTGTAATCTCTGTAATCATTTCGCACAATTGAAACGACGTATATTTAGTGTGCACGTGTGTTAGCGTTATACACAACGAATAGGTCTTACGAGCAAGATTGCATAATGCGAAAAAGTCGTACCGGGCACTGATCGACGTACTTTCGCCAGTGACGAGGTTAGAACGGCCAACATAACCTCGCACAAGTGTGGAGCAACTTCTACGGAGAATAATAAAGAATAATAAAATAATGAGCGGCAGGGTGATTTCCCATTATTTATAATCTTCTAAACGTATGTTAATTGTTAATTGTTTCTCTTATAATTATTATGTTTTCGTGCGGACAAAAATTAAGAGAAACATCAAAGCATGTCAAGAAGATTAAATGATCTTACATAATAAAACTATAATGCTAGGATGTTTAATAGCGCTATTAAAATACTTTGTACAATTTATATAGATAGCGATCGTTACATTAAGTGTCGAGACTGACGATATTTTTGCAAAATGCATTGCGTACGTAGGATCCTAAATACCGCCCAGCGAAATCTGCGAGTGTGTAACAACGCTGATACAGTCTACAGGAGCTCGGGAATACAAAATGTTGTTCGTCGTTCGAATCACGATTCCGAGGAGTATGTATCCGCGGAGGATGAGAAGGAGCAGCAGACCTATGTCCAGATCGCCAATCGTTACTTAGGCGTCGCACTCGACGGACACAGGACATTTGTTTTGCAGCCGTATATAAAATGGGGCAGGGACAAGAAGAGGAACACCTCGCCAGAACTGCAAATGGCCGAGGCTGTGGCGCTGATAAGGACCTTACCCAACTGGTGCGTGGTCGGGACGAAGTACGCCCCATTACTCACTTTACAGAGGAAGCAGTTGCTGGGTAGCGGCTCGCTGAATGATCTGAAGAAGGAGTTAAGCAAATGCCACCCCACCGCCGTGTTCGTCAGCACCAATCTGCTGAAATTCGTCCAAATCACCGAGCTGGAGAAGATCTTCGGCATACCGGTGTACGACCGTTACTCCATAGTCATCCACATATTCCGCGCGCACGCGAAGACCGCGGAGGCAAAATTGCAGGTAGCCCTAGCGGAGTTACCGTACATCCGAAAGAAGATATTCGAAACGTGCGTTACTCATAGCGGCGCGATAAACGTGACAGAAGACACCAAACTGTTGCTCGACGGCAAAGAGAAGAGACTGAAGAACGAACTGAAGAAGCTGCAGCAGCATCGACGAATTATCAGGAGCCAGCGTAAGAAGCATGGCTTTCCCACGGTCGCTGTGGTCGGTTACACGAACGCAGGGAAAACCTGCTTGATAAAAGCGCTCACGGACGACAGTTCTTTACAACCTAGGGATGAATTATTCGCAACCCTTGATACGACCACGCATCAAGGCATTTTGCCCAACAGATTAAAAATCTTGTACATAGATACTATTGGATTCATTCAAGACGTGCCGGAAACTCTGATTGAACCGTTTGTTGTGACTCTAGAAGATGCCATAATCGCTGTACGTTGACTTCGTATTGTCTCCGCCTCCTTTCTCTCGCTGTTATTTTTTTTATGAAGAAATTTCTCTATTTAAGAATTCTCTTTTTCCTACAGGATGTCGTAGTTCATATATATGATGTCAGTCATCCTGATTTGAAGGCGCAATATCAGCACGTCCAGAAAACGATAAAACCAATGTTGGACGATCGTCCAATAATTGACGTGGCCAATAAATGCGATCTTGTTCAAAGCGACTGCATACCCAAGGATGTGATTGCCGTCTCCGCTAAGACTCTGACTGGTGCGATCAGTATTCATTGTTACCATTAATAAATCGAATGAATGCAATATGAGCGCGACAATTTTAAAACGGTTTAAACATTTACAGGAATCGATTTGTTGCGCTTGAAGATACAGGAGGTCCTTTTAGCCACCACGGGACTGTTGAGCATACGCGCGAGGGTAAAATCGGGCAGTGCTGCGGCCGCCTGGTTGTACAAGATGACGACAGTGACAAACGCTCAAGCAGATCCGGACGATGCTCAGTATTTAATTTTGGAAGTCCTTACTACTTCGGTTGAGATTCAGAAGTTCAAAAATTTTTTAAAACAATAAAAAGTTTATTGAAGTTTATACAAAGTTCATACAAAGCTTTACTTTTTTGCAATACTCCCTTCTTTTTATGTAATAGAAAGAGTTCAGGGTACTTTCTCCGTGGAGATCTAAAAATAATTTGGCACATTGAGATTTCTTTTTTTTTCAATTAGTCTTAACTACTTTATGATTAAAAAAGATTATTTATCGCCGTCACATATTTAAGTAGCATTTAATAACAATTTTATACGTAGAAATAAATTTTCTCCGAAAAAGATACTTGAAATTTATTGTGCCAGATATGTATATCAAAGATCTTTGATGCTAAATTGCATGATTCATGAGCTGACTTGCAGTTACGTATGTGGCAGAAAGATATAACAAACACATATGTCATTGTTATCTAGAGAACCTGCGTATCAATTTAAATATAAATATCTGAATCACTAAGAATGTTTTTTTATTCAAATGAATCACGCGTGCTCGTACATAGAGAAACGCACTTGAAAATCTTTAGGAATATCCTTGGGCGCGGCACACTGCCAAGAAGTCATTTCTTTTTACAGCCCGGGGTGTACACGTGCTCAGCACGTGTCCCTCCGCAATCGGCAGATGACACGACTTAAAACTTCAACCAAGACATACTCGTTAGGGCTATTAACGAGATTAAAAACTTTATTACGGCGCTTAGGCGCACAGGCGAAGCGAGTATACAATTTGTAAAGTTTAGTCTGTAAATAGAATTTCGTACTTAAAACGAAGCTTACGTTTGCGCTTTGAACTCTGTAATGTCGCTATATTGATATCCATGTTGTCGTTGATTATAGAACAGAGATCTATCGCAACGTTCTCGATAAGCTCTTGCCAAAACACATGGAAAAATATTGGAGATAAATTTAACATTCTCGAGATAGGAATTGGTTGTTTTTTCTTGTAAAATATGAAGAAAGATTATTCAATATAATTCTCAGAAATTTTGGAATCTGATTAAGATCATAATTCTATAACTATTTTAAGTTTAAGTTCTATTAAGTTATATTTTTATGCTTTTCAAGAGATGCATTTTTTCCATGATACATAATCCCGCAAAAGTGCATTTTGTCAGGGAGATTTCCATAAATTTTCACATTTCTAGGGCTACAGTAATCGATACCGTCGTGTAAATATTAACATCCCTCTACCAGAAAAGATTGAAACATTTTCAACGAATTGTAAATTTTTAAACTTTTTATTAATACTTCTATTTTTTTTATATAATAAAAGTTTGATGCGTTCGTCATATGGCTTCGTGGTTCTCGACCAAGGAAAATACGATGCTATTTCAACGTTGCGGACATGTATCTGGCGAGAGGAGCATTGAAATAGGAAGAAGGATCTCCGAGGAAGGAAAGGGGCTCCTCAGGCTTTCACGCGGAGATGCGCTTAGCCTGAAATTTGGCAAACGATCGATCCCGCGTCTGAATCGTTGCCCGAACGGGAAAGATCGCCGCTCGCCGTTTAGCTATCGTCGCCGTTTTATTAAGAGTTCTCCGTTTGTTTGCTTGTTCTCACCGCGCTCGCGCGCGCCGGCGATCATCCACCGCGAGAGAAACTTCACGACGAGGGTTGCCGTCACGGCGCGATGTATAATTCATATAGAACTCGATGGGCTCTGCGCCGTCCAAAGGGTGCCTCGGTAATTTTATACGGCGATAGCGGACGGAGATATATTTTTTTTTCGCACAATGACGCACTCTTTATCTAAACGAGGAGTTTAATCTGTTCGTCGTAATCTCGAGAGGCCACTCCAATTTCTATCTCTCTTATCGCCCCGAAACTGCGATAGCTTATACGCCGACTGTGCGAGTGCCATGCGATTTCACCGTCGTAAAATCCAGTCGAGGGAACGCGAAACGAAACGCGAATCGGAAAGGGGGTGATCGCCAACGAGCCGCGACAGCTACGTTCTATGCGGGCGACTCTCGACCGTAAAAACTCTCTCCAGTACGCACTAACCCGAGCAAACGCGTCATTAATATCCGGTGACGGCGGGACACCCTGTGTGTAGCCTTATAAAGTGCCCCGGCAGAATTAATCGCGCCGTCGCGCCGCACCGCGCGGAGGAAGAGTCTCCGGACTCTCCGCCGAGTCTCCGCGCGCCGCGCGTCGTCCTTTGGCCGCGGGAAGCGGGAATTAATGAAGGATTGATATCGCGATTATGTTGTAGCAATAGCGCAGAAGTGGGGTACGGCGGTGGGGCACCGTGTGGGCCGATCGGCAGCGGCGGCGGCAGCGCGGATCGTGGCGATAATTAATTGCAGGCGTGACGGCGCTTTAACGTCGTTAATTTTCATTATCTCGATCGGAATTCGCTTGTATAGCGGCGGAGCGCCCGCGCCGCGCCGCGCTTCGCCAGCTCGCTAATTTCGCGCGCATGCTCGCTCGCCCGGTCGCTCGCTCGTCTCTCGTGACCCCGCTTTCAGGAAACGCGTTAACAATTCTTGGGGGTGAGCTCCGCCGGGGATGGGAGGAGCGAGCAGAGGACGGGGGGTGGCGGTGGTGGCACGGGGTTCTTGCAAAATTTGTCACACGCCCGCGGCTAACGGTGACGCTTTAATGTTACGACCGCTTCTGCGGCCGGGATTCGCGGCGCGCGAGGACGCGCGCGATGCACTTTGCGTGCTGTTTGGATTATTAAAGCGCGCCGAGTAAAACCTAATTATCGCGGTGGCCGACCGAACGACAGATCTCCACCGTTGCCCGGCCGGCCCAGCGTGTATATTGAAGCGATATAATCGTCGACAAAGACCGCTATGCAGTGTATTGCAGATTCAGGTTGTCACGCACGTTCCGTCTGACGTGCTCGTCCGCGCAGCTTTTCGCTTATCAAGCAAAAAAAGCTGCGTTCTTTATCCAGGACGTGAAAATGAGCGAATAGTCTTCAATTCTTCAACAACCGCGTATCTTTGCGAGCTGGATGACTATAGAGCCTTTCTAATCAGAGTCTGGCCAACTTGCAGTTCCGGCAAAATTCTGCGAGAGAGAAGGATATAAAGAGAGAAAGAGAAAGCGATATACCACGATATATATTCATATCGCTTTCTCTTTCTCTCTTATATCTCTTTCTCTTTCTGTTCTCTTGCTTTTGCCAAGAAATGGCGAACCAATTAAAAGTTTCTAACTGTATGGCCAGACTCTGATTAGAGGACTCTAGATGTGACACAACCCAAACGTATGTCCCAAATCGGGACATATGACGTCTTATCTTGTGTGCCGATTTGGGACATTTGTGTCCACTGGGAAGTTTTCCATTCTCAGATCAATCTAAGAAAAAAAAGGACTAATAACCGTTTCTCTGCTCCTTATCTCTTATTGAATCCTCTGGAAAAGTAGCAGCGATAAATAAGGAGATTTTTTAATACGATGGTCCATTAAATCGTCGCTACCGACCAGCCCAGACCCGACCCGTATTTATTTAAACACGTTTAAAACACGAAGCTGCGGCTTGACCGGAGCCTATCGGTGCCTGCCCCCCCCTCCCCCCGTCCCGGCAATTAAATGAACGATTGGCTAACGAACGTTGATCGCCTCGCCGAATGTGCGACTCGTGTAACGTAATGACCGGCGTGCTGATTTGCTCGCCGTTACGGATTCAATTACGGGCGGCCTGCCCTGGTATTTTGCACGGCGCGGCACGCCCGAACGTTCCGAGATCAACAGCGGAAATTAAATTAAATCTAACGCCGCATACGCTACGGCTACGCGCGCATAAATAACGAAAGTGACACCGCCATCGGCTCGGCACCTAACGAACATAATTCGATACTTGTTGTTTCAAGCGCCGCGCCGTTCGGCCGCTCTCGCGAGGGCTGCGGAGGCTGCCTACTAAATGAAGCTCAGATCAAACAAGGGCTAGCGCTAATTGACTTTAACCGATCGGTTAGCGCCGATCACTTTTAATTCTATACCGTCCAATGTAACTTTCAAGTCACATATTCGTTCGTTTTGCTCATGTGTTCCTACTCTCGTTTGTCACTAGCGGAAATTCTATAGGCTTTCTAGGCTTCGTATTTTTCCGAGTACATAGATTTGTTGTTTATTTTATTTGAATTTATACAAATTCGTTCGCTATATAGTATACATAATACATATATTAAAGATTTCTTTAAAGCATGAAAAATTGTAACTTGCATGTAGATTTAACGTCTAAAAATCAATTCTGTCGACACTATAACTTTTTGAGCTGCTTGAAAACCGATTTGTCTGTTAAGGCCGGTTTTACAATCAGTCGTATGTCGGAGTCGGATGTCGGAACGTAGCCGACGGGTCGTATAGAGAAAAATTCGTTTTTGAAAAAGAAATTCTTTTATTGGACCATCGGCTGCGTTCCGACATACGACTGATTATAGATCCGGCCTAATACGCGAGGTATCCCACAGAAGAATTAATAGGAAGCGCGTTTGAGCGTTTCTCATACATATATAGTATTCTCTATTCTCACATCCAACCGTTCAAGTGTCATCGTGTCTAGGAAGTGTCTGAGGATCTGAAAGACACGAAAATTAGGTTCAACGGTGTTTGACTTTTGCAAGTGCAAGTTTCTCCCACGTTTAATCGCTCAAAAGGAGGCACGGGCATGCCCAAGGTGTGAAGTCGGCGACGCAAGGTGGGGCCCGTTTTGCGGCCGACATTCGCAGATTGGTTAGTAACTCTCGAGTTTGAGCGGCTGACTTCAAAGGGACGCGAAAAAAAATTCGCGCGCGACCGACCGACCCCGCGTATAAAGGAATACCTTCGCGAAACGATCAACGCGATTCCCTTCCCATGAATTATCTCTCTCCTTCCCTCCGTTTCCCGTCTGCCTCCTTCGCGTATCTTACTCTCGCGCGGGAGGTCGAACGTCGTGCAATACGCGCATTTGCGTACGCGCCCCATCTCCCCCCCCTCCCACCCCGCTTCATTCACGTTCTCGTCATTGCGACTTAACGCGTGTCGTCTCGCGCGTGCAGTCATTTATCGCCGAGAGTTTATACCGGGTGTTCCGTCACTCCCCCATCAATCTTTCATGATTTTAGAAGGAGAATTTCTAGGTGCGAATTCTACAGCTGCTGAACTTAGAATGAGAGATGCTCTAGCTCCTTGTATTAAACTAAGCGTTAAGGCAAATAGATGAGCAAATTGCATTAATAGAATTTTAATTTTGTCAATTATCAAAATATGCTAAAGATTGAAAGCCGCGAGAAACGATCATTGACGAAAAATTAGCTCCATTTATATAAGTATATCTTTTGGTCAAAGAATTTACGATTATTTCAACGATTAAGCGTTGAAAGCGTGGCAGTACCAATTGTACTTGGAAAGAAAGAAGGTGAAAAGGAAAAGAAAAAGGTCAAAGAAAAGAAAAGTTTTTCCATAAGGACACCATAAGGTTTCCCATAATACATTCATATAATACTAATGTTGATATTGTACTGTATATAAATCGAACATTTTTTTGCAAACAAAACGTAAACTTTTAAAGAGAAAAATATATTTTCTTAAACGACATGTTACAAGTCATCATCAATTTCGTGTTCTTTTTATAACATACGAAACGATCGACGAATAACGGTACCAATGAGAAAAACAAAAATGTAGGTAATATGCACCCCGGATTATCTCCCGGATCGCTCGATCTCTGTAATTTGTACCGGCTTTCTCCCTTCCCCCTATCGTCGGCCACAGCTGTGAGAATAGGTCGCGTGCAACCCTTGTAGGCCTTTCGCGCGATACGTCCCTGCGACCGGCGGCGAGTCGCGCGATTGGCCGTACCGCGGGCGTGGGAGCTCCGCGGGGGTTCACGGCTTGCCGCACGGTTAGTACAACTGCGCTGGGGGTGGATCGAGGCGCGCGGGACGGCTAGTATTTTGGGGATAGGGAGGGCGGTAGACGGGGGGGTAGGTAGGCCGAAGTGATAGGGTGATAGCCGGTCGGCGCAAGTGCGACTGCGGGGAAGCGGCGGGGGGTGAGGGGCGTATCGCGGCCTGGCGAAGCCCAGTCGAGTCCCGTGAGTCCGGGCAAGCACTGCTATCGAGTAGGTGGCATCGTGGTGGTGGTGGTGGTGGTGGAGGTGGTGGTGTTAGGCGTCGTCCGGGACCGAGGAGAGAGAGAAAGAGAGAGAGAGAGATTCCTCCGAAAGAGAGAAAGAGAAAGAGGGATAGAGAGAGAGAGTACCGCCATCGAATACCGCTGCCGCCGCCGTCGTCGTCATCGTCATCGTAGTCGTAGTCGCGGTCGTGGTCGTCGTTGTCGCCGTCTTCGTCGTCGTCGTCGTCTTCGTGTTCATCGTTTACCCGTCGTGCTGCCGCCGTGCGAGGCGGTGCGTCGCCGTCGCGCGCTCTCGGTAAAAGCAAAAGCCCAGCCCCGAAGAAAGGAGTAAACAGCCTCCCTCGTCTCTCTCGCGCCGCGGGAGAGAGCGAAATGAATTGAGAACGAATAAGGCAGAGAGAAAGAGAGCGAGAGAGAGAGAAAGTTAATGCAAGCGAATGAGTGAGGGAAAGAAGAGGAGAGAGGGAGAGAGAATGTGTGTGAATGGGAGAGATAAAGAGAACGGAATGTGTGACTGCGAGCCGAGAGAAAGGGAGAACGAAGCGTTCTCCGAAGCGAAAAGAAATACCCGTCCAGGTTGTTATCGGAGGGGAAAGGGAGAGGACGCGCCTACCGGCCGTGCAGCGCGCGCGAAGTCTCGTCGGAGCCGCGAGAGCCGAGCCTCGCCGGCGACGACGAGAGGCGGCAGTGGAGGAGGAGGAGGAGGAGGACGGGGGAGGTGTAGGAGGAGAGGCGACGGCAGCGAGAGCTGTCACTTCGATCGCCATTTTAGCGCCGAGGAACGGCTGTGTAGGATACGCACGTCGAGGCCGGTGCGTGCCGACGACGCGCCGCAATGGATGCGCCTCGCCTGGTCTGGCCCGTGTCGCCCTCGCCTAGAGTACCAGTACCTTCAGCACTCGCGAGTGCTTCGCGACCCTTCTCCTTCCTCCTCGCTCCTCCTCCTCCTCCTCCTCCTCCGAACGCGCGCTAAAGTCGAAATTCGAAGGAAACGCAATGCGCGCGATGATACTCGCGATTCTCTTTGGTTGGATGCTGTTGCATGCACTTTTCGTATCGCGAGAGAAGAGACCTGATTCCTTTCGAATTCGCGCTCGTCTTGACAGACACGTCAACCCTCTTGATAGGCGATCGTAGATCGTTAATTCTTAATTTCATTTTCTAGAGTCTAGAGTCTGGAGCGACGTTGCGTGCTTGGAAACGCGAGTTTTCTAGGCCGTTGCGTGCTGCACGCGGCGATGATGAATGCATCTCGAAATTTGTGCGCTAGTAATTCGAATAATCGCCGATCGTTAGTGGCCGATTTCCAAAGCCTCGCCGCGCCGGCCGGTGACGTGCCGCGAATCTTTTGAACGCGGCGAACGATTCGCGCGCTTCTCGCGACGACGCGCGCTATCGAAGGTCGAAGGACGTATGGGCAATCGCGCGTTAACTTCACTCGGCTTGCGACTCGAGTTGACCGTTACGTTGCGACGCAGTTTTTCACGGGCGACTGTGACGAATTTCGAAATCGTCTCGCGGATCTCGCCTCAGTTTTATAAAAACACTTGCGACTTTCGAACGAGGAGCGCTCGTCGACTCGAATTCGCGGTGAGTTGAAACACACGAGTGAAGGAAAAAGGAGCGAGTGGATGGAAAGGACGATATGCATGATGTATGCGTGAGTCTAGTGAGTAATGGAAACTATAGAGATAGAAAGAGGAAGAATGAGAGAAAGGGAAGAAAGTGAGCGAACAAGTGGTAGGAAGGAGACAAAATGAGAAGGAGAGCAGTGAATGGGGCGAATGCGATGAACGAGCGAGCGAGTCGGTCGGGACGAAAGAAAGAGGAGAAAGCGGTGTTGGAGAGAGAGAGCGAGCGCGCGCGCGCGCGCGAAAGAGAAAGAGGGAGAGGGAGAGTACGAAAGAAGCCCGGCGCCATACTGGCTCCCCGCGGTTTCGCGACACGCACGCACGCACGCATGCCGGCCGGCTGGCCGGCCGGCCGGCCAGCCAGCCAGCCAGCTCGAACAAGCGAGCGAGCGATGCCGTCGCGCGATTCGCGCCCGATCTCGCGAGCGAAAGACGAGGCGCGCTCTAATCGATCGCGTTTTCGAATGCTTTTCTAGCATAATAGCGAGCCCGGCGGCCGTATGTGAGTGTGTGTTCGTCGCTCGAAACACGAGGAACGTGTCGAGAACGGTGGGTCCCGAGTGACGTCGGGGGGGCGCGTGCAGAACTGACTTTGCCCCCCCACCCCTGCGCCTGTAATCGTCACCCTTGGAGGCTCGCCGCGGTGTCGAGGAGAGGATCGCTCGGCGATTTTGCAGCGGTGCGGTTTGGGTAAGTCTTGAAAGATGTTTATTACGCTCCCCCTCTTCTATCGATTTGTGAAAATATCAATTTCGCACCCGCTCCGCGAGCTTACAGCTCCGATATACTCTTGTCAGCTGATGACAATCGGAGCTGACAGTTGCGAATAATATTTATCGTTGTGTACATTTTGGAATACTATATCGATGTAATTGAGTTAATTAAGACAGTTAAATTGAAACGATAACAACAATATTGTTTGATGATAAAATTAAATCATTATTATTATGTTGTGATAATTGTAAAATTAACAATCGTTTATTACTAACAAATTGCTCGTCACGAGTAATACAAGTAGAAATTAAAATCGATATTTCTGAGTCCTTAATTATCGAAATACTTGACTTTCTGCGCTCAGATGAAGGTATTAAATCTGAACAATATATAAGGCCTAATGAAATGCTGCTAAAGGACCTCGCACAGTTTATATGAAAAAAAACTTTTCCGGTTAATTTCCCTGAAAGGTCTCAAATTTCGTCAACTTTCTATGATTAGTTTCCGAATTATAGATATTGAAAATCTACGCAAGAAATTTGAGACTTTATCGGGTACACAAAAACTACAACATATCACAAATTCGAGCAAATTGACCGAAAACGTTTTTTTTTTAATATAAATCGTGCGGGGTTCTTTAAAAAATTAAATCTGTTTCTTCAGATTTATTTAGCATCGAATTTCGCGCTAATAATAAATAACAATAAATAACAAAAACCAACGATACCATGTGAACATTGAATAATATTTTCATCTATACAATTTATGTAGAAACTTTATCTATTTATGAAACATAAATGGATACAGTTCCCTCTTCCTGCTGAACTTTTCAGTCTTTACTGTCGAGCATTTCGCTGGCATGATAAATACGAATTCATCATTGCAATATATGCAAACTGTGTCGGATTCCTTTTCCTATCTTCACGCAAATAAAGTGTTTTATAGTCTTCAGGGTTAACCCTTTCGTGTTCGTAAAGTGAGATATACTCTCCTACTTACTTCTTGTCGTGAAACCATGTTCAGCAAATGATATTCCTCGCGGTGCACGCCTTGAAAGACACATAATTTTCGCAAATGTGTTTTTATTTTTAGCTTTTAAAAATACGGTAAATAGTAATTACCTACATATATTGTAAAATTAATCTAACGGAAGGACCGTGAATTATTTACATACATCCACGTAATGTCTGTTTTGAACAATTACACACTACACGTTTCCTTTCTCTTTCTACACTCCGTCGTACACTCTGATATATTATTAAAGTTGTTCGCGGATAAAACGGTTCTGCTGAAGTATTTAAAAATTTAGCTAGATACAGATCTGAAAATAATTTTGTTGCACCATCAAAATAATTATGTAGAACATTTAAACTGATTGTCAAAATGTCAAAATTTTTTACAGCATTATCATCATATACTTCAGTGACCTGCTATAATTATTTACTTCAGCAAAACTTTGTTCTTTCCGTGTAATAAATTTTATAATACCTATGACAGTGATATGTTTCAATGATGTTTATTTTTATGATGTATTTGAGTACAAGCTTTTCTATAATTCATATCGCTCATTTGCTACGACATAACTAAAAAATTATCATTTTTTTAGTTGTTTGTAAAAGAATGTGAGAATTTAATACACCGAATAAAAAGCTAATATATAGCTAGATATTTTTATTCCTCTACAATCAGCTACTGTATCAAAATCGTATTAAAAATAATATTATATACAAAATTTGAATGATTCAAAACAAACTTATTTTTTGGAAAACTGTGTTTTTTGAGTTATGTCGTCATTGCGGCAAATAAGCGCGATATATTACAAAAAATTATTATAAGTTGACCGAGAGATTAGAGTATTACATGGAAATTATCACGCAACATCAGTTAATTCCCATAAGCTTTATCTCTCGTGTTATCCATAGTGTGGCATTTACTTTGATTGCTCTTATATTTTAAAAAGATGGATAAAGAGAAAAATATATTCGTGAAAGAATTGATACAAATTCTTCGCCACTTTCTGCTTCGATTTATCAAAGCTATGTGATAATATGAGACAGATTCGCGTACATTGCTGATCGAAGAAAAGAACATTTTGCTATACATGTCCGATCTGATTTTATTGAGACTTATTGTTAGATATATACTGTGTCACTTCGACATACATAATCGCCGTGCGATTTAACATTATATTACGCGTTTTTATCGTACACCGTTACGTCGGGAGACAGATCACGTATAATTTACGTAAAGTATAACGTTACCCAATGCACAGTATCTATATTTTACGTGCTATTTTCCCGCATAATTCAGCGCCTCGATAATGATATTATGTTTAATGAAACGACCTGTGAGTGATTTACTATAATTCACTCGTATTCAGTTTGTTACATATTGCGTATCGCACGTATATTTACGGATTTATATTACATGATAGCAGTGTAAACGTAACATTATTCGCATTCTAAAGTATAACATCGCGGTTTTACTCATTTCGCTACTGATATTTATCGCCAAAGATTGGCGACTTTAATGCATATACTGTTAATGACGAAAAATGATATTTATTATTAGTGCAATGGAGAGCATAGCATTAGCGGCATTATTTATTTTAATAAAAGTAACGTTAATAAATTAATAACAATAATGACCATAAAATACTAATAAGAATAACGGATATTTAATACAACTAATGGAAATTAATTACAAACATAAAAAAGTAATATAAACGTAATGTAAAAGAATTATTTAATCTTTGATTAAATTTCCTTTATTTTTGTCGCAGTTTTATTAGTAAATATATGTAAATATAAGCAATAAATACACACTGTTAAATATTGAAAGATGAAATTTGAACCAATATCTTAAATTAAATAACATTTTGTTATTTTGAACTGCCATGTTTGTCGAGATTTATTATTTTAACTTTATTGGTTTAGTTAAATTAACAATTTTAGTTAAATTAAATTGACATTTTGGGTGGGAGCAATGACGACTTATGGGAATGGTTAAAAATGACTTAAATTGAGTATAATTTAACATTACGAATTTAACGGTGCATAATACTGGTTCCGACAGTATAACGTCTCTTACATATTTTTAAAATAGATGTTGTTTTTCTAAATAAAATATACAAATTGTACAAAATCGTTAATGAAAAATGAGAGCTTTTAATGATCGCTGTTTTATAGAGCTTGCTGTGACAGCGATAACGATCATTGGTATTAAATGGTACTTAATGCCGATGATAATTAATCTATCTTCTTTTCTGAAACTGAAGCGGGTCTTTTTCCCAAGCTTTGTTCACGCTTGATGGCGGAACTGGTGCCGGTAACGCAAATGACTTTAACGTGTTCGGCTTCGGAGAGCGCGCGTTCTAATGAACTTCATCTAGATAGCGCGAGCGCGCGCTCGCTCGATTCTTTTTCGCCTCGTCACGCGATCGATCGTTCGCTCCTTCGCGTTCGACATTCAATAACCGGGAGCCGCTCTCGGGGAGATCATTCGGCGCTTTCGATGCGGGAGGTCCGCGACTTCGTTCGACTCGTCCACGTCCGCAATGATGAAATATATCGCATTATCGGCATGTTTTCATCGTCGCGCTCTTCATAAGTGAACTTCCTCTTGCACCGCAGGAATCCGCGGGATGAGATCGAATAGATGTAGAATCAGTATTCTAAAAAAATCGATTGTTTTTTTTTTTAATAATGTATATGCAAGATATATGAAAAAATGCCGATTTTTAGTATTTTTTATCGGATTTTAACATTTTATAATTTCTAGATGCAGTTTTCGTGAATTAAACTCGAAAGAAGGAAGAAAAATTAATTTTTAACTAGTCGAAGAACGGTGAACAAAATAAAATAAAAAAGTACTGTAGCTCGATAGATCAGTGACCCCGTCTTGTGTAGATATTTTTTATATACAGATTCATAAGATTGTGATTATATATTTACCAAACCTCTGTATTCTTGCCTCAAGCTACATTCACAGCAGCATATATTCGTGTGAATGATGTAGAGAGATCCCTCAATTATCCAGCCTTCTGGTTCTCTTAAGAAACGCGTAAAAACGGATCTACCTGCTTTTTTCTCTTGTTCCCGTGTCTTCGTTTCGGCGCTCTCGCCGGAGTTAATCGACGCCGCAAAAGAGTTCGTTGCCGACTACTGGCGACTTTAAAATACGGCCGGCTTTCGTGGCTCTGACCATTAACAGGCGGCACGGTTAACCTCAGAAAGTCTACGGGTCGGCCTTCCGCCGGCCTTCCGCGGGCAATTTCATTCCGGTATATGATGAGGAAGGATGGCAACGAGGAACGAGGTCGACCGTTCGTTCTTTTTCTCCGTACCCTTTTCCGGCCCCCCCCCCCCCGACTTGAAAAAAATGCGATTTTGCAGCGTTATCAAAGGCGCGGATAATGATTCTTCGATTCGCGATCGCGTCTTCTCTATCCTAACATAATTATACTTTGGAATAATAATGCGATTTATACCTCTTGCCGGGTTGTATAACAATCTCGATAACAATAATGTTAGTTTTCCTTTTACTTCCGTATTAATTTTTATTACTTATTATTTATTTTTATCGTGTATAATGGATGCGTAGGAAATTTTCGTTGCTTATTTATTTGTAACGATTATTTCCCTTGTTCCGAAAATACAGTTCTGAAATCAAGTAATCTTTCACCATTATTTTGCTTATATGCTATCCCGCAGGGATAATTCACACAGGTATTTGGCTTTAACAAACAGGCTCGTTTGACTATGGACACTCGCAAACCCATTGCAGACCCGTATTAGTCATTTGTAAATAATAGTGCAGTGAATAGTTGAAAAAGGCGCAAAAAATAATCTGATTTAACAAGAATAATAAAAATTAAATGGCTAGATGTGTTAAAAAAACTTTATCAAGTTACAAAAACTTATAGAAAAAGAGGAGAAGGTTTGCTGTATCTTCTCCGTAACGTTGAATCTGGCAAATACGCCTGTTTCGACCATACGGGTAAGCCGGCCCCCTTTGAAATACAACCTACTATAATCCGATCGTGCAAAGAAAAAACCCGGGCAAGATCATTCGGCGTTGGGAAGAAGGGTACCTGAAATAACAGGCGCGAAAGGGTCGCCGGATTACGTCTAGTATTTGTTCAGAGGGGTCGATATGCGAATTGTTTTTAGAACGCATTGGCACCCGGGTTTGTTTGTCTCCTTCACAGGTAAAGACGCACGTGCTTAAAGATCGAGAGGGAAAGAGGACAAAACTAGTACACTTTAACATGAAGAATAAAAATATCATATAATTTCAATGACTTAAATGTGGAATTATATCAATTCGGTTATTATTGTATTATATCAATTATGTCAATCGTCGAATTATTCAATTATCATTCCATTCACAGTGAATTTCTGCGTCTTTGTTATTTTATTTTCACGATGGACAGCTATTTTATTCTTATGAATAGAGATTAATTACGTTTTTAAATGGATAATTTGTTTGCTGACAATCTTGATTTTACATTTACAATAATTTAAGGATTTTAGAACGTAGTTTAAGGATTTTTCTATTTTAAAAATTTTTGAGAAGCAGATATAGGAAACAGTTAAGATCGTCAGGATTGTTAGGTAGCGATACAACGATATCCATCTCCATAAATTACATTTGAAACGTAAACTAGGCTCTCAGCGTTCAGACAAATCGCGCTGAAAGTTGCGTAAAAGTTTTTTTTTGTCAAGAAGAGGCTCGTGTATCAAACCTGAGCGATGTCGGAGAATGATCGTTCCTTGAAATTCCTGCAATACTCCTACGCCACCACGGCGGCGCGCGGCGTTTGCTAATGTTTGCCACTGCTGGGGCTTCAAACGTTACATCGTGCACGCTACGCTTATTAATCGACACGGCGCCGGCATAAATCATTGGCAAACGTAAATCAAGGGGGGCAACAAGGAAATCACTCCGCTCCGCGAAGAAGTCGCGAGATCGGAGTCGCTCGTTCAGCTTCCTCGCTCGCTCAGTTCTCCTCTCATTATCAGCGAGACGCGGATACATATTTTACGAAAGTCCAGAGGTGAGTTTCTCGCGGTCGTGACGAAGAGGTAGAGATCACTACCAGACAAGACGGAATTAAATGTAAGAAATAGCAATAGGGAGGGAGAGAGAAAGATAGAGAGAAAGGGAGAAGGAAAACGATCTCGGGCGGCGTTGGCGTCCCGTGGAAAAAGACGGAGATGAGGCGAACAGACGGAGGCAGGCGGATGGATTCGAAAGGACTGGCCACGAGAGAGAAAGGGGACCGAGAAGAGGATCGCGGAGGTAAGGCCCCGCGTCTTTGCCTCCCTCCTCCCATCACGCCGCGCCGCCCGGCCGAGATAACTGAGGACACCGAGGCCCCGTGGGACTGGCGAGCCACGGGTTTGTTCCTTCTCTCCTCTCTCACGGATACGAAAGCAAGAATCTAGGACTCGACGTGTATACACGTCTACACGTGTATACAGGGTGTCTCGACTCGTTCGCCCTCTTAAGAGTGCAGCAAGGTTTCTTGAATTTAAAGTAGACAATAACCGGTTTTTTCCAGTGCTCATTTTATGAGGTTCGAAAATGTTATTGTAAACAAAAGCGTGCCGTTTATGGCTGGAATAATTCTTGAGTTAATTAAATCGTTTAGACAAAGACACGCGCTAATTTTGTAATTTAGGACTAATTGGACATTAGATAATAACTTTCAATTGCAATGTACTCATGGAATCAGATGTTAATGGTATAATAATGTGCCTCACATGATTTTTAAGTAATTCTGCAGTATATTTTGTTAGTATCTGTTTTCCAAGCAATTTTTTCCAGAAATCGGTTATAATGCTGATAGCAAAAATTAGTTTTAATTACTTTTGATAAATTAAACAGTATAAGCAGCTAAAAGAGTTTAAGTTTCAGCAATATTAAGTTACTTCAACGAGAACAATCGGTATAAAACAATGTTTTATAATATAAACTATTGTTTTATTTCCGAAATGATCACATGTATATAAATCGTGACGAAAAATAAGCTCGCGAATAAAGAGAGAGAGAGGGGGGGGGGGGATCGATTCGTCGAAGAATATTATAATCAAGAGGAAGGAATGTTGAATACTCGGGACACCCTGTATATACTTAGACCGTACTTGAGGAGGCGCGTCGTACACGAGGCATGCCTCGCTCGTTCCTCCTCGTGCGCCACGTTTGCCATAAGGGCGCCGTGCCCGGTTGCATCATTATGGTTCGCGCTCGTCATACAGCTCGTTTCATCCACGAATAGCGGAAAGATGCATGTGGATTGCGCGTACGAGGGAAGTCTGCGAATATCTCTTCTTAATTCAATTGAGTCGACCATTTTAGGAAAGACTATTCCAATGCCGATAACGCTTTTTCACCGTACGTATCTTTCTACACAACTGCACACACACACACGTGTATGTAGGGGAAAGATTTTATTCTCAGTCATTAGAATTTTCCATTACTTGAAATAACGGAATAAAGTAACGGAATGGCTGCATTAATACCATGCTATCTATACCCTCTGGAAAATAAGAAACCTGAGAGTTTCTACAATAACTAATTCAGTTTGATTATATCAATATAATTTTTACATTATGTAATGGTATGTATAATATAGATACTATAACGGATATTTAAATTTATATTGTTTCTTTACAGTTTCAAGTAACGCAGATTATTTTTATTCACGATAGTATATCTATAAGAAAGAAGTTAATACCGAATCTAAATACTAAAACAAGCATCGAAACATTATCAATTTTACGTCGAATTATCGGTTACTGGTACACAGTATAAATAAGAAACCATTTAGTTAAAAGTTAAAACATTTTAATAAATAAATTGAAAACAAAGGGGCTCAGAGTCACAATTGGGCATTCGTGTCAATGTACATACAGTGTGAACATTCAGTTGTGGCTCAGAGTTCCTTTGTTTTCAATTTATTTATTAATTGCTAGAGTCTCTTTATATTTATTTAAAACGTTCTAATATTAAACATTAATAAATAGTAATAAAATATATTAAAACGTTATAATACATTGGCTATTGTCAAATTCCAGCGAGACTTATCACAATACGCGTTGCGTAGCTGCCGGATTCCAATAAAAATTGCCCGAATATCATGCGGCCTTATCCTGTTCCCACTCATCTTTTTCTTGTCCACTTTTTTCTTTCTCTTTCTGTCTTGATGTTCAGTCGAACGCTCATATCATCCTCATCCGGTCTTTCGTTACTCGTTTTTCTTTTTCCATACGCCAGTCATCGTTTTCGAAGCGCGCATGTCTTGTCCATAAATTTTTTTTTTAGAAAATTTGTTAATATTATCCTTGGACAAGTACGGTTCTTTCGACCCTTCATAAAATGTTCTGTAGCAACCGAAATTTTTCAGACGGTGTTACAATTCTGACGGTTATCCCTTTTGCATAGGTAAGAGTTGCATGCTCGAATCGCCTTCCAGCCTTCAAATATGAATTTTTGATTTGCCAGTAGGTAGATGGAAAAATCGCCAGTCCAGTGGACTTCACTCTCGGCCCCGAAACGTTTCGAATCGTTCTACGATATATGACTCGTTCGTGTCCGGAATAAATCCCGAATCCGAAGGATGCTACATGCGTCAGGATTCGGAGTTTTCCTTAGGTCGACGCGTATAATGATCAAACGATGTGTGCCATCTTAATCGTGCATTGCGTTCACGTAGTCGCTCCTATGCGGCTGGATCGGCTTGCTGATGTGCACGCGTTATCATCTGCCGCGGGAGTTATCTCGTGTCAGACGAAAGGGTCACGTATTCGATAACACCGCGATACTCAGAAACATCTTCGACGGGCTCAGGTTGATGCGAGTCAAAACATTTGCCGCGGTTGTTTCTCGCGGTTTGTCGGTTGATATTTCAGAGAAAATTTCAAGTTGGTATTTTCACCATTAAAATCGCTGATGGTAAAGGAAATTAAATCAAATTACGACATATGACGCATAAAATGGAAACAATGATAGGTAGTTTAGTGCTATGTATATTGTCTCTCTAAAGATATTGCATATACAACATTCGAAATTTAAGAAAAGCGGTTATTAATGTCTTGCGATATCATATAGATGTTTCTCTCTGGGGAAAATCAACTCCAAGTTATTCAAATAGTCCCCAAAAATAAGATAACTGGAACGCTATATTCATATACATATCAATATAGATAATATATGTTATATTCGCAACAAATAAACTTTATTCGCCAGATCACGTGCGCGACATGAAATTCAATGACACCAAATTCCAGGCGCTTTTGGTACCGTCGGAAAATGTACGCCGCATTCGAATTCCGATTATCCCGGCGTAATACAGCGGAAGTCAATATTGGCGTGTTGCGAAGGAGTTGCCGCGCGGCGCGGCGCAGCGGCGGAGTTTAAAGGACGTCGTTCGGGCTCGCTCTCCCGGAGCGTCCCGGAGAAGCGACCGGCGATGGGCTCTCTTCGCGTACAGCAAGACGAGAGGCTTTCATTGTGATTTCGCGAGCGAATTCGTCGAATATCTCAGAGTTCGGCCCCGGAGCGGCGTGTCCTCATATCCCTCTCTCGGCATGGCTGTCGGTATATTCGTATACGAACGCCTATTATCCTTCTTTCTTCATCTCCTCCTTATCCTTCCGCGGACCTCTTTCCTGCCTCCTTTTTCGCCATGCTCGTTTTCTCATTGTCAATGTTCGTCTCTTTGTCTCTTATCTTCCTCCTATTCTTTCTCCCGAAGAGGTGGACCCCCGTCCACCCCGTAGCCCTCTCGTGGAACTTCTCTCGTTGCCCCTTCTCCTCTTCTCGTATACCTCTGCCTCCGCTACCATCCCTCCTCCACGCTCTTCCGCTGGAATTCTCTTCTTCTCTCGTCTTCCAGGTCGCCTCGGGCTTTCCAAACTTTACCATCTTCTCGTGTCTCCCACCGCTCTTCTTGCAATCTCTCTTCGTCTAAATAGACCTTTTAGTATTTCGCATTTCTTATATTGCGCGACGTATGCGCTTGTATTCCTTTGATTCTCCCGGTCTTACTTTCTTTATGTTTGTGTCTTTTGCTCTCTATTTTTCATAACTTTACGGACTATAAAATGGGTTACCTCGAGCTATACTTTGCAATTTCATTGTTTTGCAAAGTATCTTTGGAATACCTATGCATTCTAAGTTATATAATATGAATTATTTCTCCATTCCTCTTTTCTCTTATATGCATGTTCTTCCCTCGTGATCTATACTTCATACATTATTTAACTCCACACCTGGTTTTGATTCATGCAATAAGGCCATGGTTTTAAGATATTTGCGTGTTATACTTGTCAGTTTATATTCGTTTATTACTTTGTAAATGATATTTTACGCTTCGAAGAAATTCTGGAATATTATATATTTCTCTCTTATTTTTCCTCTCTCTTTCTCTTTTTTTTATGCTTGACTTATGATCGCTCTTTTTCACCTACTGTACAATTTATATCGTATTGATATAATATATGATAGATTGTAAAAGTGCTAAAATATTAATATTATTTTCTCTTTTTCTTTCCGTTTGTCTGTTTACTTTTTTTCTTTCGTTCTTTCTCCTCCTTTTCTTTCCTTCGCTTCCTATCTTCTTAATTTCTTAATTCTTCTCTCTTCCGTGTACGGTATTGCGAAATCTTTTTACTCTTTTCGCTTCCTCGCTTTGCCTATTATCCCCGAGATCATGGCATCCCTCCGGCTCTTTTCTCATTCTACCTCGCGCGCTTTCTCCGCTTCTCTCGACGCGCCGTTAGCATCATTGTCGTCCTCGTCGACGCCATGGCGAACTCCTCTCCTTAATTTTCTAGGAGAAACGCGTCTTCGCGATTAAGACAAAGTGCAACGGACTCATCGAGCTATGCGAAGCGTATGCCACTGACTTCTTTACCGTATTTGCGGAAAGGGAAGTGCCTTTGAGATCCCCGACGGCGAAACTTTGGATAATTGGATGTAATGCTTACTTTTTACGAAGGAGTTTCTATATCGAAATTCGCCGGTAATTTCGCCCGGCCAGACTTGAGCCGAATCTTTTCGAATTAATATTGCAATCTTATGGCATAAGAGTCGATATATATTTCATGCAAAATAAGAACAAAAAATGGGTTGACTTGTTCACAGAAACGATATTTCTATAAAATAATCATCGAGTCAAAGAAAGTTGAGCCATCCTCTACTTCCATTTATTTTGGAAAATCACCCGGTATCGTTAATTCAAAATGAAATATACAGAGTTTCAACTTAAGTGATTCGTGAAAGTGCATTAGAAGGTTTCGTTTCGCATGTGGTTATAGAGGCTAGATTTATATAGATGATGTTGAGTGAATTATGATTCGGTTATTGTATAAATGAACGTTGTAGTCGTACCATAAGCTTTAAATGGGAGGAGAGTTTATCTACATCTCTTATTTTCGACATTTTAATCCTTTCACTGTACCAGAACTCTATTTCAAATGCCACCGAGTTATAAAACTGTTATTGTTCCTTATATATTATTCGTACATAATACATTTATTATATTCCAAGTGGTCGGAGAATAATCTCGTAACTTCGTGACGAAAGAAATGTTAATGATTAGAACTCAGTTTTTTACACGTCTTATTCGCGTATCGCGCACTTGCTATAAGCGTTTCATCCATCAGAATCATCGAAACGCAACTTGTGTGAATTCGGCTTAATTTTGCGAAGCTGGTAATAATTCGCGTAATGTGTGCTCCCGACATTAACGGAAACGCGCCATCGCTCATCAGCAGCGAGGAGCCCGGGATCGCGTCCCGGGGTCAATTCCTGAGATAATAAATCAGTACACGCGTTAGGACGATAAATCACGGCGTTCCACGTCGACGCGCCCGGCTTCTCTCCGCTTCGTCTTCGCGTTCGCCGAACCTTCTCGCGATTAGGCACCCAAGTTTCGTTTCCCGGGGATGCGACGTTATCTCGATCATAATCGAAGAAGTTCGTGGCACGACCGAGATTCATACTGCCCGAGCGATTTTATTTTATTTCACTTTTTTTCGCCGAAGATTCGCAGATCGCATCGTGGCTGCAGCCGAAGGAAAATCCTTTCGTTTTTATATTCAAATGCGTGGGATCGATGTAATCTCGCCGCGGCCGTTCTCGCATCGCGTATTATTAACGATAACGAATCACCACGGTTACGGTGTTTGCGCCTTTTTTCACTTAGCGTCTAACGATACTTACGGTACTCTATGCACGTTTATAAATATCGAAATGATATTTTTATATATTATTTTGTTAAAACTAAATTGATAAATATTTATTAAATTCATTAAGTTAAGAATTATTCGTTAAATTTATAATCCGTCTCCATTAAAATATAGTAATATTTTAAATTTAAATAAATATACTCTAATATTGTCATTGTGTGTGTCTTTTTTTGTTCTCCATTTTGATATCGCAAATCACATCTGTCAAAAGTTTACAAAAATTAATATTTTTTTCTTTTCCCGAGATCTTTTCCAGCTTTTTTCTCTCTATATTTCTTCTCCGACATTATTTTACATACTAACAATAAATCATACATTAAATTTAATTATTCTCTAAAGTCACGAAGATAATTAATTATGAAATTCTAATGTAATGATTTATTTTTGGATATCTACCTTCAGATCTTTGTCTCTTCCGATACAAGTTAAAATGTAATTTCCGTCTGAGTTTCACAAATTTGACCGAAACCAAGCGCCATATATGACTACATTTCGTATCTCTCTTATCGCTCTACCTGCTATCTTCTTTTTATGAGCGTAATTATCCCGGTGCGGTGTACAAAATTTAGAATACACATTGCCCAGTGAGATATATCAAACTTAACTTCAGACTCCCGAACTAATTTATCTCGTAATGAGGAATAATGAGCTGCAATTTTCTCTCCGGCAAGCATGTTGTATCGATTTCTCCCTCTCTCTCTCTTTCTCTCTCTCTCTGTACGTCTCTTTTTCTTTACTTTTATTTGTCCTTTCTCGCTCATTCTCCCTTCATCGACGAAATCTCGAGACACTTTAATTAAAATCTCAAGTGATCGTCTATACATGATTTCCGCGTTTTATCCGTCGCGGATCGGGCGACGGTTGTGGATTTTGGGAACGCGAAATTAATATCTCTTCGAGATTACGGGCAGCTTTATATGCATGGCCGCCGACCACGCAAATTGGAAAGTAATTCGTTGACGCACGACGAAGGGGTGGATTGGCGTGGTGCGGAAAAGGATGTAATACCTCTCTCACAGTGCGTTTGTCTCCTCTCGTCTATTAAACTCCGCTTGACGGTCGAAACCGTCAATTACGTCATAATTGCGGGGCGGGAGGTAACGCCGGCGAATTGCGTTTCGCTTTATGGCTTTCCGAAGATTGCTTGCCGAAAGTTCATCGACTTCCTTCCCGCGCGCCGCGGCCGGCGGAGTCGATGGAGCGAGCCGTGGTGGAATTTAATCGGCGTCATCGCTCGTCGTCATCGAGGATCACGGATTGTAACGTGAACCTTTGAAGCGCGTAAAAGAGATAGGTATGATAGATAGATAGGGTATATTACATGCCCAGGGACTTCAATTCTCTCAGGACATAAGGAATGATATAGTAGCAAAAAGTCAAAAGTGAATAGTAATAAAGTACAAATTTGTTTGAGATAATGTCCGACCTATACAGAAGTATATCACGGACATTGACTTGAGATCTAGATCGGGAGGAAGAATATGAAAAAATGTTTTAAAAGGTGGGTCGTAGTTACATTATTCACGTCAATACAGTAAGTGTATTTTATTTTAAAGAGCCAAACGGCGCTACGGATTTATAACTAGAGATTTACAACTCTATAAATAGAAATTTATAAATTTTTATGAGCGAATTAGGATTTTGTTGAACCGAGATAGAATTGCGATGGTATAATACTAGCATTTAGTGATCTATGTAAAAGTTAAAAAATTTACTTAGATTAAAATTACAATAAATTATAAGTTTATAAAAATTTAATTGTAACAGTAATTTTAAGAGAGGGGGGGAGGGGAGAAAAATAATGAATTAATGGCAGGAACATAAATTTATTTTTAAATATTTAAAACGGCGAAGAAAAGGAAAAGAGCAGTAGATCTAGAGAAAAGAACCTGTTGGGGAGGGAATGATTTTTGTGAGGCAAAATGAAAAGAGCAGTAGATCTAAAGAAAAGAACCTGTTGGAGAGGGAATGATTTTTGTGAAGCGTACCTTTGTTTGGGTCCGCCGATCTCCTTAGTTCTCGATGAAAGAAAGGAAGGCGTATATCGAGACCGCGTTATCTCTCCATCGAGAAACTCTGAGCTCGACGAAAAGAAAAAAATCATCCTGATTAATTTGATGCTGTTCACCAGAGCGTGGTCTGATCGACGTTCCGACAGGGATCTATCATCGCTGACGCACGATCGAAGTGGTCGGACGTGTGTAAATGATAGAATAAAATTTATCAGATATAGGTATTGTTTTAATATAACCATATAGATAAATTGAGATATATGATAATGAAAATTTATATCAATATGTGTAATTAAAAGAAATATAAATAGCACGTACGAAAATAGTGACTTGAAATATTATCTGGCGTAGTAATTATTTTATTAAAGATTTCGTAAGAGGAAAATATTTCTTACTTGTTTGTTCTACTAAAAATTGCGTTTGTGATATTAAAGATCTATAGAATTTCGGATAAAAAATGGAAAATCTCAAGAGATATCGTAAAATATATTAGCTTTCGCGTGTTATGCTCCCAAATCTTCAAGTCAAATATAAAGGGTTAAAGAAGTTTGATCTACTGACATTATGAAAACATCATTGCACCCATTTTCGCGCTGACGGCATTGCTCTTGCTCCTCTTCGGTATACAGAGATCCCCCGACCTTCTCGTTCTTCTCCATGTCCCTCGCTCTTCTCGCTATAGAGCAACAGCCCTTCACGAGCACACTTCGAGCTTGTATGAAACTACTCGACCCCGTTGCGTCCTCAATTCTCTTCTTTGAGAAAGAGATTAACATACAACAATGCCCGATTTCCATTCTTTATGCGCATCGCCGCCTTTTTTCTTCCACCGTGTGTTTGAAGTTTAAACGTTTAATCGTTTAATTTTTTTATGTTATTTTCTATTATGCAGGTATAAACATTGTTACTAACGTATTAGAAAGTTAAGAAAATAGAGAAAATATTTTCTTAAGAAATCCAAAAAAATATTTACTTTGAGAGAGTCCAAGAAACTTGTTACATGCAGCGAGCTACAGCAATTAAAGAATATAACGCGAAAGCAAGTAGAGTTTTTTGCTTCGAAGAGTCACGTCAAGTCGTATAAAAGATTAAATGATTGAACATCTCTTCGATCATAAGCTCTTGTAATCGAAGAAAGATCGATGCAAATCTCATTCTGTAAATGCTCCCGACAATTTGTCGGGAGGGGGGAAGAGGGGGAAGGGGTTAAAACGAGTTACGCGCCATATCGCTATAACACGCGGCGAACACCGCTACCGTGACACGCAGTAAAGCGAAAAGACGACGATGGTGTCATTATGAACGGCGTACCCGCCGGCTACGTAAAAAGAAAGCATTACATACATTAAACGTCCGCGTGGATCCGATCGTTCGCCTCCGTTGTAAAATCTCTCGACTCGTCCTTTACGACTTGTCGACCTGGTAGCAACATGCGTTCTTATCCTTACGATTCCGCTCTCTTTTTTTATTCTCCATCGTGCATCGCCATCAGAAGCTTGCCCGTTTATTGCATCTATATTAATTCTGCTCCGATGACGAAACGCTATCAAATCGGATTTAGATTGTGCGATTACCTCGGCGATTACTTATTGAAGATAACCTTATATATCACGGTGAATAAAGATTGTAATATCATTATTAAACCTGCCATTCCGTTTATTATGTGCAATAATATAATCAGATAGACTACATGTTTTAATTCAAATTTGATTATTTATTTATACATATTTATATATATATTTTTTAAATATAGTAATAAAATAAGATAAAAATTATTAAATTGAGATAAACGTTGAGAGTGCACAGTACTAAGTTGCTATTTGAAAATAAGGATCAATTCATAAAATATATCTGTGGGTGGGAAATTACAGATTTAGTAATGAAATAATTCGTTATAGTTTCAATTTGAAGTTCTTGGAACTTTTATTTGCTGATTAATTTCCTTACACATTTGCACAAAGATAATATTGAAGTTTTAAAATTATTCATTTTTTATGTTTAATTAATTTACGTTGTAATATATCAAATTTCACCTCGCTATTTTATTTATTTTTCTCTTTTTCTTAAGTCCTTCCAGCTTTTGTGAAAAGTGTGATATTCAGCACTCTTTTCGTGATCTCCGGGTTATCCGCGTGAAACGTGCAACAAATCTCACCACGTGCGCGCACGTGGACTAGTCCGAATTTTTTTTTTTTAGAGAGAGAGGGGGAGAGAGAATTAGAAGAGAGAGAAAGAGAAGGAGAAGGTGGAACGGAATGAGACAGCTAGAGAAAAAGAGAGAACGAGAGAGAAACGTCCAGCAATGTCAGCAATTCGGGCGATGTAAACGCGCGTCAATCCGTGACGCGGTGCTACGTTTTGTTTATTTTTCGAGGAAAGCGCTCAGGCAGCACGTGGCGGCTGCCGCTTGCGAATGACACGTGTGCATACAGCGCGCTGCGCTTTCTCCTATTCTTCCCCTCGTTTCTCCTTTCGTCGTCGTCGGCGCTCATTCACGGTGGTTGATCGCCGGCGACACGCGTTTGCACGCAGCGGCAAAAAAGGCGTGACACCTCGCTGCGACAATGTGCAATGGCATGATAATTCGCGCGACAACGACGAGGTAGGAAAACGGGACGAGAGTGGATGTTAATGTGAGATCGGCCTGTGAATTACTGTGAAATCGAAAGACGCAAGTAGCGGAGGGAAATTCACTTTCTCAAATCTTATTTGAAAGTTAAAAGAAAAAAAAACTTATTGTTTTTTTATTTTCTTTATAAATACCAACATTTCGTTTGAATTAATAAAAACAAAATATTCTTTACCTGTATCTTGAAATTTATTACGTCCATATTTGTAAGTAGATTTGTGCAACTCGTATTTAGTATGTACTTTTTTATTCATCACAAATCGCTCGGATTAACGTTTCTTAAAAATTTTGTTTCCGTCTTGATGTGTCTTTTATCTTGTGTGTTTATTTTACTGAAGTTCTATATACATATGTCTGCAAGGTATGAAAAAATGACAATATATCCTCTGTTTTCACCACCTTGTTTTATACGGGATTCGACACGTTACGTTACTTTGCTGTTTACATCTAACGGTTAACAGCACATTAGTGTCTTACATTTAACGGTACATGTAGCTCTGATTTCGATTTTTATTGGTCCAATGTAAAAGGACAGCGCGTGCAGTGTTCTAACGGGTTTGAGGATCATGTGATGACATTTAGATCACGGACCTCGGCATTATCGGGTTGAAGAGTCAGGGAAGCGCACGCGAGTGCAAGGGGTTAAGCGGTTAAGCGATGCTGTTTGTTGATGCTCGTTATTAATGAAGACGACGCAAGAATGCAGCGAAATAATCGGCACACCGCCAACGGCTGTAATCCCATGATTTCTCGAGGTTTACTGCTGCGCACGGTAAACGGTACTCGCAAATGGCCGGAACACAAATACCGTGATAGGTTGCAAGTAGTCGACAAACGGGTAAGATGCTCGTCAAAAAGCAGCTCTTTCTCATCTCTTACTCGATTTGAACACTATCGGTAGCGGAAGCCACATATACCGAAATGTTGAATATAAAAACAAAACATTTGTTTTTTAATGTGCGAAATGTCGGATGAGGGAATTAATCTTCATTATGCAATCGTTCTTATACATACATCTTTACTAATTTAAGGTTTAATGCTCTGTTGAGATATTTAAAGGAAAGTATATTTATATATATGTATAATATTTGTATACAATATTTATACATAGAGAGAGAGAAAAGAATTTATATAAGTTGATATTTCGGCAAAATATATTAAGATCTTCTCAGCGCAAATTTTATGTAATGACAGAAATATAACCTTATATTTTCTTAAAAGTTTTAGTATAAAAAAATTATGTAGTTAACGTTTGGTTATTAAACCGTTTGTAATAAAAAAGTTTCATGATATAAAATAAATAAAAATTAAGAGATAAGATCTATTAAAATATTGATATAAATATTATTAGGTATATATTTAATATCTGAGCTACACTGTACCTGTTTAACAGAAATATGAAGATATGAAATACTTTTTGCTCTACATTATCTTTATTTGAAACACGCTGATGCTTGGAATTTTTGCTAAGAGCATGTGATAGTACTTTTTGATAAGCTTTGTATTCATTATATGTCCGCATAATGTAACGACGAATTCCGTAAAATCCGGTTATCAAGATAATAGATGCCAACACCTGCCTTTTTATATGATGGTGGCTGCTTTGCTCGGCGTCGAATTATGCTTATTCGTATGAAAAAAGAGGATACAGAGAGGGAAAGAGAATATCAGGTCTCGACGGAGGAGTTTTAGAAGTCAGCGAGTTCCGTCGAGATAAGTCTATCTGCTAGCGCAGTGCTCGCTCATATTATTTTCGAGATTATTATACTTCTGTGTATCGTTTTTGTTGTATAGTCTTGGACCGTATCTCGCATTTAATGCTGCTTAGCCCGCGATGCCATTGAATACAACTTTCGCATCGCACACATAAAAAATTCTTTATTTGTCAGTAATCCCGATTCATATATAAGTTTCATTTCTTTATCTATTTATTTGTCTAAAGTCGGATCTATGTATCATATATTTATTCAGAAAATATTGAAATTAAAGCAAATATTTTGTCTGAATATTGCAATTACAGGCAGTAATATGTTATACATATAGTACAATATTCTCAGTTTTATACATATAGCACAGTATTCTCAGTTTTAATATCTCAATTTTAAAGAAGAGTACTAATGGACAGAAATTTTACTGAATATAAAATCGTTATTCTAAATAATATTCAGATATTTAATTAAAAAATCTTTGTCAGTTATTGAAATATTGATAATCTTTTATGAAAAAGTAGTAAAAATGTGGTAATTTTAAATATTTGATTCAATTTTATTATGAAAAAGATTATATTATATATTTCTTTAAATTCTTAAAATTCTAAAAATAGGAAAATATTTGCATACATTACTTCTTTTACCTTCAAAATGGACAGAGGAAATCGGGATGATTGTCACATCGAAGTTGGTTAATGAATACAATGAACATAAATAATGTAGTATAATTGATATAAATTCAGAATTTATAACTTGATACCCTTTATTACCAAAATAATAATAAAACTTTTTACCATTTTTTACAATAATTGGCTTAAAAAAAAAATGGTAAAATTTTGTTACTAATATTACCACTAATTAGTGATAGCTATGAATTCAGGATTTTTATCCTTAAATTTAATGAAGAAAGGTAGAAAACTTGACGAATTTTGTCTCGTGTACTTTTCCGTGTCAACCATCTCCACTTGTGATGTAACAACCAACTCCGATGCGCCTTTTAAATTTTTATTTGCATTCTCGTTCGTGAGAGATTAGGTTGTTTAAATCGCAATTTGTCACAAAACCCACTACAAATATAAAGTTTCAAAGGACTTAACAAGAAATATGATTTGATCACTTTTGTGTCTTTTACTGACAATTAAGTAAAGTTCCAAAAATTTACTTACCAACGCTGGAAACGGTAACTCTCAAATAACACAAAAGAAAACGTTACATCACGCGCTCCAAATCACGCATAAGATTGAGCAGTACTGCGTAGCATACGCTTATTACGAAGCCACAATACGATAGCACTTTTAGCAGCTGAAATCAAAAGCATGTTACAATCAACCACCCCTGGTCTTCTTTATCACAGAGAATTTTTCTCTTTCTTACTTTTTTGAATTTCTATATACTGTTACTTAGTCGCCATATAACTCAATTGTTTTATTATCAAAAATTCATCCATTCAAGAATTAATGTGAAGTATACGTTCGTCCCTTTCGGATACGTTGAACTTTTCCTCCTGATCCTGACAGAGCCGCGCCACTCAAAAATTTCGCATTCTCAATAGAGCAATTACGCGGTGAGATATCTGGATTTGCCAGCTTCCTCAAGCTGGTTTTTCTTTGTGCCACGACGTGGCGCGTTAATCTCTTCTTGAAGGGCTGTTGCTGAATTGGATGATTCAGGTGGAGTTTGCCGGGGGTACACGCAGCTCTCGCCAAGAGTTGAACAGAGAGACCAAGCGAAGGGACAGAGGAGAGCTACGCTATCTCTCCTCTCTCCTGAAAAGGGGTTGGAAGCCCTTCAGGGTGTGTCGGCCAGGGAGGGTTCGATCCCCCGTTGCGCCGTTAAGCCTCGTTTTCATGGAGAAAAAGAGAGATAGCGCGCTTGCCTCGTGCCTCGTGTGCAGTTGACAATAAACGCGATGTTGCTCGCCATCATTCGCAGCGGGAGCGAATGGGTCCGTCGCGTTGCGAAGTTAACGAACTTCATCGGGACCCAGATATGTACTCACCGGCAACAAGTTATGTGCAAATCCGACCGGCGTGAAACTTTATTATACGGCCGCGCAGCTGCGCGTCCGAAAAATCCGCACGGCTCCGTCATTTCGCGCGGTCTATTTCAGGTGTTCGGTCACGCGACAAGATTTGATTCGATGAGAATCGACTGAGAAAGTTCATTGACTTTTTTATGTGATCGACTTTCGAGTTTGATGGAAAGTCGAACGTGCACGTTGCGTATTTAGTAGCGAATATTATGGCATTAAATCAACGCTTTATCTGCAATTTTCTGGAATTATGAGATACGAGTAAACGCGCACAACAAATGCGTTTCAATGTTCACGAACGGGATCATTAATGCGCATTGGCCTTGTTCGTTATCACTGCATATTCCAGCGATGATATCGATCTATTGTATAATATGTATTATCGCATAGTAATTGTGATGCGTTGTAACAGCATCACCGCGTGTTCGCGGCTTATTTGCCCGAACGTCACTGGAAAGATTATTCCGTTAGCTGCGCGATTCTACCGACGACCGTAATTGGCATAAACATATCGTAGGACTCGGCGGAAGTACACCGGAAATAATGGCAGGCTGATAATCATCCTGGAACGCGGGCCTGGCCGGTCGGTCAGCCCGTAATTGAAAACCTGAGCGGTGTAACGAGAATACACTTTCCTGCACACAGTAGCAAACGCAATTAGCAACTCCGCGGCTTCGAGCCGCTCCAATAAATCTTCCATCCCCCCCTCCACTTCTCCTCTCTCATTCTGCGTGCTAGGTACGCGTGCAGAAAGCGAATTTTTAGTACACTCTCTAGGAAAATAAAGCGTGCGCGATGGACACGATCGCATTATCTACCTCACGCGATATCTGTATTTATAATACTTAGCTACGAGGACGCACAAGATGTCCTAGAGTTTATGTTTTTATGTTCTACTCATCTATCAAATATGAGTCGATTTTTCTGTAATCAAAATTCAAGCTGTTTCTTTTCGCAATTAGGAAAATTATATTAAATTAATTATATTCGATATTAAATATCGCAATAATTAAGATTTAAGGCAAAGTCTTGTTTAAGTAAAATTTGATTGAGAACTTAACAAAAAATTTTTTAAGATTTTACCAATTATTAATAATACGAAAAATTAATGATATTAACTTGATATTACTTATAATATTCAACGTCTATTAACATTTCGACGTTCTTGTTATATAGTATCCCAAATTAATCGAGGGAGTAATCTGGAATCTGAGATAGATCGATAGATGTGAGTTGACGGCTAAATTTGCGTCGTGATGTATATCACGATTCATACCTCAAATTTCCAGCGTTGATGCGTGTTTATTAGGATATCTGAAAGCGAGTAATCATCCGTTAGATTAGCGATAACGCCATATTAGGCCTGATGTATGTAGCACAGAATAGTATTTCAAGCTGGAAGCTTCAAGCTTGTATCGTTACAGGAAATTAATTTCGAGTTTACCGAGGAGTTTACACTTTCTTTTATATCGATGTCAACTTGTAGACATATCTACTCACAAGGGAACGTTTGGAACTATCCCTCACCGATTTCGATGGGCTTTGGATATATTGTAGAGCGAAAAATAACAGACACGTATTTTTTTTCGACTTCGAAGCATGTTTAGATTGAAACAACTCCTCGAAAGAAATTCTATGTAGGTTTGATTACGAGTAAATATCTCTGAAACCGTGAGGTATATGAAATAATACTATAATAAAGAATACAAAAATATATTTATATTTTTATAACTTTGGTTATAATTTAGGAAATATCTATTCTAATGCGATAATAATTCATAAAAATAAATTTAAATTTATATTTAAATTATTAATTACATACGATATAAAAGGAAGAAAATACTATTTTGAAATAAATATTTTCAGAAAGTACTTATTGTTTGCAATTATGTAATGTGCAAAATATATAGCAGGACGATACTATCTCTGTGTTTACCGCTTTCGTTTAATACGATATCCGATAAAGCCGTCTTAGCTCGCCGTGCGAAAGTGACTTTTAAACGAGTAGTGAAAATTTTTCGAGAAAGTGAAAATTACGCGGAAGATACCGGTCTTGTAATCTCTGCGATTAATGCGAGCAATAAAAAAAAATGAAAGCCGCGCTAATTATGAGCCAAATGTTACCTAAATCAAAGTCAAGCGAGGAACTGTTAAACGAGTACGCGTGGCGGCGCGGCGGCGCGGCGGCGTTTGGCTATCAATCAATTGTCACCATGCATCTCTCGTTCGCTGACAACGAACTCATTATCGAATTAACAATATCGTTAGCCATGCTAGAAATGTTTTCCGTTTTGAACGGTCGATTACTTGCACCGACACGACGGCAACTTTATTATTTTTGTGAACCTAGCATCCTCACCATAAAAAGAAGTTCGGCTACACGGCAATTAAGTGCTAATTTATTGCTCTGGTCCTGAATTTAGTGCTCCTATTCATTTGCGGGAAATAAATATCAAAAGTGGAGGTGCGGTCTGTCTTTTCGTTACGCTAGCATCCTCACTCCTGAAAATCACGTAAGAATACCGTAAACAAAAAATCGATATACCAGAATTTTTTGCTCTAAATTACTGCAAAGAGATATCGAAAATATTGAATGGTTATGAATATATCGATATTAGTTATCGCATAAGAGCAAAATAGTACAAAATAAAGAGTTAACCATATAAGTTTAACATTAAACTGTTTTTCCAATTAAATACTAGTAAAACACGTTATTTTGAAATTTATTGCTCACGAAACAACTTTAAAAATTATCGAAAACACACAAAAATACCTGAGTATATTAAACAAAGTAGTTGTTATGCCGATTTTGGTATTTTGATGGTTCTAGAATTTATTGCTCGTAAAATATCGTGGTTTGGAATTTATTGCTAGTTGTGCAAGTTAATAAAGTCCAAGAATGTGCTATCATCACGTACAAGAGCAAAGTAAAAAATAATTAAATTATTTATTGAATTAATTACTTACACTAAATAAATTAGTTACTGAGCTGATATTAGAATGTTAACAATCATTTTAACACGAAAATCGATACAGTAACTAATTAGTTTAAAATATATTTTAATCTTGCATACTTTAATCTTGTATGTGTGTGTTTTCGATAATAACTTTTAAAGTTATTTTGTGAGCAATAAATTTCAAAACCACGTATTTTACGAGTTTGATTGAAAAAACAATTTAATGTTCAACTTATATAGTTAACTTTTAATTTTTGATCGTTTTGCTCTTATGCAATTATGGTAACCGGTATCGGTACGTTCATATAACCATTCAATATTTTCTATATCTCTTTACAGTATTTTGAAACAAAAAATTAGCAAATAAATCTGATATATTGGTTTTTTGTTTACAACACGTGTTTTTCAAGAGTGGGGATTAACGTAACGTGAAGGCAACATCCCTCTCCCACTTTTGATATTAATTTCCTGCGAATAGATAAGAGTAATAAATTCAGGATTAGAGCAATAAATTAGCAATAAATAGATAACTTTATTACTTTTTGTCGAATGTATCTTTTTCGTGTTATAAACGAGACACCCCTGATTTTGCCATGCATTGCTTCTATAATATATTCTCTGTCTTTTTGATTTGGAACAGATAATGATGAGAGAAGTAATTTTTACTGCCAACTGCTGTCAAGGTTGTATAATAGATAATCTATCAATAATTATATCAACGATACGAGAAACTTAAGGTATACTTCATATTATTAAAGTACTTGACAAGATGAGTTCTCTCTGCAAACAGAAATTTTATATGGAGTCAGATTGACAAAATTCTTTTCTGGTAATTTCGCCAATATAATCATCTGAGACCATTTATATTTCTTTTTTCTTTGTCGTTTATTCTTTTAACACACAATTTACAATTCAAGTGAAAATTGCGAAAGTCAAAAATATCTCGTGCTCATCTTCTTTCCTTGTTCATACATTTCTGCGAGTTCTTCACTTTAAGTATTCCGCAAAGAGACTTTGCTGCTTTGTATACGTTGCCTTTATGATTCCGCTTCTGCATTTGCCTGTAAATGAAAATCGTAAGGTGAAAAGAGAAGTAACTGGAATTTTCAATCAGATCCCAGCGTCTCTTTTCTCATGTCAGTACAGTTTTGTAAATTGTCGAGTCGTCATAAAGGTAAATATGTTTTCTATGAAGATAACGTTTTCTACTATCGTTATTAGGAAAAGAAAGAGGAAACGTGAGAGAGTGTATGAGTACTATATTTGATAAAAGTTTATCTTTGATAAGTACTAAGTAAATATTTTGTTATTAGAAAATATAGACACTATATTATCTACCTTATTTATAATTTTAAAATTAAACAACAAATAGTCTTTGTGAATGCCAACAATCCACGTGAAAAGCTGATGGCAATAAAATTATAATAATATCAGAATTCATAGAATGAACTCATGAAATAAAAATCGAATTTCGTGGCGTGTTGTGAATTTCCCCGCAATATATATTGTTCCTCGCTCCAACCACGTGATACCGGAATTATTCTGCTTTTTGAACGTTTAGCATGTTTTAAAACTAAGTAATTCGGAGTTATTTCGGTCGAGTGGCTAGTATGTTGTATATAGCGTTGGCAACCAGCCACGGGAATCCAAGCGTTACCGCTCGTGGGAGATAATTTTCTTATCGCTATATAAATGCTATGCTCTCTTTCGTCGTCGCATCGGCGGAAGCATTCTTGTTTATCATGTTCCACAATATTAATCAATATTCTACGAAGGTGGATGCTGGAACATGTCTCGGATGAGATGTTTCCTCGTATAAGAGATAGAAGAGAAAGATTACTAAATCGCATATCGCGTATAATTATTTTATACTTAAAAGAATTTGAAGTTAAAGTTTCTCACTTGCACAATTATCTTTTGTCTTAGCTAAATTATACAGAATCTGTTTGAGAATTATTGCCTTTGATGAACAGTTTTATAACCAATTGTTATATGATTTTTTAAATTTTCTTTCTCTATCTTTATACGGAATTTTTATCGAAAAAATGCTCTTTAAAATATATTTAGAAAACTCCATTTAAAGTTTATATGAAATCCGAGTTTATAATCTCTTTATTTGGTCTTAATTTTCGGAGCGCCTTTCACCTTTGTACACCTCTCGCCTTTGTACGTCGATACGGTATTTAAGTGTGCGACTTACCGGATAGAGTATATATTGGCAGGCGTTCAAGTAAGGTCAAGAACTCGGGCGCGCGATAATTTTCTTGCGGGAAGATATACGCGATACGCCGCGCCGGCAAGAACCGGCTCACAATGGGTCGAGCTATCGCGCGCCGCCGCCGCGCCGATGTCATGAATCCCGCGGAGAGCGACCGATCGGCGCGCGTGCAATAATTTGCCCGGCAAACAATAGCGCCTCCGTGCCGCTCTGCGCGATCGATATTAAGTGCACGCCGGGGACACCACGTTGGCGGAAACGGCGTACGCGAGTTATCGAGTTTTGATTAGTGTTTTCATCGCCGTGGCCGCGTTCGCTACGTCGCCGTCGCCGTCGCCCGCGCCGTCGCCGTCGCGCGTGCGACTGACGTGCGCGGAAATTGAAATAATAATGCAAAAAACCGAGGAAGAAGAATAGCAACGTCGCGACCCGACGTTATTGCGATGCAAAACCATCTCGCGGCTACGCCGCCGCCGCGCCGCCCGCCGACGACGAGAAGCGAGAAGGAATTCCCTCACTCTTCGCCGGGACTTCGTATGCATGGGAGTCGGCCGATATTTATGGCCCGCTTTTAAGGAAAACGCGTTTTACGCTCTCCTTGCGATTCGAATAATCCACGGTATATAAGTCGTTTTTCGCGCAATTTGTCATACATTTTTTTTTACAATGTAGGTAAATTATATTTATTCGACAGAACTGTCGCGTTCTATTACGCCTTTCGATGCTATATTTGCGACGTTATTGTGATTTTATTTCATTTTATAACAAGGATTTCTAAGATGTATAAATTAAATAGCAAATTTGGATTGTTTACTGAAACTTAACTGGATACTTTTTCAGAAATGTCATACTTTGACATTCCATGTCTGAGATACTCGATATTTAGCGAAAATCACTAAAGGAAATCGATTCCAGGAATGTGTCGATTAAAGTTAATATCATGCGTTTTGGCGCACCCCAAGTCTTTTATTTCAGTCGAAAGAAATGCGTGTTTCGCGACGCGTTTGAGGTGGCGAAATAACGCAGGTTGTCGGGCATAAGTGCAGGTACGAGATATATAATCGTCTCGCGACACAATGCAATTATCTGCGGGAAACGCATTCTCCTTCGCGCGATATCTTCGTCGCTTTATCGCAACCCATTCTTATCTCCCGTTCCTGTCCATTGGGTGTACGCGCGCTCCCCGATAAACGCGCGCGATTCGGTGTTGCATAATTACATTGCGAGGAGGATATAGTTCGCCGTTTATCGTCGGTACTTTCGCGGAAACGATGCACATCGATGCGGCGCGGCGTGGCGCGAAGTCGCGCTCGCGTCACGCTGACTGAGAAACTAAAAGGTTAAAGACATCAAGTAACGAGCGTAAGCGAGGATGCTATTGTTATACCCACCACATTACACACTGTGACTGCTATACTTGTGACGGAAAAAGTCAAAGCTCGATGGTCGATTCACGCGTGTGTCGTCAATGGGCGACCTATGCCACGACTGACTGCTGCCAGCGAACTTTGACTTGTCGAGTTATATATTCTTATCTTCCGTTTTAATACCGCGAGATACAACGGAGTGCTGTTTGCGCCCAATCTAGTCTCAAATCGATATCTCACAGCAAAAAATAGAAAATTATATTATTGAGAAAAATATATTGCATTATGTCATTGTAAACTAATTGTGCGATTCAAACTTGTTGAAACAACGCGATCTTGGTAAATTATAAGTGCTTATAAAGTTGCAAATCAATGATATAAATCTTAAAATTGGATGATTTCGAATTTTGATTTTTACACTTTTATTTTTTAAATAAATCAGTCTTTAGTCTCTAAATAAGATATACCTATTTGCAAGTGTACTTGTGTAAGACATAGTTGTAGTTCAAATAAGACGTGTGTGTACTTGTAATTATGCAAATTTCATCATCTGTTAACATTTCCTGAGCTGGATTACCGAGAACTATGTCACCGACTATCTACATTACACTCTCGGTAATAAATAGATGTTATTATGGACAGTGTTACATTATCAAATTAAGTAATTTATATGATGTTTAGTTGTGTAGCTTCCACAAATAGGTAATCTTTATCTTAGACTCGCGTAAATAAAAAATTTCTCCGCTAATCTCCGCTCAAGTAACACCCGTTACTTCTCTATCCGATTTATACATCATCGTAACCCCTCAATTTTCCATCGTTTAGAGACTATCGACGTCTCACATCTCATCGAGCTTGTGCTTCTCCGTTTGTTCTCTCGGTATACGCGGCGCGGAGCGCACGGAGTCGCGAGACACCCCCTGCGTATCCCATTGTTCCTTCAATCGAGGGTAGTGTTCTCGCAAAGAGGTAGGTGGGCTCGAATTTCCACATGGCGCGCGCGAATGGGTGGAATAATTTAGCGAACGAGACGAATGTCTCGTACGCGCGAGCCCGCCGCCGGGCTCGAAATCGCCGGGTCGCGTCGTGCGCCAAGTCATGAAGGGGGGATCGATATGGGTTTTTAAGGGACACGCGAAGTTCTATTTCCGAATCCGTGCCGCGACCATCGTTTTTGCGTTCTTGGAAGTGTGTCGAGGGTGGTAAGGAGAGAAGGAGGAGGGAAAGGGAGAGAGAGAGAGAGAGAAAGCAAAAGACTTCACCGTGACTTCTGGAAAATTTAAAAATGATCCTCTAATAAATTGAAATAAACCACTAAAGAGATATCTAAATATAACATGGTATCGATTTTGTTATTCCAGGTAAGGTTTTCCCTGACGTGATTTCCCAGCGTCAGGGAAAAATATTTAGTTGATATCCGTAATTTTTTTATTAAAATAGTTTTTTTAAGTGAATTTTTCTTCAAATAAATATTTCATTTAATAATTATGTTTTATTAGAATTTAAATAACAATATCTTTATTAGATTTCCAAAACGCTTTCGGTTGAACAGAATAAATCGTCGTCTTAAGCAAATCTAACGAGAATTTAGAAAACGAAATACAATAACGATGAATAATTTCATCGAAGATCAATCTGAAATACAAGAAATAGAATATGAGGCGTATAGTTATATACATTAAATATTATATAACTGTTTCGTGAAATATTTCTTAGATGCGAAATCAGCTGGTGAAAACAACCTTGTGTTTATTTGCCTCGTACACCCCGTGTTGTCATTCGTGCAATGAAACTTGAGCGTAATAGGCGCGTGCCGTTTCGTGTGTGTCGTATTATTACTTTAATACGGAAATATACTAAATGTGGTATTTCCTTTGAACAATAAAGATTATCAATATTACTAAATAACTTTTGCGTGACTAATTTAATAGTTTACGCAGTTTATTCACTCGTTAAACAAATCCTATACAAAATCGTAGATTTCGCGATAATTACGGACGATTACTTTTTTTATAACGACACTTGGATTTGGGCCTTGCATATCTCGCATCGCGTTTCAAACTTTTCGAATTTGATATGCAACTCGCAGTGTGAGAAAGTTGCGAAATGTCTCTTCGCGAACAATCCTCTTGTCTTGTTATGTCGGGGAAGGACCGTCTCTTGATTTTTGCCCGAGGAAATTGCGGAGAGGTCTCCGAATGGCGACACAACTAGCAACTGCGGCTTCATTACTGTTATTAAAGAGATGTAGACGCTATATACAGGCATGGAAAAGAAAGAATTTTTAAATCGCGAGTTACCATTTGCTGCATGCAAACAAAATCGATACCTTCCATAGAAGGTAAGAATTATTATCGTTATTTTTATTATGTATAAAATGATATAATTAGCAAATAGTAACTTAGTAAAGCGAGAGCCCGATATATCGCGTGCGATTTTGAAGGTGCATGTTTCCGCCGCTTCATTGTTCATTCCCGCAAAATGGAAGCACCTGCTCGAATTTCGAATCAGGCATGAATAATCTATTATCCATTCTCCGACAACATCAGGCGGCGAGGCGGTTTCGTGTTGCGCAATTTTTAATTCACGAATGATGACTATTTACGCTCATCCGCCCGCGAAAGCGTTAAGCTGTAATTAGCCGTCCGTTTCTCCGCGCTCTCGTACGATGCGGCGGACACGTGTGACCTCGAATATTCGAAGCTATCGAAGGAACTCGATATCGAACTGCCCTCTCCGTTTCTTCTCTCGCTCTCTGCTCGTCCCCTCGAGCCCGAGAGTTGCTTTACTTCGCCCGAGCGCGAGTTTACAGTCGGGAGAATGAATTTATCGAGGGCGAGAAATCGAGCGCGCGCGGCCGCGGCGCGGCGGGGCTAAGAGTGCTCCCAGGGTGTAAAGATCGGATCGTCTCCGTCGGTGCGTCGAGGGCAGATCGAGATCCCGATAATGGAAGTTCGCGATACGACGACGGTGCACTTGGCGCTTCTCGTACCCGCGAGATCGTGCACGCGCGGAGAGATTGTAATCAAGCATTGTGTTATCGCTTCGCATTCCGACGGCGAGGTGCGCGATGGATAATTATTTCCACTTCGATCTCTTCGAGCGAACAAATACTCGCTCTCTCGCCATTGTGAAGGAGAAGACTCTTGCTTTCGCGCACGATCGACTCTCGTCCCGCCACAATTAGTCACCGTTCGTTGATCGTCGCGATAATGATTCTGACCCGAGGACAAATCGAGAAATTTTCTGGAGTAACGACTCAACCGTTCGAAGTAATAACTTAAAATCTCTCGTGTTTTTCTTACGTGTTTCTGATTTATCTAATCGGGATATTTGCTGAAAAACGTGTTTCTTAAGTTGAAGACTTTAAAGAGCTTTTATAAAGCATGCAGTACAGTGTTTTTCATGTCTTGAATCTTATCATTGTTTTACATTTTAAAACGACTAATACAAAGCTAGAGCATTACGTACGTAATATGTATATAGATATTATAACTAATTGTGCTTTTTAAATATTCATCTTCGTGTTTCTATCTAGATCTAGATAAACCAAACGTAAAAACAGATTAAATTAATTTTAGTAGTTCTATTTGCGAGGAAAGGAGAAAAGAGGAAGGAGAAATAAAAAAATCATTATTATTATATATGATTATAAATAGATTATGTATAATATTTATAATATAATTTATAATAATAGATTATATGAATGAGCTTGATAAGCTAATGTATATAGGACAACTCTTACATTAGATATAATGAACTCTAGATTTGTTGGATTATGGGAAATTTATTATTCTTAGCGTTACTAAAGACAGTCTGATAACACAGATTGAAATATTTGATGCAAGTTTAGATTTCGAAATCATACTTTGAACTTTGCGTCCACGTTCCGTTATGCACATTTGATTTGTGCACGTCTTTTGTCCTGATGTCGTGATTTCAGAATCATTTTTGCCTCGAGCGTAACATACATAATGCGACACCCACGCGTCAAACGGAATCACATGACTCGCGGAAATTAGATGCCGCGTTTCCGTTCCCGGTATCCCTCGCATTTGTCATATGCAACAACATGTACTCGACGCGCGTATACCGCATATACATCCGTTCGATTTTTCCATCGGAATGAATTTGCCTTTCACACGCCAGTCGCCCCAGCATTTTTATCCGATGATGACGTTCGAGCGCCGCGTCGCCGTCGTCGTCGGCTGCCATCGATTTCGTCCTAGCCAGAGATGACATTCTTTATAGTTATAATAGGGATGCACGCGATAATAAAGCCCTTTTGCTTCCTCCACTGTCTACCGCTCGATTATGACATTAGTCGAAAAACATATTTTTCTCGAAGATCGGCGAGTCTCGCGAGAAAAAGCTGGTAATTGTACGCGCAGCGGGACTCCATCTCAATGCCGTGCAGTTAACTCGGTTCACGCTCCGACGAGTCCGCCGATTGGCCTCATCGGTATGATGGCTAAGTGAAATTCCATCTGTCGTCGACGAACGCGAGGCAGGCGATGTGCAGCGTCGGAACGTCCTCGCTATTTCGACGAGCCTTCGCCGTCGTTTTGACGTTTCTAGGTCAGGCCGACTGCGCTTCTGGGTCGCCCAAGTTCCCGAATGTCTTTATCGCGGAAAGTCAAGCTCGAACGAACTTCGTCACCGCTGCTGTCGACGCATTATATCATGAAGTTTTAACTAATGTACAGTGTGCGAGATACCAGAGAATTAGTCGTTGTGCACAAACGACAGACGGAAAAGTTACGGGCGAATACAAACGGGGATAATTGCTTTCCGAATTCGTCGAGCGATGATTCGCTCGAGTCAGAACTTCATTTCATATTTCTCGACGATAGCAATTATTACCCGAATTGTATTTTTTGAGACTTTTAACCAAAACTTATAGAAATATTTGATATTTATAACTGATATATACGCAATTATTGTAATTATTTATTTTGTAGATAATGTATGAAAAATATTTTTTTAATCAAACTGTTATGGGTATGCATATTCAGGAAATTTATAGGAAGGTGTTAATTAAGATATTTTGATATATAAGATAGAAACATATATTTCTTTATTAATAATAAATCAGTTACTCATTGCTGATTGTTGAACGTCATTGCGAAATCATTAAAAGGGAAGCAAAATATGAAAAGAGAAAAAGATCGTCTATTCGGGTTTATTCTCAAAGTTGTAACTTTTAATCCAATACATGAGCGATTCCTACAGATATTCATTAGAATACTTTCGTATGATATTACTGTCTTTCACAGTGTTTTTCATCGAATCGTCGCGTTTGTAATTTCGTTACATCGCGACACAAATAGCAATGGATTCCGTAGTGTCGAGATACAATGCGAATTATCCTTTTGTCCTTGGAGTTCCTTTGTCCCGATACTTCGGTACTCGCAATACTCGCATCCTGAGGACCGAACAGAATTCCTCGTCTCGTCGGAATTATATGGTGAAACGGCAACAGGGAGTTGTTTTCAGGGCTGTAATACGAACGGACATCCTTTAAACGGCCATTGTTACACTATGTGCGACGCACAAATGAGACTGCGTTATTTCACTATTTGATTCTAGAGTAAATTTTATAGACACAACTATCTCATTATTTTATAGAGAGAGATACTGAAATCTCATCACTTTCAACCTGCCCGTTCTTTAAAAAAAGAAGATACAAGAAGTTCTGCAATTTAGAAAATGAGAGTAGAAAATTGCCCAGTCATTTACGGGAATTTTATTACGTGAAACGTAGGCACGAACTGACAGGCTTTGAATAGTGAATAGTTATATACGTTGCTAAAGAGCGTATCATTAAACCACAAGTTAATTAACTTAATTTTGTATCTAACTGCTGATAAGCATTTATCATCGGTGGTTATACCACGGTTTCGCCGCGTATAGAAAAAGAAGCGCCGGATACGCGCTTAACCGACGACGAGACGCCGCCGCCCGCCGTCGCGGTTAATAATCAGTATGCGCCGATAAGGGGAGCCGGGCGTGATTAATACTGGGAACTCCTTATCGCCAAGGTGTGGAGTATATACTTGCTTGCGGTAGTATTACCGCTTGGTGCGTGCATATAACGGTCACTCGCGGCGAATACGAATTATTTCTCGGATTTCTTCGTGTGGGAATGTCCAATCACGGCCGACACGTTTATTACAATCGCTCGATGCACTACTGCGTGCAGATCTGTTTTCCGAGGTGGATAGTACAGATGCAGCAATATAGTCTCGCTTACTTTGAAAGTGATATGTGTCCGGCTTTCAAACGTTATGAATTTTAATGTGACGCGGATATAAACTCATGTGGTATATCGAGTTCGGCGAGATCTTCGAAACCGGATTTACAGTTTTAAAATAAACGACATGTATGTGGAGCTATCGATACGTTTTCCAATGACTATGGTTTCCTTTTTGTGTTGTTGTAGTAGTAATTAATTATTTACGTCTGGTAAAACTCGATCGAGAAGATCTATTATACATAACGCTGTGAAAACAATTAGCACAACATTAAACCGTATTATACATGATTTATTAGTTATTACTCTTTGTATAGATTACAAAACAATTTAATATAAAAATAATTCGAACCAATGACTAATCTGATATATAGGTACATGTAAAATGTATTTATATACAGAGCGAATATTTTTTTTAAAAGACTGCTGAGTATTTTTAAAACGTAGATTAATAATAAATAATAATTTAACTTATTTTAACTTTGTAAAATAATTTAAAAAGAATGACAAATACATATAATTTATAGCTTTGTCAAGATAACATTTTTATAAAAGATATATCTAAATTTATTTTTCCTAAAATTAATAAGATTAGAAAAATACAATATTTTCTAATGATTACGAATGTTTGAAGTGATTACGGAGAATAAGAGAGAAGGTTTAGCCTTGGAAATAAATCCTCATGGGTATCGTATAATGTTTCTACATCGTACTTTCTACGTAGATACTGTAAATCCCATTAATCGTATTGTGATGAATCCGATTATAATTTTTGGATGATGGAACGAGCTTGCTGAGATAACGCTTTATTTTCGCGAGAATCACGCGCGATAGCGCCGGGTGCTTTTTTTTAAATCTAGAACTGGTTTATAAGTAGCGCACCGGTTTTTAAGGCCCTTCGGTGAGGTGGGACGGACGGAGAGAGAACGATTCGCATCTTTTCTCGTGCGCGCCCCGTTATTATAGCAGTGGTGTCGATAGAGGTGCCCGTCTTCTTTATTTGTGACTACAGCCCTGGTTCTCCTTGCCAGCAGCCTTGCCCGAACCGGCCAACGACCGTATCTCTCTTACCTATCCTGTAGCGGCTCTCTCTCTCTCTTTCTCTTTCTGTCTCTGTCTCGGTCTCTGTCTCTCGTTACTCACCTCTCGCCTCTTCTTTGTCTCTTTCTCGCTCCTCTGTCCGTCTTTCACACTCCTTTCTCTTTCGCTGAACAAGCTCCGCTCTTCCAGGTTTCCTTTGATCCGACGTGTACAGGTAGCCTCATGCTAAACTTGCACGAACTTGTAACCGATCGACGATTAAGATTCGAGGTGTCGCGCATTTGAAATGAGAAAAGATATTTCCGACGATAAGGATTAGGGTCCGTGACGTTTTACTCTACATTGACTGACGCGTATAATCGTAAAACGCAGAAGGAATTTCAGCGTGCTCGTAAACTTGTGTTGTGTTAACTTCGTGACGTGAGATTTTTATTTTTGGTCTTTTGTCTGCGCGCGTAGATGAATGACTCCGCGTTACGTGCGTCAGATCCTTATAGAGATCAGAAACGCGTTTCGGCAACACGAAATCGCCGTGACAGCAATGACAATCTACACAAAATATTCGGAGCTACTATTTTGGTTTTTCGTATTATTCGTGCGAAATTCGTACAAAGATGTTTGTGATATAAAAAAAAAAGATAATTTATACAAGATATCCACCAGAGCTACTATTTTGGTCTTTTATTTTATTCATGCGAAAAGTATATGAAAATATATGTGAAGCGGAAAGTTATCTTAGATATGTGTTTATAAATATCATTCAGCAACACACAGTGGACAGAATAAAAAAGAATACGAATACATTTCTGGACATCTGAGTGGGTTGATATCTGGGCGATAGTTTAGCTATTTTATACGCGTAGATCGTGCGCCTGGCATCATTTTGAATCTCCTTGTAAGCAATTGCGCCGTTGTGGACTCGACTTGCTCGAAAGAATGAGTGGGCTAACTTTCGTTCTGACTGGCGTGGGTGGCGTGGGCCTATCCCGTCTTATCAACTGCAGCGGATGAGGCGGATGTCACGATAATACGACTCATAGCGTGCTTTCATCATCGTAATGAGCCTTGTGCCAAATATTTCGCTTAACGAGGGAACCGTAAAACTATATATCAGACATTCTTTTTATAGAATCATCATATTTAGTGCTTTACTCAACAATTCTTAAATTTATTAAATGTTTATGAATCTATTAATTAAATATACAATATTTCAGGATTGCTATATGCGAAACTTTGAGAATGATATAGATCGGAGTTACATTTAAAATAAACTTTATTAATAGATATAATAATTTTACAGTGCTAAGGTTGAAAATTTTGCAGATTTTCGTTTTATTTTTGGCAGTAAAATTTGAAACTTCTAACATAGTTTCTTTTTTGCTTCTATATCTCGTCAGATATAATGGAATATTATCTTATTTATGAAAAACATAAGCTATATTTTTCTAGTCCAATAATTTTCCTTTTTGTTATAATTCCTATAATTTTTATTATTCAGTATTCTGATTGGAAAAATTCTAAACCCGAAGCTCCGGCGATTAGCTCAATATCACTGCATGGAACAACGTCTTTCTGCATCGATGCAAATACGCGTAACAGTACTCACTGGCTCGGATTTCGAGCCACCGCGCCGCGCGAACCACCTCGTGACAGTCGTTCGGTCCCGGCAGGGCGGAAGAGCTTGACGAAAAACGATATTCCTTCGCTTCATGCGCGAGCGAGCGAACTTGCGGAATTGCTCGATGTTCACATTACGCCGGTGCCGCGCAACGCTTCTCGCCCGTTGACGAGGAAACTATCCTATTTCGTCGTCCGTATCGCGTAACACCTGGACACCATTAATGCGACGTTACACATTACGGAACGGATAAGGTGTACGCGGGCGAGCGACTAGCAGCCGCGCGTAGTGACCTGTCCTAAGTGGTCGAGACCACGATCGATCGCGCGTTCTTGAAATATCCGCATTGTCGAATCTGAAGAGCATGGCTGGCCAGCATTCGGGATCGCTCATCGAATGGCGAATCTCGAACAGACTTTGCGCGAAAGTATAGCTTCCCTATTTAAGGCCGGTTGTTCCAACCTGTTGGTAAACTAACAGTTAAATCATATATATGTCTTTGTTTATCTTTTACATTAGACAAAGATAGACATATGATTTAACTATTAGTTAGCTTACCAACAGTTGGAACAACCGGCCTTTAAAACCTTAAACTCTGTTTTCTCTAAATTTATAATAACGGAGATACGATTTTTTATCTCTAAGGTACAGGTATTAAAACAAATAAACAGTTTTAAGCTGATATTTTATAAAGTATCAGGAAAAGTTCCGGTTTTAGCTAATATTTTTCTATTTTCCAGCTGAACTTATTTATCACGTCAAATTCAAATTTTAAGTATCTGTATTGTTAGAAATAAAAAATTGTATCTCCAGTTTTTCAGGTCAGATGCAGTTAATAACAGTTGTACTATTAAATATGTCAGTTAAGTTATTTTATTTTAAAAACTCAACAAAGCAAATTGCTATTTTTATTTTATATATCTAAAAGACATATATTATTTCCCTATTTAAAACCTTAAACTCTGTTTTCTTTAAATTTATATCTAATAACGGAGATATGATTATTTACCTCTAAGGTACAGATATTAAAACAAATAAAAAAAAGTTTCAAGCTGATATTTTATGAAGTATCAGGAAAAGTTTCGGTTTTAGCTATTATTTGTTTAATTTTCAGCTGAACTTATTTATCACGTCAAATTCAAATTTTAAGTATCTATATTTTATAAATAAAAAATTGTATCTCCAGTTTTTCAGATCAGATGCAGTTAATGACTAACAGTTGTACTATTAAATATGTCAGTTAAGTCACTTTATTTTAAAAACTCAACAAAGCAAATTGCTATTTTTATTTTATATCTAAAAAAGACATCATTTTCCTATTTAAAAACCTTAAACTCTGTTTTCTCTAAATTTATAACGATAGAGATACGATTATTTACCTCTAAGGTAGGTACAGATATTAAAACAAATAAAAAGTTTTAAGCTGATATTTTATAAAGTATCAGGAAAAGTTCCGGTTTTAGCTATTATTTTTTTATTTTCCAGCTGAACTTATTTATCACGTCAAATTCAAATTTTAAGTATCTGTATTGTTAGAAATAAAAAACTGTGTCTCCAGTTTTTCAGGTCAGATGCAGTTAGTGACAGTTGTACTATTAAATGTGTCAGTTAAGTCACTTTATTAAAAACTCAACAAAACAAATTGCTATTTTTATTTTATATCTAAAAGACATATCATTTCCCTATTTAAAACCTTAAACTCTGTTTTCTCTAAATTTATAACAATGGAGATACGATTATTTACCTCTAAGGTACAGATATTAAAACAAATAAAAAAAAGTTTCAAGCTGATATGCTATGATAAATATCAGGAAAAGTTCCAATTTTAGCTATCGTTTTCTTATTTCTCTTAATAATAAATATTAAATGCAACGTAGTCCGTATACGTAATACTTAAGTAATACTTAGATTCATCGCAAAGTGGGGCAAAGAAAAATTTCCGCCGATGTTGTTTTACGATTGTTTTCATAATTAATGTTATCGCAAGATTTATTTGCTTGTCGCTTCCGCCGTCGGGAGCGAAAGAGCAAGCCGCGCGGAGCGCGCAATAAACTTCCAAGCGCCTTTCTTAAGCCGGTGCGCGCGCTCGATCGTGATTACATCGTTTCAATTCGCGCGTGTTATTTCAATCCGCGAGGACGCGGGGACGCGTGCACGACCATCGCAAGGTAGCGTCGCGTCGGTCGGCGCGCGCACCGACTATAGAGAGAATTCCATTGAAGTCGAAGCTTTCCCCGCGCGGCGGGCGCGATAAAAATGCGTGAGAACGCGTCGTCTCCGTCGCTTTGCACCGAGCAGGAAGAGTCGCGGCGCGCCCGCGCCGATTCCCTCGCGGAGAGAAACTCAATATACGTATAGGCTTCGAGAAGTCTCGGCGAAGGAGTCGCGTTGCCCAAGCGTCGTTTTGCAATAGCGAAACGTCCTCGCTCGCAGGAAGGTCGTCTCGCTCGCGGAGGAGAGACCACCTTCTCGCTCGTCATCGATTGTAACCGCGGCTCGCATCGCGCGCGCGTCATCCCGCTGCAGGATTACGGAGTACGTTCCCCCGCGGAGGTTTTTCGCGCCGTTACATCCGAACGAAGCGAGAAAAAGGGCGTTGAACGTTTCGGGGAAAAGAGCATCGGGCGAAAGGGCCACCGCGCACCGGTGCACGATCACGCGCCTCTCGCGTTTCTCTCTCCGCTACCTCTGCCTACCCGCTGTGACCTACGGCGAATCTCGCGATCGGAAACGGGAGCAAAAAGATAACGAGCGTTAGCCTTCGTGCCAGACGGTGTACGGCGCGTTGCGCGACTTCTCGCGTGGTCACGCGACACCCCCTCGAAGAGGCACGAAGGCAAAACCTAACGTAACGTGGTGGCGCGGTGCGGTGGTGCGTCGTCGTCTCGGGGAAGGGAAGCGCGAGCGCGAGCAGCGCGAGCGGCGGACCGGACGGACGGAGAAAACCGGAGCCGCGCCTGCTCGTGCAGGTCCGTGCAGGTCCGCGCGCGTTCGGGCGCGCTCGCCCGCGCTCGGCCGTCTCCGGCGCGCCCGAGCTCGCGAGCCCTTCGCCGCCGCCGTACGGCCGTGATTCACAGTCCGGGTCAGTTCGTCGAACGATCGTCGCTCCGTGCGGGAGGACGCGTGCGCGAGAGTGTGCCGCTGTGTGATCACGTGAGAGCAGTGCGGAGGAGAGCAGTTCGATACCTCGAGTTGAGTTTTCGGTGGTGACTAACCCGCGTCCCGCGCGTCCGCGTTGCGTCTCGCGTTGCGTCGTCGTCGTCGTCGTGGTGCCGTACTCGCGCGCGGGGGCACGGGGCCTCCAGTTTGGAAACAAGTGAATAAGTGAAATATAATAATCATCCACCGGCGGGGCGGATATCGCGGGGGTTCAGTGGCGTGCCGAGGGATAATGTGCAGGCGTGTCGGCGACGTGCGGGCCGCCGTCGAAGTTCCACGGAGAGACACGAAAGCCGCCGACGGGCGCCAACACGCGTGACAGGTAAGAACTTAACCTCCACCATCATGGTGCTGGGGGCCTGCTCGGCTCGCCGCCGCGCCGCGGCCGAAATTCCTCGTTCGGCGACTCGCATTCTCGACGGCGACGGGCGGGTGTCTTTCGCGTAGGCGTGGTTTTTGCGATTTCCCCGTTTATTGTTGTCCCTACGATCGACGCGCGGGCGCTCTGTCGGGTGAAAACTCCGTAGGAGTCCACGCTTCGCGTGGAAAAACCGAACGGATTATCGGAGTGACGGGAATAATCAAGTTCGTTAATCAATCAAGTTTAAACCTCGCCGGTCCCTTTTGACCGTTGAAACCGTTTGGACATTCCGAAGAGGCAGTTTGGGGCTTCTGTTTTGAATACAACTTTGCGGGCGACCCCCGCGAGTCCCCGCCTCCCGCCCCTCCGCTCGTCCGAGTCTCGCTTCCGAGAAATCCGACCTCTTCATTTCTGCTTTATTCTCTCAGTCTCAGGTATATCGGTTTCATGGATGAAGCGAGTGTTGCGAGTCGATTATGGGAGCATAAAGGACCGTTTTATTTTGCATTCGTCGGGGAGCCCGGCTCCGTTTAGCTTCGACTCCGAGCTAGATGCTGCGCGACCGCGTCGGAAAGAAAGCGAGTCCGGTCTGCGTGTTCGAGAACATCGCACTGGAGCAGCGGTTCTTAACCTCTCGACTCCCGCTGAATCCCATTGAATCCAACGCTGTGAACTAGGATTCCATCCGTTTTACCGAGCGTAACGAAAATTCAATTTCATTCGCGATTATACGTATGTGTGTGCCGAGTGGCGCCCATAATTTTCACATTTTTAACGGATCTGAGTTCGATCGCTCACAAAGATGTCGGCGAAGAGCGTGGCTTTTTCGGAGCAAAGGCCTGCTTTATTGTTCAAAGACGTCCTAGACGAAGGAAAGTGCGAGAGAAATTGGAGCTCTGTTAATTTCCCGTAGCAACAAAGATTCTTTCAATTTTGCAATATCTGAGGATGTTGCGAGTGGATTTTGAGAACCGCTGCTTTAGCTACACCATTGAGAATTCTAAATTGAAGAGGGGAAAGAAGGGTATGATGAAATTTTAAGCGTGACGCGCGAAGCCGTCTAACGGGTCGAAAGAAAGAAAGCGATTAAGAAAAGAAATGTTAACGTGAAAGGTAATTTTTGAATTTTTAAAACCAATTTTTCCCTCCGATCATTTTGCCAATTAAAATTGGCAAATACATTAAAACTGAAGTGCAAAGCTCCGTTGTCAGTGAAATACGGATTAATATGTATTAATAAGATACGGAACTTTCGAACTCTTTAACTTTTTCGCGGTGTATATATTATATACGTTACGTTGTCGACGGAAAGTGACTTAACAAGATTCATTGTGTTCTAGAAAGTATGTTTTGGCGTGTAAAGAAAGAAAATAATGGCCGACATTTGTCGCGGTATTGGACACGAAGCGAAGTAAAATATCGCTCTCTCTCGAGCGATACCGCGATACTCAAGCGATCTTATCTCACAGGAGATTTTTTTATATCTGTTACAAACACGTCAATATTCCATTGAAGAACGTTCCGCAATTATCTCCTATCTTTTTTCTGAAAACGCTTAGTCAATTCGAAGTCAGTTCTTAATGAAAATTTCGGCATTATTCTTTTGTACTGTATTTAATTTTTTGCATCATATATTTTTCTAAATCTAAACTCTGTCAAAATAGCATTTATTTCGAGCGGAGGATAATGCTTTTTTATTCGCTTTCTCGAATTTTTGAACTTGAAATTATTCAGTTCTTATAAATTATGATTCAGTTATAATATACTTTTCACGCATAATTTACTTATATTTCAAATTTCAACATCGGTATATATCTTCGTTCGAAACATTCATCATCCTGGTTATATTGTAGTTGTACGACCTCTCAATATCTGTAGTTATACAACCAACGAGTTTCGCAGATATTTATGGCTCCGATGTGATTATTATACGGTATACATAATATACGCATTTGTTTCGCGCAAAGAATATTCGAAATCCATTTCTACTATGTTCCTTATATGGAGCTGGATAATATGTTCTGTCATCCTTTTGCATTCGTTATTATAATTTTTGATCTGCGATATTTATAATATTTTGCGTCACACGAACACGAATACACGATAATAAATTTAGCGGTATAATATGCTTTGTTGCCTTAGTTAAGACAAACATTTAAATTATAGAATGCGCGGTAAAATATTGACGCATTTTTCAATCATTTTTCAATGATTTATCAATTGCACAAAGGAATAAAATTGCATTTTGAAACGCGTAAAAACACATCAATCGGTGCAATCGGGGAGTTCGTAATAAAATAATATATTCTACGCGGTTCGTAGCCGAGTATGCATACACAATGCGATTTCCCGGAACTGAAAACGAAATATTCACGCGGAAAAAGACATTTCCGCGAGACTTTAATATTTTAATATTGTTTCGGGGAACGTGTGAAATCGAGAATTTTTCGAGGTACGAATATATCGACACGGTATGCCAATAATCTTAATTTTAGTAAATTGACAGCTACGTCGGAATGAGAAATTGACACATAACTAATGAGATATACATTGCCATCACGTATTAAAGAATTGCGTCATTACTGATTGTGAGCATTATTACTGAAGTTAAATTAAAACGCTAATGAAGGATTTTGTTTTACTGAAAGTTGCATTCGACATTTAATTATCACGACATATGAAATTGACTTAAGTCACACCAAATAAAAAGATTTTACGTTCAAATAAACGTGTTCTTTAAAGAAGCTTAGTCTCCAGATTTAATTTTGATTTATGTATTTAATTTTAAATAATTAAAAATCTTATAAGCTAATCAGCCAAGCAATGACAAGATTTCTGAGGAACAACCACTGCAATTCTATCGAGAATTTTTTCTTTAAAAACGAAGCCGGCATTTTTAGGATACTTCATACATATTTACGTTTCCGAGATGCTTGCATATGCATGTGACTTTTTGAATCAAGCCGAAAACAAGCTATTCAGACGCGGGTAGTAAAGTCGTTCTTCGGAGTTTAATATTTCAGTGTTCTCTCGCGGAGCGATCGTCCAGGTACGGAGAATTTTCGGAGTACGCGTGAATATTACACGCGCCTCGTGTTTCGGAGCTCGTGATAAAATAATTCTCACGCTCGTGGTATGATAACGCAGTTTTCACATTCGCGTTTTGAATATAATGCGCGCGCGATACATATATTTCGCGGAGAATCGAAAACAAGAGGATCTCCGAGCGGGCGGGACAGGACGGGACGGGACGGGACTGAACGAGAAACGTTCACCGGGACGTTTTAATACTTTAATACCGTTTCGGGGGTACAACGCGAGCCCGAGAAATATGTCGCTTAGCGTCGCGTCGTCGTCGTCGTCGCGGCGACTCGCGCGCCCCGAATTTATGCGGCCGGTGTATTCTTCCCTACGGTATTCCGTTGCGTATATATCATTCCCTGAGTCTAGAGCGGTGAATCGCGCGTAATCCACCGCGTTCACGTAACGGCCACAACGCGCTCTTTATTCCTCCGTCCGCGGCCACAAAACTGTAGCATTTTCGAGCGGTTTGTACTACTTCAAGCTTGAAGGCTCATTGCTTCGTGAAACGTTAGACCGTTTTCAGGGAAAGTAAGATAAGCTCCGCCTGTGTCAACAGTGCCTATACCGAGGATGTGTTTTCCCCCCGGATTCTATCGTGAAGGTAAAAGTAAACATGACGTTACACGGTCAATCCCAACGTTTTTTCTATAAAAACCATATTTGCGTGAATAAAATTCTCGCTCTTAAACGTTAAATAAATATACCCAAGTTGTTCTAAGATTATGTAAATAATGAGCTTAAAGATATCCGGGTGAAATCACTAAAATCAGTATAGAAACGAATAAAGTAAACCTTAGCTTTATGCAGTACATAAAGAAAATCTTTTGAAATATTGTCTAATATTCTACAATTGCGGGTGGGCGAAAATATATTATCTTGCGGCACCAGCAACTTTGAACTGCGCCACTGTCTACGGACTATCTCAAGATGGACAGGCATGGATAATGGAGAGATACGTCATCTAGCCAGTCCCGTGTGCGAGCGAGGTGCAGTTTTGAGATGAAGTGTTTGCATGTGTGTGTGCGCGCCCGCCTGCGTGCACGTGTGTCTGTATGTGTGTGTATGCGTGAGAGAGAAGAATCCATTGATGGGAATCGATGCAGCGTCTGTATTATTATCTCTGGTATAGGCGTCTCGTCTGACTTGAGCAACTCCGCGGCGGAAAAGTTAGTTTTCTCGTTAAAGGCGACGATGTCGCGGTGTTAACGGCGATAGTCGTGCCGCACGTGGCACGTTACAGAGAGAGGGAGAGAGAGACACGGAAACGACGTCATTACAATCTCGGGAAGTATGGCGTTACCGCCGGTTGGATTTCGCCTCTTCGCAGGAAGAATATTAAGGAGCGACGCGTCGTTAATTCAAATGAATGCATGTCGTAATAAGGTGGCAATCTGTTCGTACTGCACGAAATCGCGAAATGTAAAAATTAGTATATATAATTAAGTAGCAACAATGTAAAACATAGTCGATTCAATATAAATAAGAGTTGTAGTTTCCACCTCTCTCACACAGCATAGTCACAAACGAAAAGTTACGTTAATTCAAGAAATACATCCGCAGAATGTATTCAAAACGTTTTAGTAATACCCGTGAATACTTGATAAGCGAACGCGTCGTCTGGAGTCAGCTTTATAATGGCGCATAAGCGCGATGAATGGACAAGAGGCGGGGGAGGGTGAGCTGAAAGTATGAATGGATTAATCAATTTATGCAGGCGTAGTCTTTGCCCGCATATCCCGCGACTCTCGTGGGATCAAAAATTTTTAGTTGCGAACGGCAAATATCCTACGAGAGAGAAAGAGGTGTGAATGTGTACAAAAGAGAAATCGGATAGCGAACGTACGATAGCGATTGAAGTTAATTTGTTTAACAAGATTAATTTCAGTATATCAAATATAATAAAATAAGTTGATACGTGTGATGATAAGGCGAAAGGAAATATACACAAGTTTAAAGAGAGATATGTAATTAGTTTAAAAGTGAAATTTAATTAGATGGGATATTTCTTGTTTCATTTATATAGAGATAAAATTAGAGATTCATAACAGCTGTATAATTTAATATCGAGACAGGCATAAAAAACTTTTTGGATTGTTCGGCTTTTCAGAGTTCCTTTTCCTCGCCGTTTATTTTTATCCACTTTAACGTTTCGTTCTTTACATAATAAATATTTAGATATACTTTCCTATGTATAAGGTAGCGAGTGTGTCGATACGTAATACTTTCAGAGCACGTTCCTCGATAGGCGACAGTGCCGGCACGGGGTTAAGCGACACATTGCCCTAATTGCATGTAACGCGATCTCTATCTTTCGTAACGGTACTCTCGGCCGATTCGCTTAATAAGAAAACTTTGTTACGGCGTGTCGTCGGAATTGCGAATGTATCGTGCCATCGATGAGAGCAAGAAAGCAGCCGTGAACTCGCGCGAATGACTGGTCACTGAATCATTCGCGCAATAATCCACGCCTGCACACCCGGGAGGCGCTCGACCGCGCCGTATTGCTGCACGCGCGCGACGATACATCTATATATATACGCATTCTACGTGTGCGTGTGTGTATACCGCTTCACACGCGTGGTGTATCATATCGCGACGCCCGTGCGCGAATAAAGCCGGTTCCGCTTGCCAAATATGCGTCTACCCGAGGCGGATATCATATCACATATAGATGGTGTAAGATATGTGACTAGGTTTGGTAAACTCTTCGTATATGGAATATCTTAAAATTTTCGTTCATATACTTGTATATAATAAACTAAATTACATTACATGCTGTACTCTAGTTTATTGCATGCAGGTATGTGGAATTTTATATAAATACACATATATGTATGTTTTATCTATATGATATAAAATGTAGTGTATATGGAAGAAGAGATATTCCATCTCTAATTAAATTTAACTTTTAAACTTATTATTTTTAAACTTGTGCATATCTTCTTTCATCTTTATAATATCAACTTCTATTTTATTTTATTATCAATGTGCTGAAATTATTCTAAATTGTTAAACAATATATTATGTATATATGCAGTTGAATTTATAAGAAATTTTCGAATGTTGTGTCATCTTTTTGTTTCAAAACTTGCAAATGTAAGATGTTAATAGTAATTTAGTAATTTAGCAATTTTATTTTTTATATACTATTATTTTTTTATATATTGTTACACATATACACGTGATGCATCTGACGACACTAAAATCTCAAACTTACATTCTGAGAGATGCGTCACACGTCCGACAAGTGTGCATTCGAGGAGTCTGGGCGGTTTGTCTTTATCTTTCTCATTATCGATATGCTAATCAATAGATAGACATGACTGCTGCTCTATAAATAGATCGACGGCGTCGCGTGCATAAAATCTGAATAAACTCGTACACGAGTTTGCGAATTATTCAGGACAACTGATAGAGTTGATAACAATTGAAGGCATTTCTCTATAATTTCTAAAATTAAAAAAGTATATGTACTGAATGTTGATCAGTATCAATCACGGAAAAGTGTATAAGTACTGTATATACTAACAATAAACCTATATTTTTCTTTTTTTTTTAGAAAAATGCAATATTAGATTATTTTATAAGTATATATCTTCAATTGGAAAAGGATTGGAATTGCACAATTCTTTGTTGATTATTAAATTATTATTCTTAATATGATATTATTTTAGTTGCGTATATTTATGTGTGTATACACTTAAAATAATTCATATTAAGTTATAATTATTTTGAATTAACCTTTTCTTCTGAAAGAGGCTGTATTTTAGTAAAAAAGGTAGAAAACCATGACACCGTTATAATCTCCCATACGTCGTATAGAGGCACGATTCCGCGAATTAGATCCTTCTCTATAATCATCTCATTCCGACTCATTTATCATCCTGCCAATCGAAATGAATATTCAAGAACATATTATGTAAGAGATTCATCGTTTTCGTTTCGGTGCGCTTTAATTTTGCCATTGCATACGTTCCGTAACATATATTAAATACGCATAATAAAGGTGTGCGTTTTAGGTGTGGTGATATGTTAAATTTCATGCCTTTTAGGCATGGTTTCGATGACAGATATGTTATTATCCTATAGTCAGTAGCATGTACTGCATGTAACATGAAGCATACATATTGCAAGTCACAGTTTATAGAGCTGAGCTTAACTATTTTGTTTAATATTTCTTGTTCTTTCTTTTAAGCGTGCTTTTATTTAGCAAATATCTTTGATTAATTTCATTAAATAATAATATTTGAGAAAAATATAATTGTGTGCAGTAATGACAAATATTTCATATTTTTTCTTCAGGTTAAAAATATTTCTTGGTATTTTATATTTTGGTATCTTATATCTTTGTTATGCGCACTTACAACATGTAATAAGTATATACCGGTATATACATGTATGTTTACAAGTTATTAAGAATTTTGACTTCGTTTCATATGAATTTTTACGGACTGCAACGTCGCACATTAATTTGGAATAAAAAAAAACGAGGAAGAACATTCTCCTCGGCCGAGAATTAACGCGAGAATTAACGCGAAACATGAATTCATGCGTCGTCGATCTCTGTATTTTCGTGCAATTAGTACCATGTGCGAGCATTTTTTTTCATGTTCTCGAGTTTTCGAGAGAGAGAGAGAAAAAGAGAGGATGGTCAGAGCCATTAATCTTCAAGCAGACCGAACGCGCTACAAGTGGTTTAAAATTCAAACGATTTCAGGGTCTTTTCGGTCTTGCGTTCGAAGGCCATCACCTTAGAGATAAGTGTGTCTTTCGATCCTCATTCTGATAATAACGGTCGGGGCCCTTTTTTTCCGAGGCCTTTCTTCTCGAGACGACGAAAAAGAAACATGTATACATATCTCCTTTTGTCCTCGCCGAAGCTTGAGCGCGAACCCTAGCGATTTCGCAATGAAAGTGCGAAGTCAAATTAGCTTTTGTCGAGACCAGCAACGACGATTCTCTTTCCTTCTCTTTTTGTTTTTCGATGCCCTCTCCACTTGCCGCTTTACTTCACCATCATTATAGACCCTTTGTCTTTCTTCCTGGAACTCGTTTCGGGCCCATCGAGATGGGCCCAGCGAAAGCGGGACCTGTGAAAACGATCGCATTCTTGATCCTGTTCGAACCTGTCGAGCCGATTTTAACCTTGAATTCTTCGATTTTGCGTCGAAATAAAGACGTTTTAAATTTTTAGATTTATAATTTCCACGGGGAATTTTATTGTTATATATTCTGTTTTCGAGTTACCCTTTCTAAATCAATTTTAGAAAATATGATTATACGTATATTAAAAAATAAGACAAATAAAAACTATTTCAATTTTTACGGGAGAAGGAATATTTCTTATTATTAAGTACATTAGCGATCTTTCTTTAAAGTTAATAGACAAAAAAAGATTTTTAAATTAAAAACATATTTCTACAATAAAAAATAATAATTAATTATCATTTTACGTGGAAATTCAAAACCGAAAGATTTTATTTTTGCGCTTGAATACATTAGCATTTATATTTTATAAACATTGTATATAACAATTTTATGAAACTATACATTTTCAATTCAATATAAATCTGCATGGTGTAAGAGTCTTTTTAATGCATACGCATGAACTACATAAAACTATACGACCCACCTTTATTTCACTTAATGACTTTGCACATGGTGGAGAAAACCGACATGTGGAAATGTAATTATCTTGCACTACTACCGCGTGTAACGTGATCGTAATAACGTGTCCAGCCCAATCATAATGATTCCTGCGATGCGATGATTATTTCTATAGCAGCGACTTAAGAAACGTTAATTGAGTAAGGATTTAGCATTAGAGCGACCTTCGTCGTTGACACACTGACATTGTAAGATAATAGTAATCTAGTAACCATCGTGTTTGCTATTTTTCAAACGACATTTCTCAGACACGAATAGTCATTACTGTGCTGCTAAGAGTTTGGCGTGAAAGACACAACTTATAATTTCAGTCATCGACTTTCTGTTTTAAAAAGTCGCTATTTTGTTTCTCGATTAAACGAATCTATCCAACATGAGTTGAACAAAAGTAAAATATAAAATTACACATGTCACGCATATTTGATATCTGTGGCATTTATGTAAAATTTCTTTTGCAATATTAAATTTGGTTAATTTGCTGCCTTTATATATATAACAACACTGAAATTTATAAATAGCATTTTTATTTGTACCTATTCAATTTTAATATATTTTTAATTTGTGCCAAAATAATAAGTTGGTTACAAAGACGAGTCAACAAAGAAATAATTTAATCTCGTTCACACCATTTGAAGAACATTGTTTATATTTATTTGCCCTTCACTTTGTTTCTCTCTCGCATTATTTTTACATTTTTGAAATAGTCCGAAACTTTCAATATTGATGAAGGAATTAAATCTTGCTATTTTTGGGACACTTTTAAAATAATATTAAAAAAATATTGTTTATTTCTTATAGGTTACCTACAATGTTTTTCGAATTTTGTAAACTAATCAAGAAAGCAACTTACTGGTTTTCTCCACATGGCATAGTAAATGATAATTTTGAATTAAAATTTTAACGGAGTGTATATTATATTTTAAAGGATGGAAGGACGATGTGTAAAATGGACCGATTTTAGCCTAAAAAGTGTAACGCAAATTATATGCTATGTACCTACTTTTACATTTTTTGTGTCGCTGAATACGATGGTAGCATTTTTATCCGTCTGAACCTGCAAAAATAGTCACTTTCTTATTCAAAGAACCTAAGCCTCAGATATTGCGCAGTTTTAAGGATATTAAAATGGTCAACTTCCACACTGCCCCCCTAGAGGCGGTTAGGTTTTTTAAAGGTAGACCTTTGCCTTGAGCTCTATTGTATACTTTCGTATTATACCTACTGTATTATACTGTATAACGTTTCGTAAATCATTTCTTGTCAGAATCTGAAGAGGCTCCGACATAAAATATATTATTTAAATATTCATAATGTGTAGGTATATTATATAACTGCACAATGTATGCAGGTGCACATCTGATGAGACTTAAGATTCTTTGAAGTGAAGATTCTTTAAAAGTGATTTATTAGAGTACCCTAAAGCGAATTTTGACCTTTTTCCCACGGGTTTAGAATGCAGAAAATGCTACCATTGTATTCAACGATCCAAAAAACAAGAGATGTATTTATAACTTGCGTCACATTTTTTTGGCCAAAATCAGTTCATTTTACCCATGTCCTATGCTTTATCTATTAAAATTTTTAGAAATAGATTTATTAATTTTATTGTCTTTCATTTCGGTGTCTTTGAAAGCTATTTTTAAGCGATATTTAAAGAATTTCTAAATTAAAGGACAGAAATTATTATGTAAATGAAACAAAGACAGCTTCTTAATCTCTTAATCTTTATCATATTTTATCAATGGATATCTGCGGCAAGTGTCAGTGTAATTATATTTTGCTTCTCAAAATTCGAAATACAAATTTTTCAGAGTTACTATACGTACTTTTTTTCTAATGAAATTTCTGGGACCTTCGGTGTTTTCTTCTTCAATAAAAGTTGACTCGGGAAGAGTCGGTCTTTAATTATTGACAAGAGAAACGAGTTGGTGGAACGGTGTTCCTTGGCAACGTGTTTTACGTGTTAATCAAACACGCGATCAGCTTCACCTGTCGCGCACGACAGTGGCTGCAGAGAGGATGGGTAGGGGTTGGCTTTCTATCCGCGACATCGGGCGTTTCTCATCCTGGCGAGTTTACCCGGGCGATAAAACGGCCTCTTGGCGCGGCTACACCGAGCAAATTGCAGGACGGGAATGTCGGTGCCGTTCTGCTCTCGGGGAAACTCCGTGCCGGAATGGCCTCGGATCCTTCCATCCACGTGGATCTTCGAATAAAAGAGTCGACCAGCTGTAAAACGGTGAACCGTTATTACGAGGAGAAGCGTGGAGAGGGAGGGGGTGGTGGTGGTGGTGGTGATGGTGGTTTGGGCGCTATACCGAAGCCGTCATCCTCGGGCGACGTTATACTCGGTAACTCACAGCCCGTGACCCTCTTTTTTTCTTTTTCGTTTTTCCGCCCTCCTTTTTCGTCCGCTGAGGATACAAAGCGAACTGGTGAATGAGACGATCAAACGAATCGCGATGGACCACATGACGACACGATGACATTTGAAGATAATAGTAAAAACATAATTGAAATGAATGATGTTCAACAAGCGCGGCGTTGTTATTTTTTATTGTAACATTCGAACTTAAACTAAACTAAATTCTTTAAACTATAAATAACTGGTAATTATTATTAAATAATAATATGAATTAATAATTATAACAGTGATAATAATGATTGCAGATACATATTCAAATGTATAGCAAGAATAATTGAAACTTTTCTTAATAGAATTGTGAAAAAAGAAAAAATTATTTTTTCCAAATTTGGTCAAAATATAATAAGGAACTTATATAAATTTATATGGGTTTATATATATCGACAAGATTAAATAAAACGATATCAATAACTGTATATCTCGTACTCTCTTTTGTGATCTTTGATAATGATGGTTATGATAAAGAATCAGCTTACCGTGTTTATGATGTTCTGGCTTTTATTGGATTTTATTCACAGTGAAAGAGAATACTCTTTTTTGACATCCTTTTGCCTTTCATCTCGCGTTGTCGCGTAAAGAGAAAAGGAGAAATTGGAATAGATGGATAGAGCGAGAGCGCAAGGATCAAACGAACGCAAATTATTTCCGCTTCCAAACGAAATAATCCCGTTCGTATCATCGTCGTGGAAACAACGAAAAGCAATTTTCTCCACAAGTACGAAATAGTTACGGTGGGTCTATACTGGGGTTCCGTTTTAATACCAGCTCGGCACTGTATGTGCAAATGAACTCAGTCGCGGCTCAAAGAAATCATCATCCTGCGATTTTACTTCATCTGATCGTGTCATCGTGATCTATTGTATCCGCACTTTAATATTTATTTCTGTTACAATCTCTTTACAGATAGCTTTCTTAGAGTTCTAATGAAACCATCGTGTTTTATAACACGCATTTGCAGATACGCCATTGTGCAAATAATCCATTATCCGTCGCATTAAAGGAATAGTAAATGTTATAAAAATTTTTTTTTCATAAAGCGATTTTGTACTACAACACTTGAGAATAATTATCTGTTGCACAGATTTAAAACACATATATTTATAAAATTATATTTCTAGACGGTAAAATAAAATTCTATACTTACATTTTATTTCTTTATTTAGCTCATTTTTTCCATTTATATTTACTTATTTACTTTTTTGAAAGTGCAAATAAGAGAGTTGCGAAGAGAATCTTCTTGCCTTGCTCTCGCTCTCTCTGTCACCTTGATAACTGTGTAACGTAAGACTGCGAGAGGCGACGAAATATTTCTATGACTATGTCATGCGCGGTATTAACGAAATTACTGTGGTTATCGGGGGCGTAATTAAGACAAATTACCGGTACACGAGCGATGTTATTTTTGCCTGCCACAAAGTTGCACGACTAGTTATACTTATTGTTACAAGGTTGTCAAATAATAGATCCGTACTACGTCATTATCGTAATGTTATACTTCACTATTTTCTCCCTGCCTCTGGCTAACTTCGAGAGAAAATCTACAAATTGCGATTTGCAACATTTTCTTTCTCGAAAGAGTTCTCGAAAGGGAGCTCTTTCCGCGAGATTTTTCTTTCGGAAGAAATGAACGAACTTTGCACTGATTAGATCGATCGAAAAGACATTACTACAACTTCATTCATTTAGCTCGAATTTAACAAAGTTCTTAGATTTCGCTGCTTTATTTCGATCGATACGAAAACCAATTTTGAATTCAAGTTTCAATTATTCTATTAAAATTATTTATTCTCAACTACTATATACTTTGTACTATATACTTTGCTATATACTTTGTAAATTTTTTTTATTGATTATAATGGAATTTGGGATTGGATCATTGAAGTTTTGGTTGTATTAATCCTTCGGATTTTTATGATTTAAATTTTTATTTATATATAAGTGTCTTTTTCTTTACCTATTAAAATATATCGTAGAAAATTTAGACTTGTGTGTATAAATATAAGTTAAAAATAATTTTTTATTTTTATTTTTGTAGGAAACATATATTTGTAATTAAGCACGATAGTAGAATGCAATGACAACACGTGTTTAGAAAATTAATGTAATCCGTTCTGCGTTCTTGTTCCTCTGTATACTTAGTGGTGCACGGAATATTAGGCTAGGCTATTCTAATCGTTGATGGAAAGAATCGCGTGTCGCCGCTTCCCGTCACGCGCTGATGCCGCTGTGAACATGGCATAAGGGCACTGGGACGCCGGAAGTGAATGTAAATACCTGGCGTTGCTCGTTGGGATTCCAAAGAAGTAAATGGTGTCATTAGCAACTAACAATATCTTTAGTGTAGAACATCTGAAGGTATGAAAAGGACCTCTTACTCCAAAATTACTATATGTATACGAAATTTTTTAAAAGCTTTGTTATCAGTCTTATCTATTTCGTGCAGTATATTTCACATCACAATTCGTTCTTTACGACTGTCATGTATTTTTATTCGTTATTTTTTGTAGTTTGTAGTTAGACTAATAATAAAATAAGACTTCTCGGATAAATTTGGGCTAACCATATATGGAATAAATTCGATATTCTTGTTTACAATAATATCTGAATTCCGTTAATGACAGTGAATGGACCAGGTATTTCCATACGAAGTAGGCGTTTAGTTAGTGTCTCTGTGTCAACGCGAATTTGTTTGAATTATCCGGTGATATAGGAGACATTATCGTAAAACTACTGTCGGTGCAATTTTCAATTTTGCTCGGTCTCCTTGCACCGCTATCCGCGCGTCAATTTTTTTTCTTGCACAAGCCGATTACGAGCTTTTTGCATTTGCGTCGATATTATTTCTTGCCAGTTTTAAGCGTCGGGAAAACCAATTACCGGAAAGCTGAAAAAAAAAAATCATATTATTGAAAAGATTATCTATACCTTGGAGCTTTTATTAACTTATTGTTTTCTCTTTGTTGGAAATGTCTGTTAGTTGAAGTTATAACTATTGCGAGATTAAGGGCCAAAGCACATATGACAGTCGTAGTCGTGGACGACGTAAGTAACGCACAAGCTTAGGCGTATCCTGATTTGTCAGATCCAGGACTACGATCGTCGTTTATCGCTACGCCATGTAATGTGCTTTGGCCCTAACTTTCTTTTGTACAATACTCGAACGAGATATCTCTAGCGTCCTGCTTTCTAGAATGCAAAAGTAGTAATGTTTTGTCGTTGATTAGCTATGGCTGGATTTCGTTCCTCTTTCATTGAGATGATGATAATCAAAGAAGCATCTAATGTTTCGCATTGATGTTTCTCTGTCCTCGCAATAATTTTTATCCTAAACGAATCGTATAATGTATAATTTTCTCGTAAATCATATATATGCGTTTTTTATGGGAAACATTTTTTATGAAAAAAATTTTTTATAGTAAATATATATTTTTTAATGATATATCTAGTAGATATAGTTTCGATAAAAAGAGAAAACACGTAGGATCCATTTATTTCCTTTTTTGTATGGTCAAAATTTAAAAAAATATATCCGGACTTATAGAGAGACTTGCAGACTTAATTTCCGCGGTGGAATCCGTCGGGATTACTGTGAGCAAATTTTCCCAGACTTTCACAAATCGAATGCAAATCACAGACTTCCCGGCTTCATGTAAGAAATAATACCAATCACTTAGCCGTGGTGGAAAACCGTTAACTCGATTCTGCGGGCCATTATTTTACTTCGGAAATACCGGATTCCGAAGAATTATATGTTCGAAAGCGCTTTTGCGAGACAAATATCAGAGTTCATGTAGCAAGTGAAGTCTGTTGCCTCTTTATATATTGCAATTCTGTTCAAGACCTTCGGTTTATCTGGGGAGAAGCCGCACTTAATATCCGCGCTGAATAGCAGTAATGTTTGTTATTCTGGCGTCATCAAAGAAATGCAAATCGAAACAAATGTTTAGCTTCGTGCAGCATAATAACAATCGCTTATTGTTGGTTGCAGCATGAAGATGGAGCCATTACTCGATTATGCAATGTCTATCTTGAAAAACCTACCCTCGAATATTATAAGCTTGAAAACACTTTGCGAAACAAAATAGCATGTACTAAGCCGTGTATAGCTCTTTTACGTATTCCTTCTCGAGACTCTCTCGAGCTATCTTAGGTTTAATTCGTGAGAGCTCGAAGCGAAAAACCTAATCGCAGATTTAATACCCCGGTTGAAGTGTCGTGTTTGTTAATCTTGAATATCAATCGAATGCAAATTACGACAAGTATCCGGCAAATAATAATTATTTGATGCTGACGGGCAAACATAATTCGAAAGTTTAATGACTCGGAAAGATTTCGAACAGGTAGCACAATTTGCAACAATGAAGCTCTCAGAATGGCGCAAGGTATAGAATTTTAAAATATTACGAACAAGGTAACACATGAGTAAAAATAAAACACGATAAAACATTAAAATACAGGGTATAAATTGAATTAGATTAGATCTTCAAACCTGGGATTTAGGATTTAATGGCTGATTGTACCTATTAAGGTAGAACAAGTTTTAAATAATAAAATTAGTAGCTGTTTTTGAGATAATTCCATGCTGTTAAATAATTATATGATGATAATAAATACATTTTTTTACAATATTGTTATAATATATCATTATCTAATTACATAATTAGAAAATCAGTTATATATCTCATTCGTTCAATGGTTTCAATTATCCTATCCGAGCTTACACCGTTTAAAATGAGTTAAGCTTCGAGTATATCGTTTTGCCGAAGTTCAGGAAGTTGAACTATCACTTCATTGCCATTCCATCCCCCAAGGCCTTCGAGTTATTCTTGAATCAAGAAGATCCGAGGACTTAATCTCCGTCGCGAAGCATTATAATCTGTCTTGTTCTCGGAATATAAATCGAATGCAAATTGCCAAGCGATTTTCCGAGCGATTCAGGAAATAATACCTATCGATTAGCGGTGTTGAGTGCCGTTGCATGATTACCCGGAATCTCCTGGGAAAACGAGCGACTCGCGTTGCTTATCGGACGGATCGATCATCGTCGTCGTCGAAAAGATTAGATAAAACGGATATACGCGAAAGGATGGTCTTGGTCTTCACCTTGCGAATCTTGTTACATCAGCTCGAGCGTTGGTTCTTACGCGCGTACTTGCGGCTGTATTAGCTGCCTATTATGCGAGAGAATCAATGCACGAGAATTTAATAGTTTTCAGCCCATAAAACGAAAAACGAGCGCCCTGTCGTACGCGCGAAACAATTACGCCGAGACGCCGCGCCGCGCCGCGTTACGCGTTGTACGACGGTTTCTTTCGCTAAGCAAAACAGTTATCGCTAAGAAAACTGCACATTACGAAATGCTGCAGGAATGCGTGACAGTACTTTGCCGAGAATAATGCGGTGACTCGAACGCACGTGCGAAAAACACATACCTAAGAGTGAAAAAGAAATAAGAAAGAGCGCACGATTGATAAATGTGCGACTATTTATATCTGTATAATACTTCTGATAGTTTCAAAGGCAGATGTGTACATTCTAATGGAACTTTGTTACGAATTATTATTTATTACGTCAGCGTTAACTATATATTATTCAATTCATTGCAAATATTGTATTCGTAAGCATTTTTATAGTTGATAAAAGATTTCAAAATGATTTTTATTTTAAAAGAAGTCGTAACAAGACATAGTGTGTAAATATATATTCTTTTCTAAATCAAAATAACCACGGCTTTTTTCCACTAAAATTTTCTAGGTATTATGATTTACGTTTTTTTCAGCTATATTGCGCCATGTATGGCATAATATCACGTTCAAGTTCCACGCCTTACATTTCTCGAAGAATTCTCACGGCTGAAATAATGAGGCGTTTTATATTTTTTTGACTGACTAATGTGGACCGCGACGATCGAATATGGTAATTAATTGGAAAGGATAGCGGACAGAGCAATCGGTAGCCGCAGATGTTAGCAGACGTATCCGTCACTCTCGCATACCTTTTGTGCGCTCCACTCTCGTATTTTCTCTTTCTCCATCTTCGTGGACTTAGTTGTCCTTGCATACCGGAAATCTCGTTCACAGATACAGATCGCGATACCACGGCGCTATTTTCAAGAAGCCTTTTTAAAACGATGACCGAGTCACCCGCGTGACTAAAATTGTCGTCTCTTTCTCGTCGCACGAATTAATTTTCTACGTCGAGAATGTTTTTGAAATCTCGAACCCGCGCGAGCATACGCTGAATACCTGCACTTTTTGATGCCACTTCGTGACGTCCAACCTGTTAATTAACATGAATTATTGTGGACGGAGATCACAAGCGCCGCGCGTACACAATAATTCCGACACGTGAAGATGAGACGAAAAGATAGGGTAAGAATTACTGATAAGATTTTAGAATAGTGAACGCATACATTCACGTAATTCTTAAAATATTTAGTATACAAGTTCTCTACATAATCTTTTTTCAAGATTGTCGACTAGGCGACAGATCATTAGTGGACATGTACATGTTTTATATCAGATCAGGCTTCTTTAAAATTCTCGACTTATTTCTCTTAATTAGTCTGGTAACATTATACATGTATCACCGTATGTGTCCGATGTCGAACTAATTAAGTGTTAATTTACACATATCTAACTAGCTTTCTCTAAGTATAGACAAGTTATTTGAAGTTGTAATATACTTTCTTTTGCATAAAAATTATACAAGATAATCAGGAAATAACTACAGTTATTTCAATCTCGAAATCTACTTGCGGAAGAATGTTATATATTCCTTAATAATAATTTAAATTCCTCAAAATGTTTCTTACTTGTTTTGTGCAATTAAAAATCAAGTTTGTGCAAAATTATGCGCCATCCTCGAAATGTCATACGATTTTTATTTGTTTGTAACCGATTTTGACCGAAAAACCGTTCGATTGAATTGCGGAACGAGATGTACTCAGCGAGGTCGTTCGACGTTCCCAATAATCGATCCGTTACACACCGGTAACAAAGTGCACGCTCACCGACGGCTCCGGAGCCGTTGAACTTGTTAAGAATGAGATTTCGTTCACACCGCCTTGCCGGCACCGGAATCAATAAAGAGCCCGGCGAACTGAACTGGGTTAATACAAAAGCAGAGCGGTGCGATTCGGTGCGAGAGCTGCTCCGCTCCGTTCCATTCCACGTACGCGCGAGCCTATTCTCTGCTTCTGCTCTTTTTACCGGCGCGCATGTAATGGATTACACGATTTAATCCGCTCTGTATCTCGCGTGCGCAATTCTCAATCGACGTCTCTCCCCTTTTCCTCTCTCTTTCTCTTTCTCTTTCTCTTGTTATTATCACTTACGTATACGATCTACAAGTGTTCGTAGACGAGTCATTACTCGGAACATTATGAATGCGTTTCAGTCACAATATGCGTTTTTCACTTTTATCATTGAAAAATAGCTACGCTGCTCCATTTACGTAAAATTTTTAATTTATACACTTTTCCATCTCCGATCTTTTGTTAAATAATTTATAAAACTATACTGATCACAATATACTTAATTATAATAGCTTACTTATCGTCAAGTTGCTTTTAAACCTTTATATTTTATTAGGTTATTCTATAATTACAGAGTGTAATACGTATATTTATCGAGTATAATCGAATTCTCTTCCAGGAAAGATTGATTGAACATGCTGTCTATTAAAATTTAATTAAATCTTACTTTTTGTGGTCTTGTTTAAAGAGTTTTGACGCTTATTAAGATATAATATTATCTCATCTCTGGTTGGCATATAATCAACATATAATATTATAATATTATCTTTTTTATCTTCCAATAAGCGTTTCCTCATCCTTCGTCTCCTTCCCACTCTACTCTCTGCTTTATCTTCCCTTTACTTTTCTCTTTTCTCGCCGACCTAGCCAGAACGTACGGCCGACCGTATAACGCGGTCGCGCTATTAAATCTAAGTGGCTTAAGGCCTTAAAGTCCGTTTCGCGCCAATAAAAAGTAGATGAAATTACATTGGCCGGCTTGCGGCTTACCCTACCCTCCGGTCGTCCTCTCGCTTCGCCACCAGCAGCCTCGCCCGAGAAAAATCCGCCGCCGCCACCGTATTCACGAGTTATCGCGCGGATATCGCGCCTTTACCCTCGGAAACGGTTCTTACTCGTAAGCAAAATGACGCCGATGGCAACGATACGCACGCCCGCGCCGCTGGCTGGATGGAGTTTTGTAGCGGACAATTTCGTCGAGAGATAGCATCGCCGCGCGCGCGTTCTCTTTGGAAAAGAGATTACCGGATAAGGGTCGCGAGAGTCGCGTTTGTAAATATGTGTGTGCCCGGTGTCTTTGGGCGAAGCTTGCGCGTCAGCTTTCGCACAGTTACCCCTGCACTAGAACGGGAAAATTAGACGGCGAGAAAAGGGGGACTATAACTCGTTCCCTTGGAAACTCGAGGTATTTTTATATCCGTGCGAGAGAACGCTTTCTTTCCTTTAACCTCTTCTCTCTTTCCTCTTCTGGTGTTATTACGGTTTCTCGCAGTCTATGACATGTTACATATGCTTATAATAGGTCTGCTTAGCGAAAAGGTATCTTGAGGGTGGCTTAACCATTATATACGGTTTATTTGTTTCTCCACATCTCATCCCAAGAGAGAAAATTTAGGAGATAAAAGTTAATTATCATGTATAAATTAATCGACACTAAATTTTAAATATTTTTAATATCGATGTTCGATATTATAAGGTCTGTTTCGAAACTCTTGATAAGGCATCTATGATGAGATGTTTCCTTTCTCTCTCATGAGGCGTGGACTTCGCCTCAGCCTCATGCAATAGATTCTAGGAGTCGATATGACATCTCGTTACGCGCTCGACGGTTCCACTCGGCTTTGTTTGCGCATAACGATCGCAATTATCTCGGCGCGACGTTATCCGCAATGAATCACCTGCTAACCTGACGTAATGCGTGCCTGCTGCAATTTGATGTTGCTACGACGTATTTAGGACGAGGAACCTTGGCGTGGTGTATCATCGTGATAATACGACGATAAGTGCAGATTGGCTTTAACTTGCTCTTACCTGGTAAGGCGACTCGCACTCGCTATGAGTCAGCCGACATTAATCCATTCGATCTCACAATACCACTTTTGGGAAATGCTCAATGTCATGTCATTTGATATGCCGCGGATATGTGTCACGTAGGCTAGAAACACAATAGAGAGATGCAAATATAAAAACGGTAATTTTGAATGTAACGAGAAAGGATTTCTTCATGTGATATACTGATTCATCTGATAGAATTATTTTTATGGATATATTATTTTTATGCAGGAAAAGTTAGAGAAAATTAGGTAAATTAATGAATAAATAAAAAATTTATTTGGCTTACAAAGTAAGGCTCCTGATAGAGCAAATTATTTATAGAAATTACAAAAGTTTATTTAATAAGTTAATGATATATAAATATAGAAACAACTAAAAGTAAGAATAACAAGCAACAATAATATAGAAGTATAAAAGATGCTGTATAGGCATGTTATTTTACATTTTTATGTTATTAGAAATGCACACATGCGCACACAAACAAATTATACTTAGTGTTCCAGAAATAGAACTATTATAGAGCAAATAAGTCCATTCGTGATCGAATGGCCGAACAAAAGACGCACTATTATAGTCGTACTTAATGCAAGCCAGCTCGGGTAGCATCTGTGCGAAAGGCATGACGGAAATATAATCAATAAAGTGCATCTCGATGGGCTTAATCGCATAGACAGGCCGGCCGCTTCGTTAACCCTTTCAATGAAAATTAATTTAACAAGGTCTTGCATTAGCCTTTTCTCACGAGGACGCTTCCCTTTTTCTTTGTTTAGAAAATCCGCGCGTAACTCGGTCAGATTAATAAACAGCTTTAAATTTAGCATCTATTTAATAACATTTTTGTCGAGCTGTTTGTTGTTGATATAAAATGAAAAATGTCAATAATAATTTCCTATTAATAACTATAAAAAGTGGTGAAGTATTTGTTATAATAAAAATGCAATAAACTTAATATATTCGGATATGTTAAAACTTTACACGTATAAATAATAAGATTGTAAGATTTCTTTTAAAAAAGCTTTTAAAATATAGTCTATCACACATTTTTTAATGTTTTAATAAATTTTAGAACTTTTCATATTTTTTCTTGTATTTTAATACATTTTTTACACATGTAAATAGATATTTAGATCGTCGGTAAATATATCCGTGCCATTATTAATAGCATTTAGAATGTCATAAATTATAGCAACCCAGAAATCTCATTTCGTTTCTTTTCCCAGACGATGAATTATGCGCGTTTTATTATGACGCACATGACATGCAAATCTAAATATAAGCACGCACGGACAATGTTTCAGCAAGACGTATAGCGATTTGCCGGAGGCTCGCGTTGCTGCTTATGCTGAAGGGACGTAAATCAATTTTAGATAATCCTATTAAAACTGATACGCGGCGTGTTAATTTGTAATCGCATCTTGCGTAAAATTGGTTGCGTTTCGAAGTTCGATTTACGCCACTTTCCCTCGAACTGGACGGTACGTATACGTTTATCGCGCGGTAGCTTCGAAACTAATCGATATCGCAGGTGTAACGGTGCTTAAAACAAAAACTTCTTGGACAAATTAGAAAAAAGTTGTCCCTCTTGTGCCCAACCACCCACATCCTCGACTTTTCTCTACGCGCGCAGCACTTTTGTAGATAAATCCTTCAATTACGGGCTAGCCGGACAAGTCGGTAAATGTGGACGCGGCGTGGCGCAGCCTTCGGAAACTTCGTTTCGCCGTCTCGGGATGGTGGCTTTAAGTGATTTATAATCAAAACTGGATTAGAGGCGGGTTGGAAAAGCCTTAAGTTGCCTCGCAAGCTCGGGGCGAGGCCCAAGAGCTTTATGCGACAGGCTCCGCCAGGTGATTTAAAAGTCATCCAAAGTGTATTAAACGTGGGATTCTCGTAAAAGCGTGTTCGGTGTTTGCAGCATCGGCGCGGCGTCTCTTTCCCTTTTCCCTTCTGCATGTGATTACGGTTAATATAAAGTATCACAGAAATCTTAACGTTTAAGCTTTAATCATAGATATTCTTTGATTAATCTGAAGTATTTTCTTCTCTCTTAATTGAAATGTGGCATCAATAATTTTCAAGTTGTATATTTTGAAGGTAAAAGTTTCTGAAAAAACATTAAATAAGATTTTGTTTAATTTTTGCAATTTGAATGCAATCAAATTATATATTTTTCCAGAATTTAATTTGAGATTTTGTTATCAAGATATTTAATTTTTAATGCTATAAAGAACAATTCACATTATTATGCGTCTTTTTTTTTAAAGACAATAAAACTTGAAATACAAATTCTATCATTAAGTTCTGGGATACTGTATATGTAACCTGTAATACAAGTTTATGATAAGTATCATAAGTATCACGCAGAGATTTCCATCTTAATGTGCCGCGATACTTTCGTAGAAAAATCATTTTTTTGGCATCGTTATAATTGTGTGACGGAAATCGCGCGATAATCGTGGCGAACGTGATTACCATATAGTGATTAATTGCAGAAATCGGTGCGTAATGGTGAGTTGATTTCCATGCTAAAAATTCATTCTCTGCAGATTGCAATCAAATCGTTCCAATGAACGTTTATCATGCGGTGAATAATATGCAGCTGTGCGTTTGTTGTGTTATGCTATCGATGCAATTGACATTCGATATAGCACTCACGTGTAATGAGTATCACCGCATTGCAGTCGCTTGAAAATAATCATTTCACGAACATTCTGCAGAGATTTTCTTTCGGAGAAGGAGTGCTGATAGTTTGTGTCAAAAATACATTAATAATGGGAATTGGAAAACTGTTATCCATTAAAAATTCTTATTTATGAAAGCATGAATGTATCTAACATTTTTACATTTTTCTGTTAAACAACACTAAACATAATAATAATGTACAAATTTAATGTTTAAAGAAGAAATGTTTTATATTAAATTTGCACTAATTTCAAACGTAAATATGATGCCATGAATATTAATTAACGATTTAATTATTAATTAACGATTTTGAAAAAATAATATATTTTGCAATTAATGCAAAGAAACAAATTTATCATTTTAGTTTATTTTGATGACATCCGGAAACAGTTTACACGGGACAGTATATTCGGGCGGAAAACTCTATTTGACAAAGCGTCTAAAAACGTGAATGATTTGTGGTTATAGTGCTACAGTGGTGACACAGACTGCTGTTATTTCGTTACAATGGGAAGAGGCTATACGAATTCTCGCGGCGAAACGGAAAGTCGTCGAGAACCCTACGTCGGTGTGTGACAGGTGTGTCTGATAGCGATATCTCGATGTCGTATATAATACACGGTATATATATCCCACGACCTTACATCGTAACCTCGGAATCCGATTTTTAAAGTAATCCTGAGTTAAAAATGTTATATTCTGAAAATGGATTTAATTCCAAATAATTACGGATTATATAATCTCCACAAATTCTCAGTATGTGTTTTTCTCGAATACACTATTGCATCTTTGATTTTAAATTTAATTTTTCTTTTACGAAGAGAATGATTATGCTTTGGGTTAAATTGTGAATAATTGCAAAATATAAAAAGATGATTGCAAAGAATAAAATCTTTCTTAGTCACAAAAAAGAATCCTGACTTTCTAAAAGATTATTTTATGCATTATATTTTGTTTTACCTTATTACAAGCTGTATTTGTATAAGATTTTTGACTCGCAAAAAATTGGAAATCAGATCACGAAGTTGTGACATGATGTCGCGGAACACTGTGTCTCGTGGCGGTTTCGTCGAGCCCTTCTCTTGACGTGACAGCTCGCAAATGCACGTCCATATGGTCGTCCAACATGCCCGCGCATCTCGTTGCATTATTTCGGTTACGCCGATTCATCACGTTCTGACGCATCGTCGGTGACTGCTGCACTATGACGGATGTCATCCAGACACTGTTTTTCGTTCTTCGATCTATTACTGCGCACGATAATGAATGACCGCCTGATGCACTATCGCCATAAAGTTTATATTGGAACATTAATAAGTAATTTAAGAAAATAGAAATAACAAAAATAAAGAGAAGGCCGGAAAAAAGAACAAAAACAAATTTTTTAAGCTAGTAGGTAGAAATATACAAAATCGCGCATAAGTTATTAAAAATAGGGTAGCTGTTAAAATGTTCTGAAGTCTAGAGACGGTATAATAATCAACGTCATTCGCGACTTCCTATACGTTAGACTGATATCAAAATAACTGACGAATCTGCCTTATCAAATTAAACTGATTTCGTTGACAAAGCCATATCTAACGGGATTCGTTGATTCATTTACTTTGACATCATAATGGTACAGCTATTATCTTTAACTGTTTAATTTTGCACTTGCTTCTCAACGATAATTTGTCACGAGAGTTTGGACAGCGCAATACAATACGATGGAAGTTTCCTGAAACTTGAAGTGTCAGCCCTATTAAATGACCGGTTTCCGTAAACCGTGATAAGCGATAATGTGTGTCTCATTGGATATTTGATGCGTCATTTAATACAATGCTTTTATAAGTATTGATTTTTATAGTCAAGTAAAACAATATAGAGTTATTGGAATATTATTTATTGTATATTGAATTATTGTATGAATTTGCAGCTTTTCTCTCCCTCTTTCCTCCCTTTTTCTTTTTCTCTCTTTCTCCCCCATGCACTTTTGGCAATTTATCGCATATAGGACAACGCAGTGGGGCAACGGAGGGAAATCCCGTTCCCCACTTCTCACTCTCTACCCGCTTCCCAAGTCGGTTTAGGCCAGAACGACGGTGAGCATACCCCTGGGTCGATCCTCCCGGACAACCAACCCCAAAACCCTGGCGTCCCTCGGGGAGCTTCGACGTACGCTATAATACTCGGGAAACTTAACAGGCAGCTCTGTACAAGCAACATCCCTCTTCTCTTTCATCCCCGACCTCTCTGCGACCGTCGACATATCATCCCCTCTCCCGTCGATAGCGTCACTACCATATTTTCGTGGAACGTCCCTTCTAATATTCATGCACGCGTCTCTGTTCCTTTCCCTCAAACTGTAAGTTCTGTAAGTCGTAAGTTGTAACCCTCGTGTCCGGCCTCGCTCCCGTATTCGAATTTCTAAACAGAGTCTTCACCCCATTTCGTAATATGGGAACAGCTGGATGCGGCTTCGTTGAAACGCAGCCACTGTTTTGTACCAAGTGATGCACACCGAGGTGTGACCTGAATTCGAGAATTGAATTTCTGATGTCTTCGCAAAAACGTACTTTGACAAGAAAAATAAGAATTGCAGTTTGATCAAATAATTGTATGTCACATTTATGACTTTATAAACACTGAGACATTTTTCTTATTCTATGTTGTACTCATAATTTTAATATTTTGCAAAAATTGTTTATATACACATGTATTTATTGTTAAATTATAAGATTAGTGTTTTAACTCAGTTAACTATTTATTTGCTATATTAAATCTTACGCGCATAGATCGTAAATACTCTATATTATTCTTATCGCATAACATTATTAAAATATTGTTACTTATGTCAGAGAGAGAAAACTAAACTTTTTCCACATTAGTATTATTTATTTAATATTATCGTATCTTTTTCCGGAAAAAGTTTTCTTTTGCTATGAAAACCTAACAACTAGCAAACGTGTCGAGCGAATGCCAACGTTTACCAATCTCGTGAGATGTCATGTCCCGTTGGTGCTCGAAGAGCAAACTTTGTCCCTTTTGCCATATGCCAGCGCATCTCAGCTAATGCAGTTTCCAATGGGACTACAAATTTTGCAATTTGCAGGCAGCCATTCGTTCACAACAGTATACGAATCGTCATTGGTAAATAATGTTTTGATGTCTGTCGAATATTAATGTTGCGCCTCGGAACTGTGCTTATTAGTCCTACGGATTATGAGCTGCAATTACATTCGGAGCGTGTGCAAAGTGTCCCCGAATTCGCTGGGGACGCTGTGCATGCAGGGCGTTTCGACAGGCCAGGCCGAGAACAGCTTCGGCCGTTAATTATAGAGTTTAGAGCTTGAAACCGTTTCCACGGAACTTTACGGGCTTTCGTGCAGTGTAAAGGATGTTCTAAAGCTATTTCTTTGTTAATCAATTCTTCAACAAATTCTAGAATGACTAATACTTCGAAAAATACACAACAATTCTAATTTAGAAATATGATTTTAGTGTGAATTAAGCTTTAGTATGAAAAAATTATTATTATTATAATTCACAGTTATATTTAAAGAAATATACCGTAACGAAACTGATTTAAGATTGGAGAGAGGAATATAATTTATTATTTTCTGAACTTCTATTGAAATTAAACAAAAAATACCTATATTGAAAGAGAGAGGACGGCAAATATTATTTAGTAGTATTTCAGTATTATTTTTCTTACCAATATTAAACTCTACAAGTCCAAGTCATATTTAATAAGAACTGCACGATTCCTTTTGAACCATTCTGTATTATTTTTAACGCACATGCATTGGTCAAGTAACGATCATACGCAACTTTCGACAGTAAGCGAGCATCGTTATCCACTTTGACCCGCGATAGGCGGTTTATATGCACAATCGTATAATACGCAACGAGCGGTTACAAGCATTACATGCGCGCGTAGTAATCGAAGTTTATAAACCCGGCCCGTTATTAATCGCGTCTGATATTAATCCACGCACACAAACATATATGCACACGCACTGTGTATTAGTTCTTTCGCGTTACCTAATTAACGAATTAATTCTTTTAATTTACTTTTTATCGTGTACATAAAGAACTTGATCCGTTCATTCGTTATTGAGATCTCAAAATCTCGGGTACTTGCAACTCGTGCGTTCGCGTAAAAGAGTCACGGCGGTCTCGCGCTGCGCGTGTACTTGGTGCGAGACACTACCATGTCTCTTGATATAAAAAATCTAGCAAAACATTTATGCGATAATAATAAATATCTGCAAATGACGTTTAACTAATCAATTACTTTTTGTCGTAAATGCAGCTCCGTAAAAAATGCATTTCTCGCTCTCTCTCTCTCTTTCTTGTGTCTCTCATTTGCCACTTAGTTTGCTACTGAAGGACGCGCCCGTTCATTAATTGTCACGAAATTATTAAAAGGGCGCATAGGGTACTCGCAGGTCGCAGTCACAGCCCTGCCATAAGGGGGCACATCGTGACGGAATTCATTCCCGTAGTGCATCTTGCGCATGGGGTTTCTCATCCCGTCCTTCCCTTCCTTTTGCTTCGTCTAACTAGACGACACACGTAGAGTTTCCCTTCCTCGCGCAGACCCTCCTTCTGGAACGTACCCGGTTCTATTTGTCTCTGTCACCAGTAAATGGCCTTTGCCGAGCATCACGACGAGTCTTCGAGATATCCCTTCTCTCTCTCTGAGTCCGCAGATTCTCGTAGTATCCCCCGTTTTCTCCTTGTCTCTCTCTTTATGTCTCTCACGCGTTCCTTCCTGTACATTTCTCTTTCTTCTTAGGCTTCGCGTCGGGACCGATAAAAATCGGCTTGCATGGATGACGTCATCGAGAGGACTCTTGCTTCTATTTCTCATTGGTTTCATGGCACAATCTCGTTTATTCACGTTTCTCTGGCTCTTTGCTTATTTGCTAAACAAGTTTTCATCTAGTTAAGTCTTAAAGATGTTTTAATTTTTGTAATATCTGATATAATATTATATGATAATCAATGTGACCAACAATGGGACAACTTTTAGGAAAAGACTAAGCGATAAAGAAACTTAGAAAACAATAATAACTAAAACAGGAACAATAATAATAAGTGAAACTTAGAAAATGTAGACAGGTAACTAGCAAATTAAATCTTTTTATTCAATCAATCAATCAATATCTTTATTACATAGCCAAGAAGTGGACTTGGTTTACAATAATATTCTTATCACATTCATACATTCCATACCGCTTTAACGCAACCTTAGTACTAATTCCTATCTTCTTTTCCTTATACTCTAGCTTCTTTTCCTTCCACAGTTTTTTCAACACCTCTTCTTTTACTTTATCTAACTCGTCGCTACTTAATCTATCTATTATTTCCTTTTGTTTTATATAATTATACAATTATAGATATTATATAATTTTGTTTGCGTGCGTGAAACTGAAAATATTTTATAGGTAGGTATATATTAAAAGCAATAATTTCGAATTTATAATACTATTAAAATAGCCGTGTAATGCAGAAATATCAATTTTACGCACAAGAAACTTTAATAATGCAGTATATTGTTTCTTAAGCGGACGATAACAAATATGACACACTGTGCACTTAAGGGTTAAGCAATTGACACTGGCAACTTGCCAAGACCGCCTCGCGTGTCTACTGTTTACCAGCATTGCCCCATCCACTATCGGATAGTGGATATCAGTGGAAAAGTCCATTTTACTGATTTGATATTTTATCGAATTTTATTGTGAACTTTAATCGGTTCGTGTAAGAGACATCTATAAATGATTAGTAGCTAAAATTTCCTTTCTATTCACATTTGTTATTCGATTTTTTAAATGTAGTTGAGCGAGTAAAATTTATTTCATACAGAAACACACTATACCTTGAACTACTTTGTGATTGGTATATTTATTCTATTATACATAATTTTATATCGATTTTGTGTCCGCTATTAAATATTTACGTTCCATTACGCGTTCCATTCGTTCATTTTTTAGCGTGATAACCATTATTATAACTTTGTATGTAATATGACATTAATGTTAATTGCTAGTCATATGTCATTAACAAATTTTAGCATTATGAATATTTCATATGTATTATCGTGTAATGCCGTTTATGTCAAATTACTGACACAGTTGGAAATTTAATTTTCCGCCATTTAGGGCTTGAAACGTTTCGTTGTCTCAAGTAATTACGTGAGTTTTTTGTTTTCGGGAAACATACAGTTAATACACGCGGCCAGGTAATTCTGTTAGAGAAGATTGATGACGGCTACGACGAAGAATAAATTCAGAGACTGTCTTTTAGTTAGTTCTGTCTCTCATTTGACGCGGCGTCATAACGCCGCTTAATCCCGCCGTGCAACTGAATTCATTAAACGACACCAATAAAAATCAGACGGTCGTTGATGTGCTACCGGGTGGCCTCTTACTTCTCATTAGCTTCGATGGACCCACGTTCGCTTTTTTGCGTCTTCTTTTTTATGTCCGACCTGATTTTCCCTGTAAGCGATCACCTGATACGTGATCATTTCCACGAGCCGAGCGATATATCACCTCGTTACTTTATGGATCGTACCTCGTTAGCTGACGGAACCAATGATCTTACCTTTGCAACGTGTGCCCGTACAAATAGTTGTGCAAAATTTATGTCCGCATGATGCTCATAATAATCGTTAAGCTCGGACGATGTTATAAACCAGAATTGAATTTCTTCACTTTCAAAATTATTCATATTTGTTTATTTATGTCATCCATTCTTTATTTATTTAGCAATAGCTTTTTTAACTTACCATACCAAATAACACTCAACTGTTATATATCTACAAAATATGCCCGATAATATTTAGAAAGTATTTATATATATTAAAATTTTCAAAATAGATAAATTACGAAATATTTTATACAATTTAAAAATATGAAATTTTTTAGTAGTTAAACATTTTATATATTCTTGTGAAGACACTGAGATGTTGCGTTTTCGACGCGCAAACAGCGGAAAATCGACCGAGATAATAGCGGGTTTGTAAATCTTCTGGGGCCGAGGCGGAGATAACGAGCCGGGATGTCTTCGTGGAGTACGCTGCTTCTTTGCGGTTATATACTTCGCGTACATTTAGTTTCGGTTTAAGTTTGCCGGGGAGAGGAAAGTTCGCTTCTGTGTTCGCCGCTGGCAACTCGATATGCCGGACTCGCCGCGGGAGGAATCGGCCGTTTTTAAAAAGTCACCAACCGGACAATTGTTTAAACCCTTTAACGATTGTTCAACTCGTTAAGGATCCATTAGGGGCTTCGGACTCGGTAGACCGCGCAAATTTTCCGCCGCTCAGAGTCTCTCTCGTCCCTCGCTTCCTACGCTTTAGCGGTGGCAAATTAATTCAAGTTTTCCCATCCGAGTTGGTTATAGTAAGTTTTTGCTAACGGCCGTTCTCTCCCCGGAAAATTTCCCCGTAGACCATAATAGCTATACCGCTATATTTAAGAGCTTTTAGTTTGTTAGGTTTGGTGAGCAATAAATCGCTGTTATCGAAAACAGCTAGTGTTTACTTAACTTTCTTTCTCTCTCTTTCTTAGAAATTTATTAGATAAGAATTTTAGAAAAATGTTAATAAATAGAAAGATAAATCTATTTATATTCTGAAACAAATTTTTGAGGGATTATTAATAAAAAATTGCAGAAATTTTAATGAGATGAATATTTAAATATCAAAAAGATTAAACAAATAAGAATAATAACGATTAATATTGTAAGAGAATTAATATCTGATATTATATTGTCTCGCTCTTCTTTCTAAAAAAGGTATATAAGAAAAATAGAAGAAGATAAAATAATAAAAGAAACGTTCGGTCAATGAAATAAATAAGCAATAAAATATAGTTGTGATTATAGTAAATAAAACAAATAACAGTTTAATAGTAATGAATTAGTTCAGCTTAAACCAATCAAAGTGATCACGCTCAAAATGCATTTGTCACCGACGTATATACTATTTAAATGTAAAAGAGTCCTTATCGTTTTGCCTCGCATTGGAATTTTACGAGAAAGCAGTTAAACGGCGTAGAAAGCTAAGTTCGTTTTTACGTCGTGTCTCTTTGAATTACAGAAGTTTCCGCGACATGTTTTCCACGTCGACCATTTGCTTAATGAGGAATCAGGAGGACCTCGAGCTAAGGGGACGGAAGGAAAGATTTAAAGGATCGCGGAGAGCGTTGCATCGTTCCCTTGCGTTTCGGGCTTTCCTCCAGCCCATCGTCTTCCCCCTTTCGACGCTCATACTCATTCTTTTTCATGCCCCTTCAATACTTACACTTTCCTCTGAAGCACGTTTGTCGAGCAATCACATTCGTTACGTGGCCTTTTCTTGAAAAGGCAATTTGTCTCTCAAGCTGCATAGACGATCTTATCTTCAATGTACATTCCATATGGTGACCATCGTAAATAAATCTTTCTGCATGAGGATTGGATAGTTGATCAATGCAGCGAGAGTTTTATGAGAGACAACTTTAAAGGATTATAATTTTTGAAATATTTCTTGTACAAAATATATTTAAAATATTTATTAAATATTTTTATCAAATTTTGCATAATTTAGAGTTTTTACTTGTTTCTTGTTATTAATAGATATAAAAATATTGTAATTTTGCAATTAAAAATTTTTAATGATATAATGCTTGCGCTATATTTACAACTTTTTTATCTTCTAGTTCTTTGTTTAATACATGCTACATGAATATTATAAAATGTTGATACTGCTATCCTCAATACTGAATGAGTGATAAAATATCGGTGCCCCGGTAAATTTAAACATCCCAACAGCCTTGAGTTTGGCAACGCCTCAAGCCTTTGCACGCTAATTAGCCCGTAGTTTCACGCATGTTTGACTTTCTCGACTAACGTAACGTTGTCGGAAACGAGAGGTGTCTCCGTCGTGTATCGCTCTGGCGAAATCGCGGTGCAAATTACCGAGAGCAATTAAGATCGTTAATTACCGACGTCAAAGTGCGTGTCGCTCTTCTCTAGTACAATGGGAATTCATAAAGAAAGGCACGCGTTCTCTTCATCAGATGCGGGAGGCTATCGTGGTCTGTCATCTACGATAATTGATATGCGAGTCGACATTGGACGGACACACATGTAAACACACATACACACACTTAGGGATTTTTCACACCTATTATATGAATGTATATTCTTCAATGAATGTTTAAAGCAATTCAATATTTAAAAATAATAAATAATATATTTTATTATAATTGAAGGACACCCCTTATGCGACTCTGTTTTCTCAAGCAATTTTTTCTCAGCACATTCCTGCATCGTTTCCTTCCTGAGAAATCGCGTGCTCGCAGTCAATTCAATACTTATATCGGTGCACGTGTCACCTAGTCTACTTTCTTTATACGTGCAATCGTTACTTGTAATGCTTACTCACTGCAAATGGCTCATACAATCGCGCGAACTTTATCTTTTACTTTTCATGGAACAAATGCTTTTATGCGATATTGGACTCTCCGATTTGTCATTTAATGACGCGCACTGTTGGATCGAAGTTGCTATAGCCTATACGAACGTAGTCTGCAACTACGCCGTGTTGAATAAACAAATCGATACTATTCATGGTTTCTTTCAAGCTTCTCCGAATACGCGAAGCAAGAGACTGTAATATTATTCGGTCAGTAGTTAAATTATTCATTCACATGAAGTTAATCGAAATTAAAATACCGTGAGGAGACAAGTAGAACATCTTTTCGTATTTTTTGAAATGTGTTTTTCCTTTTAAAAGAAGATAGTTTCACATGTATAACGATAGTATTTTGTTTGAGAATGATAATCTAGTTTACTGAATCTATTTACTAATTGAATAATACATATGATTTATTTATCAAAATTAGTTTAACTATCGAGTTTGGAAATACGTTTGCTATTGTCAGTGCTAAAATTACTGACATAAAATTTTATTATTATACGCTTTTCAAATTTCAAATGTATTAAATTCTTAATATTCTAAGTTTGATAACCTACAATTAATTAGTTTTAAATAGCACTGATATCTGATTAGACTTTCAAAATTCCGATAGAAATTATTCATAACTTAATCATCGTTTTGATGTATTGATTACCTAACGAATAAAAGACAATATTTTACACTTTTATAATATCTAGGGATTTAGAAAATAGAATTGTTCACTTAGACATAAAAATAGATACCTGAAATATTCTTTTATCTTTGTAATTATATACAAATTTGCTTTATTTATTATAATTCTATTATATAAAAATTGTAATCGATTGCGGATATTAAATTTAACTGTATAAAAAATACATTAAGAAAAAATGGAGACAGTTGAAATTTTCCGTGACTGAGTTATTCTTAAAGATCGCGCAAAATGTCTGAGATTTTTGCACGCAGATGTTTCTAATCTTCCTAGGGGCAGAGCACTATAACCGAGATTGACATCAAATGAAATTGGGAGGGAGGGGGGTAATCCGGGAACAAGGGAAAGAGTGGGGAAAATGGGTCTTCAGGAAATAAGAAAACTTTTTTCCCGATCGGCTGTTACCCTCCGCGTTGCGATAAGAGACGAAAGAGAGATGATCGCCGCGTTTCTTTTTTTCCTTTCGCCCGTTCCACCACCCTTCGCTTTTTCCGACGCTCGCCGGCTGCACGAAGTCATTTTCTTAAGAGGGGGCCGACGAGATGCATCGGAGGGGGCACGTTTCAAAGGCACCTGGTTTCCTCCTGCTCGATAAATCGCACATTCCTCCCGTTTCGCCGCGATCTCGTTATTTTCGTCCTACAATTTTTTGTTTGTCGATCCTCTGTGAGAACGTGAACTGCCGAGCCGATCGGCAAAAGGCATCTTTTATAATCACGTAGAGATGCTTACATTCCATTAACGAAACGTCATTTAAATGTATTTGCCTTTGACGTTGGTACGCTAGTTTGTACGTTTGCCGAATCGAGAAGCTTAATTATTAGTTGTATGTAATATGATTTATTATCTTTTGTGCAAATATTCAAGATATTTTTAATACAACTATAGGAAGTGCACTTTTCAACGCGCGCTGCGCGTTATTATGCTTGATTGTTATCTTGCGCTCTCGGCAATAATTGTTCCGTGTCGTTGCACTAATTGCACCTTTCCCTTCGATCGAAAGTAGATTACGTTGCGTGCAAGAGGTGCTCTCACCTTGAGTCGGAGAAGATAATCGTTACAATTATGCATGGTGAATACTGTCTCTTGCGTATAATGTCTCGCTCTTCGGACGTACGAATAGTATAGTTACATTATAGCAGACGGACATCTGTGCATATACGAAAAGATAAATTAAAAGTGAAAGAAATTTGTAATTTCCAGAGGCGATATCAATCAGAATAGTTGAATACCAGGAGAAATAAAACAAGATTATGATATGTAATAATTTTGATGTATTTATAAATTATAAATACATCATAATTTTATTTTTTATTCCATAAATTCAATAAGTTTTATCAACAGAGAAGTAATTTGATGCTACACATGAAATATACTCCTTTTTAAATTATTTTTTTCTTTTACATAAATATCTATTTTTAAGAGCTAAGGGAGGATATTTTTCTTAAATACGAACAATTTATGAAAAATATATAATTTGTTATATAATACATTTTCTTGCGGTTTAATGTCTCAAGTATATTAACTATCAATTTTGATTGCTTTTTGCAGGTCTGGGAGAAGCTCAAGGAAGAAGCCACCTCCGCCACAATCGCCGGACAGCGCGGAAGAGGAGGAGGAGGGGGCGGGGGAGGAGGCGGCGGAGGAGGTGGAAGAGGAGGGGGTGGTGGTGGTGGTGGAGGCGCGACGGAGTCCGTAGTGTGGAAATAGGTAGAGTAGGCAATGTTGTCAGTCTTCCCGACAACGACGACGGGGACTATGAGGGTGGCGCGGTCGGTGGTATCGCGGCCGCGCCGACGATGTTGGTGTCGCCCGCCGCTGCTGCTGATTCTGATCCTCACGCTGTCGCTATCGTTGCCGATAGCGGTGCGCACGTCGCCGGCCGACATAGTCCAGAAATTCCACGATCCGGAGGTGGAGCGCATGAACCATCTGGTAGTGGACAAGAACACCGGCCGGGTGTACGTAGGCGCGGTTAATCGTCTCTATCAGCTGTCGCCGGACTTGCTGCTCGTCGTAAAGGAGGTCACCGGACCGAAGGGCGACTCCACCGCGTGCTCGATGCTAGACTGCCCCCGTGAGGCGCAAAAGCGGCCGGTCGACAACGTGAACAAGGCCCTGGTGATCGATTACACCACCACGCGGCTCATCTCGTGCGGCAGCCTGTTCCAGGGCATGTGCACGGTGCGCAATCTGCACAACATATCGGACGTGGTGCAGGAAGTGAAGGAGGCGGTGGTGGCGAACAACGCCACCGCCTCGACGGTCGCGTTTATCGCGCCCGGCCCGCCAAATCCACCGGTCTCCCAGGTCATGTACGTCGGCGTGACCTTCACCGGCAATTCGCCCTACCGTTCGGAAGTGCCGGCGGTGAGCTCGCGTTCCCTCGACAAGGACAAGATGCTCAACATCGCGGAAGCAGCGGTCACGACCGGTACACGCATGTACGTTAACTCTCTGTCGCGAGAACGTTACCCCATCAACTACATCTACGGCTTTAGCAGTGGCGGGTTCAGTTATTTCCTCACCACGCAGATGAAAAACACGGAGACGCCGATCTATCTGTCGAAACTGGTCCGCGTATGCCAGGACGACGAGCATTATTACTCGTACACCGAGATACCGATTAACTGCACCAGCGACGAGCGTACCTACAACCTGGTGCAAGCCGCTTACGTCGGCAAGGCCGGCTCGGTGCTCGCCGGTGACCTGGGCATCACCGCTCAGGACGATGTGCTATTCGCCGTATTCGCCGAGAGCGACGGGCCCAACAGTGACGTGCCGCGACAACGCTCGGGTTTGTGCGTGTATTCGCTCAAGGCGATCCGCCGCAAGTTCATGAGCAATATACAGAGATGCTTCAGCGGCGAGGGACAGCGGGGCCTGGAGTTCATCTCGCCGAGCCACAAATGCATATCAACGGTGAGTCATTTTGAACAGCTTAATTTAACCACTGCCGCTTCGCCGACGTGTACATAATCTCGGCGATGTCACTCGGCATCTCGCTCGTTATCTGGAGAAAAATATAAAATACCTTTGATCGTTGTAAAAAGCGCGGGATTCAACGAACGCAAAACATTCCGAGATTTGTGATAACTTTATGATAGCACATTCCGAGATTTTTGATAAGTGATTTTTATTTTAAAATTTTATCATGATTTCGGATACCTAATACATGGATATTATTCCATGGGGATTCTGTTGCGAATAATGCGTGAGTTTCTTAAAAAGAAGACTTTAAGTTATTTGAATCTAATTTATCAAGAAATTCACACACGCATAGAGTGCGATTGCGACTTATCACAAAAATCTAAGATTTAACAAAACGGAGCGAGTTGATTTATATTTTGCCAAGAGTAGTTGACAACTATATATAAACGCGTTGTTAGTCACTGTCTCGTTGAAATCTCTCGTTACTTCGTTCATTCCCTCCGATGCACACAGCGGATTGATAGCTCGTTTAAATGAATTGATATCTCGCAGTACGGCTACTACTGGCCGACAATAACTCGCGGAAGGTTACCTTGTGTGCACGGTATTCGATAGCTCGGCACTGCGAGGGTATCAGTGCCATCGGAATTATTATAACCACACGATGTGGCGCATGGTGGTGCATCGGTGGTTGTCGAGCGGCTGAATGGCCGTCAGGTGGAAAGACCACCTTCCGTTGCAAGAAGGACGCGCGATTCGTCCTCCTTGATTATTACGGCACGAATCAATCGGCCGCGTCTCGCAGGAAGCTCCTCGCCGTCCTCTTTCTCACTCGTTCGCATTTACGTAACAGGTGGCATCGAAAAGCTTAAAGAAGGCAAGACGCAGGAGCCTCTTACAAAGCGCCATATGCTCCTTTCACACGGGCTCGCGTCATTTGTGCATACGAGCGCGAGAACAATCTTTCTCCGCAGCGTCCGCCTGTGCGTAGGCTGCTTCTCATTTTTTTGCCGGGAAATTGCGAAATACTTATACTATTGCGTATGTCGAGTTTTAGAAACGGACAAATAACGTGTGTTAATTTTGCCAGAATCTGTCTAACGCTATTATATGTTTATCCGATCTGTTAAATTGCACGTGTAATATTACATTTAAGCCATTATATTTGCATTAATGCGGAAACAGAAAATCAGGATATTGTTTTATTTACGTAATCGCGGAATTAGCATTATGTTGCAATTAAAATATATATTGCGATTCACGCAGTGATAAAGTGGATAAAGTCTGTACATTTAACCGCGATTATATGACGAAAATATAGGAACGCGATCGAGTTGAGCACTCATCAGGAACATCACGGACCGATTCGACTATATCAATTCACGGGTCTGGTTTATTATTTTCCGGGAGAGCGACCGAATTTTTATTCGTCTTTATGGTTGTCCTAGATCTCACCTGGCGCAATTAAAACCTCTAATGAGACTGGCGAATGCCGGGTGAAGCCTTTCTCCAGATCCGCATGCGTCGTTGACCAGCGCGGCGGATTCCATAATTTATTATTATTAACGTACCAAGAGTCCAAGAGCCGGTCGCTTTGCTGCGGAGCGATTTTATTGCGCGCAGCCAACAGCAGTCGCACATTCCACGACTTTTTCCGAGCGTCACAGAGGCAGAAACGCGACGAAAATGCGCCTCTTTCGCCACGTTTGCCGCGTCATTTCTGCCCGCAACCACCGAGGCTATCTCCTCGCGATCGATCGCTATATACCGATCGTTCGTCAGCGGTTAACCGAAACTTATACAAAACGCCGATGAGCTCTCGGTTTTGCTGACCGCTTTTCCTGTTGTGTCGCGTATGCATCGGGATGTTCTCGCGTATGAATTCCCCGAATTTGAAGCTGAGCCTTTCTGTTTGAAACATTTAATCGGATAACGTTGCATGAAAAACTTTTGGTTAAAATTTTACTCTTGAAAGTCCTTAAATTCTTTATAACACAGAGATTGGTCTCGCGATCAATTTTTGTCGAAAAAAAATTGGTAAAAAATCCGCATATAAAAGAACCTAGATCGCTCTGTGCATTCTTGTTCGGGAACTCTGGCGAATTGATTCCGCACGGATACACGCGACTTCGGACGAATTTCACGATTCATGCTCGTCTCAATAAGCGATCACGAGGAACATTCCTCCCTATATAGCTATATAATGCGAAGTCATCCCTCGAAAGAGGGCGAAATGGATTCGATATTAAATTAGGTGGACACGCTTATTATTTGCCTTTGTTAAATTAGTTTCACTGTGATGATAGAGATATGATTAATTATATATATCTCTATCATCACGGTGAAATTAATTTAACAAAGTCAAATTTTACACATACACACATGCACACACATAAAATACCTATATTCTAAAAATTCCTCGACGAGCAGAGACAATATCGATATTATGTTCTTTTATATCCGAAGTATTTGTCAAAGTTTTCGCAATTTGACTTCTCTTCCGTCTTTCCGCGGGAAAGCAGCATTAGTGAATTGAACAATTTATCGTCATTTGTACGTCGCCGGCGCTCGATCTCAGTTTGTCAGGAAATCTCGCAACAATTTCTCGGCATGTATCGATTTATATAAATTTCACTTTCACGTTTTCAACGCATCTAAGCCAAAAGACACAGATAAAGTTTATCATAAAACAATCAATCTCCGGCATGTAAACAAAGAAAAGTAAGAATAATTTTAAGAGAAACTGATTGGGATGGATTATTCTAAGTAATGGAACAAAAGACACAGAGACAAATAATCATAAAAAATTTCGCAAAATATTTGATTGAGCACATTTATCTCAATTCCTTGATTTATTTCTACAAAATAATTTGGGACAGTTATCTACAAAAGAAACTACTCATTTTTCATATCAACGCAACCATTTATCTTCGATATCGGTTAAGCGATTTAAGGTTTCCGTCTCCTTTTCTCTCTCTCTCTCTCTCTCTCTCTCTCTCTCTCTCTCTCTCTTTCTTTCTTTCTCTCTCTCTCACGCAAAGAACGCCAAAGGTTTCCGCGCGGCGGTTATAACGAAGCTTGCCCGGGTTTCGTCGCGTGGGGTGCACAGGCACGGCTTTCTCAAAACTTCACGGGAACGGTACTTAGAGAACCGTTTTCAGTGCCCGCTTAAAGATGCGGAACACTCCGCAAAGTCTAGCGAAATGATATTCACGACGCGGCGCGAGATTTATTCAAATTTTCTGCATTTCGTCTCGCTTTCTCTCTCTCTCTCTCTCTCTCTCTCTCTCTCTCTCTCTCTCTCTCTCTCTCTCGTGAAACTTTTCCTCCGCCGTGAGAACGTATGCCGGAACACAAAGGATTTCTTTGCGTAGGAAGGCGAGAAAAAGGCGCGGAAACCTGCTGAGAGTTAGTCGCCGGACGGAGATAAGCGGGCGACCATAAAGAAGATAAAGATTGTTTGTTTGGTCTAGCCGACGACGAGCTACCGTGGGACAACGCGTTCGTCTTTTATTTTATTCCTATTTTCTTTTTTTTCTTCGTCATTCTACTCTGGTCGACTCTCGAGCCTGCTGCTCCTCCTCTTCCTGTTTCTCTCCCTTTATGTCTTATTCGAACGGACAACCGCAAGATTCCGGTAGAACGGAAACGGACAAATTCACCGGATGCGTGTGTGTTTATTTGACCGATTGAAGATCGTGTTTAGTCTTGGTGAATCCCACAATTAAGCCACGTCAAAAAATAAATATAAAAAAAATCATAATAACAAAACATCAATTCTTGACAAGCTATATTTTCTCGAATACATATATCTATACATATATCTTTGTTTTCCATAGTCTAGAAAAAAAATTGAAACTTTCTCTTTTTTAACAGACTTATCACTTTGAATTTTTTTGTATTAATGTAAAATGTAGATTTTTATTATAGATGTATTATTTATCCGCATTTAGATGCGTACAAATTATTACAATTATTTTTTATTTTGTGTGAAAGCGATGCCAATAGAAAAAAACTTGGGAAAATTTGCACATTTGTAAATATTGTCACATTTTTAAATTTGATAAATTGTGTCTTCTGTAGTTAACAAAAATTGCCAATGACAATGGCAGCTGTAGTTATTCTGAGAAGAAAGAGAATAAACCGAAATGTGTAAATGAAAAAAGAGAAACAGAGCGGATAAAGAAAGGAAAAAGCAGAAAGGGGCAGTTGGTTTCTCCTCCGAATTTTGTCATATGTGCACGACATCCACGAACACATGTTCACGTCTGTGAATATACCATAGCTATGTGGATTCAATTTTTACGTCACAAAAGAATCGCGGCAAAGGGATTGACACGACGGGGGGGGGGGTAGGGCGAGGAAGGGAAAGCTTTCGAGAAAAACCCATTCGCTCAAATTGGATAGCCTTCTCTCGCCTCGATCATCGGAGTGAGCCTCGCAATTAAAAAGTTTTGCACGGTAAAAAAAAAAACTCGCGACTCGTAGATAGTGTAAATGTGATGCAGTTTCGCGGGATTTTTTCCTCTCTGTTTGGAAAATGGGACGGCCGTGCGTGAAAAAATCACTCGCACTCAATTGTTATAGAGATTGAAGATAGAGATTGAATCGATTGGTATAAAACAAAGTGTATAAAGAATGAAAAGTGCATGAATAGACTGCAGAAAAACAAATAAGTTATACATCGAAAAATGCATGCAAATCTTCATTTATTTGCACACGAGCCTTTTATTTTGAGAAGACAATATAAATGAATTTTTGAAAAACATTGATTTTAATTCTTATTACTTACACGATAAGTATATGTTTCAACATTATTCTATTATATTCGTATCTTTTTAATAATTTACATTCGTAACTTTGAAATTCATGCTAAATTTTGTTAGTTATGAGGAAGCATAGAAAAGAAGTATAACTGTTTCGCAGTAAGCTTATAACTATTGTTCACACTAGAGGGAATATCTAAAGCGACAGACGTCAGATTGTTTCGCGGAATTAAATGAAATAAAATTCTCTCGGGATGAATTTTCATCAAGGATTGAAACCGGTAAAATTTCAGAGAGTTCGGATTTCCGTACTGCAGACGCAGGAAAATAATCTGTACATTTATTCGCGACAGTGAAAACAACGCGACTGACTAAAATACATTTTTCACACACATTAACGGATAAAATTTAACTTACTGACGTTACATCATGGTTTATAACCTTGCATTTTCAGACATGATAGATTTTAAAGATTGAGTAAAACAATTTTTGTTCCTGATTTTTATGTACAACTGAACAGTTTTTTTTTTAATTTATTTGATATTACAAACTTGATGTACCTACAATATTACTTGTTTTATTAAGTTTTGTTTTATTAAGCGAATTTAATGAATTTTGCAACGCGACCTTTTATAGTATCGAGAATATTATAATTTCGTTTTTTACGCGATTATATATTTACCTTCAAGTAAATGTTAATTGATGAAATATATAACACGATGCAACTGCAAATGCTCCCCTAAACCGGATGCTTTCAATAACATGAATACCTATATATATAGATAGCACGGATATACGAGGTGACTTCTATTTTACTGATTTAGTCCGGGATATTAGCAATAATGAAGTATACTTATGGTATTTCTGATCCATTCTATATATAGCATGTTTCGGAAATCTTATATTATGATAGCAGGAAATAGTTTTCTACTAAATATAGTAATTTTTATTTGCCGCCTTTCTTACACATAATTTTTCTGAATTTTCAAAATTAAATTCTTAACAGGTTTTTTTACTAAAATTTTTTCTGTTGATGTCAAGTTTACTATTAAATGAGAAATAGTCTTATTGTCCAAATATAGCTTTCGAAAATTTATTTTATCAAAACTAATTTTGTCAAATAGCATGCAGACCTCAATTCCAGTTTTGCAAAGCTGTTAAAACTGAAAATTTGATAGGAAGTACCGTTTCTATAATACTATCGTTATACAGGCTTCCTAAGACAACATGTACACACTTCGAGAAGCCAACATCATCGAAGTGGATCGATCGAATCTAATCGTTGCGATTGAAGCCCCTATCGAAGCCCGATTGAAATCCGATATTCTTGTTTTTTTTTTCGCTCATAATTTATGGGAGACGAAATCGTCGATGTTCCTACGACAAGCGACATCGGGGAAAATTGAATCGAATGCAGGGAAGCTCAGAACATAGCATTTTCCGAGACGTGCTGACGAATTCGATAGCATTTTCGTTCGTTTTCCGCGATAATCTTTCTCTTCGCCGCTCTACTTTTTCTCCTTCTTTTCCGTTCGAGTGCAACCTCACTTTCGCGCCTAGGAACAGTTATAGAGGTAACATTGCGGGATACCGTATACTGGACTTACTGGGGCGTGGAATAGTAATTGCTGGACGAGAGACGAAGCCGTTCGCAATCGCGCCCAGGTACAAACCGCTGTGATAACTTCTCCCGAGTGTCGGAGATAGTAAAAAGAAAGGTATCGAGTAATAATCGAGGCTTGAGACTCGCGTGGGACTCTCAAAGATTAATGTCGTACAATTTCAGATTACGGTTTCAAGACTCTCGTTCAGTTCCTCGAGGAAAATTTTTAGGATCGATGACTTTTGTTTTTACAAAAATTCAAATGTTACAGTCAGGTATTTTCTCACATGTGTTTAGGTCTTTAGATAATGTTATTAGAAATATTTAATACTCTTACATTGCTGTTGAAATATTGCATTTAGATTTTGATTTGACTTTTACTTCTGCAAGAGTAAAAGTGTTCTTGTCTATTTTTGGACAAGAAACATATCTTTTTCTAATTTACATTTTCAAATGTTTACTCTCTTTATCAACGAATGACTTGTATTCCGAAATAGAGATCGCATTATTTGTCAGTTAGTTGAAACGTGGATTGACGTGAATTATGAGGGCATTTACCAGATTGAATTTATAAAGTGGTCTGATCCGTAAAAGTTATTTCTAATTTAGTCGGCGACAGACGCGTACATCGTACGCGTATTTAATTTTGCAATAACGTTCGAAAGATCAAATCATCAAGCTTGTGTACATTGATGAATAATCATAGGGAATTGACACTTTTCTCTCTCATACATGTACATTTATGCGTTTCGAACAGCGTACATGAATCTTTTAAGGTTTACTCATTGAAGTGCCTTGAAAATTTAAATGCAAAATAGATTGTGACTAAAAGGAAAATGTAGTAGCAGATAATAGGTCTGATATTAGCGGTGAAAATAACATGCATTTTTCGTCTTTTAATAGGTCTGATATTAGCGATGAAAATAACATGCATTTTTCGTCTTCTAATAGGTTTGATATTAGCGATGAAAATAACATGCATTTTTTATCTTCTTGTTAGGAAAAAATTGGATTTTTTACTTATCTTGTTATACCTAGGTTAATGTGACACTGGATAGACTTTAAAAACGTATCCGTGTTTTAAGTTTTCTATAACTGTAAATTATTCATCGTTATATTATCAGATCCTCATTTTCTACTGTGACACATATTTTATTCAATCTTTCTTTTTTTTATCAAGACATTGATTTTTTAATACTTAATCTCTCTTACAAGTTTTTAATCTAAAGATATATGGCAAAATGAAATAGAGAGAGAAAACATATCGCTGTCATCAATTTTATTATAGTTACGGGTGAATGAACATTATTCGATTAAAAGTTCGGGGCGAACTGGGTCGATCTCCCGGAAACACCTGACGGAAGCTTTTTGCGGAATCGCCGATTTGCGTGAGCACGTATTGACGTCGGCGCGTTATATCCGGCACGTATTAAAGTGCGCTGCAATAAGAAACATTTTCTCTCTCTCTGAGCCGCTTCTGCGCAAGAAACCTTAGAACGATCGGATCGGGGTACGGGAAACACGTCGCGCTTCGATAGAGTGCACATTATGCAAGTGCATCGTCGCGGCGAGATGCATTGCATTTGCGTCGTACACTTAAAACATGCGAGTATATACCCGCCTCCGTGGTCGGCTCGTTATTTTACGGTCGTTGCGTTGCGTGCATGCCGCTTGCATTCGTCCGCGTTAACTTATCGTTTCATCCGTACAGTCATTTGGGACCAGCAAATCCACGGATTCGAGTTCCGTGAATAGCCGCAAGAAAGATAGAAGTGGAAGATAACTTACTTTAAGAAGAAGAATAGGAACTATATATAGGTTTATATGCGTTTGATTTATATTGAGCAGAATAGCACAAGCAAATAGATTTATTTTTCATGATCCATTTAAAAAAAGCTTATTGTTTTGGCGACAAGAAGAAAAAGACGAAGAATTTTTGACAACGCGGTGCAACTCCGACATCTATTTTTCGCGTATATATCCAGTTACAATTCTGTGCTTAATAACGTTATTTGCGAGATTCTCATCGTTAAGGCATATCTCTTTGTGCGTATAATTTGGTGAAGCCGCGAATAAAGAGAACATGGATATCATGGATAAAAAGAAATGAAATTATTTTGCTAGATTCGTGAAAGACTGGAAAGCGCGAAACGATAATGACGAACGCATAACGACGTCGTAGCACGTACAAATAAAGGATATTTCTTAGTGAGAGAGAAAGACAGAAAAAGAGAGTAACTAAAGGTAGAAAACGACAGACAGAGAGAGATAGAGCGAAAGAGTTGAAAGCGAGCCAAAGGCCGTTTTCATATAGATTGTGCGCGAGAAAAAGGTGTAAAGAAAAGACGAAAAAAAGTAATCTATGTGGAACATATATACGTATAAGAAAGATGCTAGAGCGAGAGAGAGAGTGAGAGAGTAAAAAATCCCGGACTCCGTCATGTTCGTTCCAAAAGTTTCGCGCCATCTGACCTGTAGCAAGAGTTCTGAAAAGCAGCGCAACATTTTTCAGAAAGAAAGGTTAATAAGACGCGTCTCCTGCGAGAAATGTTTTCACGAAATATGAGGAAAAGGAACAGAGCTTTGTAAAACACCCATTACATCTTATCGTCTATTTATTAACTTTTTTATCTCTATTGGCTTAGTACTCATGTCTCGACAAATTGACTTGGGAACTACAAAAATATCAAGTGATAATTGAATGCTATTTTAATGTCTTGTTTTTTTATTTTAACGATACCGTTTATGACAGAAGATCACGATTGGTCTTTATATAGTGTCTTTATGTTACAAATAGAAATTGATGTTTTATTTGATGTACTCTTTCTGTTGAGACGTTCTGCTACTAAACTTGCATAAGCTTGACTAAATGCTTTCTAAAAAGATACGCGTACTGATACACTTTGTTTCTGGAAACAGGATTTGCTCTATATCCAACGAATCAAAGCAAGCAACAGTACCAGTGAACCGACACGAATAAACATCGCTGTTCCGTTCTTATTCGATTTTTAATGGAGAACTTAATAACAGGTCTGTACGCGCGAGAGATATTGGTTGTAACGGTATAAACTGCAATCTATCTTTATAGAATATAAGTATATTTATTGACTTACGTTTAGGTAAAATTATATTTTATTTTTTTACTGCGAGATAAATAAACAAAAATTTTAAGTGAACAAAATCTAATTGTATATACATAATATAATAACACAAAATTTGAAACATTCAATATTATTTATATAGTTTACAAAATTTTTCTATCTTGCGCGGGATCTTAAATGTTAACCCTAGCTCGTCATACTCCGATCCAGCAGACCGCTGAACGTTTTTCAGTGTTTTCTAATTTTCATATAATAACACAATTTTCTAGGTTCTTTATAATTAAGTTCAGTTCAAATTCAAATTATTATCTTGACTATACATATATAGATATTATCATAAATATCTTATTCAGAGCCTGTATTTCCAATTTCTACAGTACAAGCTTAAAAATATTAATTAGAATGAAAATGATAATGCTACAAAGCGGTCTCATGGACCGAAGTGTGGTGAATTAAGGATTTGAAAATAAGTGGCTAGCTAGTGTTAATTTTGAACGCTCATCAGGGTTTTTCGTAATTTGTAATGAAACAAATTGAGTTCTCTTAAAATATACTTTTATTACATCCGAAAGAAATTGTCCTGACACAATGGAGTTGTTTCAATGACAAATAATTACAGATCTGTTCGCGTCCGTGATATAAGTATAATTTTTCATAACATTTGTTTAAACTAAAGTTATCACTATAAAAATCAGAAAATAATTTTATGTCCTTGTATAATCATATGTGAAGTGCTATTAGTATAATCATCTGCGTTGTCGTTTCGTAGGCGACACACTAATAGGATGTACGGCTATTTATGAGAATTGATATTATTATTATAAATGGGTTAACGGCGAGAGCTATTAGGTTGTAACACATATTGCTATTTTCGGTAATAATTCCGAAATGTATGTGTATGTGAGACATTAAATTTATGTTAGACAAATTATGGGTACCGACACATTTTATTTCAATTATCATTAATTTCTTCCATTTATTACTATCGTGTTCGCTATTTAGATGAATTACTTAGCATAGGATTAAATTTACCTTTTTGTATGTAATATCGTGACCTATTTTATTTAGATTTTTTTTATACTTGAATGTATGTAATACAAATTACATTTTTTATAATTTTTTAAAATAAATGGATAATTGGAATTATGGATTAATTATCATTGATAAAGTTGAACTTTTAATTTAATGACGATAAAAGAAAATTTGAGACTAAATGAATTGAATTAAAAATGAAGACGCTCTCATTATTCTTTTGTGTGTTTTCACACGAGTTCATTCTTTTCTGTATAATTCTACTAATTATTCTATCAAGCATATCGATATGCTTTTATATTTAATAGTTATACTTTAATTAAAACTACTACATTAAATTTTGATCACATTTTTTTTGTTTTATATTTTTTTAAATATCTTTGATTCGTTATATTTGCCAAAAGAAGATATGCTTTATTCGCTTATTATTAAGCCTCGGGACAAGCATCTGTTACAAAGATTGTTTCGCGTCAAACGAGTTTTCTCTCATGGTATCGATCGAATCGCGGCTCGTTTATCTTACCTTTTATCTCGCACTGATCTCGTCGCCTCGAAACGCCCACGATTTCGAGACTTATACTTTCGAACTTTCGAATCATTTTCTTCCTACTCCCGGCAGCTATTTTTCATTTCTACACCTATCTTCCATTTATTGCACCAATTTATTTCTGTTATCTGTTTAGATTTTTTTTAGTCATTGAACATTGTCAGCTCTTTTATTCATTGATTTTATGCATTTTCAATTCTGACTATATTTCACTTTTTTATACATTTCTGTGGTATTTTAAGTTTAAGTTAAGCAAGTTTAACTTATACATATTTTCGCATAGATTTATCATTACTTTTTTCCTTCAATTCTCAGGGAGTTTGCCTTATGACAACAATAAATACACTCTGCCCCGTTTCCCTTCTTTCCTCCGCTGACGTTTCCAGCGCATTAGGCTGCTTGAAATAATAATCGACCGTCTCTTCCTTCCGTTCGTCGCCATCGCGCCGAATAATCCGACGTGCCAGTGAAATTCACGCTCCGATCCCCGCGAATCCCGTCCCGGCGTCCAGTTTTTCGTCCCACCGACGCTTCGACGGGCGCGGCTCAAACAAATGCAAATCCGTTAAGCTTGGGACTAAGCTCGGGGCTTTTATCGAAAAAAAGCTGTGCCCTCGAAATCGGCGGCCCTTCGCGTCGCGACGGTGAACCGCAAGCTCGGTGCCATCGAGGAGAAGCAACGTTTTTAATCCCCGCGAACGCGTTCCAGAACCCCTACAGCTTTTCCTAAACGACCACATAAATGCGCGGACGAGAAGCTTTACAAACGCGAAAAAAATATGCTGGCTTGAAATGCTGGCCTTCTTGATATGTTCTTCTTTTTGCAGGAAAAGAGTTAAAAAATTAGACGAGCATGACATTGATCCCTATACTTAATTGTATAATTGTATCTTAACGAAAATTTATTTTATTTTTATGTGTGATTCAATTGATATTTATTTTTTGGTATTATTTTTTTATAATTCTTTAAAGGAAATTATTAGAGAGAAGTTTTGAATCGATAATGCAGATTTTAAGAGCAATAATACAATATATTCTAACAAGTTCATCTTATGTTATTCGGACAAACTTTTTTATGCAATTTAGAGGTGACTTTTGTTGAATTACTTAATTGTTTCATATATTAATAATCATAATGAGATAAATGAAGAAATTTGAGAGACAATAAATAAACTAACAAACCAAATTTTCAGGTATAAGCTTCATCTCTAGCTCTCCTTTTATTTATAAAAGCAAAATATCCGATATCCGATTGCCTGAGGAAGGAATAAACATTTATAACCGCAGTTTTTATATTCGCAATCTGTTAAAAATACTTAAAAATCTGTCAATCTTGAACGGTTGTAGCAATCGTTCGCATGAGCACGCGATAAAGAAAACATAAGAGAAAATCGATTGATCGCTAATAGGTGCAACTCGGTATTATGTCTTCGATCGATGTCAGATCGAATACCGTCAAGATATCTGTTAGAAGAAAAAAAAAACATTCAGAAAATGTCACGACATTTAACACCCCGAATACAAATAACATTCCGCTGAAATACCAATCTCTGTTGTCCGACACGACGAAGGCCGCGGCGATCTTGCAGTCTACTATTTCGTAAAGTGCGAAACAGGCAGAGAGGAGAATCATCTGATTTGCATACCATCTCACGCGCAAGAGAGAAAACGAGCGAGAGATAGATAATGTGTTTTTTTGCATTGAAATAATAAAATTGCTGTTTCTTCTTCGAGAAATTATATCTCGATTATTGTAAAATCACTCTACCATAATGGTATATTAAGATTTGCTATATTGACATATATATTTTAATCAGATTAAAGCCGAGAATAAATAAAATATTTAAGAATAAATATTTCTTTTAATCAATAAATAAAGAATTACTTAATATATCACAGTAATAATAATGTGTAACTATTATTATTGCAATTTATAAAATAATTTTTCGTTAAGTCCAATAAAAAGAATTTATATATTCTTGTACATATTTTATCATATTTTTTATTTTCGATTTTTAAATATACTTTTAAAAGAACTATATTTCAAAATATATACCTTGATAATATAAAATTATATATTTAATATTTTTCTCTCTCTCTTTTCCTCTTCCTCTTCTTCCATCTTTTCTTCTCCTCTCTCTCTCTCTCTCTCTCTCTCTCTCTCTCTCTCTCTTTTCCTCTGCCCCTTCTGTTTATCTGCTATGCATTGAACCAATAATCACGCTTCCCGATACGGCTCTGGCACATTGCCCTGTATGCCATCCAATGAACATCCTGCTTCGTCGCTACAACGTCCTGCTATACGCGAAAAAGACGAAAGGCTAACGTGGTTGCTCATTCAGACTTTGATCGCGCATGAACAATGCGCGCGTTTTATATTCAGAAACATTTGCTGTTGGTTTACCCTGGTAGTAGAATATGTATAAGATATGATATCGCATAACTTGAGTTCATCGATTGGTTTCTTTTCTGGATTTCCCGAACTGTGTCTTACATGAGGCTAGCTCTCTTGCTTATTTAATGCGATTCGACGCGGAGTATGGATATGCATCTTGTAAATTAATATGAATAAATTAATATAAGTTGATCTCTCTTGGTGTGTAGCGTATTATGCATTCGCGGAATTTAATATTTAATACTTACAAGTTTTAGTCTGATTTGCGGATGAGTGGTATTTCGTGTAAATTACATTTATAATTATTATTACTGTACGGATATTTGTTTATTGTTTTATCATGCGAGCTGTAATCACGAAACGTGTTGATGGATATATAAATTTAAATTACAACATATTAATATCGTGAATTTAATTTTGCTGGTGAATATTAATTTGTAGTGTCTTCTTACACAAGACATTGATATAAATTAACGCGTATTATTTGAGTATAAGGTATGCGCTATTACTTAATTAATATATTTTATTAATTAATTTATATATTAATCAAAGTTTGAAAAATAATTGCCAATGGTTTCAAGGAAAATTTATTGGGCACAAGTTACGTACAAACGTTTAAAATTTCAAGTATTAGTATAGCCATTTAATAGTAGCATAACCTTTATTTTAATAGGTAGGATTACTATTTAGTTCTGGGCATTAGGAGCTTAATAAATTTTTGCTCAGAAACGTAAAACCATTTTATCTGGTGCGGATTACATAGCATTTTACAGTTTACACGGTGTAGCGCTGTTTACGCGTAGACACCTTAGAGAGAACGCCAATTAAAAGCATTCCAACGCGGCGCGGCGGGAATAATCCTAAGGATAACGGTTAAATGGAGCAGCGTACGTATAACGACACTGCCCCCGATACGGCGTCGCTGGCACATTGCCTTCGTGCCTTCGTCGGAGGCTAGCATTCGCCTCTCCGGAGTTCCTTTCCTCGACGAGAGGGAGCCTCGACTTCCGATCGAGCGTACACTTTACTGGAGCTAAGCAGATAGAGCCGACTGCGGCTCTAACTGGGTTACTATATACTCGCACGAAAACGTCGAGATGCGAGCGGCTTTCCCCTGCCCTTGGAGGTAGAGCGCTTTGCAAAGTGCGTTGCACCCCTTTCTTTCCTATACCTTATACTTTCTCTTCCCTTTTTCTTCGTTCATTTTCTTTATCGTCCCCATTTCCTATACCGGCGTTCTCTCTCTCCGCTAGGTCGGTCAGCGTGACGCAACGGTATTATTGTCTGAGCGTATAGAATGCCGCGCCGGGAACGATAGCACTCTTTTCCCAGAGACGGCGCCGTGGAGTGCATTCAGTCAGTCTCTCTTTATCTCTTTTCTTCTTTCGCATTTTCTTTTCTGCTCTCTAGCATCAGTTCGCTTCCCCTGCGATGAGATGGCGCTTGATACGTTGAACGAAAGTGAAATGATCTAGATGTAATCTGTCATTCGGAATGAGGCCTCGTGAGAGCATTGTTATACAATAATGCTTACAATTAGTGATAATTATAAAGCAAAATGTTCAGGGGAAGCGGTGCATTACAGAGATCTCAAGCGATTTTTTTCTACAAAAATGATATTTATTATTTTATATTTTATAGTTTCTAATAATGCATAGTTGCAAATTAGTAAATTATGTACGTTCTTTTCTTTGCATGCATAAATTTTATTTTGAGGGACATTGTCTTTCTTTATACTATGTAAATTTCCAACATAAATATTTTATAAAAAATAATCAAGAATCAAACTAAAATTCTAATTAATATGACTTGAATGAAGAATAAGAATTTTTCGAAATATCTCTGAACTTTTCATATTAAATAATTTTATAATCAGTCTTCTTGAATTCAAGGTTGAAAGAGCAAAGATTGCTCTAAAATTTAAATTGATGTTTCTTTAAAATATAACATTTATCTTTATACTACATTATCGCAGAATTTTCATATCAAACGTAGAGCGCACATACATGGACAAAATATTATTTTTGAACTTGCGAAACGTAGGAAGTCGCATTTACGAAGTGCAAGTCCGGAGCGTATGGATTAAACGACGTCGCTCGAGTCGTGTTAATCTCGGCCGATTAGAAAAGACTATCAAGGAGGGTCCACGTACGGATGTGAAAATTCCACATGGTCCGATGGGCATCCGTAAATCAATCGAGCGTTTACCCTTTGCCCTCGAGCCACCCTCAGCACGAGCCAACGACCACCCTTCTCCGCGAATTACGATGAAGGAGCGGTCTCGACTTCTATAAATAAGGATTACCGGGGGGGGGGGAGCGGAAGTTGTTGCTGCTGCCACCTGCCCTCATCACTCGGCCAATTTTATTGAACGCCCGACTGCCATAAGCGAGCATATATGTTTACTTTCTCCGGTGGATTAATTATATTTACCACTTAATGTTCAGTGAATAGTCGAAAGAGTCATTCACTAAATCATGGTTACTTCAAAAATCACACGTCGAGTCACAGTTGACACAAGAATTTTTTGTGAAGTTACAGTTGATTTTTGCAGAATCATCTATCACGTCATAGTTGGTACGAAAATAATTTATCGAATCGGTAAGAATCATTTTCACTAAATTATGAAGTCTAAGATGTGTACTATCTAGGTTGTTTTCTCGTATATAAGAGTCTCAATCACGTAAAAGTAATATTTTTAATAAGCAAAATCACCATCAAAGTGAAGTAAAATATTTTCAGTTTTTTCTGTAACATCTGAAAAATGCAAATTTGTCACAAAATGTTTGAATTATTCAGATTCCAGAAAAGTAAAGTAGAATATTCTAACGAAAATAAAATTTAAAAATATTCTCGTGAATCTTCTTTTCTCTCTTGTTACTTTTCTTCTTCTTTAATAAAGATGAAAGTTCGCTCTGGAAATGTTCTTGCTTTCAATTAGGGACCAAATAACTCAGGAAATGTGCTTAGACCTTGTTACGTTCCGCGCGCCCAATTGGGCAGCTATTGTCGGCACGTGGCAAGCAAGGTTGCCGGAATCTTCCCGAGTGATCCTGGTACATTCACATGTATCCGTTATAGATCGGATTGGCGAAAGAAGATTTGGCAGAAATGGTGCCGAACGGGCACGATTTCAATTCCAAAACCCTAATTTAGTCTTTCTCGATTCTTTTTTCAAGCGTTACATACAGTTCTGTTTTTTTTTCACAAATTTCCTTCTTTAAAAGACACGCTCGAACGTCTTTAATTTCTACAGATGCTACTAGTCGTTTGTTCCAACTTACAAGGATTTATTTCATGGACACTCTCTTTCTCTTGAATGTGTGTCACTATTATCTCTCTGAGATTTCTCTTCTATGTTTTCTCGAAGGTAATATGACATTATAATATTATGTCTTGTTTTGTACTTACATCACAGGTTTTCCCGATGTCGCAATATACTGCGTGGTATATATTTTTATTGATCGAGGGAAATTCCACAATACCGTTTTGCTAGTCATCAACAACGAAGCTATATATTTACGGTTATATTTAATAATCTACAATGCTTGGATTAATAAATAAATATTCCATTTTATTTACTTTTTCAAAAAATTAAAACACATAGTTTAAAATCCTAAAACTCAAGTTATATTTAAAGTTATAAAGTTTTAAATAAATTTTATTACTACCCTGTTTAATTAATTTATATCTTATGTTAGACCACTCATATATCAAACTACATTGAAAACCATAACTCTTATTCATATCGTTGGATTAATATAATTAAATGGAGAGGTGAGCTGCAATTTTTTTACATCGGAATCTCGAAAATCCCTTGCGAAAACGGGGATTAATCCGATTAAAAAGTCTTTCTCTCTTTTTTTTCCCCTCGCGCTCCAGAATCCGACGGACAAAATAATCTAGCGAGGCGCCAGGTGGCAGCGGAATTTTATCGGGAATACGTTTTCTGTATAGTTACCTCGCACTCCCAACGAGACAATCAAATCGGATCGCGGGAGATAATGCGAGGAGCGGTGGAAACCGTATAAACTGGTGAGCGAGTGCCAATATGGAGGAGAGACCTTCCACTTTCCCGGGGAAAGATCCTTATCGAGCTGTAGTCGTCGGTGGCGGCGGCGGCGTGAAATCTATCGAGCTAACTTTAATCGAACCTCTCTGGCCGCATAAAACGGCGGCTGAGAAACAGCGTCTCAGTTGCCGTCATTGTAGTTCAACCGTCTTTTAGATTGAGATATCACGAAGTGCGTTATCGCGCGATCGAAACGTTTTAACTTTTATGCGCTTTGCGACTTCACGCGGTGTGTTTACCTCGAGTGCGACTTTTCTACGTCGAGTAGTAACTGAATAAAGGCGAACCGTGACGTGAACCATTTTATTTTATATGGACGGTACCACTGCTTTGTCTGCCATATCTTCATTTGTTCGTTAAAACAAATGAAGCGCATGGAAATGACAAAAATTCAAGGTTTTATATTATCTCGGCGTTCTGTTGTTTTTTTTTTTTTTCGAGAGGTGCTGTTTTACGATTTAATTATGTATTGATTTATCACAATACGATTGTCGATATTACTTTAACAGCTAGAACTGTAAATCGTTCTGCGAGTAAACGACGGAATATAAGTCCAATATACAAAATTTATTGAGGAAATTTTTCTTAAAGAAGTCGATATTTTCTTATATCGGTTCTAAATGTTTCGAACAACTCTGTCTTACTGAAATAACTTATCACAAATATATAAGAGAGAAATTATACAAATAATACTAAAACATTACTGTATCTAATAACATATAACGGCAAAAATAGTATAGAATTTAGTTTAGTTTACAGTAACACACTAATTTTTTTATTTTACAAATGTATTGTGCAGTTTTCTAACAATTTCACGCAGTTGATGTTTTATATTATCCGTTAAATTATAACTTTTATTTGACATTGTTAAAAGAACTCACCTGTTCCGAGAAATAGGAACTTTTATTGTTAGCATCAGGATCGTGATGTACAGCGGTTAATCTCGTATTTAAAATCAGTTTCACGGTTTGGCGAATTCACCTGTCTACGATCCTTGTGATTGCTATAATTTATTTTCTCGATTGCACAAGTAGACAGGTGTCCTTCATGTCAACGGGGAAGTGACTTTCTTATTTTTTTTTTTACGCGAACACCCGTTGTGCGCATAATATGAAGCGGGATGCAACAAGCCGGAAGTATGGTGAAATAGATGGATGATGATAGGCTTGCATTAGGCACTCCAACAAACATTATTCCGTTGTTGGTTACTATGCATTTTATTGCTTGTTGAAGGACTTAGAAAGCTGCATTTAATTCGTACCTGCTTTATAATTTTTGCATAGAAAATCTGTTACGTTTTATTTACATCAGGATAATTATATAAACAACAGATAAAAATTTCTCTTCATTTTTATTTAACAATTTTGGATTTTAACAATTATAACGAAAAATATTCAATAAGATTTTAGCCAACTTTGTATTACAAGGATTTTGCAAGCAATTGTGATTAAAATTACTAAATTGGAATGGAGTGACAATCTCATGTACCATTGCATTTGAAGATATCTCGAATTAAATATAGAATTTGGAACGTGTAATTGAATTTCTGTGTTATTGAATGTATCATACACAATACCATTGTCTTTTATCTCAATGAGTCAGTGTTTCTAAAACTATACATGTGATAAGAAATTTATCAGCAGAACGAGATCACTGACCTCCGCGAGTCTGGAAAATTAAGAAACGAATATAACGCCGTATTTCAGCTTAGCTCAATAAAATATTGACACCAAATGCGCGCTCGCAACTTTTATTTTTATTTTATTTTATAGCTATAAAAATATCTTAGTCTCGACGACTATATATATATATATACGCTACAAAAATACAAAGTTTTGAAATTGTGATACTTTTCGTCGATAATCCTGAAATAATCCGTGACAGATTAAATTTGTCACTCCGACAAAGTTTGAATTTGTTTTTTGTAAATTTTTAGAAGTAAATTAATACAGATCTTTGATTGAAACTTATAGGCAAACTTTTCTTCTTCAAGACGTTACGACAAACTGGCAAAGTTCGATATCGCCATCGAAATGTATATAATACCCACATCTCGTTCAGCTTGACGAGTCTCTGCTCTCAGGTTTGCCCATGTAAATGCGACGAAATTGGAGTTTCTGCAAGAAGAAAAGCTCTCGAGGAGTCGCGAGACGTATATACGCGCGCGCGCGCGGAAGTTCGACATTTTTCCGTTCTCTTTTCCCTGTCGCATTTACACTTTCTTCTCGATGTGGCCGCTGAGAATTCAGCCGTGGGCCTTTATGGAAAGGAGGAGAGGGAGAGGATGATAGTGATGGTTGGTGCAAGGGGATGAGACGGCTGGAATAGGTGGCGAGGGGGAGGAGAAAAGAGAAATGCAGATTGAAAATCTGTGGCGGCCCCCTCAGCGGAGGGTGCATCGGCAAGAAAATTGGGGCTGGGCGAGAATAATACGAGCCGCGGGGAATGAAGGAATGGGAGAGGAAGGGAGTCTTTTTCCACCCTTCGCGCCCGAAATATGTTAATTACATTTGGACACCGCCGCCGGCGACCCTCCGGCATCGGATTGCGCGGATATTACAACGCCGGGATTCGTGTAAATAATGCGCCATAACTCATTTCTTTGGCCAACCTGTGATTCTCTCTCTCTCTCTCTCTTTCTCTCTCTCTCTCTCTCTCTCTCTCTCTCTCTCTCTCTCTCCCCCCCCTTTCTCTCTCTACTTATATTTGTCTTTCTCGTTTCCCACGTGCACATTGAATATAATAAATTTTAGTTGCCGCAACGAGGAAGTTATCGACGCGCGAATAGCGATGATATCGCGCGCTCGTTTGACGGCGATGCAATCAGCTTTATAACCTGGAATTTTCTTTAACGAACATAAATGTAATCGTACGAAAATTAAAGGTATCGGAACGTATAGTTTAACGATTGTATAGGTAAATTGATTGAAACAACTGACAAAATTTTTGACTCGTTATTTATCACTGAAAGTACAAAAGTATAAATGTTTGACCATCAATTTCTTATCGATTTTTGTAACAAATATTTTAACACACATAAATCATTCCTTAACCTCTCCGGGACCGGAAGTCTAATATTAGGTGCTGGAGTGGCGCCGTCTTTTTCGTAGTACAATCCACTGACAAGGACAAAAATGTTCTACCACTAAAACTAAAAAGGTCGTCCAAAAAAGGGGCCGGTCCTGTAGAGGTTAAACTTGTTTGAGCATAGATTTTCTTTGGTATATTTCTTAACCGCAGATTATACTTATTTTATGGCCACAAAATACATCAGTTTCGCAATTTTAGTATTAATTTTTTATAAGTAAAATTGGAGCTGGTCTGTAGTTTCAGTTCTCCGACATGTTTTTTACTATTATCTCTCATATCGTTAATATCACACGCAACAGTTAGAAATTTTTTAAATGTAAAATTATTATTTTCGCATATTTAATATGCTATATTTGTATATATGACTAAACTCACAATCGTTTGCTCGCAAATTACTTTTTCTTATGTTTGATATCAACGTCGATGAAAAAAAAAACGCAATCTTTTTTTACGAACTATACGCGATGATCATAGACATTCCGTTGCGTCGACGTAATCACGTGGGACGATCGTAACGTTGAGTGATTGTACAGGATGTTGCATGAGAAACCGGTTAAACAACGACATCCATTATAATTTTGAAAAGCGAAACGCATTGCAGCATTAAGAGCTTTTATAATATAATTACATCTTTAAAAGTCTGGCACAAGAGCCTATTATTTCTAATTACTTGCAACTTGAAGATCAATGACTCAATGTCGATAGTTGAGAGATCAGTTTTAAATTGGTCGAAGAATTTGTCGTGAAAATTACTTTTGCTTAGGAAAGTAGCATCCGCACGATATATACGTACACTAACAATTGCGCCGAAGTAGGTAACGACGCGGAAACCGACGGGAAAATTATTAACGTAAGCTCTCGTGTCGTGCCCGACAAGATTCTCGACTGGCGGCCTCGGCTGGAAATTTTGCTGAATTACATCCGACTCGCGCTTCGTCGACCGTAAGGGAGCTAAATTAATCGATTAATTTCGTCGCACTCTAATACGCTGCCTCTAATGCGACATGGCTCGTACGGCCAAGGAAAATTGTACAATACCAAAGCGACCGCGTTCCATTTGTGTGTGCATTCGATGGTTTATGCAATGCATTAGGAAGCCGCGTGTCAAAATCGCGGCGAATATAATTCAACCACTTTAATGAATCGACGAGGCATTGCGCAGTATTGCGAAATCCGAGTTATTACATCGGCGATTCGTGTATTACCTTGCGGCATCTTAATGTGGCTACTTTCGCAGCATCTATTTATGAGTTTAGTACACTCAAGCATGCGAGTTTACTCAACTCTTGTTAATAAAAAAAAAAAGGATTCATGATGGGATAGAAATATATGAAGCGGCTACTATTGTAATAACTATTTATTCATAATTTATCGACAAACATAATTTACAGAAAAAAAAGACGAGAAAAACATAATGCAAGAGTTTAAATAAAAAATTTGATTTATGTCAATCATTGTCAGATTAAATCTTATTATTCTTTTAATACTTTTCCTGTTCAATAATATAACTTCAAAATGTAAAGTACCATATTAACTTTTTAATTTTATTCAATTTTAAGATTACAGTATGAATTATATAATTGGAAAATATTCATAGAGTATCGAATTAAGCTAAAGTAAAATAAGTTTAAAATGATAATTATCTTGTACGAAGTATTTGAGGTATCTATAGCTTGAGCAGCTGTACGTCTTATTGCGTGTGCGATTTTCCAGATTGATGAAATCCGACCTGGATCTGAGTTACGATTTGAATATCCCGGTTGGATGCGCGATTAGGTTATGCAGATGCTACGAGGCATCTGCCACAGTTTCGTATTACCGAATTATCGGATTAAACATAGGAATTAAGGTTTTAAATCCGCGGCTCAACTCGTTGCGCCGTTTAAGCCGCTGCTCATTAAAATTGAAGACTCGAGACGCCTCTGTCTCTCTATCTCTTTCCCTCTCTTTCTCTCTTTTTGACGACTTACGCCAGATTTTCTGGGTAATTATGCACGGCGAATGATGTGACGGCATGAATTTAAATTGTCACGTATGAATGAAGGAGGTAACGTAAAAGCGTAAAGATTTAAACTGCTATTTATTCACACACGCACATAGATTATCACATGTTTATTTATCGATCGATACATGTACCAATAATTTCGTAAGGACCACAGTTTAAGGAGAGGTAAAACGGGATCAAGTCGTGGAATCTCGTGAATATCGAAAGTGAAGCTAACGGATCATGTTCACGAGTCTTGAAACATAACGCATAATCTTTCTCACTGCATGCCATGGAACGCAAACTCCCACGATTCTGTTACCGCAATTTTATCCCTGCATATATCTCGTTACAGTAATAATATTGATAATTATAACAGTAAATCTATATCCCGATAATACAGATATCATATGGAACATGTAGATATCATTAGTACCGCACAGAGTGCTGAAAAGCATGGATTTTAATGTTCTCGTTAACGATGAGGTTATAAGGGATATTTTTCGAAACGTCCAGAGCAAAGTAGGGTGAGTTAAGACAGCTAAAGTAGATAGCTAGCAACTGACCGCCCCGTGGAAAGAAAGAAGCTTAGCTGGGTAATTAATTAGCGCACGGGTTAACAACTTGGTTGAGTCCAGAGAGAGAGATATATGTAGGTGGGCTTTTGCCTCTTCTCGACCGACAGCTGGGAGTAAAAATTAACGACAAGCCGTATGTACGGCAAGCGTGTAGTTGCATTAACTCATTTGCCCGTCACGACCGCCATAAAGCGTACGTAATACATCCTGCTTATACGACGTACGATGCGAATCGCCAGCACCATCGCGTCTAGTCGGGGGTGAGAAAAAGAGACGCGAAAGGGAGAGAAAGAAAGAGAAGGAAGAAGGAACCGTCGCGCGGTGCTCTGACCAGACGGTGTTCGTGCTTTCGAGCACTGAGCGTGCCTCGCAATTGTTATCTAAACACACGAACATACGTTACGAGAGAGGAACGCCAGTCAGCGGGGGGGCCTCGAAGGAAGCTCGAGCTTCGGGGGTGGAAGGAAATGGCGAAAGTTCTGGGTGAACGGGGTGAGTCCCGGGCGCGATTCGAGGGGTTGAGAGCCAAGAAAAGTTTACGACATCGTCATAATTCTCTCTCCCGGTATTCATTTAGAAATTTCACATCGATCATTGTACGGCTGTATTAGGGCGCACGTCGTACATATACGGCACGGTTATGGTTGCGCAAAAACATTGTCGGGAAACTACTTTGAAGGAACTTGTAGGAGTCTTTGTTTCACGATAAAGACTTCTAAATTTTTTTTAACGTGCAGCCCATTACCCAAGGAACTTGTTATTAAACAATACATTTAAGTACGACTTTTGTGTAATTAGAGTATTTTGATATAAGCAACAGACTTATATATGAATATAAAATTGAAAATATCTCTCCTTTTCGCTTTTTATTTGTAATAAAAGTGCATCGTTAGAATTCTTCTCAATAATGATATCTTGAGAAAAAAGCAATCCAATCTACTACAATTTATGACAATGTCATCACAATGTAGAACCTATTTTATCTGTCTCACTGAGCCGTTACATAAATACGTGACATTACAACAGGAAAGTAAGAAAATATTTCGGTTATATGCATATTCGCAGGAACTTTCGTTATTGCGACATACATCGACAAATGCATATTTTCAATATTTAAAAATAATATTTATAATTCTGCATGAGCGAGACAATATTTTAAATGGAAGGTATTGTTTAATATAATTTTAAAGCGAAACGTGCTACATAATTTTTCAATAGCAAATGTTACTCTGTTTGTTGTTTATGGTAACATTTTGAATGATTTTTTCGGATTGACTGTAAATTTGTTGAAAAGTGCAATTTCAAATTTCTACGAGTACATATAACATTTTACATTACATATATATTTAAATGGAAAAATATCGTGTGGAAAGTTTGAATAATATTTTATTAAAGTGACTAAAAAAACTATAAGCTTTGAAAGCTCATTGCCCTTTTGTATCCAATGCGGGATTAAAGTGCCCATCATCGTACCCTATTTACCCCGTGTGTTTATCGCGCCCTTTTTTCAAAACGACGACAGAGAGTGACGAGTTGCGCGATGCACAAAGAGTCCTCGCACGATAAAACGGGGCACGTGTGCTTCGTAAAGGCACGCCCCTCGCCACTCTTATCTAAATACGCGAACATACGTTAACGGAAGATTCGCGTGGGGTGGTGGCGAAAGAAAGACTCAAGGGTGTCGGTAAGCGAGGAAATGGCGTTAGGTTCTGGGTGCGATTGTTGGCGAGAATGTACGGAGAATGTATCGGGATGGGCAGGGGGGGGGGAATGGAGTTAAGAGCGGAGCGCGCGGCGGGAAAAAAGGAGTCCGCGCGAGAGAGGAAGAATCGGCAAAACGCAACAGGGCGGAAGTACGTCGTGGAGATAGCACAGTGCCGGTCCGTCGTGAAGTTGGAGACCGCTCTTTGTTAGATCGCCATCCCTTGTTTGGCAGCGTGCTGCCTTAGCGCGCAGGAAATATCGCGAGAGGGCCGGTCGGGAAAAGGGAAGGAAGCGCTATTTCTCGTATACCCTTCAAGTGAGCCTTCCCCATATATTTCGTATGGAGTATGCTGCGCCAGAGATCGTAAAAATTTACGAAGTCCGTCGATAGGAATCGCATATTGTTCAATGATTTACAGTTCTCGGAACGTTCTGAAATGTCTTCACACTTTCAGAAAATCGCACGGTTCTTCCAGCACTAGTGAATATATTTTTCACCTTTCGAAATTTATAATTAAAAAATTGCAATTAAAATAATGTAAATACGATGAAGTATAATAAAGTTCCGTAAATATTTGATACAGCTAAATAATTTAATAAAGTAAAATAATTTAAACTTTATTATCCTCATTATTGTAATTAGCTATATAATAGCACAGTATGCGAAATAAATAAAAACTTCGTTAACAATAACGTATTTTATATTTTAGCTTGCATTCACTTCCTTGAGGGTTAATATTCACACGAACTTGCGTAATACGAAATGCAGCTTGGATTGCATTTTTAAACATCTTGTATATTATACATGTTATATATTAATTCGTCGAGAACATCTACTCGTTTCAATTGTACGATACAACTATCTCCGCGATCGCTCTAAGCAGTCTAAGCCAAGCATCTCCGCGACTGACATTAACGTGACTTTCGCATACGACAATGCACCGCGTTGCACCGCCCATACATTACTGCATTTACCAACCTACGCGTACACGTGGATTCGCGTACGTACACGCGTGACCGGTATTGGCGCATGGTACCGAGCGTGTGCACTCTCTTCGTACGAGAGATAGATTGATAGATAGCTTAATGCACCCTGGGAATCCGGTCCCTCTCTCTCACTCTCTCCCTAGAAGCGACCGCACTACCGCGTAAGTACACACCAATGAGTATAACGTTGTGATATCGTCGGTCAGATAACACCCTAATCAAAAACTGACACGATAGGCGTCAGCCGAGTGAAAGCTCTCGCCGCGATTGCCCGTGAGTTGAAAACATACGTGCTTCACAATTTAAATGAACGTGTATCGTAAATGGAGCGATGTATTGGATGAATATTATTAATATCAAAATATATAAAGATATTTATAATATAATGATACTTATTTATATCAATATCAAAATTTCTCAATTTACGTATATTCACAGGAAATGTATTTGTACATGATATATTGGATTTCAAAATGGGAGTGAATATTGAATTATCAACATTGAATGGGTAAATAACAGTAATACACAATATTTAAATTCATTAGAGAAGTGTGTTACATGTGTATTTATTCTATATACAAATCTCAATGACTTTAGCGAAATTTAAATTTGTTATATTTAATTTCTGATCAGAGAATTTAATATTGCCTATGGCTTATCACAATTCTTAGATATGACTGAAAGAAGGAGAAAGCTATTATTAAATGCGATTTATTTATCTTTCTACTTATCTTTTTATTCAGAAAAGAAATAGGAGAAACTTAAAATCTATCATCTACGACTGATGCAATTTAAATGAGACATCTGTATATCTGACAATGGGAATTATTTCGAAATATGCCTTTCAAGAAATTATATTATCATTTGTAACATGGTGTCGTAGATGTAACAAGGTAGATAATAGCAATGTAAACAAAGCGCATGGATACCCAGCTGTGAGTATAATGTTCCGAGATTTGCTGCATAGATAATGCTGTAATCTATGACAAAGGCTCTTGCTCCAAGTAAGAATAGAAAGTCTTATGAAAAAAATAATTATGTGTTCGATAACGATAGATTCAGGATATCATCTTACCCCGTAAATCTATTTAAATTAAATTTATTTTCACTTATTACAATTAAATCTATTCAAATTAAAGTACAAACATAATTCTTAAGAATCACTGTACATCTTTGTAGTCTATTTGTTTGAATCTCAAGTGCGTATTTATATCTCTTATTAAAATTATTGTAAATATTATTCACGTTTATAGCTATCCTAATTTTTTTCGCCATTAAAAGACTCTTATTCATAATTAGTCACAGTCAGTTCAAAGTAGCACGTTTGTATAAACGTATACAGATATAAACTTCTTTAAATAAAACGTAAGAATTCTTTGTCTTTACTGGATAAAAATTAAGAAGCTCCATTTCACCTATTTATTTCGTTTTTGCAACTGAAATCAAATTAATTTGCATTTAACTTTACTGTTAGAGACGATTTTATTTTATTCTGCGCATTCGATTGGTGCTCGTATCTTTTTAAATATCCTCTGCAATTAAAGGTAGCGTTGTTATTCGGCTTTAGTGAACAGATTGAAAGCTTTATATAAATATATTAAAAATAAAGGTATATTTATTTGCATGTAAAAACCCAGGTGTTCTATTTTTCTTGCTTCGCTTTTTTCGGCAATATGCAAATTATTAACATGAAAAACATGTAATAATTGCGAAAAATAATATCTGTGGTTAAATACATGGCACGCATATCTATAAATTTCATTATTTTATTCAACGTAAAACATACACAGCCATGCTTTGTGCCTCATATATATGTTTTAAATCTGTCTCTGTGCATGGATGGTTTGATTAATTCGCATTTATTTTGCCGCGAGAAATGTCTTTATCCTCTTCGGTGCAATATAACCCGCGTTTGTAACCCCTTTCAATTTCCACGATGCCGCGATTAAAGAGCCGTTATTCGGGATTGGTGGCCACGATCGAAAGCAGGACATTTAATCCGTTCTCCATACACACACACACATACACACACGTCTGCGCGCGCGCGCCCTGCACATTTTAGAAAGCGACGACGTTCACATATTGATTGGGCTAATGAAAAGCACAGGTCGTATGTCCATTAAACAATCGATGCCTTTGGATCGATTCTCGAGTATCCCCTTGACGATTAGGAGAGAGCCGATGAAGAGAGTCATGCGATTTCGACGGCCATTGAAGTCGGGCCGCACGGGAAGTCCCCTGCGGTCCTGTAAAGGGAGCAGAGGCCGCAGGTGAGAGATAGCGACCCGTTGTATCATCATCCCTGGTATATCATCCCGGAAGGCGAGTTTTTCTCGGACAGGATAGGGCGGGGAAAGAAGGGCGAAGATTGATATCTAGAAGGGGATATGGGAAGGGGTGAATAAGTTAGAGCGTACATTCGAGCACCTTTGTTATTTCGTTCCTTTGATACCGGCCGCATTGGAGGGGGGGATTAAGGTCGGGGGAGGTAGGGAAAGTATCAGACCGAGTATTCCACAGCGCCGCCGAATGAAAAAACATGGGTGTTGCGCGCTCCTCTTCTCAGTGCCCCTTCACCCTCTTCTCTTCGTTCCGCCTGTGATTCTGGTGGCAGGACGACTGGGGAAAAAAGGGCGAGAGGGGTGCCTGAGCACGCGCAGCTCAAAGGCGTTAACCGGTTTGTCGCCGCGGTAGGGGATAGCGTGGCGTTCACCAGGATATCGACGAAAGTCCTCGCCGAGGGGTCTTCTCCTCGAAATGGGACGTAATAACGCCCTCGCGCTATCTCTCCTCTTCCGTTCTGGTTTCCTTGAAGACCGGCTGCAATTGTCGGCTCTCTTGGCTGTGTCTCCATTAGCCACGCCTGACCCAGCGTTAGGGCAAGAAGAGTTCGTGATACTCGGCTAATATCAGAATCAAATCTTTTTCTCGAATGACCTAAAATACGCTGTTGTGTAACTTAAAGAGGTCAAAAGTTTTTATTTTATCTTTTTTCGATATTTTTCACAGTTCCGGAAAAATAAAACTGTTTTCAACTTCGAAATCGTGTTTTTTATTTTTATTTTTTTTTTGCCGCAGTGAAATATAGGCTTTATTGATTGAAACTGAACTACTATGATAGAATGTTTCAAATGTTTCTGCATTCACAAGTCGATGACCTTCTCTTAATTTCTTTTAAAATCGGTAATTTTATGATTTACTTTCACAGAAATTATTGACTAATAGAAAGCGTTTGCGAGAAGATTTAATTTGATTAAATAATTCTTAGGACAAGATTAAAGATATTCACTTAGCGGTTTCATGAGATTTTGGATTAGTTTGTTGCTTTTACGATGAAATTAAACAAATTTTTCTCCTTTATTGCGATTAGTAGTTTATCATTTGCAAACTTCTATTGAGCTAGGAATTACGCGATACTTCATTAATGCAACGGGTGAAATGCTGCGTGATTATACGCGAACATTTTGTATCCTGTAATCTCTTAAGGACGACGAACCTATTGACACTGCGATCTTCCAGGCAAAATGGTCCGTTTTAGCCTTTAAAGGTTACGACTGTTAAATCATTTAGTAGTCATTCGTGAGTTCGTGACGGAGAAAGAATGAACAGAATCGTTGAGCGAGTTTCGCAAATTTCATAGAACGTTCCCGCGAGATCATCCATCTTCGTCAACTGCATTGTGCAATATGGAATTGTCGAAAATTGAGAAAACAAAGAGTTATCTCTCTCAATTATTCAATTATTTAATTTAAAAATTATATTTCAAATTTTATATTCCAAAACATTATTAACTATATATAATTATTGATGCAGAAATTTAATTGAACTTGATGCAGAATTTTAATTAACCTATAATTTCCAATATTTGAGTATTTTTATTTAAATCTTATTGTTAGTTTTTGTTTTTGATACAATTTTTTATTGGCGGATTGAATCGAAATCGTATTTCTATAAATTCAATTAACCGCTCTTTGACTGGTGACACAGCTATTTCCTGATTGACATATTGAAGAAAAATCAAATTTTTTTTTATAAAATCGATATTTTAATTGAACTTTTGAATCAAAATTTTTATTTTAATATATGTAACTTTTTGTTAATATCATACTTTATGTTAAACTGTAACAAAATTGTTTTTTCTTACGGACAAAACTTTTAAATTTTTATCATTTTCTATGATTCAAATTGAAAACAGATACTAATACATTACGGTAAATTATATATAATATATATATGAGCGTAGAAGTACATAAAATAAATCTGATACTTCTATAATATTCGCACATAAGCAGATTATAAAGAGATAAATATAAAGAGATTTTTTTTTATTACATTAACAGACTTTTAAGATCATACTTTTTAATTAAAGAGCTTTCTGATTTTCTATTGATAAAAACTAAGTTGAGGATATAAATATATTTTTTTTTCTTACATGTTAGTGTCTCTTTTTCATTATCTTATATAGTTTAAACAATAAATCATAACGACATAAACAAAAACAAATATGTTACCTGAATTTGCATTGCATTGGCGAACATGCAATCATATATTTATTAACAAGTCATTATTAAGGTTATTAATACGTGATTGTGCATGGTCTAATTATTGCAAGTTATTGTATATTAGCCAATTAGCCTAACTCGGATTTATATAAAAGCTGCATTGTTGATATTAATATACTATGTCATCGTGTTTTTGCTTTTCTTTTGAAATTCTCTTGTATATCCCTTTTATATATATAGTTAAAATATAGTGTAATACATCCCGACACATTTTGGCGTGAAATAGACCGACGCAAAGTACATCGACGCCCTTTTACGAGCGCGTAAATTCACGTTAGAGAGGGAATGTTTATAAATTAGCGTTCACGCGCGCGGGGGATGAATCCGAGCTTATCGCAGGGGTGATAGCAGAGGGCGTGGGCGGATGGACAAGCATAATTGTTTGCTCTGCTAAATGTCAATCCGATAGCGGTGGGCAATGGAGTTCGTGATTATGCTACCGGGATGCGTTCGCGGCGGATCGAAGGGAAAATTAATCTCGGTTCGTTGTTGGGGTGCAAAACGCGCACCCCAACTTTGGGCAAAGGATCGGCGACAAATTTATGTACTGAACTATAGAATTCCTTATTACGCGAAAGATACTACTGTTCATTATTGAAGCTTACATTAAAATAGCTACGTACACGAGTATCTATACTATTATATAAAAATCTTACGGGTGGTGTATGTTTGGCCGTTTTTAACTTAAAAACTATTGGACCGAATTTTTATCAAAAGTATATAAAATAGGGGTAGAATTTTCCGGGGAGTGCTATAGAGTGTGTATTTTTTCGTTACCGATTTTCTGCGTGTATATAATAATATAGGTATACAACTAAAGTAGTAAAATATTGGAATTAATATTGAAGCTTTCTTTTAGAAGTATTTCTTAGGAAATTTATATTAAAAAAGATACTTAAAGAATATAGATGTTTCTTTATTATGATTTATATTCTTTATGATGTCACTGTAGAAAGTACGTCATTTACGGATTTTTTTAATTTAGAATAATTTATATTTTTGGTAAAATTTATTTGCATGATTTTTTATACTTTGAAGCTTTTAATTTACTTTTTAATTTAATTAATCTCGACAATTTAATTTTAAGTTGTTTATTTTTTTCTTCAGTATTTTTACAATTAAACTTTAAATTGAAATGTGTAATAAAACTTGGTTGAAACAAATTAAAATCTATTTTGTTATTTATTTTTTTATAAATTAAATTAAAAAAATTTTTGTATTCAATCGGTCGATAATAATAAAATAAGTTTTGTTAAAAGAATCGATTTTATTTCGTAAAAAAGATGGTAGATGAAAATTCTGGAAAGTCCATGGAACGCCCTTATATTTACATTTCACATATATTCTCAAACTCTTGAAAGGCATGTTGAAGTGCAAACGAAATGAACCAACCTGACGTCTCGTCGTCGGATTCCACTGCGTTCCCAGGCAAGATGCTGAAGAGAGGAGAGACGTCCCTCTTGAAAAACAATATCGTTACACGTCGTCGCGTGAAATCCGGCGTGTCTCATTGGCCGAACATATCACGATGTTACCGACGATTCCCAGGCGAATCAATAGCATTACAGAAACTCACTCTCGCGTTGTAACGCCGAATATTACTCGCGCCACGAACGAACGCCGTTTCATCCTCCCTCCCGCTGATCTCTCTACCTGCACTCGTCCATACATAGGTACACATGGCTGTAAATTCATAACTGTATTAGAGCCACTGCACTCGAAACGGCCGATGCGCTCGATGGCGGCTTCATCGGATTTTGACGTTATTGAGAGAGAGAGAGAGAAAGAGCGAGGAAGAGGGAAAGAGAAAGAGAGAGAGAAAAAGAGGGAACGGGCGGACACTTCGTCGATAACGTTTTCCAACGGCGGCTACACGGTAATGTCCGACGAATCGATATTCGGAGCACCCCCCGGGGAGGGGGGTGGCGGCCCGAAGGCGCCGGGGCGACGAGGGGTGTGCTGCCGTGGTCAGGGTGAAAAGGGCCGGGACGACGGGGGGTGGCAGGGTACGCTAGACGGCGAACGTGTGTTCCGGACGGCGCGTCGTTGTCGTTGTCCGGGGACGGCGATCACTATTCGATTAGGTTTCACTTCGGCTTTCGAAGAAAAACGATATGCGACTGCTCGGAATGGAGTGGATCGCTTTTTTTTGAGCGGTCGGCGATGGTGTCGATCTTTTCATTTTCAAACTTGACCGTCTGTACATAGCGGAAACATTTCAGGCAGCTTTTACATGTATCTCAAACAATTGAAATTTCGAATTAAAGGTGTTTTAAAAATTATCTTATCGCTTCTCTCTCTCTCTCTCTCTCTCTCTCTCTCTCTATCTATCTATCTATCTATCTATCTATCTATCTATCTATCTAAATATTTAGTATAAATATAATCAACTTAGGTATACTATATAAGTTATAGATATAAAGAATGCTGTATTGAACAATAGACATCAATTTCTTTATTTTGTAATATACGGAAATGAAAATACAGCATAACTCATTATTTTTGGAAAGTAAAGTTATATTGCAATGTATTTCACAAGTTAAATACAATCATTGCGGATACAATATAAAACTATATAATAAAACACTATTAATTGTGTCTTTAAAAATAATTAATAATAATTTTATTACATTTGATATCTAATATAAAATAGCATTGTTTTTTAATTATTTTTTATATTGCCGTTTTTTTTAGAGGTATAGCCTTTTTCAAACTAAATTCAATTACCGAAGAGATATTAAAGCAGTTTAATATTTCGACTAATCCATGATACGCATCTTGTCAAATGTATGCCCCTCTTTAATCACCCCTGTTCTCAGGACGTAGGGTTGCAATCGATTGCATTCCGCCCTCCATCAATGACGTCATAGGTTGCCACGTGCGTGTTAAATATGTAAGGTTATAACTTGCGCGCTTACCGTTAAGACATATATCGACATAGAGTTCTCAAAGGCCATATCGAATCCCGCGACCCTCGCTCGTAATAAATGTCTCAACGCGAGAGATTACGAGGAAAGGAAGAAAAAAAGAAAACGTTGTCGCCGGAGTGACTCCCGCGGGATTATCTCGAGCGAGCGTTGCCTTCGTTCGCATTAAACGTTGGGATTTATAAGCTCACTGTAGTCGGCGACGACGACGACGCGACGACAAGTCAGTCCCGAACTGGTCCATGGGGGTCCGCCGCGGGTCTGGACTTCTCGATAGTCGAGATTTATTGGGTCTACGGTTTGACGAATTCGATCCTGGGGCAATCCGGCTCGTCGTGCTGCTGTGCTCTGCTCTGCTCTTCGTCCTCCTTTTCAGACTTTTGTACCGCCGCGTCCCTTGGGGAGAAGGACTCTTTCCGATACATCCTTAGCGAGATTTATTGAACAGATAACTCCTGCCATCGACTGTATTGCCTCGGAAATATCTTCCTCGATCGACAACGATGTATCCAAACTATTTATTCTGGAATTAATTAAGTATCATTTTTGTGTGTGTGTGTGCTTTAACCTTTTATCTGTTTTATAAGGGGAAATTGATTTCTCGGGGAGTGTTCAAATATAACTTATAATTAATTCACACAAAGTGGACATCGAAGTAGCGCTGCACTCAACAGAACGTTATCCGTAGAATTTTTGCAATTCTTTAAGTAGAGCAGAGAACGCAACGTTTAATGCTGTTTTATTAATTGTTTTTTAACTGTTAGCAACGAAATATGTGAAATACAAAAGTTATGCTGTACAATTACTCGCTTTTTTTTTGGGCCACATAAAACGTTCATTCGCTCAGCAGTTGCACAGGGCACGGCAAGCATGGATATGCATATCCAGAATTCGCGTTCGCATGATGGCAATTAGACCCGAAACATTTTCAGCATCAATTAGTCGCTAATGTTTGTAATAACGACGACGGCTTTAATAGCGATGTCGCATGCGACGTCGTATACGACTCGTACGAAACTACTAGAGTGCATTCCTGCTTTTGCGAGATATTCGTCCTGTCAACCTTAAGGCATAGAACACTCTTGAATATTCTGTTTCAAGTATTAATAATAGTATTGTATACGAATTGTCTATTATAACGACATAAGACATGTTTTAAAACATGCCAAATATCTCATTTTAAACTCCTGTTCTTAAGAAAAACCCTCTGCTTTTTTTATTGTATCTACCGATCGGTAATTTTTTACTTACTATCAGGATTTTTATATATGCTTAAGATTTGTATAAATTATACATACTGATGTATGTATTAGTTTGTTTTTTATTTTTTGTTTAGGCATGTGATCTTTTTTTAAATATTTTAACTATTTAATTTTTTTTAACGTAAGTACATCAATATAATTAATTTTGAAACACTTTGTTTTTAAAAATATAAAAAAGATATTTTGTGGATGTCCGATCCGTCTCAATATTGAATTGATGAAAAATTAAATATACAATAGAATAGTCAATTTTTGTTATAAATTGGAAACAAAGGGTTTACTCGTATATTCGGAGCTGCATTTTACATAAAACTTACACGGATAAAGAAACAATTTCTATAATAAGCATCTCGTACTTTGTTGAAGAATTCTGTGCTCGGTAGTTGTAGAGATTGAAATTCCCGTTTCGAAACGGTTTAACATTTCGCGGTTGTTGCTCACGAGTAGCTGCAAGCTACGCGGGATACAAACTCCGAACGTTCAGGGAAACTTTCGAATCGAGCATTAATCCAATTCGTTGCGCGAAAGTTCCGAATTAATAAAAATAGACACGGGAGAGTATAGATTTTTATCGTTCTTTGCATCACGTTGCGCAAAATGTGGTCTTGCTGTCGACGATATTTATCGCAGCAACAATCATGTTTCTCGTTTCCGTTAACTAATTCGAAATATAGAAAGATAATTCAATCTCTCTTCCTAGTATTTAATATTTCGTCATAAAAATTCATAGCTTGAAATCTTTCAAGTAATAGAAGAATTTCGAGCAACGTATATTTTTATCAGTTTTTATCAGTTCCACGATTTTCGCGCGAACATTATTTACTTCTCAAGGTAAATGCACGAAAATCGGCAGTTTCCAATCGTAATTCCCACGCGGAAGCTGGCAACCCCGACGTAGCCGCTGAAGTGACCGCGTTCGTCTTAAAGCTCGAGGCATCCTGGAGCGCGGCCAGTAAAAGAGTGGCGCAGCATTTCGTCGTGAAAAGGGCGAGGAAGCGACAGTAGAATCGAAGAGAGCTACGTGATCGGTGGGAAGTTGAGGAGTAGGATTGCGAGTGCGGTCAAGACGTGCAAATCGCGTTTGAGAACACTTTGGCTCTCTCGAATAGGTCTTACCGATAGAGCGATCCGATTCACCGTTTTCAGCGACGGGAATAAACGCTCGCGATTATAATATCCAGCGCTGCCATTCAGTCACTTAAATCACTTTTTGTTACCTTTTTTTTGACAAGTCACAATGTATACATGACGTTATTGATATATTATTGATGATTAGGATCAATCTTCTGTCATTCTATTCGGTTATTCGATATAGCATCTGGAATTTAATTTATATGTAATGTGAAACATTGCGAGTTATTTATTGTTGTCTATTTATATGTTATTATAGTGTTTAGCTCGTGTATATAATATAATATCAATTTAGCTATTATGATTTTTACTACTTTTGCAAGTCGCTCCCCCGTAATACTCTCGAGTCAGCTATAATGTTCAATATATCCGCTAAATAGAGCAATAAATGATGATTTTGGAGAAGTGACAAACATATCGCAGGATTGACTATATAAGAGACATAAATACGTGCCCAATATGGATGGCCCGACGATTCTCTATCTCTTCCTTTCTTGACACAAGTATGGCGAGAAACTAAGACGGTTAATCAAACGATAAGCACGTTTGGAACTGATCCAAGCTAGGTTCGTCCTCGTAACGGCGCGTTGTATGCCCTGCTTAAAACAAGCGGCCGGCAATATATATATTTCGTATCCCAACGATTACCATTTTACATCCGAATTAAAGCACATGTTTTTTCAGCCTTTGTTTTCTGAGAACTTATCACAAAACCGTGTTAATAAGAAATCGATTACCGAATATAAAAATAGCAAGTTCTTTTTGGAGAAAATTAACATCCATCTCTTCTAAACCCTTTCGGTTCGTCAATGTTAATAAACGTGTCTGGAACGGTAATAAGAGCTTGTCTACTTAAAATGCTAATACTACAATTTATTTGCTGTATCTCGACTATAACTATATTACGCAAATATTTCTAAATCTGGGTATCTTTATCGCCATGTCCAGTTAATAAGCTACCCGCTCCGATTTTTGTTCCCTTGACTAAGTTCAACCTACCGCGGCGCTAATCGCGATAATTTGTAACTGTTCACGTCGCTGGGTCTTCTGCAACGCAACCTTCTCGTTTACCGGCATCTCTCTACGAGATTGATATTTACTCTTTGCCGGCCGACGCGGCTTACTCGGCAACGCTCGGTCATCAACGGCCGACTACCTACCGCGCTGTTTATTCGTGTCCGTGAGCCGTCCTCGTCGTTGTCGTTGTCACGGTATCTCTCGTGCCTATTCCCATTGCGTACTCGTCCTTTGATGCATGCTTTACGGACGGATTTCTCTGGCCGATGCTCTCTTAGCACCGGGATACCCGTGGCACTCGACTCGATCGCTTTTCCCGGTACTAACGAGCAACCGTAGCAGCGAGAAGGTATAGAGGTGATGCCGGTGAAGGAGGAGCGATACGAGCAACGGCAGCAGCAGCAGCAGCAACATCGGCATTAGCAGCAGCAACAGCAGCATCACGATGCAAAGAATCGTGCGCGAGGGAAAGGGCAATGGCGAAGAGCAGAGGGCAGACGTGTTACGAGAGAAGGAAAGATCTGGGCGGGAAAGAAAGACGGACGGAGGGAGGGAGGGAGGGAAGAGAGACCTACCTCGGAAGAGCGAAGGAGAGACCGCGGACTGGCTCAGAAGCGAGCCAACGTCGACAAGATAGGAGGCGGCAGCCTGCAATTACTAGCTGGAATGTCTGGGAACGCGTGGGACTCGATCCTAAAGGCCCGACCACGACAAAGTCTCCCTCCTCTCGCCCGTCCCATCATCCCTTCTTCCACATCGACGGATGCTCCGTGAGGCCCCTACCTTGTACAGGATGACCCCGGGAAAACGCCGGGACTAACCTGCCGATCGTGCGGCGATCCTGCTACGATCACATCGCATACTTAATCCACGAGACGCACGTCGTATACTAGGAGATGGCTGTGCTACGCCAAACGAGCAATCGCATAACAGAGAATGAGAGAGAGAGCGAGAGAGAGATTTTTATTTTTTCATAAAATAGCGTTTTTAATTATTTCTTCTGTTTTTGCTTGCCGTGTGACTCGCTACCTGCACCCGAGCTTGGATCGAAATTCAATCGGGGAATTATGTAAATTTAATTTTGGCTGGAAATTTAATTAATGCTGTTGATTTAAGGCTACGATGAAAAAGAAGCCGGCTCACTCGTTCGTTCGCTTCGACGAACGAAAGAGTAATCTCGTTACTTCATTTTTTCGCGGCGTACCAGCACGCGACGCCCCGATGTCACGATATCGTGTGGCGGTTTTAATGAATATAATTAACGTGTACTTATGCGCTACATCCCTCTCAATCATTATCTATTGTGGCCGGCGCAATTTCTTCTGCAAGGCGTTAAATCTGTTCAATTATGTAGATTACTCATTTCACGATCGGTAGCACTCATTATTATAGTTCTTGGAGCATGATAAGACTTTACTTTTTTACTTATATTACGATTTAACATTGTAATAATAATTATTCTTTACGCTACTTCAAATAAGTCTGTTTTTTTTTTACTTTTAAAAATTGTATAAAAATTATTTTCTGCCTTATTTGTTGATAAAGAAATACATTTACCTTTATTATTAAAATTATGTGAATAAAACTGTTTATACAATCTTTATATATATAATATATAATAAAAAAAAATTTCTTAAGATTTGTGTAAAGATTTTTAAAGAGCAACGCGCGAAAAAAAAGAGCAGTTTCCAAACTTTCTCACAAATACTGATACACAGATCAATGATTCCCAAATCTACTTAAAAGCTAATGGCTAATGGAACCTTCGTGTTTAATACGAAAATAATTGATAGATATCTGTCATCAATAAATATTTTAGAAATCTCTTGACACTTGCCGCTCATCGCATTACCTTTCATATCGTAACGAGAATAAATGAACATAGATAACCAAATTCCAGAGACGTGTAATTATAAAAAAGTTTGAAGTGAAAGAAGAATGTACTATATATTATTCTATTTTCTTCTTATATTAATTTGAATGAATATATCTGTCTAAAAAAGAAAAAACTATTATTAAAAACTTGTTTAATAATTCATAATATTTGTGTAATGAATAATAATAATTATCATTGTTAAGTTACTAACAATACTCGTTTTAGTTTTTAGAGATCTCCAAAGAATATATCGATGCGCATATTGTCAGATAATATTTTTACAAGTTTGGTTGTTTTATAAAATCCAGTAAACAAATCGTATAAACTAAAAAAAAAAATAGACTTATTGGATTCCACTCTTGGACGCTTCTATTTTCGTAAGCGAATTGACGTATCGGTATAAGTAGGCCATCAAATATTTTCGGTCGACGATGCTACAAAGACGACCTTGCCCAGATGTAGATTTCGGTCAGGATCGAATTTCGCTGTTCATCAATGTCGACGTGTCGGTGCCTGATACCGCGAGACAGAGACTCGGCTCCTTGTCGGAGGAGAGAAATTTGGAGAATCCCTTTGTCGCGGCGCCGTACGTTAGCGCGCCGAGTGGCCAGGAGATTACCAACGGGTTCTCGAGTGACCATGAGAAATTGCTTGCTCAGGATGTCGGATAATCACGAACACCCTGTACGTGAACTGGCAGGATTATGCGAGCCTGTGCATATAGGTATTTCCCCCTCGTTCCCCATTCCCCCTATTCGTCACTCTGACCCTCTCTCTCTCCTTTACATTCTCGCTCCTTATACTTTATCGGAGTGTCTATTTGTTAGGCTGCCCTATAAGCGAGAGAATATAAAGCTCTTTGCTCGTATCATATACGCTATTTAGCAAAATTATTTATTTTATTTTAATGCAAATCTAACGCACGTTTTTTTCAATACAGAGCTTAAATTAATCGCTATTGTTACTTTTATCATGAGAGATTTCGGTGGAAAACAAAAATAAATAATTCTTTCTTCTTCTATCTCTGTCTCTTACACGAACTTTGGTATGCTGTGTGTGGAGCTCTTTATCGAATTGCGCCGTTTGAATCTATAAAAGAGAAGTATCTTCAAAATACATTCTTTCGATGTCTTCTGACGACAAAACGACAGAACACCAGTTAATGTACGACGTCTCAACTCCTCATCGACAAACAACATGCCAATTAATGCAATTATCTTAAAATTTTAATATATTTTTGTTCTTCGAGGTTGACGATAGAATAAATCATTCATTTTTTCTTTCTCCGTCTTCCTTCATGTCTGATTTTCCTACCGAGCCACCGTTTTCCTCGTATCGTCGTCTCACAAATCTTCTCTTGTCTCATCTGTTAAGCCCTGAAATACTCGAGCGTAATCAATGGGAGAGGCAGGGTAGCACAGACGGAGAGTATGTACTGGTGTGTACATTGGCGTCACAACCGCTTCTGCATATGTATATATTCGCGTACACGTACCACCTCCTCTCTTCCCTCTCTGGGCTCCCAACATACATATACCTGTATAAGGTGCTTCCAAAGCGCTGTCACGTAGTGGCAAGATGGCTGGGATTCTCGGCGTGGTTATGCACGATGTCTTGACCACATTCGGTCGAATCCAGTGCAGCGAAAGCAACGCGCGGCCATCTTTTGCGAGAGATTTGGCAAATCGACTGCGACATTCTGAGGATAACAGCGGAGCTTTCGTGGACGCAATATATCGTAACGGCGAAAGTCCTGATCTTTTGAAGCGCTGCTTCAAACATCAAAGATATTCGATGTTTCCTTGAGGAAATCCATTTCGCGTTGCATTTCTATGCATCGCGTGACAAACTTCTGATTTTTAAGTTTGAGATATTAATTAATGTTAATTAAGTCGCAAATTTAGATATTCTCGCGCTAAAGTTTACTTCGGATTAATAGGGAAATGGAGTTCCGGTACTCATCTGCATTTTTGAAGCTTAATTCGTCAAGGTCTTTTAATCTCCAATGTAAAACAGCGTACTAATTAAGCTCCTAATTAAATTCACCGAAGAAAAATCGATTATGAGCTACACGGCAAGCACAAAATCCTATTACTTCTATGGATATTTTTTCGGGATAGTTCTGTATGGACAAACTATAAAATCATTTAAGTAATACATAATTTAATTTGACGTTTAATATTTAAACATTGCAAATTTAGTATATATCACATTAAATCAAATAAACTTGTGTTTTATTTTAATTTTTAGAGAGGAGAATATGCTTTAAAAAGAAATGTATTTTTCTTAAACTCTGCATAAATTACTAGTCCTCGCGAAGCACATTTAAATGAATAATAAGTGGACAGTTTCACTTACGACTTCCCGCATTGTCAACTGTATTCATATAATGCACTTCTCAAGCATAAATTCCACACCGTTATTTATACCGTACGATCTTTCGTAACTCATTATGTAAAGAATTCCTGGAGAGGACACGCGCGGTGACATCGAGGTGATCGCGGTAACATGTCGAGCGCGATCGGCGAAGAGAGGACCAGTCGCCTGTGCAAAAAAAAAAAACACATTACGCACGAGTCAATAGATGACATTAATTCCGTACGTTCTTAAAGCGATTATCGAGATTGGCCTCCGCACGCATAAATTTGCATGTACTTAATCTTTTTAATCTTCCACGAATTTGGTCACTATAATATACCTTGTGATTTGTGGTCAACCACTCAGTCGTCGCTCTTATTTTCTTAGCAGTAAGATTCTCAGTTTTATGATTGATGATACATACGTTTTTGTGTCAGTCTAACAACTATATTAATTAATTATTCTTGCGATTAAATTTGTCATTTCAGTCTTCTTGAAAAGAATTAACTATTGTTCACATTCGATTAATGTTAGTTTACAAAAACAACATCAGCATCACAGATCTATAGGATACAAATTTGGTTTTATAAACTTCCTTACAGGAATTCAGCTTGTCTTCTTTTTCAATTATCGAAAACAGACGCCGCCACACAACGTAGCGCAAAATTGCTCATCCTGCGTGCGTCGAAATAAATTTGACACGCCTGTCTTTACAGTGTAATAAATGTTACGTACCGTTGTAAAGTACACAGGAGAGGCGCGATACTTTATTTTAGTGTCGTTCGGTCTTACGCGCGTTCAGCGCGTATAGAGGCCTCTCTTACCTTAAACGCGCGCGCGATGACGACAGTTTTCGACACGTTGTACCGCACGCAACTGGCGTGTTTCATTTGTCTTGGGTTACAGCGTGACGTAATCGCGGGACTTCTTGTAGTACGCGCGTTATAATAGTCACCGCCGTTGCGAAACATCGCGCGAAACATGCGAACTGACCGCGATGCCGTATCGCACGTTTGTATAACCTAAGGCAAACATCAATTACTTTCAGTCGGCTGCAGCATTTCGTAGATCCTCTGGTGCTTTTGAAATATTTTTATGTAAGTTGGGAAAGAACCAATATATTTTTTTTCAAATACACGTACAATTTTTTCTAATATGAGATCTCTGTAAATGGCTAAACAGTCTGCAAGCACAGCTTTTATACAAGTATGAATATATTTGTACTCATAACAGATGGAGAAAAGAATGGAGAGTATAATAGCAGATGTTAATATTTTATATTCTTAAATCTTTTTACATGGATTATATAGAACTGTATGCGGTATGCGGTATAAGTTATTTATAATATAAAATCATATTTCTTTCTTTAAACCAAGCTTTATATAGAAGTTTATATACTAATCTGATTTTTTTTACGTAAAATTGTCCGTTTTTTTCATGTCCATATTTTTTTTTATACATAAATAACTGAAATTTGATCGTTAATTTCATTAGAAGATTGAGCATCTAGCGTATTACTTTACGTATTAAAATGGACATTATTGTTTTTAATTGGAAAGTTATTAGCTTCAAAAGCTGATTTATATATGTATAAGAATCAATTAACTATTGAGTTCATAATGTTTAATTATTCACATCGTAAAGAATTGAAATTTTAGAAAAGTTTCTAGAAACTATAAAATTTGAAACTTTTTAAATTTTACATCTTGATTAGGATTTTATTTTGGCAGTCACAAGATTGATATAATGTGATATTATGAAATTACGACATGAATTAAACAGAATCGATTTATTATTAATACAGGACATTTTGTAGTATTTATATCAAATTTTTGATATCTCTTTGAGAATTTAGAGTCCCCTTTTCCTCGCATAAATTTCAATCCTCGATATAATCGATGTGATTAATCAGGATCGGAATATAATTCCAGGCATTGAAATGGCACTATTATGGACTACTTTGTATTAACCTGCGCAATCATCGTAATGCACGATTGCTCCGATTAACATCCTGCTGCTGGATAATGATATCCCTCGAAGTATAGTGTACCGTCATGAAAATGGAGTAATTTCAGGCGCGGTCGATCTATTCGCTTTCATCCGGTGCACTGTGTTTTGTTATTCGGCCGAATGTCGGCTAAATGTCTTGCCGCGTATAAATCGCGCGGATAAATTTATTGTGAACCGTAAAATAGTGGCGAACGAGCGTTCGTGGAAACTCGAGCCGCGGCAACAAAAATTGGGGATTAAGTCCTAGGACAGGTTTCCCTTTCGAGCTGTTTAATCGCCGCGGCGCTCGACTTAACTCGGATTACTTGCGCGAATACCTCGTTAAATTGCATAATTTCCTTAGTCCTTCCGGCAAGCATCGTTTTTCTGTTATGGTTCACAGAAAGATGTCTGCGCACACTGCTTCCGAGAAGCTTGAACGTATAATACAATACTGCGACGTTTGTGGGAAATCTAAGTTTTATTTATCAAATTAAATACAATTTTTTTTACAATACAATTTTTATTTATTTCGAAGTTCTTCGAAATTTGAAAGATAAGGGATGTAAAAAAAGAAGGCTATTCATTAATAATGTAAATACTTATTTCATTATTTAATTTTCTTACAAACATTTTTTATTAATATTTATACATAGATTAAGTAAAGATAAATATCCCATAATGGATGAGAATATACGAGCGTGTTATAAAATATGACGCATATAGAATTAAATATAAACGCATAAAAATATCACAGGGTCAGGGAATAGTGAAGTTATTTACAATCTATCTCCATTCTTTGTTCAGTGAAGTGAAAAATATATCACATTGTCTTAAATATTACACATGTTATAGCCTCAATTAATTTTAGGATTATATGTAACAATTTATATTTATATAAATATAATAAATTACTACATATACCAGTATTACTTAAGCAATAATTAAGAATGTTAATCAAGTAACTGCGTTCAAGTGATACCTGTTAAATTCTGCTAATATTTCGACCTTGTATACAGTAAGGTTTCATTCCTTCGCTCTCGTTAAGCTGATCCACTTAATTTATTTATCATCAAATTGTTACTTCCAAATCTTAAAGTCATAATAGTAATGATCGACAATCTTACACTTTACATTAAAATATACTAAAAGTTTAAGTCTATAATAGAATTATGCTAAAATCAATTAAGTTTGTAATGGAATGTAATAAGAAGGCGCTTAAAATACTTTCAGCAGGAGCAAGAAAGAAATATAGCAAGAAATCTATCGAGAACTCTTTAAACGTCATTATAAAATTGCAATTAAGAAACTTCTTTAATCCGAGAGTACGTTTTACATTTGTCATTCTAGAATCAGATTCTTCAGATTGTCTTTTTTTTTTCAATCTTGCGAACAACCGCGTTACACGGATTTTTGCGATATCGATCCCGTTCGCGATGTCATTCGTCCGTTCCATAGGGAGGATGGTAGACAAACTAGAATTTCCGCTCGCGAGGTTCAATTTCGTCTCTCAGAATGAAGGAGAGCGAGCGCGCGGGAGGAGCAAAGGGCGCGTCAGAAATGAGGGTGAGGGCGAAAGGTGGAAAGGCGCGGGAGGGATGGGGGAGGGAGGTGGCAAGGAAGAGTTAGAAAGCGAACTCGCTCGAAAGGGAATATCGCGTCGGGGCTGGATGCTAATTAGCATTTTCCAATTAAGGCGCCGAAGGCGCCGGGATCTCGCGCCCTCCGCCGGGAGATAGAGAGAATCGTTTCGAACGAATTATCTTTCGCGTCGACACTGAGAAATCGCGTTATCGTCCTCGTAATTCGCGCCTTGACTCTCGCATTTGTTGACTCGCATGTAAGAGTAAGATTCGCGTGTGGATTTTCACGGTAACGCACAGTCCCTCTTACGTACGCAATAGTTTGCTATTGTAAAAAATGTTTTTTTTATTCATTAACAATTCGATCGCATATGAAAAATGATGAAAAGTCATTGTCAGATTATATTTCTGTTACATTGCATGTTTAAATGATGAAAAAAGGATGTAAATTATAGATATCTTTTTAGTCTAAATTGAACGATAATAATTTCATTATTCGCACATTCTAATCCTTGTAAGCGTTTTTTCAATTATCCGTGATATTATACTAATGATTGTTCCTGCTGTGCTATATCCAGCGGAGGGCGCGATTCTTCGTGCTAGTCATTTAAATTGCAATTAGGGTGGAATTACGACCGCGTTCTGGACCAACTTGAGCTTTATCTTCGACTTTGCGCCGCTATTTTCCTCGCGTGCCACTACTTAATCTTAACGCGCGATAAACTATTTGGACTTCGCCTTCTTTTTCTCGCTTAGACTCCTCCTTTTTTTTCTTTCTTTCTTCCGGTTGATGGTGCACAGGTTGAAGTCAAAGGATCCCACTATACCTAGCTATTTCCGCGTGTCCAATTACCATTCGCCAATTAAAAGTTGGAACGGTGTACTGGACGTGCTCTAAAAAGGACTTATTCTCGTTCTCGGCTCGAGGAAGCGACTCGATTATAGGAAAAATGCACATTTACGATCGTTCAGAAGAAGCACTGGATTAGAGAGATTGAAGAGCAGAGAACACGAGAATAAGCGGAGAGATTTTATCATTTATGCAACATAACGAGCGAGCCGCGAATGCTTTGCATTTGTACACATAGTAACTGAATTATTTAAAGAAATAATTTCTAATTCTTTTTACCTTTTTCTAGTTCTAATTTTAGTTGTATTTTTGCTAGAAATTTAACGAAGAATAATTTTGTACATGTTAATTAGTTGAAAGATTCCTATTTATTGTTATCATAAATGACGCTTCTAAATAATCAAAATATAAGATTATCAAGGAATTATAATTTAATATTATCAAGTATACATGAATAAGACAGATGTAAGATAATGAGAAAGAAAAGAGAAACGGCTCGAGCGGGAAGGACAGGTGGGAAAACAAACGCGAAAGAATCGGTAGTCTCTAAGGACGGCGATGTTCCGGGGAATTCTCGGACTCCCGAAGACTGCGGCGGCGAGTCCCATAGAAGTAGACAGAGCCAATTACAATTTTCCAATTAAAACGTCCGTCGAGGAGATGCCACCCTCAATGTCGACGAGAGAAAGCCGTGTCTCCGCCGTAAAAAAGGATCGAAGTTTGACCGTTAAAAGTGTTCGTCGATATCGGCGATCTGCGAGACTAGGCGAGACAAGAACTTTAACGAAAATTCTTTGTGACGAATAATACCGTCATTCATAAAGAGTAAAGACGTAAAGATCTATATATTTGGACAACAAAATCTCATTGTATAAAACTAAGATTCCTGAGGGTTAAGTTCAAGTTTAATCTCAGATATTCTATACGTATTTGTTGTTTTGTGTTGGTTTTTTGATAAAAGATCATAGATTTAAAAAAATATAAGCAAGTTCTTATTATATATGAAAATGACAAACTAAATTGACGTCAAACTGGTTCATAAAATGGATCAACAAAATTGAACAAAATTTTTGCTGTAAATGATTGCAATTGTAAAGAACAGTAGTTTCAGTTTACAGTCCGCAGTTCTGAGCGATATTTCAGGGCGTGAAGAGATTTCGGCTATTCGGTCAGCGTCGCGAGCCTAAACGATCATACTGTCGGGTTAATTGCGATTTCCCAATTAAAATGCCAAACAACCACCATAACGCGTCGCAAATGGATGGCTTCAATCGGATTTCCATTATCGTCCTAACGCAGCGATAATTTGCGGCTAAACTCTGGCCGACCATCCAGCTCACCATTATTGTTGCTGACTGTCGTTGAGACCTCGAACACCGAGGATGCGCGTGCGAACGACGGCGAACCCTTGTCGAATTCTCTCACTGTTCCCCTGTCACCCGGCTATTACCTTTGTTTACGGAAATCGTCGTCCGCTCGTCAATTTTGTCGTCGTCGATTTAACTAATGGATTAGAAGATTAGATAATGCGCATCACATGCGTACAAAAGGCTAGAAATGGAAGAATAAATATCGAAGATGCCGTAAATGCTGTGTGTGTGCGTGTGTGTGAAAAGCGTGTCTAAATGTTACGATCGATACAAGGGCTTTTACATCGCATGTACATTGAAACTTTGCTTGTGCTAATATAGCAATGTTTATAGATAGTTTCACGTAAGGGCCATTAAATATTCTTCGAAACGACGAGGTGCGCGACGTCGACGTTTGCGCTCTCATTATTTAACGCGAACCGCGAACTGGCGGCGCGGCGCACTATCGACGCGAAGCTTTTTAATTATTATGTGTATAATTCTCGCGCCGGTTTCTAAAAGGGGAAATTCTCTGGACCATGAGCGCGACCGCAAGAGAAAGAGACAGGTTGGGAATGATTATTAAAAATTCATCTCGAGCAACGCCGATGTAATAATGCATCGTCGGCATCTCGTTTGTGTATACATATATATAGCGACGGTCTTGCATCTTTGACTTGTGTCAAGAAGCGAGGGAGCAAAAGTGAACGAGCGACAAGGGAAGATGCTTGGATAAATAGGTAAATGCTTGTCGCGAATCTGGGACGCCTTTCAACGGGAATATAACGCGGTAAAATTGCAGAATTTGATGCAACAAACAGTTTGTAGAGATGCAAATTTTTCAAAAACAGAAAGAGGCTAGGCCGATCAAAATGTGCCTGAATTTCATGCTTTTTCATTGAATTCTTATGTTAAACAACATGTTAAACGCATATGTATGTTATTTTAAATGTTATATATACACGTATAAAAATAATGGTTTTATTAGTCAAATAAATAAAAATGGCAAGCCATTGTTCTTTTTATATGCGAAACATATGCGTTTGCAAGAATTGAAAGTATTACTTTTTATATAATCTATTTGATTGAATATTTTCTAGTTTCTCAATTGAACTTGTCAATCAACTATCTAAAATGTTCCAAAATATATATTTCAAACTTAACAATTTTTATTCAACGTTAAAATGCAGTTACATATAAAAGATTCGTGTCATTTTTTCTCGCTCGTTACTGCATTTGTTGCGGCGGTTAACAGTAAAGCGGCAATTTAATGAGTGTCATCCGATTGCCAAACGGCGTAAAACAAAGCAATCAGGAATCCGAAACGATCTCGCTGTTCCCCGTGTCGATCCCCCCGTGTGTTCGTAATCGAATTTGTATCGAGAGAGAGTTTCAGCCGAACCGGCAGAAGTAGTACGCGATCGTTTGGCTGCGAGCATAGCGGGGGATTATCGATTACATCTGAATCCGTACGGCGCGCGGCACCAAGGCGCATCATCGAAATTGCAAAGCGCTCTTCCACATCCATCGTCAATAAACGAGAGAAGGAGAGATGGAGGAAGAAGGTACGGGCCAGCGGCCTGGCTTCTGCCAGAATGGCAGAATCATCCTCCCATGGCCTATCATGAGAGAAGCGAGTATATATACGAGCCGGCCGTTGCGCTTATGCCAACGGCAAGGTAGCAATCAAAATATTGCGCAAACGGTATCATGCTGCATGCCGTGCCGGAGCGGCGTTTATTCTGGCACGGCGTGCACAGTGCGATTGTTGGGCTAGTTAGGCCAGGTGAACACCCGACGGTAACGAGCGTCTCCTTTCTCTCTATCTCTCTTTCTCTCGCTTGAAACATTTCCACGAAGATATTACCTATACAGTTTGCACACTTTCAACCATAGATATATGTATTCATTATAGTCGTCGACATATGCTAATTGTTAATAATTATACACGATTTCATTGTCTAACATGTCGGTAATTTAGGGAGCTAGGTGATATTCTCTTTTCACTATAGTTTTTATTTGAAAAGATCGAAGCGATAATTCTGAATCATGCTGTTTGATTGAATTATAAAAATACTAGACAACGCGCATTCGCAAGGGTTGTTTCTTCTTGCTTGAACACGTGCACTAAGCCTGACTCTTGCTAAAGTTTAACCAGCGAAACGTCGTGTAAACGAGCGCTCGACGATTTCACGAGTCGTGTACCCGCCGTTGCGCAACTCACCATCACCGCATGACGGCGTCGTTGTTTTCTGACTGGCATTTTCTCGCTTCCCCGACTAATAATGGAATAATTGGAAGAGCGCGCGTCTCACGATGCACGCGGCGGCAAATAATGGGCACGTAATGATCACGAAATGGCAAAGCGCTTCCGTACACGCGAACGTCGTTGGAAAGAGCTATCGGAATTACATCGATATTTGAACGCGCGCGCGGTCATCAGAGACAAGTATTAATTAAATAGAAAGCGAGTGAGATTAGGGTAGCGAAAAGTACCGTTCCGGTCATTTGTATCGGCCAGGTTGGTGCTCCTAAGTTGAGCTAAGGTTTTAATTAGGTGGCTTAACTAATTTCGTAGTTAAATCTTTGGCCAATTAATTAACTAACTTGGCTTGTTAATTATGATAAGTAGATAAGCTACCCTACATATTCGGCTAAGGTAAATTCCAGTTTGCCATTTCATTTTACGATTTTGTCTACTGCAGTCATTTAATCCATTGCATTGACGTCACTTGGCGAGGTTCTAATAAGTTAACTAATTATTCTAACTAATCAGTCGAGTGAACTAGCTAATCTAGAGTAGTAATTCAGTTATCTGGCTACTTTAGCTTTAGCTCCAGCTAAGTGAATTAACCAATTACGCAAGTTAATGAACAGCGCCGAGCTCAGGAAAGTTCAGTGAAATTATTAAACGTCGATTAAACTCCCGATCGCAATTGCTCTATACCGCCCCGGTCAACTGTACGGCCAGTTGAAAAATTTCACAATATTGTCAGGCGTCACGTTCCATAGTTTCGTCGTGAAATACCAGCGGTACACTCGGTACAGGCGAGAAGCTGCAGCGGGGACGTGTCTCATGATTTTACGGAGGTATTACAATCTTGCGAGGCGTAATTTCGGCGAGTCCGGCGTAATTTCCTTGGGCATTTACGAGCTCTCCGGCTGGTTCGACCCCCAAGGGCTCGTCATTCCCTTTCCCCCTCCACCCCTCACCGTCGTCGTCTCGCAGCACCTTCTCCTTTCCATTCACCTGGGGATCTCTTCTGAAGCACGGCCCTCCCAGCCTCCGATGTCCCATAAGCGATGGCACTCACAGTCGCCGACATTTACGATCCTAAGTGGGCGATGGTCATACCAAAGTAAGTAAAGTATAACCTCCTCGTCGTCCTTCACCCGCTCATGTCTCCTAGTCTTTCTCTCTCTCTCTTTCTTACTTTTCCATCTCCCTGCCCCCCGCGCGCGCGAATGCAATATTTTTTGCCTATAAACTCGCCTCCCCCAAGACGTGCGTTCGCATCGTTTTTCACGGATATACCGCGATATATTCTACGCGCGATTCTCCGGCGGAAACTTACGCGCTCGCAATTCACGACGCATAACTACGTGAGATACTGCATGCGGTTCGAAATCGCGCAGCCTTCATGTTCCTCCCTCGCTTTCTTACCTCGCGATTGATCTCTATTACATCAGGAATCCTTTTAAATTTTGGATCGGTCTTGATTCACTCGAAACAGTCGTGTGAAATAGATTTTAAAAATCGTGTAATGTTTTTTTTGTGAAATTATCTTACGATAAAAGTAGCTCTATTTTATATTTTAAGTTCTCAACACTTTCTTTCATCTGCAAACTTTTCTAATTAAATTAAGATTTTTTTTGTCAAAAATGTCGGTATATTAATTGCTTATATCGACTTTAAATTATATAAACATAAATATGAAGAAAAATAATTACGTTCCTTTATTCTGAAATTATTAAACGTTTAATAGAAGTAAAAAAAGAAAGACCGTTTCAATTTGCCATTTCAATTCCGTTCTATTTATATCTTTGCGATAATTGTAGGTCTCGAAAGATCAATCGTTTCCATCGTGATTGACGAAAATGAAAAGGAAGACTTCACCCTTTCACGCGACCACTGGTTACAATTTTAGGGGCGCGATCGGCGTTGGCAGTTTGACCAGTTACATTGCTTTTGTGCGAACCGTCGACTACAAGCCACCATTGCACCCCCTCCGATCGATCGATCTTCCACGAGTATGCGTGTCACAACAATTCCTTTACGTTAACCGACGTTTATCGATCGTTCGAGGTCGGTTTTTCCCTTTCGTTTCTCTTAAATGTAGCGCGATAATCCACAATTTTACTAAAACAAGTTTGGCCAGTCTCGTTTTCTTCCTCTCTTTCTCGTAAGGTCCGTCCTTCCGGTTAATATATACACACATATTGATAATTATTTATTAGTATTTTATTTTTTCCGCTGAATTTTTTGCTATTGAGGCAAACAGGATGTACAAATAAAAAGTTTGTTAAAAAAATATTACATAGAGCTATTATTTTATCTGAAAAAATATTTAAATGTAAATAGATATTTTTTTCTTTTTTTTTAACCAAATTTGAAATACTTCAATGTTTTAACAATTTTGACGGCTCGGAAGTGTATTTATTCGCTTTTTAATAAAACAGTCGTTAATTTATTTTTCTTACGGGGCGTATATGCGATCTACATGAAATGCGGAAGAGATGAAGCTATAATTGTTCTCGTGAATGTCGTTTTCCCTATTTTATTACATTCGTTCTGGAGCCTACGTGAACGCTCTCCTGCCCTTGTCTCTCGCTTGTACGCTCTTTACAGCGAGCACCGCTGCAGGCCCCGTGCAGTCAGCGGCTAATCTGTGGATTAACGCGCGACACTATAGGAATTTATAGCGCGGAAAGAGAGACAGGAGAGATGGTAATCGCGCGCAATGAAACGCGGTAAAGCGCGCGAAATTCCCGCGCCGGGAGACAGCATACATTTCGCGGCGTGCCGCACGCGCACGTTAAAGCGAATTTACGCGGTTTCGCCTTTGACGACGATCATGTCTCCGGATGAATCATTCGAGGCGGGAAAGAATCGCGTAAACGATTACACGTGGATATCCGCGGCTCGGAATATCTCGCTCGTTTCGCTTTGCACATGGAGGTAAAGATTGCATTTATGTACGAGTAAATTGTGGAATTATCTATAATCAAATCCTCGACACGTCGCGTCGTTGCGATATAGATATATTGTGACAAACGTCTTATATATATGTTGCCCTAGTTAAACTCAGTACTTCATATTCGCGAAAACGCTTTGGCCTGCAACTGATCGAATAGCTCACTTTCGACATGGATTTCAGCGAAAACTCGTTGAACCAATTTCATCCGGGATGGTCGCCACCAAGCGAATCGCATAAATTCGCCTTTGCCGTGATACGACTCTCGATCCATCGTGGAATCATTCCGATTCTTCGTTGAACGGAATCGACTTCGCGCGCGCGCTTGCCCGTCCCGTTTCCGGCGCAAATATCGCTTTTTGCCTCGTCCAACTTGTTTACGGCAATATGGGACGCGGGCTATCTCTCGGATTGCCGTTGGTATTTTTCGTAATTCCTACGCTCGTAAATCGAATTTCAACTGGCACGCGTGAGATATATGCGGTAAACAAAGTCGAGTGCGCCGTGCGCATACGTTCGTCGCCGCCGCCGCCGCCGCGCCGATCGACGCATATTAAAGGGCTTCGACGTTTCGGAATTGGACGCGTCGCTCGACGAATGCCGATGGTATCGACGCGCCTGATAAATACGCCTTCATTGAGTTGTACATTGATGTTGAAATGAAGCCCTTTATATGTTTCACCCTGCGACGTGAATTTATTGGACATTTTCAAAGCCCATTAGTGACAAGAGGTCTCGCATACTATGAAAATGTTTTATTTTTCTTATATATTGTATATATACATATACGCATACACACAATATAAATACATATATATAACGTACATATGTACATATAAAAGCTGTTCAATTTTAAGATATTAATACACATAATGAAAAGAAGTAATTCGCTCTATGGGTTTCATGACAAGATATATTAATGAGTTAGGATTAATAATATTATCTTCATGAATCTCTGAACTAAATAAACCGCATCTAAACCAATTAATCTTAAATCTCAAAATTTACCTAAAAAAAAGATTTACTTTTAGTTAAGACTTTTTAATCGACCCAACTGCCATGGCTATAATAATCGCCATGACAATACGACTTTTGGTCCTTAGATTTAGTTTTGTTAAAGAATAAATATAAAGTCTTCTGAATCCTTATTAGTTTTTAATTTTTAATAAACCGAAATCAAAATCCAGTGAAAAATGATCTCAACTAGTGTGTTACTAGTGCCGGTCTCTTCTCGTCACTCGGTTCTCCATTCAGTTTTACGACCTTCGATAATTATCTCGATCTAAAGGAGACTGCGAGGCTAACCAGCGTCGTCATCCAGTACCTCGGAGAGCACGTAGAGCGGTTGAAAGGTTAAGTGTAATTTCGAGCGAGTACAGTGCGAGGTGACGACGACGACGACGAGATACAGCGTGGGCTCGTCGGACGAGACCTCGCTGTAACGGAGGTCGATGTCCTCGCGGACCTTTCGAAACTGCCGTGGAAGCCGCGCGCGCAGTCTCGTTAATCCTCGTGGCGACTGTCCGCGCGAACTCCTCGCGCAACTGCATCTCCGTACCTTTGTAAGGGGAAAAAAAATGAGGACGCCGCCATTTCTCGGGGTATACCTTTGGCGAATCAATAATTGGTCGTGTGAAAGTATATCGTCGTTGAATCTCGCGAATCCGCGTGTATTCCATGATCCTGGACTAAATTCGACTGCCAGGAGAAACCTGGGAAATTCCGAAATTGCTTTTTCACGAGGCAGCACGTCTACCATTCGTTTTTCCTGGGATACCCCGCGTGCGTAGCACGAACTGGGCTCTGTCGGCTATTTTGCTAGCAACAGTAGCAACCGCACCGTCACGTTTTTGCGAGGGCGAGTATCGCAATCGACACCGCTTCGCGATCTAATCAGCAAATGAGCGGGGACACACGTGACGCGTCGAGTGATTATCTCCGCTCTGCTCAGAATGAAACGAAGGCGGACGTATTCGCCAACGTGGTCGGCATTCAACGCCCGCGCCGGGTTGTTGCGGTTCTGTCAAAGTTCAGCCCTCCGCGCTACGGCACCCGGTTCGGTGATTAAACGTTCGAGTTTTCCGGCGGTTTCAACTGAAATATCTGGTAATGGTCGCGCACTCGCACTTGCGGCAGCGACCATTACCGTAATTATCGCGCGCTTTTAATTTTCTCGCTCCGCATTTGTCGCCTCTTCACGGATGCAAAGTGGACACTTAATTAGGCGCAAACTAATCGGAAGGCGCATGAGAATTTGCATTCGCCTGGTCGACGCGAGTTAACATTTTCTTCGTACACGTATTTATTTGAATTTTTCCTAACACGCGCATATTTTCGAACTTTTTCAATATTTTCTTTATTAATATCTTTTTTATCTATACAAATGTAGAGTAATTTGAAAAATTATCCTGTGGCTTATTAAAGAAAGTGAGACAAATGTCTTCTTGTGGATTGCTTTTTACAATATACATATATTTCGTGCACGTGTGAAATTATGGTAATAGAATTATACTTAAAATTGATTTAATGTATAGTATACGGAGATAATTTTCTCTTAAAATTTAATTACCCTGAAATTATGGTAGTTGTGGGACAACCCAACACCAAGAATTTTATACGAGCTATTCTGATTAATATTCACCATAATAAAAAATATTAATATTATATGTATTACATTAAAATATAAAATATGTTTGATTAATTTTACTGAAATATATCTAGAAAATTTCAATAATTTTTCAAAATTTACCAATTTGCTTGGTAATTTTTGTCACGTTGTTTGTAAAATGTCTTTTGTATATTTTAAAAATTTCTTGGTTGACAAGTTGTCCCAAGTTTGTAGTGAATTTAAGGGTAAAATATAACAAAAAATTCTCTCCGTGTAGTTACACGTATAATATTACCTGTCATGTATATATTTTTATTGTTTGTCCCATACTAAACTTCATAGCTCATGAACTTTGACAATCTCTTATAATTCTAATTTGGCGCAAGAGTATAGGTGGGATCTAAAACTTATTGCTACGTTTTTATCGCGCGTAACTCGAACGTTGGCGAACGTAATTTGGCTGCGGCTCGCGCGTTCGTTGGAAATTGGTTTTATCGAATATTGGCTTCGCACGAAAAATATATTACATTCCATTACGTTGGAGAGATAGCGACGTTTTTCATGCCCCGAAAGTTTGCGATGACGTTCCGGACGACGCGACGCGACGCGACGCAGCGATGCATCGGCGTTCAGCATGGTGTTGCTGTTTGCCCGCCCCGTCCATTCCGTCGATGTCTGCTGCTTTGTTTGACGTAAACGTGCAAGCATGTCGCATATGGCAGTCGGGAAAAACAGCCGTGTTGTCGAGAAACGGGACATTTGCGCGTACAAAGAACTGCATACTCTAGAGATTAAAAATCCAACGTCGCTTGTGCAATTCGTTTTCTACTGGCTGGCTCATACAGTCGGCTGAAATGTCCAGTAACATTTAACATCGTCGACACTCGATATTACTGCATGTTGATTAACTCTGTGTATCTATCCGGCTATGTGAAAGATATTAGTACTCTTAAAGTACTGATGACGTATTAAGGTGATGAAAAATAGGGAGAATAAACAGTGTTCCGTAACAGTTATAAACAAACTTGATGCATATGCATTTAACTTTTTATAAGACACTGATATATTTTAATACTTTGAGTATATGATGTGCATGATTGATATAATATTATGACACACAGGTGTTCTAATAACCAAGTGATATAATTGAGTATACTTATGTGATTGATATAAAATATTATGACGTGGTCTAATAACCAAGTGATATAATATTGACAATGATGTAAAATATTCCAGTGATTAAATAACGATAAATGCGAAAGATAAATACGAAAGTGAGAGGTGTTTTTCTTTCTGACAAATATTTGTGTTTCATGTTTTTTCCGCAATTTTTTGCACTAATTATCTTTTTCAAACAGATTTCGATTTTCTGCTCGATAGACGGTTATAAAAGCCAACTTTCAATACAGATTGAAAAACATGTATTATATTAATGCATGTAGATTAAATTGTATTTTTTTTGCGCCGTTTGTTATTCATACTTTTATTGCACTGCATGTAATCCAGGGTAATTCTATCAAGTCTACTGTATTGCTTATTATAAAATGAAACCTCTATATGTTTACAAATTCTATATTATCAGATTTTATATCTAGTTTTATTAACGTTATGAAATAATCCTGAAGTCAGAGGATTACAGAAAGTGATTGCGAACGATGGAGAAGAGTTATGTCACGTCGTCCAGCACAGAACGAAGGGGGGGGGAAGTGACTTTTAACCCAGGTTACTTCCCCTCCTCTGATGTACTACTCGCAGCCCTTTAAGGTCCTGTCACGCCATAGGATCACCCGGGATTATTATGACTGTCACGTGCGCCGCGAGGCTTTTGTCGGTCCTCGTCGTTACGACGACGAGCAACCGCGATTTTTCCGGCTTACGTCGGTACGCGCTATGAACTTGAGAGCCTTAAGAAGCTTGGAGGTGTCCTAATATATTCGCAACGCTTGATTCCGACCAATCATTTCTCCTTTTCTTCCCACAGTTCGGACCGATTCAATGCCCGAATGTGAGAACCAGCTGTGCACGAATTACAGCATGCACCTGTTGTTCTTTCGATGAATTAACGGAATATTATATTCTAATTTTTAATAATTGAAATAGTGTACATAAGCGCATAATATATATGCAAATATGAATTTATAAATATTTAATTGTTTAGATATTCAATAACAGTCGACGAAGCGATATAAAAGTCTCTTTCACATATTAAAAATAAAGATATAACATTTTATATAAACGAAAATTATTTGCACACTAGACGGTATTATTACAATTTACTTAATTCAATGTAAAACTATCGTGCACACATTTCTGACACAGAATAACACAATGTCTATTTAATACTTTTTTGGTGCGGTCAAATAAAAATATTTTGACCGCAGAGAATTGTTGTTTTGATAAATTGTATAATTATTTGAGAGAAAAATTTTTTAAGTTTAGTATTGGACATATAAAGTTTTAATATTTATTTGAAAAATTTTTTATTCTACGCGTGTGGAACTGATAAAATTGCAAAACAACCGCGAACAAATGCCATATTCTGTTTTATAACAAAATGTTCCGTATAACGATTCCGATATCTGTACTGAATGATGTGAAAAGATCATTTTACGTGCAGTGAGAAAAAGTTCCGCCGATCTTGCGCATGGCAAGGATTTTGCGCTCATGTATACACCCAGCTTTGGGGGGGAAACGAGCTCCTCCTTCCGACCTGGCAGATTTTATCGCAGGAAAAACCACGTCAGTAGTCTCCCGGCAATCTCGTACGATTCGAATTTCGTGTTTCCTCTAGCCGGGTATGTGCGAGATCGACGCTAAAAAATATCGGAGCGGCCGGCCCGGAAGTCTCAGGAAACCAATCGTGCGAGCTGCACGCCTGTAAACCTATATGCCAATTTCACGGAGCTGCCGCTCCGAAGAATGGCGTTGGGAAAATTGTGGGAGACCTCTTTTCACCGAAAGTCGTACGATTTCCGGCCAATCGTGATGTACTGGGTTATTTGTCGACGTTCTTTTCACGTCGCAAATTTCGACCTTTCTATCATCGATTGGGCGCACGCGATGAGAAAAGTAGAAACAATTTTTAGAAACAATTATTACGTTAATATCATGAATATTAATACAACAATTGTAGCAGACATTGACATATTACTCTCGTTATTGTTAAATTGATAAGTAGATTTACTACGTATATGTTTTGCTACGTCGTAATCAATGTTTGGAGTAGGCCAGTTATAAATGTTAGAATATTATAAATGAATGAAACTTGTTTTACTTTCTTTCTCATAATTTTGCAAGAACATAAATTTATATGCTGACTGCATTAACGACGTAAGAGCATCCTCTCGTTTTAAATACATGAATTTTTAACGAGCCGTCTTGGAAAAAGATAATTAACAAAAAAAATTCCAGCAATATTATAAGAAATGATATTAACGAGATAATATAATACTAAGATGTTTAATAAAAGAACAATTTAATTATATTTTAAACGTTATATACTTTATTTCTGAAATAAGAGCTTTAAGGATATTTCGAAATGCTTCTCTCTAGACTCTAGATAATCTCGATATTAAATCGGAGCAACGCGACGATTTAAACAAATTAGAAAATAATAATAGGAATAATTAAGCGAGATTCAACATTTCCGTATTACAGCGATATGGCGGCGGTGAATAATTTAGAATACTCGTAACGAGGATTGCGCATATAACTTTGTTCCGCGGGGGAGGAGGGGACGAAATTTTCAGCGAGCTTCCGCTTTTGTGGTCGCGCGGTCCGTCGTCTTGTAATTAGCGTTGTCGAAGTTGTCGAAGGTGGTGCTCGAATCGTTGAGACCCCGGAAACACCCGGGCGTATCGCGCGTGGAATCGATACCTCGGTTATCCCCGCATCCCCCACGCTCTCGTTCCCGCCCCTCTACTTCTCTCACTTATATTCTCTTTCTTCCTGCTGACATATATTTCTCATTCTTATGCCATGCATCCGTGACGCTCTACGGGCTCATCTTTTTTTTATACCATGCAAATAGTTCTTTATTCGGACAATAGCAATAGTTTGTTAACTCGATTTTAAGTTTTTCAGTATATTATATGACATTTTATATACTCAATTTCGCTTTGTACAGATTATATTTTATATTATATACGTATTATATGTGTACTTGTAATTTTTTAAATTATTTTCGGTTTAAAATGTGACTTTTTCCTCCTTTTTCTAGTGCATTAGCTGGCATACTATTCATCCCTGCGCTTTAATATAACGTCTTCAATATGCTATTAATTCACAATAGCTGTTTTCTCGTGTCCCATTTTCCATCATGCATTTTCCTTAGGATTCAAGGGCCTTGCCTTAGAATGAAAATAAGCCTTCTTCTGTCCTCTGCTTCGCCTCTCTCATTCTCTTTCCCTTAGATATGTGCATACGCGCGTATATAGGAGTGGTAACATGTGTGCTCGACGTTGTGCGCTCTGCGTGGTGGTATAACGGGCAGATGTACGCTGATTAGAAACTCACAGAGGAGGCCCGCTTTTATGAGCGATATAACAACCGACCAAACCCTCTCCTCCTTCCCTCTCTGTCTTTCTCTCTCACTATCACATACTCTCTTTCTGTCACATATTCTCTTTGTCTCTTTTCTTCTTAGTCCGAAGTATCGACTTTAGTCGGCACGAAACACTCGGGTCTCGGCTCACGGCCATATTTTTGACCGAAAATGGGCCAAACGTATACGTCGCGGACAATTACGCGAGCGTTAGAGGACCGTAAAACGCGCAATGAAAACTCCGCCGTCTTATTTCGCTTTTATTAAGCGCGCCCGACTGGGCACTACACCAATAATTGATCTTTATTACGTTTTACGCAAAACTCGGGACTCCGAGAACGCGAACGCGGTTGACTCGATCGCGAGAGAAAAAGCGGAGACACGCCGCGAACGGCAGAAGTCGAAGAAGTGTAAACACTGCACAATGATTACAAGCATGTATTTTCCCCATTTAAGTATCCCGAGGTAATTCGATCGAATTGTACGCGATGGAATCACGCTCGAGTAGCTCTTACGGGGAAAGTTACAGGCATTGCAGTGGCCGCGCTTTCCTTTTTTTTCCATCGAATATGTTAGCATTATCGAAAGTGTATATACGCGCGGCTTAGAAAGCGGAGGAAAGCGAAAATTGCGATTTCAATTTTCTGAATTTCGAAAGCAGAAGTTGGGAAAGTATCGCAGAATTAAGGAGATTACTTGATAATCGTAAAAATATCATTGACCTTTACGTCTTTATTAATTGTCGCCAGAAATAATGCTATATCAAAAATGTATGGTCTTCATAATCAAATCATTTTATGTCAACTTATATAATACGTGTACCTACAATTATATTTATGATCATTTACGTATGAACTAACTTGTATTATTTTAATGGCTTTTTATATAAAATTATTTTTTAGTAAATTAAACAGAGTTCTCTCTTTATAGATTTGAAGCATTGTTACATCTCTTCTCTCACCTTTTTTTATGAACAAAGCATACCTTTAGGCACTTTTTTTCCGTAGAAGAAGAACGTAAAGAAAATAAATAACAGAGTATGTAACTGTCTTTTAGACAGTTGTAATTGTCTTTTTCGCCAATTCAGTGCATTATCAAACTTATCGCACTTGGTGATCTCAGCGTGATAATATTATCGTCGTGCTCATGGCGGACGGGGCAAACAAACACGCGAGCGATATTCCCCGCTTGTCATCTCGCGTTAATGATCGACTCTGGTCCAGGTAACGTCCGCGCCTGCGACGACGAGGATGAGAGGTTTCCTCTCGCTAACCACTTTAGCTCGTAATCTCGTAAACCGACCGCACGTTCAGGCCACGTCGAAGGCTGTGCGACCCGACGGCGCCGCGCGGCGTGAACTATCGCGCCCCGAGCAGCTCGAGAAAGTTGCGAGTCGCTAACTAGAAATTGATTTTGTGCCCTCCCCCTAGTTTGATTTTGCGTCGCACCCCCCCAAAAATTACGGGCTTTACTGCCGCGCCGTGCTCTCGCACCCCGTTATTAGACCGTGCACTATCGAGAGTTTTACCGGACGTATATACCCCTCTGTGTCTACTCACTCGGAGAGTGAAACTCTTCGGCGTGAATGTCTACCGGGAGTCACCGTGAAATGTATGTTTACCGAATAAAACTGAAAGTCAAACTCGAAATATTTATAAAGTTAAAATTGATATTTATCGCAAAATAATACTTTTCGAGAGCCATTTTCAAATTTAGGTTGTTGTTGCTGTTGAGTGTCATTCTTGTAGAATAAAATCATCATATTATCTATACATATATAACATCTGGATAACATCTTTAAATCTTTGTGAAAAATTGTTTTATTGTGAATTATTTATAATTATTATATATGAACATCAACGTTCTCTAAACGTAAAAGTTTTCAGTGAAGAAATATATCAAAAGCAGTGTAAAATTTACTTATTTCACTGAAAGTTTATTCTTAAACTTATATGTCTTACTACCTCCATGTTTAGCAAAAATCCTATTGTTGAAAGTAAAACTCACGTGAACAGATTGAGTTTATGATTATGGAATTGTGTATAATTATCTCTGCTGAAGTTTACAATTCAATATCGTTGTATCGAGAATAAAACTCTTGTTTGGATATATCTATCGAATTTATTCCACAGATTGCTCGAAAGATCGTGCTATCAAGACTCGTGTTTAGAGTAAAAGTCGCGCGTTTACGAGAAATGGTTTTTAAAAGCAATATTTACTAGTACCTCATACCTCACTTTTAAAGGCAATATTTACTGGTACCTCAATCAAGTAAGTCACTCTTTCCACGAATCTTAGCACCGTTGAAACGCCGTGCGACAATCGATTCTCGAAGAATAAAACTTCGAGCGTGCCATCGGGCTTTATTTGCATCCGCTTTCGCGGAGAGCAGCGATCGTACCGGTGATCACTGGCGACGATAAGCCGGTGAGGAGGGTGTCGGAGATAAAATCGTATCGAATTTCTCACTGTGCTTTTACACGCTTTATTGCCGCTGTATCGTGTTCTGTGCGGCAGTGTGGGTATTACCGTAATTAGAAAACGATCGAACCGGTGAGCGCAACCGATGAAGACAGCTTGATTTAACCCTTTGCATCTGAAGCACAAATTATATCGCGTGGTCCAGGTAGATTCCATTGTTGTATACCTTCGCTGTATACTATCGTTGATATTACCATCATGTTATATCATCATATTATATGTAACTTATTCGATCGTTTTGTTTTGTCATTAGGAAATTAAATAAGCTTAACAGAAATAAGAATCTAGATTTTATTTGTCTAACGATTCGCATCATAATTCATCACTCTATTCATATTTTTGTTAACTTTGTGCATAATCTGAAAGTTAGGAAGATTGAAAGGAGAAAAGAGCGCAGAATTTTCGGAATTGTATATCCTGCAGTGTAAATATACCGCGACGTAATATGAAACGGTGTGGGTCGCTCATTATACCGCATCGATCGCTTCCCGTTAGTGAGCTTCCTGTCAATAATTTCACTTATTTTTCTCTTACGCGGAAGCCTAAAAAGGTAAAAGGCGGAAGTCCATTTTCCGTGCCGCGATCGCTTACCGCTGCGTATATACGCCATGACGAAATTCGCGATCGGCGGCGGCGCGATCGCTTTGAAACATGCAACGCGCCTCGAACGGTATTTCGCTGAGACGGACGGCCGACCGGCGCGTTATTCCAGTCCGAGCTCTCCGGGCAACCGCACCACCAGTCTTACGGTTTTCGCTACCGCCATCCTGTCGAAACACCGTACGCATGCGAGCGTGAATGTACACGCGCGCGCGCGCGCGCACGTTTGTGCCGCCTGCTTTCGTCGTTAAAGCACACGCTGACATGACGCCCGCCGTAATCGATGTCCGTGGCGAAGTTCCTTCCCGTTGGCCGCAGAAATTAATTTCAAACGTCGTCGGCGTCAGCAACACCACGGCGAATCGATTTCAAATATCACCGCCGCCGAGTTCGAAATAGCAGCATTAGACTTGTCCCGCGCACTGATTCGAAATTGAATCTTATCGTCTTATTATATTCAGACTGTTTCGCAGTTCGCGAGATGGAGAATTGAAGATTATTTTCTGTTACGGACTGAAATAGTTGTAAGATTGAATCATTGAGCTTAATGATGTGTCTGTGTTGCAATTATTTATAGTTAAGAATTGAGATGTGCATCATCAATGCATGACTATCGACATTTTCGAAGTCGCGGAATCTTTGCATTATTTATTGCTTTAATTCCAAATTCGGTAATATATATTGATTATATTCTTCACTAATTATTATATATACTCTTATAAGAATTTCCTTGGCGTAAATTTGGGTAAAATTTTTCCCCTCTTGGTTTCTTCATATATTTTTCACTATAATATGATTTCAAATTTATTTCTCTCTGACTTCCTTGAATTTAAAATTAATCATATTACGATTAATATAGAATACTAATCACGTATTCTTCCAGCGTTGACAAGTAACTGACAAATATGTTTCATGCATGAAGTGTCTGCGATGTGAAAATAACTAGTTGCGCATTTCATCAAACTTTGAGAACAAGAGTCTACTGTTCGATCTAAACCTTGCACCTTGTAAAACGACCTCGAACCCTGATGATATCGTATCAAAGACATAACCAGTGTGCGCGCATCATCCGGATGATAATCCATCGCGTATACGGGGTGTCCCGGGTATATATCCTGCATTTTTTTTCAAACTGAAGTTACTTTCTTCGGCGAACATTTTATCAACGCCACTTTTCACATCTTATAAACATTTTAATTATTGTGCTATGAATTAAGATTTTGTAACATCCAAATTCACATGATGAAAATTAAAGTTTCGTCGTCTGTTAGAATAAAGCTTAATTTTCGGAAATTATTTCGTAATTGATAATTGTTCATAATTTGTGAATTGCGAATCTCGAAGAGAAATCTGCTTGAAATCGAAGAATTCTCAAGACGAATCCATGGCGATAATAGTTCCGGAACACGCTGTATATATGTGCGTATTACGCCGACGAGCACCTCGACAAAGGAGCCTCTCGAGCGTAAAGCGTGTCAGAGCGGTTGGGCTTGACATGCGAACATGATCCAAGAGAGCGAAACGCAGAGAAACGCACGCACGTGTGCGGGGGAGGTGGGTGGCACGGCCGGGCAGGGTGGTCGAGTGACGGGAACGGGGCGCGGGTGCATCGATTTAGGGGGGGGGAGGAAGGGAATCGATAAGGGGTTGGGGGGGGGAGTACGTGTAGCCGAGCAGATTTATTGGATCCAGAGGGGGCTGCAAATCCGGCAGGATCAGCGTAACCAAAGAGCGGTGCCTACTAGCGTACTAGAGAATCGAACTGAAGGGCAAAGGGGGAAGGCTGACAGGGGAACGGAGAAGGGGACGTGAAACACGGGGATCGCGGATGAAAAAGGTTGCGTCCGTGAGTGCACCGTTCGTTTGACAGCCCTAAACAGGAGTGTGCCATATAGAAACGGAAGTGGGAACTGAAGGATATGCTGAATGTCTTTACGTTGGATGAAAGCGTGTCACGCAAATCTGAATCTTTCTGCTTGTGCAAATTTAACTTTCACACATTCGCTTTTTATAAGATAAGATGTAAAATAAGTGGAAAATTTAGTTATGTCTTTGTCTGCAAGATAATCTGTTTTCTTGAAAGTTGGCAATGATTAATAAATCCGATATTCAGTTTCTTTCAAGAATTGCTAGTATGTAAATTAAAATAAGAACACAATTGAAAAGATGAATATTTTAAATTCCCAATATTTTATAATAAAAACGGTGAACTAGTTTTTGATTTAATTTACGCAAAATCAATTAATAAGTCGGTTAGATTAAAATTATGTAATGTAAGAAAATGTAGATTACAAAAAAAATTAATAGCTGCAGACTATTTTGAAGTGTTAAAAAAGGCTACAATATTGTAACGTAAATTATGTTTTAATGTAATGTTATTTTCAAGCGAAATGACGTCTAGAAGGTAACATTACAATGTAAATGCTACATAGACTTATGTTGTTTTCATCCAGACTGTGGTTCTGCACTTTTAAAATGTGTTTCATTTCCAAAGTTGTCAGGAGTTATATTTTGTTTCGCGAGTTAACCGATTCAAATACTTTTCTCTGTGTTGTTTTCATGTTGCTTCTGCATCGAAAATTCAAGAGACTCGGTATTCTCGCTGGCTTGGTTCTCGCGAACCAAATTTATCATTCAACATGAAATTTCTATCTCTCGCTTTCCCAGATGTTTAGTCCAACCCCAAATGTCCATCTCTAATATTTCGTTCACCTAACCGTATTATCATCGCCAAAGAAGGTCCCATGGCACCGAGGTCCAAGGGGAAACCCGCTGCAACGTTGGAATGGCAGAGGGTTGTTTTTTCATACCTAATGGAATTATCGCGCACAATGCGCCATCCCGTCTACCATCCTGACTAACATTCGCACTATATTTTGAGTGTCAAAGTCTGTCATTGTCACTAAAGATAGAATTAGGGAAAGAATTCTATGGAAAAAGAAAAAGAAAAGGAAAAGGACATCGACAGTCGTCCCTGCGGAGATCTTGTTCGACGTTGTAGTACACCGACCTCCGACCTAATTTCGACCAGATCAAGCGGGACGTTCTAGTCGCACATTCTTGCCTCGAATTGGCGGGGAAAGTTCAGAAAATTATACGAAATTCCATCAGTGTCGACGATAATGCCACCGAGCAATGATTACGATAAGCGATACGTTCGTGTCTAAAATTATTTTAAATTTCTTTTCGCGTGATCGTAGAAATTTGTGACGAAGGTAATGCACTATATAGTACATCGCGAATATACGAATAAAAATAAGTACAAAAGGTAGAATTAAAAATATGAAAAAAAGACGAAATCACTCATAGCAAAAATTTGCACATCACTGGTATATCGATGTTGTCTGTAGCGTAGGGATGTGAGACCTTTACATATGCGCCTCGTACGCCCCTGGGGGGGTGCGAGGTGACTGAATAATCTCCTGCCGCGCCCTGTTCCCAGACTCGTATTTACACAGTGACCCAAAACTATCGTTGCCTCTTGTACAAATTCTTTGACCAATTCGTAGTCGATTTTTCCCGAATAAAAGTGTCTAGCCAATACTTGTTGAATCATAATACAATTTGATAACAACTAATAAATAATTAAATCTTATTCTTTAATTAAATTTGTGAATGGGCTTTGCTTTAGTAGGATTTTAAAGATATATGTTCATAGCTTATTATAGCAATTCTTGAGCCGTTTAATTTTTTCCATTTTTAAGCTGTTAAATGCAAATTAAAGTAGAATCTTTTGAGAGAAATGTCGTTTGATTAAATTTTTGTCGAGCAAAAATGGACTTTAAGTTGAATGAAAACTCTATGAAAGAAATGACGATGATTCTGATACACTCGGTACAAATGGCCAAAGCGAGTACACTAAATTCGCATCTCATCACTTGCGAGTGCATATAGATTTGCGTAGCTCATGTTGCGTGCAGCAGTTGTGCCTTCTGGCGCCGCATTGTGCGTGCATCATGCGTAAATTTGCATAAATGCGAGCACGAAAGCGACAACGCTGAATGTTTCAGAAAACACACACACACGCTTAGAAATTTATTATTACGCTCTCGTCGCTAACGAGGCGATGTTTATTTATAAGCGTTTGAACGTGAAAATTTATTTGTTATTATCGCGGTATCATACGCGGTTGATAAATCATGTTGAATTTAAGAAACAAATTACATTCGATATATAGCGAATTGTTAAAAAGAATTGTAATTGTATTAGAATTATGTGTATAATGAAGTTTATGTGGTAATTATATTAGTAATAATAGTATATAGAATAATATAATGATAATGTAATAATATATAAGTTTATATTAATAATAATAGTATTTAAATATTAATAACATATATGCCAGTGTGTTTTGTAGCAGAATTATGATGCAGATATAATTACCATAAATTGTACATCATATAATCATAATTAACTAATATACTTGTTGTCTTTTTATATAGAACTATTGACAACATTCAATAGTTGTTGCATAATCTTCATTAAATGCTTATATATAATATTCGAACAATTAATTTGAGAAATTTCAAACACATAGAATATATTCCATGAATTTAAAATGTTGCACATATATAGAAGTCTCTTGTTTGCAAGAATTCTTTTATTTGCGAGAGCTGATCTTCAGGAACATGAAAGAACTCCATTATCGGTAATTAAACATCCGATATGCATTTTCGCCGGAAGTAAAAAACTAGAGGGGCCGAAAATATCCTTCACGTCAGAGGCTAGCATAGAATATGGGCTTACTCGTTGATATTCGAGGATCGCGTTAAGTCGCGCGATACATCGAGAATCCATTTCGTGAGCGGCTGGGTCGCTGCATATATATCGTATCGTGGTCCGTGTGACATCACGCCCACGCGTGCCGCGCGCGTGTGTACGCACGCACGCACGTGCGTGCGTAGCGCGGGCGCACGGCGCACGGATCCGGCGGCCAGCGAGATTTACGCAGATCTCTGCCGTATCTATGTACGCGCGTTCTCTCTACCGCGTTCTCTCTAACTTGGAGCATACGTGCTCGACAGGATGTTGTTCGCGACAATGGGCACGCCCCCGCACGTTCGTTCGTTTCCCCGAGACGAAGAGAACGGTTGTGATATTTATGGATATCCCCGCGATCCCTCTTCTCGTGGCGGCGAAAGTGTTGTAACGCGACCTGATTTTCCGTTGACCGGGATTCCATCCCGAAGTTCCTTACCACGGTTGAGATGCAAACGAGACGACGACAATGAAGCGGAATCGATTAAATTATTTCTCGATTTTACGAGATCCACTGGGAGATATTTTGGTTTCAATATTTTCATTGTGCGTGGCTTCCTACACAATATCGGTCGTTACTCTTCCATATAATTACATATCAATTAATGTATCACAATAGTACATTTAACCACGATAAGCATCTATCTTTCTGGACTATTACTTTCTATATACATATATCTCTCTTTCTCTGCATTGTATAATAATATATTACATTTGATCTAAATATGTAATGTGTCATAAATGTATAATTAGTCATTGCGACGAAATGTTGGGCCTAAATTCTATTAGGATAGAGAGCAGGGTGTACCCAAGTAATACCTAATAATAACAACAACGGCTATACTCTCGCCTGCGAGATTTGAAAGAATTGAGAGTAGGCGAGAGTGGGTAGAAATAGGAAGTGGGAGATTTCGACATATTCCTATTAACCTCTCGAGACCCTGCGTATCGTATATGATACATGGCGTGTTTAATTTTTTCAGCGTCGAACCGACAGCTTAACCTTAATGCGTCTTAAATTGAAATTCATACGCTTCACACTATTGAACAGCCACTTCTCAGCAATAGCGATAACTGACAGCGAACGTGTGTAAACACGCGTTTCGCAACTGACGTGCTATCACGTCAAATCTATTTTTATTTAATTACCGTGGATAATAACTGATTACAGTGAGTCATTAGTTGCATCTAGAAGTTATATATGTACAAAATTTTGTATATTAAATATATATGTGATTTTATAAGGAAGTAAATCGTTCAGGATCCTGTTACGCTTGTATATGACAAATTTGTCAAACGTAGGAGTTGGCTGTTGACTGGGGAACTTCTGAAGACCCCGGATATTCGCTACTCGACAGCTGATTGGCATCTCTAATAACTTTTGTACGACAAGTGTATACAACCTAGCGATATCATAATGCGAGATTTGATACACGACTTGATATACGGAGAGTTTTTATATAAAAAGATTCTTTTTGTGTGTATCAAATTGGTTTTTCTCGATAAATATAAATATAAATGTGAATATTAATTTGCATTAGATAACTTATTCAACGTACGCAATATCAATTTCCTTAAAAAATTGTTTCTCGTTTTTTGTTAAATTGTTGAATTTTCTGAAATTACCGCGGAGTTTCGCTAACTGCGGTCATTACGCCGATTCTGTATTATACCAGTGGACCCGAATGACCACCACAAGAAATCCGCGACGCGTTACCACCGCGTGGCGCACGTTTGTACCCGAACATATTAAAGTCAGTGTCCGGAGTCTGCTGCATTCTGCCCACTCCCCTACGGTTGAGGAGACTAAATACACTTACGAGATTATTCGCCGACATATTAATGGCATACTATCGCGCTGGTCGGCTCAAAATTCTCCTCACGAACGTCCAAGTTATCTCGAAGGACGTTGCTTCTCAAGGCTCGTTTCCGTACTCTGACATTCTATAGTTGTGACTAGAGTACCATTAGTTTAGCCAGCGGACTAACCCGCCACGCTGCATCTCATACTAAAGACATTTATTTGGAGCAACAACTTGCACAGATTTACATATATTCTATAAATAGAAAAAGCATGTATAAAATTACTTATTTATGACGCTCAACAAAAGACGAGAGAGAGAGAGAAAAAGAGTACAGCGGGCAGTACTGTGCACTTTTCTAGTAAAAAGTTGCTAATATAATGAAAAATTAATTTAGGTATCGATAAATAAACCAGAAAGACTTTTCTTATTGCACTTTAGGTCTTTAGAAGTAAACGGATGATTTTTATTATTAAAGGATTAATCAATATTTTAGTTGGTTCAAAATCTGCTGATGGATCGTACTAATGGATGAAATTTCCACGAAACCAGAAACGTTGAATTATATTTTATTGTAAACACGCCAAGAGAAACAACTGGTAAATATACTCCGCTAAACTGTTGTGCACTGCGGCTAGCTAAAATCATACGCAAAAGCGCAAACACAGCGTATTGGAACATGTTATCTTGAATTAAACAAAAGGGATGGCCGGATGGGTTTTTGAAACATTTTACTTAAAATCTCAAACAAAACTGTTTTCGATTGATGTGTTTGCATTATGCTTTATGCAAGTTCTACAGGTAGATCTCACAACATACCGAGAGTGTTGAAGGATCATGATTATAAATGTTATAAAATATATTATGTGAAGAACGAGAGAAATCTAAGTTAAGAAAAATCTAAGTATAGCTTATTCGCGCTACGTGCACAAACAGTTGCGCCTTTAAAATCAGATTGTACAAAAATAAAATTAAAAATCAAACTGTTATTAAAAAATATATATACGTCCCGGGAACGTAACTTCATCTATCTTGTCTAGCAAATGGCAATGAAATATATATGGGGGATTTGTTCCGTTGGCTGTTAGAACAGCGCGTTACACTAGTCGGTATAGAAAGAGCAAGAGGAGAGGGGACAGTGTCAGGGCCGGTGTGTCATTGTCCCTGGAGCACCCCTATCGGACGAAGAGGGCGCATCGCCGTCCCTGGACCACCCTGAACACCTCACCCTCGTCATCCCCTTCCCTTACTCCTCGCTACCCGGCTCTCACCCTCGTACCCGTGCGAATCAATAGTGCGTAGTCGCGGCGCCCCCTGGCTCGGCTCGGGTACTGTAAGGGGGATGGTTGCTTGTCGGCTCGCGGGGGTTGGTAGAGACGGTCGCGACGACGCCCGAGCAACAGCGGAGAACACCGATTCTCCGTACGACGACGGGGTGTTTGGCGATCGACGAATCTTTACGCCGAGGGTGCGTTCGTTCCTTCCTTCCTCGCATTTCTCTATTATTCTTTAATTTATCTAAATATTCATTATATTTTTTTGCATGGTGATATTTGTTTGGTGACTTTTTATTTAATCGTGAGCTGTCTTGCCCAGATTACTTAGCCGTTTTTTGCCTTTTCATCTGTCTTTATTTGTTTATTTTGTGCATTTCTCCGTTAATTTAACACGTCTACTTTTCTTCTCTTATTTTGCTAAACTATATTTATTTTGCCAAAATTTGTCTTAAAATAATTAATACATTTGTTTTCTTTTATGGACAGTTGATAATATTGATTTTGACTTGTAATTTTTATTCTGCATTCCTATCGCTACTTTTTGGAAAACCATGAAGATCGATCAATAATTATTTGAAAATTGAGATCTGCCTATTTTTATTTGCGTTACGAGATCATACATCTTTCAGGATACCAATATTTCGTCAATAAATGTGAAAATACACAATCTGACTGTTTAAATTATGCAGAATAGCATGTTAGCTTGCGGAAATGAATAAATTTCCCGTGAAGCAACCAGATTCCTTAGCTCATGCTATAACAATAAGACAAACGCGAAAGTAAAACCTCGAAGCAAATAACGAGTGAAATCTTGAAGCGAGCGAAAGCCTTCGCCTGTGTCTAGTGACCAAGTATTTATCTCGTTTATGCAGCATCCCCGCCTTATTCTATTGATCTTGTGTCTTCCGCTGGACTCGGAAATTCCAAGTACACCGAGGGGTTTGAAACTTTGTTTCCTCTGGGAAGCTTACAACATCTCCAGAGCTGAAGTATGCTGTCTTTAATTACTATCACTCCGACTTTTATAAATGTTTGAACGGCATGGTCTTTTACATCCATCGACTTATTGAACGGTCCTCGCTAAGGAATTTGCTGAGTGGAATCGGCTATTCCTCTCTTCCGTCTTTCCTTTTTTTCTCGGAATCCAATGCTTTTTGAATCTAAAAGTTGCTGCAGCTTGCTTAGTAATTCCGTATGATCATACGTTAAATCTAGATATTTTTCTCAGAAGTTTTACTTATCCATTAAATTGTCGATAATTGTTATTATTTTTTAAATCAATTTTGTGTAGCGTATTTATGTATTTTTTTTATTAACTAGAATTAAATTAATACATTATTTTTTTGTATTTATATTTTTTCGGATAGTTTTTGACAAATGCTTCTCTCTATCTCGCTTTAAATATCTCATATATCCAGTTTTACACACAAATTATTTCTTTTTTTCATTATTTCTATTTTTTTATTATATTGCTCTTTTCAAGAAAATTTGTATTCTCTCTGCTTTACTCTCATTACATCGAATCTCGAATTCTTTTAACTCTTTTATACCTTTTTAGTTCCTGATTGTATCTCTGTCAGTCCCGCACCTTGCGCTCCTTCTTCCTGACCATCCTGACTTAGACAAGCCAACGACCTCCGCCTTTTAATTTATCGCCGTCCAACATCTTTTTTTTTTGCGCTCCGTCGGCTGGAATGCACTCGTTGGTTCGGGTTAGGTCACGGGATCATGGGTTAAGGGACCGTGGCGGGTCAGAGGACGACGGACACGAGGTCAGGACCGTATCGACAGAAGAGGCGACCGGGAAGACATTCCATCAAAGAAGGTTAACTGTCGTGTCTCAACGGCGAAAGTCAAACCTTCTTAACGATATCGCGTGTCTGTCACGTCTTTATCCTTGACTGAAACTTCTTCAGGATTTTGAAAAGCGTTTCATATCTCGTGAAAGATTCATGTAAGCTCTAAAAAAAGCTTCTGTTAAAACATTTATCTAATTTGTTACGTGAAATCTTTAAATTAGCGATAATAATATATTCGCAATTAGTTATGTTTGATTGGAAATTGTTCTTTCTTTTCTTTCTGATAATATATAATTACTGGTCTTACAGTTAGACTAAACAGCCATGAAACAATTTTTAAAATTATTACGATATGTGAGTCACAAAAATATTAATACTTAACTTACGATGACAACTAATTATACGTTCAGAGGGAACAATGTAAGAAAATCACATTTCTTCGAGCGTAACCTTGTCGTACGATTGTTAGGAGTTGAACATAACGTGCTCAGTCATCGAGATCTTTCATTTTTCTACCGTATCAAGATCTCGCGCGGCATTGTTCGCCGCGTGATGATTAACGTGCGGGATAATCATCGAGAAATGGCACGTAAGCTCTAACAAAGGCGCAGGCATTCTTCCGAGAGAGGGACGTCTCGAGATCGCGGAAGCGAAGCGCGATGTCCCGGATATGGGAAGTGCATTACGCTCTCGAGAGCCGCATTGCTCGATGGACGGAAGCCGCTAGTCCGCTCTCCGGCTCGAGTGTCGTCGTCGTCCGATGCAGCTGGCTGCATCCAGATGCAGCACCATATAGTTGCGGGCGCATCATTCTCCGCGGCTCTCGGGCGCATCTTCCGCCGCTATACCTAGAAGGATTACCCGAGCTGGAAACACTGGATGATGCATACCGTTAATCCTTAACTCGGACGCGTACGCGGGATTTCGGCGTAGCCGAGCATCCGTTTTCGGAGATTGCGAGGCTAACCGACTACCATAGTTATATTTGGCCGACGTAACTAGCGCGGTTGGTCAAGTTCTTGCCTCAAAAATAAACGAATACTGCAGTGTGTGAAACGTTAAACGTGTTAGAATGCAACGCCAGCTCTTTTTCTCATTATTTATCCTTATAACGATGGAAGTAGGAAAAATGATCGCTAGAAAGTATAACGAGATGGAAACAAATCACATTTATTTTATTATGTTACAAAATTATCATTTGTTGATGGGATTTATTTTTTATCCCAATAGTAGATAAAGTTATTGTTTATGTTAATAGAGATTCATTAATTGTAACTTTATTTAAAATTTTTAATTTATTTTTTATTATTTGACTTAATTAATAGTAAGAAGGATTGCAATAAAAATTAAACGATAAAAATAAAAATTTGTTTTTTGTATAATGATTTACATTTTCCAGAAGTTTTATAATGCGAGAAAAAAGCTAAAAATATAAATATTTTTGCAATTACTGTGATTATAATTTATATATAAATACAAATTGAGAATAAATTGAATAGATGATTTCAATTAATTCTCTTACTGATATTAATTCTTGTACATGAAAAAGTAACGAATATTCACTTATACTGCGCATGCAGTAAACGGATTTTTTTTAAGAGCCGGGCTTAAATTTATATCTAGATTTATTTTAGCAAGTGCTCGTTTAACTGTTCGAAAAATCGCGTAAACGCGAAACTCCACGTAATTACTGGATTTAAGCATATTTCACGGCGCGTACACAACATCGAGTAGGTGAGACCCTCGAGAAACTTGGCAACGAAGTCTCGTCGAGTTCCGTAAGCTGAAGAGCGAAGTAGAAAGGGAGAGATACATGGGTAGACGGAGAAAGGTAGCGTGGACGATGGTGAAGGAAGAAGCTGACTAGACCGACGTAGGGAAGGGAAAGGGACAAGGTGAGCGAGCGAGCGAGTGAGTGGAGCGCCCTAAAGCAGCAGCCAACCCCCGGGCTAAGCCTGGCGAAATTCGTTTGGTCCGCGCAGGGGCGGCTGCGCCTGAGGGATGGGTGGCGTACTACGCGAGGGGTGGGCCCCTGCGAGCGCGCGGTACGGAAGGGCTGCCAGGGTAGGGATAAGGGTAAGGTGCTGGGTGAGAGAGAAAACCTCCAGGGCTGCACGACCCATTGATATCTACTCATTCCTCCTCGACCTGCACACACTGTCGCTCGCCATTCTCCAGAACTTCGCCCTCTTAAACGTCCATTCTCTTACGTCCCGCCACTCTCTTTCTATACGGAACGGAACGAAGGCTCTCTTTCGACGGTGATCATCATCGCCGTCACTCCGTTATAATAATGGCTGGCACACTGCCCCGTTAAACTCGACCGCCGGGCGTTATCGTTGAACCCGCGATTAGGGAATACTAGGACGCTTTAATAATAGCGGAGAGGCATCTTGTTTTTATGAGACGCTGAGTATCTATGACATTGTTGTCTTATCTCGGGCATTAAGATACCGATGCCTCGTAGGAGGCAGTATATCTTGTAGGAAATATCGGCGACTTTATGAATCAGTTTTTGTAGTATTCTTGATGCTTTTATGATTAATTGATTTTTATTAATTATAGCAAAATGTTTTGCTGTTTTTTAACCTTCTTTAGTGATGATATATATAAAACGTGAAGTACTGATTATAATGTCACTGCTTATTTATGCAAGTTTTACTCAATAACTATATAAGTATTAAATCTATAAATAGCCTAATCGCAGCGATTGCTAGTACAACTGTATATTTGAAGTTGAATGAGAATTCAGGAGTGAATTTCGTATATATTATCAACCTGGACACACAACAATTGATAACAATATATCTTCAACAGTGTTATTGAATGGAGAAAACTTGCGGAGAATTACGGCGAAAAATCGTGGCATACATTCTTAAAGATATACGCTCTTTAACGACTGGGCTTCGTCGACGGTGCCCTGCTCGGAGGGCACCTTAAAATTCGATTTAGAATCTTCCGTCTCTCTAACTGGAGGTACTTTTCTTCTCCGTTATTTTTATTCCGCCTCTTGCTCCCACTTTTTCGTTCCGCTCAGTTTCTCTTTCCTATATCGCGCACCGAATTCGGATTCTATCAATACGACCAAACGACCGGCAATGATCGTTCCTTTTTAATGGGTGCTGGCAAGCTGCCTCCGGCACGATTATCTATACTGTCAGGGATCGTCCTGGAACGAATGCAAACTTAAAATCGTCCCGCTCGTGTTACCACTGGTTGCGGGATGAATCTGTGAATCCAGTCGACTGTTCTCACGCGGTCTGTAATTATCCTATTGCTATTCCGATACAGATTCAAACGTGAAACGATTAGTCACGAATCGTGATACAGAGATAACCGCAGAATTTTAACTTTGATATTACAACGTATTATCGAGTTTTATATATATAACAATTTTGTATACAGCTTTTATATCTAAAAAATTTTTAATAATTGGATTTTTATGTTGTTTCGAATAAAGAAATATATTTTGTGTAATTTTTAAAAGAGAATCATAAAGAATTCTGAATCGATATATTAAATTTTTAGAATTGTAGAATTTATAGGATTATTTAATTAAAAATAGAATATGTTTTGCAGAAAAGTTTGCCTTCGAAAATGCGGTTGGAGAGCGGGATATTGACTGTGATATAAATTTTATTTGTGCGATTTATGTGGCGTTTCTCTTTCAACGCAAACGCACGAGATAAAATTTCGGAGTGAATCTATTTATGTATTTTTCTATGGTATAAATTACGGCACGACAATTATTTTTCGCGTTATTATACGAGCGGACGAAAAGCGATTAAACCAAAACGCATCGCGGTCGCCCGGGCATCAATTTGGCGGGCAGTTTGCATTGCGTCGCGATCGTGACGGCCGCAAAATGTTTTTCAGCGCATTCGACCGAGGTGCGTGCCGTCGATACATCTCGTAAAACTCGCTATGATTTACGTTAAATCCGACCGCCCCTCTCTTTCTCTTTCTCTCTCTCTCTCTCTCTCTCTCTCTCTCTCTCTCTCTCTCTCTCTTTCTCTGTGGAGGAAGCTCCGGCGGTACTCTCTTTTGAAACGGATAAATCCGCGCGCGACAGCCCGCCGGCGCTTTTGATATGCGCAATTTTAATTATAGAATTAATGAGGTCGCTTGTTAATAAAACTACCAGTGTTATTAATTTTCCGATTATACCTGCACGGCAATTATGAGGCTGACATGCCGCACGAAAATTTTCACGCTGTAATCGGCCTTCGGGTGAACGTTGTTGGCTTTTATTCCATTCGGATACTGATAATAAAAATGCGCAGCGTTATTTATATGTAGCTGCAATTTTTTAGGTTCAAGTACATTTATTTTAAAATTATACAAATTTTCTTGTGAATTTAGTGTAAAGTGTAAATTTATAAAAAAATATACTGCAACTCTGTCGCTCTCTCTCTCACTCTCTCTCTCTTTCTATCATCTGTATTGGTAATCTATTTTTAATAAATGGAGCCAATGCTCTTTTCCAACCAGAAACTGATCAAGTTGTGTAGTACAAACTCACTTGTGTACGAGCGCATTTGACCTCACTGTGAGTAAATAAAAAACGCGGATTCTCTCCGTTTCAATCGTAAATTTTCGAGGTTCCGGCGCAAAGTTCGAACGCGTATCGCCGAGAACTTCCGACTTCAGGTAAATCATTCAACCGAATTCCTGCCGCGGACTCCCGCGAGACCGAATAAAAAAAGGGGGGCTGCAAAGTCCAAGGGGGGAAAGATCGGGGGCACTGAGCGGAGTGAGAAAAGCAATTTGCGAAACGTCGCTTCGCTTTCTTGTTTCGACGCGCCGGCGTTTAATTGGCGCGTCGAACGAGTTCCTTCGACGTGTTAGCGTCGAGATACCACAAGAAGAAGGAGAAGAAGAAGAGGAAGGAAAGAGAGAGTTTGAGAAAGAGAAGAGTCTCGTCTATAATCATGGTTCTTTTAACTTTCGCGGCGTGCGAATTATTATCAAGCTCGAGCTGCGATAATTTTACGAGATTTCTCGAAATGGCAAACGAAAAATGGAAGGTTTCCGCGATGTACGTTTCTTACGCACTTCTTAAAACTATCGTAATTTAGAAAAAATATACGTGCAAGTTGTCTTTGGAAATTCAGAACTTAAAGTTTTGTGAAAAAACTTTTTTTTTAATGGATATTGAGAAAATCTCAGAAAATAAATAGCTGTGTGAAGTGTTTTCTTTTATGTCATATATAAAGACTGAGTAAATAAATAAATATATCTAAACAAATTAGCTAAGATGCTGCGAACAATTATCATGAATCTGACACTTTCCAAAGTGCGAATAAGTTGGAATACTCATTGCAAGATATTGCGAAATTGAATTTTTTTTTTCAATATGCTGTTTTGTCAGTCCGTTTTTATTATTTTCTTTTTTTTTACATCTCACTCCCTTTCCTCCCCCTTCGACGTGGGATTACATGCACGCGCGCATCTGCACCCGTGCGACGGGCCGGGAAAAATCAATAACCGCGAAAATTTCCATCGTTCCGGGCCATTTCAACTGTAGATCGTGCGAGTCTGCGGAAATTCCGGCTCGATTTTCCGCATGGCCGTGCTTACGCGGAAATTTTCGGCCGATGGATGTGTAACACGGCAAGTCGTACACGCGAAAAATGGCGTCTTCTATTCTGATAAGGCTAAGACATGATAAGAATAAGACCTAAGAAATGCAGAATAAATATAAGAAATCGGGCTGCGGTAAATATATTGAATTAATATTTCCGTGTATTACACACAAACAGACATTTATTTATTTTTTTTATTTTATCTTGAACCAATCAGAATTTCACGATACTCCCAATAGAGGACTAAAAAATTCTCACTTGATTTAATCGATTAATTGAAAAAAAAATGTTATTTTTATTTTTAGCCTTATATTATTAATTTACTAATTGCACTCTGAGTTGAGCGGTTTTTCTTTGGCAAATCCTATAAACTGGAAATTAATTTTCCAAGGTTTAAACACAACATCCGCAATTTCTACATACCTAATTTCAAAACAAATCTCAAAGGGACACAGGCAAACAGCCCCCGGGAAAGAGCTGCAGCTTAGACTGGAGAGGCTAACGATAGCGGCAGTAGCGCTAATAAACGTCATCCGTTAGTGGGAAACGTAGCAACGGGGTCAGCAGATGTTGACCGTCTCGTTTAAGACTTCCACGCTCGAATCAATCCCAAGATACGCGATAAGCGAGCCGATCTCTCTCCGCTTGCCGGGGCTTACCGCGAGGGCTCGTTACGACCCTTCGCCCGGTTCTCCATCCCATATAGCCCTCTGTTCTTTACCGTCACTCCCGCCACTTGTATCGTTCCCTTGTAGGTACATAACGGCCGCCACCTCCTCCTCCTCCTTTTCCTTCTCCCCCGTTGGAATCTCGCTCGCCGTTTTTTCCAGCGCCCTGCACACGTAACCACCCTCTGCACTCGTGTCTCTGTTTTTTCCTGCGTATCTCCGCGGCCGGGATGGAGAGAGAGAAGCTAACGAAGGGCGCGTCGTCGGGACGCGCGGTACGGGACGGGGGAAAATGCCGGAGAAAGACGCGCGCGGTAAGGGAAGAGACTGCTGGAAAATAGTCACGTTCCGGTTAATTTCGAGCAACGTTCCGTCCCTCCCGTCGTTCCCTCGCCTCTCCCCTTCCTCTTTTGTACAGACGTGTAGTTGCGACCATCATCCTTCTGTTTCCATCCCCCTACTACCTTCGCGTATCCTTCGTAGTTCGTTGCGAGTTTCCGTTCATCCGCGCTCCCGCACGCGTTCTCTTACTCCGTTACGGCTTCCATCTTTGTCTTCTTTACATATTCTTCTCCCCGTGATTCAATGGTTAATTGCTTATGTCAACGCTTGTGTGTAACATAGAACATTAATAATATTGCATATCGTCTCTTGATGCATCTCGCTGCATCGATAGATTAGATAGTTTGAAAAATAATGTTATAATACGATATTTTACTTTTTGACTGAATCAGATAGTTTAGAAACAATTTAAGGAACCCATAATTTTTTTTAAATTGCATGATCTTCCGATCTCCGTAGCGACACAGCATGCATAATGCAAAACTTGGAAAATACAGTTATACACGTGACAAGCTTTGAGAACTTCAGAAAGTTAGTCTTCTTCCTTTACTTTAGATATACTTGCCAGTATACACTAATTTGGTTTTCACATGAAGAAATAACGAAAGAAAACAAAGAAAGTACATAAACAAAATCATCATATAATCTTGAATTCTTGCCTAAAAATCTTAATTCAATATCCATATATCTTAATTTAATATCATACAACACTTTCAATACTTTCACATTTAATTTCATTAAAAAATTGTTAAAGTAATGTGTTTGCTTAAGATTAATGGAAGAATTTATTTATACTCGTTTCTCTCTGTAGTTTAGCTTCCGAAATATCCCGATATTGTGGCTACAAATATTTATGTTTTGTGTGTGTGACAAGAAAGAGAAGAATTTAGCCGAAGAATCTATCTGTAAAATTAGGAACAGATCCTGGGACAGTTTGCGTTTTCCGATACTGTTGCATCGTGGAGGTGAAGTATATAGGGAGGGTGCCGACAGAGCCATTAATGCGTCGTATCGTACGTCGCATGCACCTGTACATACGTGCGCTACTCGTGGAATAAAGAGCCATTGTCAGTTACGAGGACGCCTCCATCCGATCGATTATCGCTCGAATCGAACCCTGGCATGTGCCTTCAGATAAAGGACTACCTGGGACAATAGATATACACGCGGACAAGTGCATATGCATACAAACATCCAGACGTAATGATTTCTCAACTCAATCGTGCTGTTTTGTAAAGAAAATTGATTTTACTTATTAATTAGCATCCGAAATTACATTAATTAATTTTTCCTAAAAAAGAAGTTATAATTAAACGAACGATTGGTAAATATTTTCTATGAGTATTAAAATAAGACTTCATTCGATCTTAAAGTGATTATGTGTTACATTTTAGTGTAATGTGCGTGGAATATCGTGCTCTACAATACAAATAATATTTCGAGGAGCGAAAGAAAGAAAAAATATGTTTGTTTACTGTAGAGCTACGCGAGTTTTGTTAGAAATATGCAAAAATTTTGAAATTTGTTGCATAAAAAATAGAAATATGCAGAGTTGAGATATTTGACAAAATGTCAAGTATAGTTTTATATTGTATAAAATATGTATTTTTTTTCAAAATACGCTTGCTTACACACATTTACATTATTTTTATCCTATATTTATCCTTACGTTATACTTTTTTATGTACACGTTTACGTTATATGCACTCACATACACACACATATACACATATACTTTGTATAAAATGTCTTTTATTTTCTCTTGACTGTGAGAAAGCAATAAATACGTTTAGTTCAAGTTATTTTTGTTGTGATAAGATAGCATAAAATTACATTTCGCAATTCTTTTGCGTGTAATTAAAAAATAATATTATTTATGTTAAATATAGTTATCATTTTTATCACGATAGTATATTTCTTTACAATAGAGCAATAGATATATTTAATTATTTATGAGTAATTTATGAATTTACCAAAATGTACCAAATTGTGATATACAGCTGCCCTAGAGAACCTTCATGATTTGGATCTTTTTATCTTTTATTTCCGAATGCCGGCGGAACGGCCTTCTTACTTGTAATGGTCGATATTTTAGTTGTAACAATATACTGTCAATTAAAAATAATTTTTCCTACAAAAGGACAGATATCCGATCATAATAATGTAGCGTTAATCAATAATTTTATTCTATTCCATTAATGAAGCAGTCTGACGAGATTCTACATTGATAGATAGGCGTTAAAATAATAAAGTTTTTATAGATAAAATATATAATATAGAAAAGTGCTGTTATATAAAAATGTGGTATGAAAAGAGAAAGAGACATTTTAGCAAGTTCTAAGAATTTTATTTTACAATAAAATCTTTTAATTTATCGTATTTCATGGTTATACAATTAAGAGTCATTATCTTATGATTGTGCCATCCTATAAAAACAAAATAATATTTTTAATTAAAAAAAGTTGGAACAATGCTTTTTGCCTTCATTATAACGTTTATGAGATAATTAAACGCTTGAATAATGTTATGATTTTTACGATCTTCCCTTTGAATCTGCTTCCGAGAAACCTATGGCGGCATCGCATTAAGAATCTTAGCAACAGAAATTTCTTCTTTAGTCTGACCGTATAGTTTCATTACTATAACGAGAACGGAGCAGGTGGTTTCGGAATAATTTTCGCTTGCGTATTATACCGCCGCGCCTTTCAGACCTTGAACACTGAGAGTGCCGTTTATGTCTTGCTCCTGCTTCCTGCCATTTATCTATTCTCTTTCTTAACCGAATCTCGCGCAATCCAAAGGTCACGCGCGTTTTTATTCGCTCTGCCCGCGGAGTCAATTAATTTTTGCCGTGGGCTCGATTAATACGTTTAACTTTCTTAATTCTTCCGTGGCCTTTCCTCACCGTATAATCACCTCATCGTGCTGTCGGTGAGAAACTTCGGACTATTCCGTAAGATAGAAAAAGAGAGGATACCGAGCGAGAAAATAATTTCATTATCATGATAACGATTCTTTGAATACCGACGAACTCTTGATTACTTTCAACGTTCAATTCTCATTTCGCCAAGTTGATCAATTTGACATCTACCGTGAGACAGGATAAGATTGTAATGCCGGGTGTGACTGTGATGATAGGGAATGCGTTTTAGAATCGTTTAATGTCCGAGAAAGTTCATTCTCATATAGCATTGCTGAAGTATAATTTTGTGTCAATAACGATAGTCTTTCTTAAAATTTCTCAACATCATTAAAATTATTCTCGATATTATCTCGGTATTTGTGATAATATAATTCATAAGTTTTATAAAAATTTACCATTCATTCACATACATTTCCTTCTAAATTATTGAAATAAGGTGCGCAAGTGTTAATGGACACTTACACGAAAATCCAATTTTTCTCGCTATAACTTGACACAATAAACGACTGGGACATTTTGAATCTGCATCGCGCGGAATAAGGAATCTCTCTCTTCCGTGTTATGTATCGAAGGGCATCGGCGTATCCTCCGCGTAATTTTTCTGATCGGCCTTACCGCCGATCTCATCGTATTCCCTAAATACACGCGGGTCTAATATGTATTTTTAATCAGTGTTCGAATCGAGTTCACCTCCAATCCACCCGTCGGTCGCGCCACCCTCTGCTTTCCGTTCGACTTGCTACGCGATTCTTTTTCCCGCGGGACAAATTCGCCGCGCAGGGACCTTCCCGACGAAACTCGATATTCGCAATTTCGTCCGACTATCGCCGGAATCGAGAAGCAGGGGAGAGGTTTCATCCTCTTCTTCCTTACCGCCCGATCGATCTCCCGTCTCTCCACAGCCTTCTCACGCCTCGCGAACATCGTTCAGCCTCTTCCTTTAAACTCAATTTCTTTTGTTTCTTTTCATGTGTTTTACTACGCTCGATCAACTTGTGTATAAAATAAAGTAGTCGTCAAATGGATTCGTAATTGAAGAACCATTCGCGAAACGAGCGCCCATTGTAAGCAAAAATATAGTCTTCTCAGTTTGCTGAAGATAATTTCAAAATGTTCAGCTAATTTGTAAATATATTGCTAAAATTAAAATATGTATGACAAATATACCATATGTCTATATATGTATATATGTATATAGAGCGCACATTTTATTATAGAACATGATTTTATTTTTTTTTATTTACATGTGTAAAAGGCGCGTACGCGCGCGCGGTTATTAAAACGCCAAATTAAATCTTGTTCCAACTAAAATCAATTTTACGAGAAGCTTTTTGGTCCCTAAACATTTTCGCGCATCCGAAAACTAGTTTTCATTCTGATTTGCGCGAAATACGATATCCGTTATTTGCGTCGGACGCAATCTTGGCAACCCAATACGTCGCGTGCTTACCTTAAACGTCTCGAATTTACAACTCACTCCCGAAAAGAAGCAATTCACCACGCGAACACGTAGGTACCGCCGTTGATCGGGACCTTGTAATTAGCTGAATCGCAACTTGCGCTGACGGTGAATTTTGAAGGCCGTATACGATCCGTAGGTGACAAAAAGCAAATCCATATACCATTGTCGCGTGCAATGCCTTGCAATAATGGTTTAAAGAACGATTTTCACGTTCAAGGTCACCGTACACGTCCTAACATATTTATTTTATCTTCTGCATTGCCGTTGCGAGCGAGCCTCAAACTATTTTACATCCATTTATAATTTAAAAATCGCGAATGTGTTTTGTTAAGTATTTTTTTGTTTTGTATTTTTCTTATATTATCACGACATCCTGCTGAGTACTCATTTTGGATATATGGAATATCATATCAGTACAGGATGCACAGCTTGCCTTTTCTGTCTTTTGATTCATTTCCCGTCATTCCCTGTCCGGTTGTCAGCGATAGCCTCGAATCGCCTCTGTTCTTTCCCGGAAGTCTATTTTCCATCAACTGGCACTTGTCCTGCGTTAGAATTATTGATACTTGAAATTATAGACATAAAGGGAAAATATATGTACAAAATAAAGTACTTATCTATATCTTTCTCTATTATTATTGTATAATATTTATTTACATGTATAGTTAAACGTGCTATAAATGATTTTATTTTTAACTTGATTTTGAACGGGAGCTGTCTTCAGTAACTTAGAGATGCTAACGTTAAGTTTCTGTTGATCCGCCGCCATCAATTACAAGTGGTTCGCTTTATTAGTAGCTCGCGTGATTAGTAACATGATATAGAACGTACTAGCGGTAATACTGAGCGTGTGAGGAGCCTTACACCGAATTGTTTGCCTCTATCTCTTAGGGTTACGAGCATCTCGTTACGTCGACCCCCCGCTATTGATACCGGTTAGTGCTAATGTAGAATTGCACATGTATAATTGCCAATTCCGGCTATTGAAGTTGCGAAAACGGCGAATCGATCCACCGCGCGGTCTTATCTCGATTCTATTCTATTCTTGATATCTTACAACAATATCAGGAGTAAACGAGACGAGCAGACACGAAGGTTGTTAAAAAAAGAGAAAATTGTCTTCTCTTTCCGATTTGAATATTTTAATGTATCTCTAAGAAGTTATATATGCCATTTTTTAACTCGATCTTTTTACTTTATCCATTTATATAATAACGTACTATAAAGAGTACATATATGAAATACACAAATAAAAAATGACGCGTAGCATAATAATATATGAAAACTTTGAAACACAGAAAAAATACATTTCTAATATTTAAATGTGACGAAATAAACTTCAATAATTATAATTATAAACTTATTTTATTCGTGTTTGAAAATCCATTTATAAAATATAGTGGAATATGAATAGAACTCAAGCTATGTATGGTAAGTTTTATTTAAGAAGGAAGGAGAGTATCAAAAAGCCTCCTTCGAGGTGCCAATATACCTAAAGCCGACGTTGTCTCGCAATGTGGTGCAATCGTTGTCGCAAAGAAAGAGCGCGCTTCGCGCCGCGGGACGGATATTGGAACGGATTTTCGAATGTAGTACGCGGAACACGGGAATCTCTGCCTTTACAACGGTCAAAGTATATTTTACTTCGCTATGCGCTCATGCATTATTCAGGTCCCCACCGGGAAACCGTTGCCGCGCTATCATATTTTGTCGCGCGCGCGCGCTCTCGCGTCGCGTCGTGTCGGCCGGTTCGTTGCAAACTGCAACGCGTTAGAGAATCGCATCATCTCCCGGATCTTCTCGGCATTCGTTAAATATAATGACGAGGCTCTTTCGCGCATGTCTTCGTAATAGAGATTTTCGCAGACGTTATTGATATTATTTAAAAAATGCACAAAATAATCGAAATGTCGCAGTTTCGATTAGAACGTCGACAATTGTAGGATAATTGCGTTAGCAAAGGAAATAAAATTGATTTTAATTGTGAGGAATGCCAATAAAATGTATGTAGAGAAATCTATGTAGAACCAAATATATTGACAGAATAAAATATTCGGTTCTATAAATGCAAAAGTGTCGAAACTTAGATTATACAAATTCTCAATGTCTTGCCGAGCTATTTGTTATCTAATGCATGCTTTTTTTTTATTCTACAAGAAAGAAGCATGCAGCGGTGAGTAAAGCCAATTATGCGACAGGAGCTATTGTCCTATTTTCATAGGGTAGCGAGAAAAATTAAAAAAAACTGTTATAACAGAAATAACTGATTGAAGAGGAGTGTGAAGCTCGGCGGAATGAGGGAGAGAGAGAGAAAGAGAAACGTTAGAAACAATGAGCTGCAGTTTTATAATGTGCGGCTCTTCGGCGTTGGTAGGAGAAATCGTCCTCTTGTAGCCTCCCTTCCGACTAATTAAATCGGTGGATACCCACACTCCTTTCCCGTACCCTTTTCCCAACCCCCACCAAGTCGATCGATCAAGGACGAAATGAGCTTTCATTATCCGATCGTTTCGCGTTCGCGGCAAGCTCCAGGCGATTTGAATATTTTTCCTCCTCCGTGGGTCTAATGGACGCCGGATGCCTCTCGATTTTCCGCGCGCCCCTGTCGTAAATGGGGGGACCTTATAATGCGAAAAATAGAAAAGATCCGAAGGAAAAAGCGGCGCGAAGTGATATTAATGCGGGGAAACGATCTTCTTCTCTCTTTGGACCGCGGTCCCGCGAACCCACCTCCGTTGACTCCATTAAACGCGATTCCGCTCCTTCGACAAAGAAAACTCTCGAGGAAAGGATACGACCTCCTTGTCGACGTTCCATCTTGAGCAGGTAGCTTGGAGGGAATAGAAGGGAAATCTCCTCGATTGAAGATAAATCGAATCGATCGAGCTTACGCGTGGATCGTGCAATTTTTGCAGAAAAGCCTTTTCCCATAAATGATATGCATAATTTTCTCAGTTTATTATTCTAATTATATTCCAGCTGCATAAACGATCCATTCGCGAGAAATGAGATGGAAATGATGATTGATATTTTTTATACCTATATTTATTAAATTTTATTTACGTGTATCTTTTGATTTGATATGAGTTTATATATCTTCAGCCTTTGCGGCGTTGCGGATTAACTTTACAAACGCAGTGGTCTGCGTTTGTATTATATGTATAAACGTTTCGACGCGACAGAAAGCAGAGCTCCATCTCATTAATATACGAGATATCCCACAAGAGTTGCGCTATTTTTCTCAACTAGACTCTTTGGCGATCGACTCGATCCTTCCCCGGGGAGAATTTCATCGGACGCGACCTGTGGGACATTCAGCGACAGGCGGGCGGCGCAAGAGGGGGAGAGAGAGAGAGAGAGTACGCATTTTCGAATCTTTCCTACACTTTAATCTCATATTCCTGACGTGTACGCGCGGAATTGCTGTCTTTGAGCGCATCGGCGTAGTCGGTAAATTGCATTTTTTATGTTCCTGGGGCTTTCTGAAATCCTGCTGACTACCTGCGCGACCTCGTCGGTTATCCTCGTCCACATTTTGCGGGGGATCGTTAGCAGGCATTACGCGCGAAAAAAAAAAGGAAATGCGCGCCGCATTAATGCGAGAAAGGAGCTTGTCGTACGACGCAAGCTCGGATCTCCTTCCACTGACTCCATTAGGCATGATTCTTTCACGAAGAAAATGGTTCTCTGAGCCATTGCTCGTCACATTCGCAGCCGGGAATTGAGAGGAGAACTTTTCGCGATAGGCAAATAAATGACCGAATAAACATTCAAGCGTATTCTCTATCTCGCTGGCAAACGTAACCTCGTTTTACTTCTCTCGCGCGACAGCTCTTCTGACGTCCTAATTTTCATTGAAAATTTAATTGGATCAGGTGGCTGAAGGAAAGATATGACGTTCCTTCGAGAATTGAGTAGCCATAGATTAAATAATTGCATGACATATGTGTGTGTTTTTTTTTTAAGACAGAATAATTTTGCATAGATTTATTAGCATAGATCAGTGTAATTCGATTTCTCTTATTATTATTTATGTGCATGTTACCAACATTTTAAATAAACAATTTAAAAATTTATCAACATTGTCAATCCACTGATTTATTGAAAAACTTTTTAGTCTTTAATCTTACAGATTGAATTACTGAAACTTTTATTCCAAAACGAACGTTTCACTCTTGAAAATTTTGCTCTTTTTACAGATTCTGGATTAATTATTTAATTCCTTTTGATATTTTTCTCGACGATTTTGATATTTTTCAATTTTTCTTAATAATTCCGATTATGATTAATACTGATTAGGTTTTACGTTTATTTTCCGACGGAAAATACATTTTGCATATTTTTGTCTTAAAAAGGGACGGGTCTATACCACCGGCGAATAACACGAGATATTCGAGAGTTACGCGTACATTGAATGAATAATTCAGACGTTTGAACGACGTTTAAGAGTTACCGTGGGTAGCGGCGAAAACCGGCACGTCTCGGGCCACTTTTCGATCGATCTCAATAAATATTGTCCCGAGGCATTCACCTTAGGTTATGCATTGCTTGCCGGGTGGCCGGTCGAGGATTTTGTGTAATTTACGCTCCAAATCTGTCATTGAGCACGACACTTCGGAAGCTGGCTTCCGCCTGGCTTCAGCCATCAATGCATATCCGTGAAAATGCAATAACAAGTATATGTAAATCATACTGGAAATGATCGAACTTATAGATGATGTAATTACCGAGTGTGAACCAATTTTCCAAAAGATCTGCTTTGGACAAAAGTTATTTCTACTCTTAATCTTAAGTCTTTTCTATTTAATGTCAATAAGAAATCAATTTTTTATTATCTCTTCAGCGCGACTTAAGTGAAAAAAATATAGCAATCTGATGATAGGTGCGCACTTGTCCAAGTTAATTAAATTGTTAAGCCGATCCGGCTCGATGAGATCGTTAGGTTGATATGTTGTTCATCGGCGAGTATCGATTCGCGTATATTAGCATGACTCTCCAGCGACGTCCATGTGACATCGAAAAGCAATTTGCGAAAGCGAGTATATCGCAAAAAGTACTATCGTCTCACCTCTTCAATCTGCTAAGTAGCTTCGTGACCTAAGAGACACGTAGGAAGAAAGTAATAATTTATAACGACACACACATACGAAATATTTTTACTGAAGTGGAGATGACAAATTATTAAAACGCTTGTTACACGGTTGATGCGATTATATCGAGATTGAATTAAAAAATTTATATAATCGATAATTTTTTATAACGATCTGGAAACGAGATACGATAATAACGTAAGAAATAATAAAATGCTTGAAGAAAAATCTTAAATCTTAAATAAAATATTGATCGAAAAGATGTGAAGTGCGAGAATACGAATATAAATATGAACATATTATAATTTAATGCTATATTTTAATTATAAATCGAGATAACATCTTATTTGTTAAAGCAGTTGTAGTTAAATACTTCGAGTTGAACTTAATTGTTTCGTATAAATGCAGTAGATAAATTGGACTTTTTTCGATGATCGCGCATCGCATGCGACACCTTGCTATGCGCCAAGCTTTAATAACGTCGTTACTGGCACAGACGCAAAATTCTACTTAAGCGCGTATATTTGCATAGCTTGTCGCTCATTAAAATTGCGATACGAATTTCGATGAGGCAAATCGGGAAGGGGAAAAGAGAGCAAGACAGGATGGCTGGGTAGAGCAACATCAGTAACGTTGCAGAGGTCGGCGAAACTTTACGAAACTCTACTCATTAGAGGCGAACGAAACGAATGTTTACGCGGATGAATCATTACGCTAATTAATTACCGCTGGAAGCTCGGAAAGGAACATCGAGTCGCGAGTGTATCTCTGCGGTTTCGCACAGGCGTATATACACGCGCGAGCTTGCGTCGAATCGGTACACGAAATAAAAAAATTTAACTTTGAGCAAACCTGAAGACTGTTTGATATTCAAACGATAAAGATTAATGAGCAAAGATCGTCTTATAAAATCTGTGTTTATGTGAGACAGATGTGAGAAAGTATATATGTGAAAATTTGAATACAGTTGAACAACAATAATTATAAAATTCAGGTGATTATTAGTTATTGTAGAAGAATTATTTGCTTTAACACACAATACACATACTGTCATATGTTTATTTTTCGATATTAAATATATTTTGTAGAACATTTCTCGTAACTTTGTACGTGTTATAATATTTATCTTTTATTTATTATCTATCCAAAGTAACGACTAAAGTTGGTATAAAATACCTATCATTTAAAACGATTGAGTTTTGAAGAAAGCCGACGCGAAACCTAAATCAAGTACGAGGGAAACATAATAACGCTGCGGGGTCTAAGCACATTTAAATGCCGGAGTTCCTCGCGACCGTAGATGCGAATTAAGCCAATTACACTTCTTGGTTCTACGTTGACGAAACGTTTGTGAGATTTCTCCGAGACGCCACGTCGGTCGCTTTTGTCTTCCACCCTCGTCGCAACCGCTAATAAATTTAGTGGCAGAAATATTCATTAACCGGTTGTATATGGCATAGAAATATCTACGACTGACAAAATTAGCGAAGGAGACACGTATAAATCTATTGAATCGGTACATATCTCTCTAAGTTTGCAACGAAAGATTAAATTCTCACTCTCGGGTTTTTCTCTTATTAGTTACTATTAATTTTATTCTTTTCGTATATTTAAAGAAAATTAATTTTTATACAATTAAAAATGATTGTTTTAATTGTATTTCGTCATTACCAAGTAAAATAATTTTTTTTAAGTATATACACTGAGAAAAAGAATTTGTTAATCCCAAGAAATATTTAGTCCGATACGTTCAACTAAACATTTTAGTTAGTTAACTAAATATTAGTTGAATTAATTAAAGAAACTAAATAAATTGTTGAAACAACTAATATTTAGTTAACTAACTAAAATGTTTAGTTGAATATATCGAACTAAATATTTCTTGGGATTAACAATTTTTTATCTCAGTGTAGACGCTTTTAAAATTCTTTGTATGTACATTCGAAAGCCTAACTTTCTTTCGCTACAAACGTTTTGCAAATTATCTTTGACAGCCGTCACAGACAGGTCGTCAAACGTGTTTTCCTTCAGCAACGAAATAACGGAAAAATACGAGAATGAGAAAGGCAACGTCCTCCACAGAAAAAGGGTTTTCGCAGGCGAGGGAATAGGGACGCGAGATAAGGAATAGCGAGAAGGGTTGAAACAAATAGAGTGGGAAATCGAGTGAGAAGAAGGAAACAGCGGCGGTGGCGGCGGCGGTGTGGTGGTGGTGGTGGTAATGGTGGCTCGTGTAAGCGTTATGCGATTTCAAACAAATGGCGAGACCGTGAGCGGAAACGTGACCAAGGATGGCGTCCACTCGGATGCCATTGGTAAGTTTACCCTGTGCGCTGCGGTAACTTACCAGTCGGGGATCCCGCAATGGAACGAGGGATGGCAGCTGTCCTCGGTAGCATTCCGGCAGAGAGCGAGTATTGCGCCACCGTCTAGGAGAGGGAGACGGTCGCCGGGGGAAATACGACAACGAAAATCCGAGGAAAGCGCGATTTTCTATGTGAATCTCTCGCCGCGGCGCGGCACCCCCGTTTTACGCTGCCTTCTCGTTTATACAGTCGTTTGCAATAGACGTACCTGGCCTGATGCGATATCTGCCTGTACAGTGCCTGTCTAAATATACGCGATCTACTTAAACCATCGCTGAATGCTTTTTTTATTCCCTGTAAAAAAAGAAAGAGGAGAGTTTTAGGACAGAAAATTACTGATTTACGGTTATTGCTTATAGTAACATGGCCAATCCAATATGCGTTTATAAGAAAATACTCGCGATTGTCCTTTCCAATTCCAATTCTGAATCCTTGGGTTATATGGAGTAGTTTAAAGTAAGATAAATATCTTTTTACATCTGTTTTATCGTAGAATTCGAGATTGAGAAAAAGTGTGCATTGCAGTATCGAAATTCGATATTTGAAAAATTTGATATTTAAAGAATTGTCTCGTGCTATCACATTAAAAAAAAATTATATGTTTTTATTATAATCTACCACGCAATAATTATAGATATTTTTTTAAAACTTACAACATTTTACGTTTTTTCTACATTTTTTCACGACGATTCGATCGGGTAATCTAAAGAATTTTACCTACTATCATGTTTCGTGATTTCTTGCACTTGGTCATTATCTTCTTTTTATAACTAATATATAGTATAAGGTAAATCTTAAATAACCTTTCTTTAACATTTTTGTTCTTTGCGCGAGTCTGTGACATCGCGAATTTCAAGAAACGAGAATGTACTATGAAAATGGTGATACACCGGAGAATATCGAGCTATATTCTTTACGAATAGCAGAAATGGGATCTTCCAGGTTCGAGTCACGTTACTCACAAAGGATGAGAAGGAAATGCTTCGTGTGCATCGACAGGCGCATTGTGCACCAATCGATCTATCTATTCGAGGCAAACGGAAGCGGGCTAGAATTTAATTGCTGTGTAACTGGACAGGCGGGGCGCGGTATCAGAATTTAGTGATCGGATAGATTGTTTCTCATTGCGCAGCGAGACAGGGAATTCGACGTCGTATGCAATTGTCGTTTGCGATAATTAAATCGTGGATACACACCGACGAGCGATTTCTGTATCGCCCGCAGAAAAAAATGCGGTGACAAGTGCATTTATGTATATGCGTTACTAATATCGTAAATGCAAACGAATACAGACAGTATTATCCCGGGCGTCAATGATGAAGTTGAAGTTTCGTTGCTTTCGAGAGACATGAGAAAATTCTTTGAGTATTATTCCAAATTATTTTGTAACAATTGATGACCCTGAATATAATATGTTATATAATTGATCGAAGGCAAATAAAGTGAGTTCTCGCGATTGAATAATCTTTAATTACAGCTCGATTGCAAATATCTTATTCTTTGTATAACTTCGATATTTAATTCCGATTCAATTCTAAGTGATCTTGATATTTATATAATGTTCAAAATTAAAAAGTTATACTGTCTTATTTAAATTTTTATTAAAAAAACGATTCTATAAACATTACTAAAAAATTTGCAATTAAAAGAGATTATTTGTCGGTCATGGAAATTGTGATAAAAATGTAATAATTAATTATTAAATTGAATAAAACAGTTTGCTAATTAAAAATATACAATTACGCCAAACTTTTGATTAATTTAATTTTATAATATGTTATACATATGTGATATCATTGAAATATATTGGGTACATGTTACGATAATTAAAAATATATGGTAACATCAAAGTATCATTGTAACTCACTAAAATCTCATTATATATATATTTAATAATAATATTAATAATTTAAATATATGCAATACTATAGAAATGTGATGTTCTATATTAAAATATGTGAATATGAAAAATACGAGTCTCCGTTGATTCTTATAATCAATGCATCTTGCGTTTAATCGTTGAAGTAACTACTCATTAGGGACGGCTCTCGAAAATTGATCGAACGCGTATGCATGGTATTTTCGAAACCGTGAGTATTACGAGCGTTCCGGATATATATGGCGAATACGCGGCCAAATATCTGGCGTACGGGATTGAAAGTGCAACGAAATAGCCGCGGACGATATCGAACACGTTCCGTATCGTTTGCACTTTTCGTTGGAACATTTTCTCTTATGAGCAACTCAATACCCGGATCGCATTCCCGACCAAGCTGATTATGGCTTTGCTCGATACGGAATCACTGTATATTACTCGAATATTTGTTCGAACTCAAATTGACTTCAACCTTTTCTAAAGATATAATGTAATCCTGATATACATATATGTATAGGCTTATATGCGCGTACGCGCGTAAGAAATAATATATTTAGGTATTCTTAAAATGACAGAAACAAATATTCTTTAAATATGAAAGAGTGACATTTAACGATTTAATTTAGATTGCAGGAGATTATTTTATTACCTACATATTTTATTAAATAATTCTATTTTATTATTTTTTTAATAGATATATAGTGAATTGTATTCTATATATCTTAATGCTGTATACGATGCAGCGCACGATGCTTTTTTGATGGAGCGGCACTCTTTTTTTTTCTCTTGTGACATCATTACCGTGTCTTGAGGAGAGCGACGGTGTTTCGCGTTGAAGCCGAGCGTGCGAACTGCGCATAAGGACACCGGTAAAAACGATGAAGGGATGAAGAGCTTTAGTCGTTAATGTGCGATGCATCGCTAAAAGCTTCGGAACGAGTGGACTATCACGCCGTCGTTCCTGCCAAGCGCATTAGTTTCCATCGATGCCTAGGTAGAGACGAGAGACAATTCGTGCTATTACTCATTAGTAAATATTTGTTAATATAGGATTATATATTCGGAAATGTTTTCGTCTTTTTAATTCGAATTATAAATAAATAACAAGCACAAATATTCAAACTTTAATGCAGATAATTTAAATAAGGAAATATAGTTTCTAAATTTATTTAATTTTGAGAGAAATTATTATGTGATATATATGTATAATGGAAAAATTTATTGTTTGTATAATTTATACATTGTTATACTTTACTTTGAAATTTATTGTTATGTAAAACTATTTAATTTTGGAAAATGAGGTCGTGAATAGATCAAATTTTTCATCAAGTGTTTTATAAAAAAAAATTGATTTTTAATAATTCGATGAATTTGTAAATGATATAATAGCTCTATGGCATAATAGCTCTATTCCATATAATATGATTTTTTATTGTCAGATCTCCAAGTTTTGTTACCCACTTTCTGATCTTCGCCAGCACTCATATAATTTAACGACACCATTATCGAGCCATAATCACCACACATTACGCGCGTTTTTTTGTCAGAGAAGTCGCTACTTCGAACAAAGCGCTCCACGCTTATAGCTCATGGGAAGTGTATCAAGTGTCAAATTTGATGAAAAATTATTATTAAAATATTGATAAAACATGATATATATATATATATATATATATATATATATATATATATATACGAAAAGATTAAAGATAATTTGAAAAATTATTAGCAATTATTATAGGCATAATAATTTTCTGTGCCTATTATATCTTAGTTTTTCATCTTTTCTTATCATTGTTAATCAGAGAATACTAATGAAACATGTCTTTATTGACTGAGTTTTCTAAATTACTAATTTTGTGATTGATACTACATTCTTCACGAATTCAATTCTTCAATCGTATACTTTGGAAGTTCTAGAGTCACTCGGACTGTAAATTTCAAGTGACCCTTTTTTTCTAACACCCACCGCGAAAAAATGTCTTGGCTTTCTCGCATCGGGGAGGGTCGTGCCTCTTATTCGATTCACTTTACGAGGTATCGCGTGCGGAATTTCGCGTCGAAGTAACACCCGTGGAACGACCTGGGCTAGGGCTATATAAGGCGTATATATCCTCCTAACTGTCTCATATTAGAGGCGAAGTGCTGCGCACCGGTAACCGAAACAAAATCGCCTGTTTCGCTGCGAAATAGCGCGCGCGCGCGCGCGCCCGAACGTTCGTCTGAACGTGTGTGCGCACGGGTTTTTTTATTTTTTTTTATTTTTTTTTTCGTGCGGGAAAGCAGTAAAAGCACCCACTTCCGACTCGTTACACGCTATTACGGCCGCGCGCAATAAATCGTTATAAAACCACGCCTCCTTTCTTTCAGAAGTTTATAACCCGAGGGTCTCGTCCGCCCACGTTTCGCCGATGATGCGCTAGAAACCAGCTCGTATCCGTTTCGAACAGTATTGCTCTTATAAACGTTCAGCGATATAAGAGGGAAACATGAAAACCATATAATTTTATTCGTGATCCAAGCAACGAAAGGGCCAGAATAAAATTAATCGTCCGAGCAAAACTAATTAGTTCTTTTTTGAGATCTGTTAAATTCTTAATCTTATATCTTTGATGAATGTTGTACGAAGTAGGATTTTTAGGAAACCTACTTTAGTATTGTATGGAAGATTACATAAGAAGAGAATAAATTAAAGTTTTTAAATTGACGCCATAGAAAAGATGTGACAGAAAATAATTGATTAGTCACCAAAAGACTTATTTTAAGATTGGATTCTAATTTATGATTGGATTCTGCTTCAAGTATTATTCAACAATTTGGTTGTTTTATAAATAAGTTTTATATAAAAAGAATTAAGAGCGCGCGAGTTTTAACTTTTTTTGAAGTAGGAACTTTTATACGTACTCATGTGATTGCAACAAATTTTAAGCTAAATAAATATTACCATTTATATCTTTTAGTTATCGAATATTATTTATTTATGTTTTATATACATGTATATAGATATATTTAGATTATTTTTGTATTAAGTTAAATGTTAAACAAAAAGGCTTGCTAAATGAACTGGAAAGCTTATATTATTTCTCAGCTTTTACATAAAAGCCATCCATATCGAATAGGTCAGTTTACATCCATAATAATAACATGCTAAAAGAGAACTTTTTCAATATCCTTTTATATAAACAGAGTGTCACAAAGACAAAATGGGAAAAGCATAATGTTGAAAAGCTACAAACTCGCTTCGTGAAATCCCTAGATTGAACATTTATCTTTAGCAATGAATGTAAAATATATCAAGATTATATCTCGCAATACTTCTTAAATAAATCTACATTGAGAATAATTAAATGTTGTATAAAATCTGGTCTCAATCGCGATAAGAAAAGGAGAGCGATATCCTTCTTGATGGGAGAGCCACGCTATAGAAGTTAATATCATTCGTCATTGTTTTTTTACGCGAAGAGAGAAAGATATGTAATAACGCGAGAAGACAAGAGGGAGACAGTATTGAGACACAACTCGATCGCCGACGGAAAAATAAATCAGCCCCGATCTGTTCTTGTTCTGTTCCGTTGAGCAGGATAACATCAAAGCGAATCAATTTCCCGTATTGATGACAAAAACGCGGTCATTGAAATAAAATGAAGCGGATTATGTCGAGCGAAAATTATGTCCACGAGAATAGGTCTGTCATGTTTCGTTCGTGTTTTGTCGATAACTCGATCGTTATTTCGAGTGTGTCAATGATGTATGCAGCTCATTCAGAAAAAGTGTATTTTTCCGAAGTTTTATCTCTGCAGCTTTTTTTAAGCCTGATCTACAATGTGCTCTTTGCTTCCTGTTTTTTGCTCTTAACCTGTTTGCGACTATCCCGTATTTTGCAATTGCGTCGCGTAACGCGATGTTTTTTGTTCTCTGTCGCCTAAGATAAAAATTGACGAACTTCAGAAGAGACAAGAAACATCACGTTACGCGACGGAATTGCGAAATACGAGATAGTCGCAAAGAGGTTAAGAGCAAAAAACAGAAAGCAAAGAGCACATTGTAGATCAGCCTTTAAACTTTCCGAAACCGGTTTTGTCTTTCTAATGTTTGGAGTTTGGATCCTTATGATTTGTGTCCTGGAAAAATAGGAGGAATGCACCCGCTTGTAAACAAAAGATAGGCACGAGCTAGAGAGAGAGGAGTGGGGAACGGTCGCCCGCGGCGGCCGGTGACCGGCGACAGTAGTAGCACAGTAGCACAGTAGCACTAGTAGCGCAGAGACCACGAAAGCTATCAGTACGATTAATTTGTTTCTCGAAAGTAGAATAAAGATTTTATTCTCTCACACTGTACTGACCGGAGTCGTGTATTCTTTGAGATTCCTGATATTACCGAGAACATTCATAACAATTTGTGGCTTCCTTATTTTTTTAACAATTAAATAAAAATTATATTAACCAGGTATCCTGGTTTTTATGTAAAAATTAAGTGAAAACTATACTCGTTTAAAATGCGATATTTCAGACTGTGCGATATGTTTTATTGTAAATGTGCAGATTTTCTGTAAATTTGATTGAAATAGCAATTTTATACAATTAAATCTAATCTGAAAATACTGATAAAATATAAAATGGGAGGGAAACAATATTTTCTTAATAATATTGCAAAGCAAATTTGTTATGAAAAAGACTTTACTAAAATATTTCCAATATTTTACAGTGCAAAACAATTTATAATATTTTAATTACAGCGTAATGTACTTTATTTGTGCATGTAAACATATAAAAGTAATCGACAAAAGCACGTAATAATAAGTTTATATTATATTCATCGCGCAGCTGTGAAAACCCCCAAAAGAGAGAGAAAGAGAGAGAGTACATTTGAAAGTTATATTTCATTTTTCGGGCAAATTTATTAAATTTTATAAACAAATGCTATTAATATCGTTACGAACGATTTTCGCAATATTGCATCATAATATTAAAAAGAAATTCAATTAAATCCGTTTTGCTGTAAAAGAAATTTCGCGCATTTTGTGACGCAGGTATCGAGAGAGGGACATTGTAGCGCGGTGTAATACAAAATCCGATAGAAAAACAATCGCGTTGAAACGATTTCGCCGGACTTTCGCCGCACGGATCGAGAAGCACTCGCGATAGAGGTGGCCCAATAACTCGATACGCGCTCGCCATTTTGTCGGCGGCCACCGGCGCCCGCTGCCTCCGACTGTTCTCCTAAATCACTCGCTTAGTATCGCCCTGGAAAAGAGAGATCTCGCCGCGGAAAACGTCGCGGAATACGCGGCGAACGCAGTACGTTGCGATGCAAAAATGCGCGCACATTGTTACCGTTGCGACACGCAACGTCGTTAAGATCGTTTCGCTGATACCATTACGACGGCGAATGTTACGATAATTTAGCGTCGCCCGTACTTTCCTGCGGATTATACGACGCTCATTGTCCGATTACCGTTTGTTAGTTCGCTCCTAAACTTAAGCCGGTTTTACAATACGTCGCAAACGTTGGCGACTGCTAGTTGAAAAGTGTTATTTTCACGTTGCGCTTGTCAATTGCGGTTGTCAAAAGAAAGTTGGCGAACTTTTAACTTTTTTGGTGACAGTAACTGGCAATTAGCAATGAGACATAACACTTTTCAACCAGCAGTTGCCATCGTTTGCGACGTATTGTAGAACCGCGGCTTTAACGTTACCTTATAATCGCAGTCGCGTCGTGCAAGCCGACCGCGATATATACATGATATTACGAATTATACGAAACATGCAGACGAGTAGGGTTAATTGGGAAAATAATTTGCGCTGGCGCTCCGTATGATGCATTCCTTCGTAGCGTTGATGGCACATGAATAATCGTGGAGTTTATGAGCACGCCTCTCCATAAATGATGCAACGTTTACAGGAGCGGCGTGTACTTTTTCTTCCAATCGTTATAGTTTAACTATTCATTTAAGCGTGCGCGCAAACCGTAATATCAAATTATTTACTCCTACGTGAAAATTTTTGACATTATCTTCTTAAAAGCTGTAACGATGTGTTCGTTTAAACTTTAAATATTACCGTGCGAAATATGAGCTATTACGAATTTAATGTTGCTTCTGAGCAAATGGAGAAGTTTCATTTCGTATAACTGAATTTTTTAATCTTCTATATTCAGTTTGCTTTTTAAAAATAAATTATACACATATGTTATTCAAACTACATCATAATATGAGCATTATAAATTATAATCTTTAATAACTGCAATAGTCGAATCACCTTAGCATTAAAAAATCCATCACAGCAAGTTGAAATTGCAGTTTATCTGCATTTTAAATCAGCATATTAGATAAAATGAATACAGTAACCACGAGATAAAAATATTTGCCTTACATATATCGGCGAAGGCGTCGATTTATGTTACCAAAAGACCTTCGTGTCACGTACTCCCTGAGAAATATCGTCAGGTGACGACAGCGAGAGGTGCGGGTGCCGTGCACGAAAGTCGAAATTATTGGCGGAAAACCAGGATGGAAGAGAGGCGGAGGATCGAAAGGAAACCAAGGTGGAATAGACGACGACGACGACGTCGACGGGAGGATCGAAGAAGAGAAAATGCGGCGATCGTGCCGTGCTCTCGACATTTTCGAAATCGCACCGTCCGTCGTCGCTCGCAGATCGACACGACGGGTAAATCGACGAGGAGCGATTTTTTTTTTTTTTTGAAAATGAGATTTCGACGGGGACTCGGCGACGACGCGAAAAATTGCTGCGGCGGTAGAGAGAACGGATTGTCCTCCTTAATCGGATTGCCGAACGGCGAAATATGGCGCACGAGCGGCCGCGTTTGCGATTTCATTGCCTGGCCCGTCGACATTTTCATATTTTCGAAAATTGCAGGGCTCTCATTCGATTTCGCCGTCGGACGAGATTAGCGCCCGCAGTCGACGCTTTCATCTCGCATGACGGCGGAGATTTGTCGGAAACCGCGTAAACTCGAGGTACCGATTCGCGTCTACTTGCACGTGGTCGAACGCTGCGAATTTCCTCATACATCAGTTAACGCTAATGTTTTGAAATTCCTCGATGGTCCGCAGCTAGTGCGACACCATAGTAATATTTACTATAAATTTTCTCCGTGTATATATATATACTATATATATATATATATATATATATATATATATATATATATGTAGGTCTAGAGGTATGTTCCGGGACTGTTTACGTTTTTTGAAATGTACAGTCCTGGAAACTGCCAAATGTCCTGGAATATACCGATGTAAAAAAAAAGTCCCGGAACATACTTCCGGACCTACATATATATATGTATGTGTAAATATGTAATACGTCTTTATCAGATTACAACAGGACACAAAAGTTTCGAAGTTTTTCGTTGGAAAACATTTTATCAGAATGACAGAACAGCGTGTGCGTGCAAAATATATTTACGTTTTCGAGAATGATTGCGCGTTTGTAATAACAGCCGTGGGTGCGCTTTTTTATTGCTCAACGGTATCAGTCAACAGGAAATACGTTTCGAATCGTAAAAAAAAGAAAAAAAAACAGCGGAGAAACGAAACGCGAATATCGCATTTCGAAGTTATCTCCGTACATATTGACTTTGCTTAGCGAATATATGTATATGTGTAGATATATACCTTGAATCAAAGCGGTACCGGGGGGATCGATAATTAGTTCTATTGACGTTAATCGTCCAGGAGTGCCTATGTATAGATGTACCACATTCCGCGTACACATGTATATTCATCTCGGTAAACCTGTCGCAAGGCGAGCGTCGAGCAGCGCGCGTCCTTTGATCCTGATATTAGTTACGCACCGATTTGGCTGTTATTAAAATCACTCAATCGCGTACAGCTGCGCCGTGCCGCCGATTATTTCATTTTCAACCAATCGACCAACGGATCAGCTCACTCGCGCACTTAAGCTGTTTATTCTCTTTCATCTCAAATTAAATGACGAAGGACGGGGCCGCCCGGTGAAGAAATCTCGAGCGCGTCCGCCCCCACTTCATCCCATCCTGCTCGTGTCGGGAATAATTCATCGCACTCGAGGTTTTTCGCCAGATAACATATGAATATCAAGTGTGTCAAAGCATTGACATAGCGGCTTTGTGCCTGAGATATTAAAAGCCGGCGCAGAATTTTGCATACTATGAATTTTTTAAGTCTCGTCCTTTGCATGGAAAATATAAAGAGTAAATCCAGCAAACACTCCAAGTCTCGCGCGCGCGAATATTTAAGGTTGAATATTAACGTCGCGCATTAACATCTTTTTACCGCCGGAATTAAAATTAGTGAGAAACGGTGCATAGTTGCGGCCTTCGCTAAACATGCAAATTGCTGCACGCGCGCATAAAGAGCTCCGCTCGAACTACTATTAACGAATATTTGTTCGTATTACCGCGCGCACTCGTATATCAAATCATAGCCCTTTTAATTTTATGGTGCTCCGATTTTTTATACTTGCCTTCTGTATAAGATACAAATTAAGGACATGTTAGTATGAGTACGATAAATATTAAAGAGTGTGTTCATTTATCTTTCACAGTTTTCATATACGGTTTTAAACTGCGTACCTTTGAATGTACACAAATCTCTTTGAAATGCCCCAACATGCTGTAAATTATTAATGTATCAATATATATTTATTATTTTAATAATTATTATTACCAGCTTTGACTTATACATATATATAGAAGAACAAATTGTTTTAACTTGTATTGCGGTTTGCATCTCGTTCGCGAACGTTTGCGTATTTAAATTGGATGCGTTGCACATACGCGGATGCAGCTTTAGGCGCGGTTTTGCGCAAGGACGGGACGTACGCCGCCGTCGCTGATTTTCCGTAATTATTGCCGTCGCCGCGAGGACGGCCGCAGCGAGAATGCGCCGCGACGCCCCTTCCGCACCGTCGTATTAGCGCCGGGAATGCAAATAATTGTTCGCCGCGGCGTGCGCGTATGCGTGCGTGCGTGCGTGTGTACGGGGTGGCGAAACCGACCCTAGAATGCAAATAGAGCCGACTTCGCACGGGACTCCCGCCGCCGCGAACGAGCTCGCTGGTTTGTTCGCTGATGTGGATACATATAGGTACGCCTTTGTATGCGCACACACAACACACCCGGGTGGTGGATTATCCTATCTGTCGACGTATGTACATGGGGCCACCCTTAGGAAAGGCGAATGTCTTCGAAACGCATAAAAGAGGAACGTACGGTCAAGAAGCGATTTCGAGCGGCGTAAATGTCGCTCAAATATCGTTCGCTAAACATGCTATAATTAGTCATCGATGGTCTCACTTGGAAATTTTCGGTTAATTAAAGAGACAAAAGATTCCAAATGAAGACATCGATGTTTTCTCGCTCTCTCTCTACTGTTGAAGCTAATTTTTCTTAAAAGCTGTGTTAGTATATATAATAGGTACGTACAACGGGTTATAATGTAACGTGTATATATAATTGCTATAATGTCAAAGAAAGAGAAATTTCTATAAGTGATTGTTAACTCCAACGCGGTCCGGCCTGACCGCTGATAATGCATTATATATATAATACACCTTTTGTACGTCACGCAGAACACGGGAGAGGATTTGTTCGAGCTCTGGCATATCTCGCACGCTTCTCGTGTTTCAAGCTTCGCGATGTGGAGGAAAAAGAAACGTTTGGTAAAGGGCAATAAAATATCGCATCTCTGTGTCGTAGGACGCGATTAATCGCCGGCCCGGCAAGAATTAATCGTCGGCGCTGCGATAATTTATCGCGGCCCGTCTCGCCGCGATATTTTAGCCGCGGATGTTTTTTCCTGGTTTCGCGCTTCGCTAACCTACCGCTTTTCCACCGGAAAAAGGAAGCGCGTTCCGACTCGGCGAAATCACTCCCTCGATTCTGTGTCCACCGAGATTCGCACTATACACACAGGTCACTTTCCGGTATATCCTTCCTAGACAATTTGACTTCGCAACACGAGAGTTTCCATCTCTTGATCTCTCGACAAAGTAACTATATAACTTATTTAATTACAAATACTAACGCTGAGACATTTTATTTATCGTAATAGATTAATTTTTTTTATAATTCAATATTTTCTTCAGACTTTTGAGATACTTTTTAACAATATATCATCTTATTATAATATATAGATGTACTATCCCTAATGATTAATCTAATAATGTATTTAAAAATTGTACAATTATTTTTATATGTTTATGATATGGACTCATGCTTCTAGTAGAATTGGTTTTTTCTCTTCGTTATGCTTTAAAAGCTAAATGCATTTTTCATGCTGATGACACTTTAGAAATATTGATTTAACGGTGTGTTCTTTTTTTATATTATAAACCTATGCCAGCGTATGAAATGTGATAAACAAATATTTAACTTTAATTCCGATAAAAGATAACAGTTTTACGTCTGACAAGAGAGCACACCGCAAAAACGAGACAACGTACTCGGCAGAAAATTCAGATTTTAATAATATTTTACATATATGTAGGACAGTCCGAAGGATGAGTGATTTTACAATTTCCTGTTAGCGCGAAAAATGGATTTATGTTGTCGTACTTCGCGCTCTAACGCACGAGGCTAAGAATTTGCAAGTAAAATTAACCGCGGCCTATTTCCCGAGGCGGTGAATTAGTTATAAAGTAAGCTTTTAATTTTTAACCCTAGAACACTTTTGCTTTCCTTGCCAGTCTTATTTATCTATACTTTACTTTATTTTATGTTTCTCCGAGAGAGAAATATTAAATATTATGGCTCACTTCAAAGATAATTAAGTGGTTGAACGTGTTTAACTGCGATTTATCTAAAAAAAATATATATGTATGTATATATATATATATATATATATATATATATATATAGATTAATTATTTTATGTCTACAAATCCAAATAATTAATTTTCTTTTTGTACACATATGTTTAGTTAATATTACCTATATTTCCCTGTCGCACTTGTAACTTCTATCGAATCGAAAGTATTATTACGTTTAATTATTACTATCTATTATACATTTATTACCGTAATTAATTAAACTTTATCGTACATGACACATATATTAATTTTACGTAAGTCATAATTTACGTATCAAACATTTATAAATATCTTTATTACAATCAATCGATAAAATTACGGTCATATATATTTAAGATCAATTATGTAGATAATCGATATTTGTGATAATTAATAACCGTTATCAAATATTATACTCTCCGCATACAACTCATTGGGTCTTGTTCGTTTTTGTTTACAGAAACTGCAAACGATCGGCGAAGATTTCTGCGGCCTCGACGTAAACACGCCTTTGGGTGGCGAGGAGCCGATGGGTGCGACTGCAGTTTTGACATTCGAAACTCACCTGACGGCTGTGGCGGCCACTTCAACCGGCGATTACACCGTAGTTTTCGTAGGCACCAATAAAGGACACCTCAAAAAGGTCAGTGCTCGAACTTAAATAACTTTTGATAATTTCTTTAACTCTATCAAATTATAATTGTCTTCTGCGATCCAGCGGAGAGAAAATCTTCACATAAATTTCTAAATGAAATAGTCCTTAAAGTAAAATCATTAACTATTAATGCGATTTTGGCGATTCGATTGAATTAATTATTGATCATGACGGAATACTGGCGGTTACGTTATTACTCGGCAAATTATCTAAACCCAATAGATTTAATGAAAATGCGATATTGGGGAATAGCGTACTATATTAGCCACGCTACATGAATAAATGACACTAACAGCGAAGAGTGGTTTGACTTAGCGTGCAAGTTGTTGCAAAATTATCTAATAAAAGTTCCCCAATCTCTCTATACTGCTTCATAATTATGTGATAATGGAGAATTTCCACGTAAAATAACTGAGGCGATCAGCGTTATAAAGTCATCGATTAGCGAAACATAGCTCGACGCTTAACGCTACTTGCTTCCTCCCAGTCTCTTCGACGCTGGAGGCAAGGAGTTCAGCAACCCTGAACTTAACGGGGCGAAGCAGGATCAAATGGCAAAGTTCAGTAGTTGCATATACTGCACGTACACATATATGCACGCGCCCGCCATCTCGTCGAAGCACACGCCCGCGTATGTGTATACCCAAAGTCTTCCTCGATCATCGTAGGGCATGATCGTTAAATTAATCGCGATCAGCATACGATTATCGCGCTCGTGAATCAAAATACACGGTACAACAGCGCGCCGCATAAATGTTACAACGAGCGATTTAATTGGCTCCGCGATAGGCGATAGAGTCAAACGCGCGGTTTGCCCAAAAAACCTGCATGAACGGCGTGTACTCCGCAGAATTGGGGATCGTGGATAGTGGAATTATCGCGCATCGCTATTAAAGCAATCCCTATGAAATTTTCGCAGAAGTACAGCCGCATCGCTAGTTGGATCATCACGAACGGGAATCCTCGTGGCGCGGACTGAATTTCTGCGCTTTTTTTTTCCTAATCCGGATATTGAGATTTACTGAGAGAGATTTGTACTTCTCGTTCTCTACGCTCCAGACGTAGCTTTCGAATCTTTTTTCTCAATTTTGACATGTAGAGGACGTTTGTATTTACAAAAGTCGTTAATAATCTTTCTCGTTAATTTATTTTTCAGAAGTTTGTCATTAGTTACCCGCGGGTAGAAAGGAAACACGTTCTTATTCGCGATCTCGCTGCAGCGGCAGTCACCGTCCTCTCGACAGAGAAAGTAACGATAAATATAGCTGGCCGTCCTCTATTGTAGATAATAGTATTTATAGAGTAATAACGTATATAATATCGGGAGGTGGAAGAAAGGGGAGAGAAGGAAGCGAAGCACCACGCGTCTCTATATACCTACGCATTGCACGCTTCTATATTTTCACATATGTACATCTACACCACGGTAGGCGCGACGTTTATACGTTTTTACGCCGTAACGTCATATCTCGTTATAAATTTCTATTATTTACGATGCTGCGAACGCGAAATCTCTATCCGCGACTCCCGTGATGCCCCTCTGAGATTTATCGGTCTCGTAAACGGCGACGTGTAACCCTACTTTGGACGTTTAACACTCGGAACGGCACATCCGGAGTCGGGTGGCTCGTGATTCGCCTTTGTGAAGCTCGCGACGTAATACGCCTTTTGCCATTTCAACGGAAATGGATTATCTTGGCGAGACCTCGCCTCGAGCGCGCCTCGCTAATGTTCCTCTCGAGAGCGCCCGATCAACTTGTTCGATAGGTCAAGTCGATTTACGTGAGCGTGCGCTTATTATCGCGAGGAGAAGATTTATTTAGATCCAGAAAACTGATCCAGGAATCACTAATACTACACAGTTACAAGAATGTACAAGGTGAAAACAAATGCTTATATATCAGATGCAGAAATAATAATAGCAAGAGTGATATAATAAAACTGAATTATTGCGTACCTACATTTATTTTTTTAGAATTAATATTTTCAGTAAAAATTATAATTATATATACGATAATGAAAATATGATAATAACATTAATAATGACAGTAACACAATAATAATGATATGAATATTTATATTGATGCATATTGGATTGTGATAGTTTATAAGATAATGTATGTCTGTTATTTTTGTTTTATGTATTATTTATGAATGTCTATTATCTTTCACTCTTCTTATACATATTGATTGTTTCTGAGATATGCAATAATACGATTTCCATGAAAAGTAAAGTTCAAATAATAGTTTTTGTGTAAATTAAATGTTTTATTCCCAGAGAAAGTTTTCGCGCACATGATAGAATGTATCGTTACCGGCGCGAGCTACGATATCAGCTCCGCTTTATTTCTTCGCAAACTTATTTTATTAGTTTCATGAGATCATCTCGTCACGAACTGTTCCTCTGGTCATGTAGGAATACTTATTGTTAGTTTTAATAGGCTATCAATATCTTTATGCATTCAATATCGAGTACCGTAAGGGCATGACAGAATACAAAAGTACAGGCAATAGGAACAGGGAATAGAAATCAGGAATCATATATAAATGCAGAATAAACAATGACAATAATAGACACAAAGTTTCCATCACGTTAGAAATTCTGTGCTTATTGCCTGTTGCCAACCAATTATAGCATTCAAGTTTTTTAGGTTATAATTATAACGAATTTTTATTTATTTCTTGTTTTTATTGCCTGTACTTTTGTATTGTGTCATAGCCTATACTCTGTGATAAATTATAATCATTGCGAATAATTATTTTAAAAGGTATACCGAGTACTTGAAAAATTAACGTATTTACGTTTATTCACAGCATTAGCTTTAACTTTTTGCTTACGATCTTTTTCAAGTTGACTAATATCGAATCAAAATATTAATACTGATAATATTTGTTATGAAAATATCAATATAGAGTAATATTGAAATAAATAATATTACAAATTGCTGGTATTATACGAATAGTTTTACGGTCGTATGATATGTGAAACGCGACGTACCTTTGTTGTATCGAGGTAATAAGAGCAATGTGAAGGGGATGGCAATAAAATACGCGCCATACGCGAATCAATGATGCGGGAAGTAAGAACGAGAGGATGAATTCATTCCCGTCGCGTTTCGTATCTTGTATAATTTATCGGTCGAGCGATTTCAATCGTACTTTCGGTCCTTATTGTCCTCGTCCGCGTGTTCGACCCAGTAGTATACGAAGGCGTATTCTCACGTGTGACACGTGGCAATATATGACGCACGTGTGCTTGTTATAGCTAAGCTTAATATTAACTGATATAATTAAATCGATAACTAACCAAATTAGTAGCTCGAATTTTGTAGAGAAGAGACATCGAGACTTGGTTCATCTAAAAATATCGGATATTGGATATCTGCATAATTTAAAAAATTTAAATTTTAACTATCTTTATCGAATAAATCTCAAATTTGATGAGATTATCTTGAAGCAGAATTTATCCCGAACTAAAGAAATGATAGTAAGTCAATTTCAATACCTAAACATAAATAGAATATATTATTTGCTTTGTTTAACGCGCAGTGGAGTCCCCGTGGCAGTGACCCCAAGGCATATACCGGGATCCCGAGTTTGGAGCCGAACACAACGAACGTGTCCGGATGTTGCGTTGGAGGACGAGCGTGTGGCCTAGTAGACAGCGCACTGGTCTATTGAGCCAAAGGTCCCGGGTTTGATTCCCGGTAGAGCTAGAAAAATTTATATTCGCTCGTTCTCCTCTCGGAAGGCAATGGCAAACCACCGAGAGTATGTTTTGCCAAAAGAGAACTTCTCTGAAAAATATTAGCCGTTTGAAATCGGCGTTAACTGTAGGTTTCATATACAATGTGTATAATCCACGTGCGCAACACGTGTATATGAAGAGAAGTCACCACGCTTGGGCACGAGTAATAGGAGTATGAGCATTTACTCTATCTCGTTTTTCTCTGCTTGTCCACAACTCGTCCTTAACTATTTGTTGTTCGTAAAGAAATGAATAATGTATAAATTCTTTTCTCCCAAAACTGAAAATCGTTCGAGTAAATGTGGACATATTGTTAACAAATCTGTGGAGCACAGATAAACAATGATATGATATGAGAAAATGGAGTTCGCTTGAACGGCTCGTTCGTCTCCGATCAACGAATTTTTGAACTTTAAGATAAAAGTTAGATACGACAGACCTTCAACTATCCATTTTCTCATATCTGTTTCAGGAGTGATCAAAAATTTTTTGCTGTCGCAAGAACTTGCACATATATTGATCGATATTAAAATATTATTTTTAACTAAATTTTCAATTTCCTGGTATTTTAAATAACATGCTGAATTTCTGAGATACTCTGTACCTACATGTTAATCGATAATCGATAATTGATAAATAATTGATAAGTTATAACATATTAGAGAATATTATTACTAAAATAATAATAGAATCGATATTACTAGAATATAGTAAAACTGTTATAAAATAACATTGATTTAACATTTTACAGCTAATTTCCTGATTAAATAAAGTTTGTATTAGAATTAACAGAAATTAACAAAAAGATCTTCATACATTTACATTTAAATGATCACATTTGGAATCAATAATCTCCATTTGAAAATTCAAGATTTGACATACTATTGTGATTTAGTTAGCAAGAAATTCCAAAGCATAAATAAACATTAATTATTCGTATCTTTGCTTTTATCAATATTTTAGGATTATTATAAAATAACAAATAGAGTACATTTATACAAACTGTAAATTATCTTAAACTGATAGAAAGTACGTGGTTTCCCGTACCGATCACAACCGAGAATCAACGCGAACTCAATTTTCGCGGATAGAACTTTTTCACACGAGTGCACTGACTTGCGCGAGCTAATTACGCTGGATCGGCTGGTCGGTGATTAATAATCGTATCGCATTGTTTATCATTCCTACGATCATCACAACAACACGGCGGCGCGGCGGCGAGATATTTCGTTCGCAATCCCATGACGTGAGAAGACGCCGCGCCGAGAAGCGGCGGGCGTTGATTCATGACTCGTCCTGGTCCCGGAAGATATTAATTAATGATCGCGTCCACTTATATATATATATATTGGTAAAACATGCGTCCATTTATATATACATATATATCGAATACGGACCGGCACTTCTCAGATCGTGCCGTGAGCCTCACGGCGTGAGGTCATCTTTGAAATATTTACACGTGCACTTGCAATCGCCAGTATATAACCTGCCGATGTACTTTAGAATAAGTCGGTAAATTTCTTGCAGCAACTCTTTAATGATGTTAACTGATTGACGTATTGCATTAAATTATAATAAACAAAAATCTGCGATTTATTATTCTTTTGGTTAGCGTTTGGAACCGATCTTCATTTAAGAAAAGTTAAATAATAGCTTTTATACACCTAACTCTTTAAATTTTAGTATTAAGTATCTTGATACTTATTCTTAGCTATTCTATTAAATAGTCCATATAATTACTAAGAAATACTAAAAAGTAAGATTGTGAAGCTTGGTGCACTTAATTTTTAATTATATATAATTCTAAGAATATATTTCAATTTTTTTGCTTAAAATTTTGAATTAGTGCAAAAATGTGTGATCTGTTAAAGTTATTTTTATTTTATAAATTTTTTTATGACATTCTTCATTATACGTATAGATAACGTTATTTTAGCATTTTAACAAGATATGCATATTTACTATTTATTGTTTAATTGTAATTGCTCTTTTTACCTGCTTTTTTATTTGTATTGTTTATTACCTATTTGTTTCACACTGTTTGTTCCATTTTTCGTGCATGGGGTTTACTTTTAGTAATGTCTCACAGATTTAACAAATTATATGTTTACGATAGAGATTCTGATGTTAAAGTATATCGACGTATGAAATTTCGCACGCGCGCGCGCGCTTGAGCTGTTAATGAAAGTTCCGCTGCTTATTATATATGACCGTGCAGGAATCCGTGACTGAGGGTCATGGTGAGAGGTCGTCGCTGATATATTTACGCATGCCTATCGACATCCCTTCCGGTAGCGCAAATATGGCCTCAGGCCCCGCGAGTGCAACAGGAATCGTGGGACCAATCAAAGTTTCATAATATCTCATTTCTCAATTTAATCGAGAATTCCTTTATGGTACGTCTAATAAAACAATATTGTTGGGATCAATAGAATTATTGTAATTGAAACTTGTTAATGTTGATATTGTTTTTGATTAGTTATGCCTCTATCCGTTAATAATTTTTTTTATTTTTTATTATTATGTACAATCTTGAATTTATTTGAACTTTATGCAATTTATTTAAAATTCAGCTATTTTGCACTTATTTGTCTAATTTAAAAAAAGTAAGATTTTTATTTATATATATGGAGGACTTATAGCGGAGTTCACCCTTACGATTAATCAACGAAGATTTCTGTAATTAACAAGTTCTAAGATGTTTGATTGCGTCTCCCCGAGTTGAGTTACTCCGTTATAATCTCCTTCAATGGAAGGTTCCCCACGTCTCGCTTCTGTTTGCTTGCTAATTGCCGACGCATCCCGATGTCGATCTCTTAATTAATACGCGAATCTTAGATCTTCCGAAGTCCCGCGGTTGTTGTGAGCGCGTGACAACGAGCCGATCGATCGATCGAGGCGGTTCCCGCGCGAGTCTCGTCGATAGACCACTACGGGCTTCTCGTTGCGGCGATAATTAACCATCGCATGCCAGTTCCTGCGTTTAACAACGTGCGACTGACGTTTATGGTAGCGATAGCGTAACTATCGGAAACTATCTTTTAAGCTCTCGCCGCGGTAATTGTGGGAACACATCGAATAAGACGTATACTATAGGTAGGGTGATTCTGAGTAACGTCGAGGAACTTCATGTATCAACAACTTATCGATAAGTCTGGAATTGAAATTTCTATACCAAAATGCCATCTTTTTTTGCACATTTTTTATGTTAGTATTTATTGCTATATTTATTATTATATGAATCTCTAATAAAAATTTTGAAAGACAATTTAAAATAAAATGAAGAAAAAATATCACTTTCTATTCATTATTTGCAATTAATATTATTATTTTATTATGTATACATATTCTTGAATATTAGTTGACGGAAATCTACTTTTATTTGTTTATAATTTAAATGGTGCTAATATTTCGAAATTTCTATTTCAAAAGAAAGATTGATTCCGATTTCAATATTATTTATAATTAATCTTATTTAATGCAGTGTATCCATTTTTTAAAACACACAATATCTACATGAATAAGTTAATGCATTTAAAACCAACAATATTGAACTGATGGTTGAATCATAATTTTTGAATTAGTCAGTTTCAACTTATTCATTATTAAAACGAAAAGACTCTGTAAATAAAAATTTTTGGAGATTTATTTAGAATAATTAGTGTATTAAAACAAAATTATATTCAAACATATATAATTTGTTTTTTTTATTGCTGCACTCTGTAGACTGCACTAGAACTTCCCTTCTGCTTTCTCGGAATTTCAAACTATTTATTTTATTTTAAATATACAGAGAGTAGTATTTTATAAAAAGCATACCTCTATATAGATAGTTTTATGGTACATAAAAATTTCAACGTACGTCAGTGTCGCTGTCAATCCTTCGATTAATCATATTCCCCGTCGAGCAGATCGATGAAAGAGAGAAAACGGGATTAGAAATACTCTTCCCGTAACTGAGTAAAATCGACTATGCGCCATACATTTTTGCGAGCGGGCCGATGTTTCATCGCAAAATGGAAGTTTGATTCGGAAGGTCTTCAGGTCGAAAAGTCATAGGACGTGATTGGATAAAATTGTTTGATTTTCCGATATCCGATATAACGAGAGTTAACGTCAAATTTTGCAGAAATGCATGCCAGACGGTTATACGCTTCCATTACCTCTCTCTGCATTCGATAAAATGTTCATTACATTTTTCTTTCTGCCGCTTCAATCCGTAATATCCCCGCAAAATCCAATTTTGACATTCGGTAATAGTTACAAATTTACGACTCCGACAATATCTCGACCTTTCTGACGAGCGAAATCGACTGATCGTCGATCATTTATATATAATCGTCGGTTTCTGCATATTTTTTCGTTGACGTCAAATAATATTCCTTAGGGGAAAAAATTATTGTTTGAGATTTAAAAACGTTCATCTGTTTTTGATCGAGCCCGCGGTTCTTGCACCGTAAAAAGTAAAAAAAATCCATGCGCGAAATAGTGTATTTTCCGAAAATTTCCATCACAGAGTTTAGTTGGCAACGTAACGAGGATTTAATCAGTCATATAGCTACTGTGAGAATAGATATAATCGCATAGATTAATTCTAGGTCTATCAATCGACCGATTCCGTATACCAGGCTTACGATTAATAATGGCACAACGGCTGCGATTTAGTAGCGATTTAAGATCCCGATTATGAATAATTGTCTATTCCTTAAGATAAAGTTTTCTACTTCGAGACCGAGAATGGAAAAGGAGACAAAATATTGGCAAACCGAGTTATTTGAATGATTGAGTTTCGGTTGACGAAGATTTTCAAATATAACCACGGTGAAACGAATTCAGGAAAATCAGAATTGATATTATTCGTCGTTGTAACGATACGTAACGGGAAACTGTAACAGAGGTAATGAGAAAATAGTGATTATCATGATGGCAAAATACCATTATTTTCCGGATTTCCGCATTTTCGGATATTCAAATGTACGAACATAGTATAATATATTTATGCTGTAGAGCTAATAAACATAATTATCTCTTCATGAATTGCAATTCAATGCGGGTTTCCGGTTTATGTATATCTTTTACGCGTTCGTTAATATCATGCTTTTCGTACATTTTTTTTGTTTTCAATTCTGATAATTGTAATGCAACGATATTTCGCTGTGTTGCTAAGATTATCTCTTTTCTTGTACTATATTCATTACACTCTTTTATTTACATTTTGATATATTTTACGCGGCAGTATAATTTCATGTAATTTGAATTCTTATTGTGTTGATTACATTTTGCAATATTTTATCTACTAAATTTAGATATGAGCACTTTATTTTGATGGAACTAATTTAATTAATAAATAAATAGCTGCATAATTTTAACAAGTTAAAATGTAAACTTTACTTCGTAATGGACACAGAAGAATATAGAGCGTCGATGGTAATCCACGGACGTGTTATACTGTTAATGTTTCATGCATTCTCGGTCAAATTAGCAAATTTTATGTGACACAAACCTTGTAACACGGACAATAGATTCGGAAGGCAACACTACTAACACAGTCGCATGCTAAGCCGCAAATAATATTGATCCGCGGTGTAATTAAGTGTACCAGTTTCAATTTGTTCATGATTGGCGAACATCACGCGGTCAGAGGGAGGGATCACCGAGCGCACTTTGAAGGGCGTGTTCGCGATTATTGCACGCACGTTGCGTTTCGAGAACACGTGCGCGAGGACGACGACCGTGGGTTAAGGGCCAGTAATGGGTTAAGCTCAGAGATTCCCGGTTAATTAATTGGTATTAACGTGCGGCTCGATTGGGGATAGACGCGATGCGAAACGGGGAGATCATCCCAATATTCGAAAGGGTCTGCGCTTATACATATTGCGTTGTCATACACGCAAAGAGCATAAATTAAGCGTAAGCCGGGATCGCGAGTAACAAAATTGAAAGTTCCTGAAAAAAGTAGAAACTCTTGCGTTATGACAATCCAAAGAAGACAACGTACCTAGCATAAATAGAATGAATTTTGTTTGCCATTTTTCGTTTATGCATGTGATACAACGATTCTTGCACTCTTTTTAATGTGACACAACGATTCTTGCACTGATTTTAGATATAATCTGTGCATATATATGTTTACATTTATATATACTTTTTTAACCTAATACAAAAATATTTTATTAAGTTGCTACGAAAGTATTATTTTTCCTAAAAAAAATTTTTTTTTATTTTTACACAAACGTATGAAAAAATTAATCATCAAATTAATTAAGTTTAATTTTTTTGAAAAAAATTATAATAATTTTGTTGTATGAATTACAAGATACAGATGATAGGTCAAGATTTAATACACAATTCAATAAAACGTTTTTCCTGCGATACATGCGATTCAACAGATCATTTCGCAAAACGCCAAAGTTTAATTTGAGAAAAGAAGAAACCATCTGCTAAATCCGTGTTTTAATAAACAGGACGCTGCTTATTTAATCGAGGATTCAATGTGGATTCGCGTCGTTCGTTCGCGTTCAGACATTCTGTCAAACAGAAAGGATCCCGACCTATCCCGTCGCGTCACGTCGCGTCGCGTCATGTCGCGTTATGTCGTGTCGCGATGGATCGATCGCCGGTAATTTATTACTCGCTCTCGCGTCACGACGTTCGATGACAATAATGCGACGGTTCGATGATAATAACGCTGGTCGGGACGCGCGCGCGGGGTAAACGGGCGAGCGGTAAACGCGGCTAATGGGGGCGTCCTCCTCGTCGCACAGTTTCATCAATGCGCAATAATAGGCTGCGGCAAACCGCGCTGCAACTGCAGCATCCGCGAACAATTGGATTACCGTATGCTCGGGCCGCGTCTGAAAATTCCAATCAGCAATAACGATTGGCTTATCGTTTGGCGGATGTAAATGCTCAGCCGATCCGGCCGAGCCCCCCCCCCCGATCGCTTTCGTAAGCGGCGGCGGCGCGGGCGCGGCGATCTCGCGAAGCCGCGGCCGAGATTGTAATCCTTCACGTTGCATGAGCGCGCCACGATACCGTAATGCGGATAAATTAATTAATCCGTTGGACAGAGAGATACTAACGAGGAAAGCGGCCCGGTATATCTTGCTGAGAGAGATCTTCCCCACGCTTAGGCCTGGTCCGCGGATCAGCGTCAAATCCTTGAAGGGCTCAATTTGTTCTGCGATCGATTACCGTACTAGCTCACGAGGCTAATCATTTATACGTCTATCGTACATATCGCATTAATAAGTAATGCTATATAGCTGTTTATTGGCAATATTCTAACGCAATATTGCACCAAAATAAAAGATGGCCGCTGTGGCAGCTAATGAGATTTAAGTGTCTTTTACATGGCTGCTTCTATAACAGAGACACTGAACTCACATAGTTGACTTTAGAATTCTATTGAATCTATAACAAGAGAATTTAGAACGTCTTTAATATTATTAATTAAATCGATTATCGATTTAATTAAACATGATAAATTCAATATCTATATAGAAACCTATTACAAAAATAATATTCTAATACACTGTGCTTATCATGAATTTCTGTTGTTAATTAAATCAATATTCTGACGTTCTATCTTGTTTTGAATCTAATTTAGAACGTAATTATTTATCAAGTTCGTCACGCGTGATATTGCGGTCAGTGCGCGGGAGCCGCTGTCGCTGCCGCTGCCGCTGCAGCGTTGAAAGATACGAAATTAAGTGCGACATAACGGCGGAATTAATCGGCCTCGCGATTAGGGTGAGAGTCGACAGATACAGCCGCGAGCATTAGTTCGGTACGGCGCGGCGGCGATCGATCGACTACCGGGGTTCCGGTCGAGCACGTCGTGTTTCCACGCCACGAATTATTAACACGCTTTTGCGAAGTCTTGTCGGAAAGAGTATCTTCCGCCATATGGTGTTCCTCGGACGGTTTATTCACGGATATATTACTTCCCCTCCGCTGCCTTTTATTATAAGTTATAAGCATCGTAAACATTTGCCCCTCGCGCGCGCTAGAAATATGCTTGGCGCGTTAATTAAAAACTTATATTCACGGATGTTGCTGATTCGATTAAGCAAGAATACACGCAGTTCACATCAGTCAAGTGAAAAGAGAAATTAATTGAATGGCAATAAATAATAATAGAGAAAAATAAATAGGCAAATGATGATATTGAAGCAACGGAATGAATCGTACCAATTAATTTATAATTATGCATGTATGGAAAAAATGTGTTTTTTCTTTAATATAAAGAAATATATTTTTTTTACTGAGAAATATACTTATATATTTTTTTAATATTATGTTAACATTCCATCTCGGTTGGAGTCGGGAAAGTTACGCCAATGGTCACATGTATCTTTCAAACAGTTACTATTATTATCTTCTAATTGATTAAACTAACTTTTTATTTTTAAATATTTATAAACGAATTCTTCTGATCAGGGAAAGTAACTATGCAAAACCAAAATTTAAAAGAGGAGAATATTACAGCGATAAATCTCGAAGTTAGAAACTGTATCTCACAGATACCGCGACCGACGGAGTTTTATAAAAGAAACAGTTTTGTCGAAATATATACTTTATACCGTTTCCGTTTTAAACCATCTCCTTAGTTTCGGCCAATTTAAAATCGGAATAACGACTAGACAAAATCGATAAGTATTTTTAGTTAAATCAACTTTGTATCTGTGTATTTATCTATCAGTTAATCTCCGCTTGAGACACTATTATCATCGTTATCTGGAACGAACAGCAACACGATTGTTTAATCCTTAATCTGCCCCACGTTAAGTTCATCATATAGCTTGTGAAGTTAAATACCCATGAAATCTAAATGAATCTGTAATATTTATTCCATGAACCTCTCGTCGTTATCCTGTCTTCCTCGCTATAGCTAGCCGTTTCATTGTTAATCTTTTATTCTTATGCATTTATTAATTGTTTCTCTTTCTCGCTTTTGGTTGATCCTTTTACGGAGGTCGAGAGCGTGTTCTATAATCAACTCACGGGAATCAGAGGAAGCGAAATAAGTGATAGGCAATGAACGCAGAGAGAGGAACATATACGGGACAAAGAGGGCAGAATGTGGATCCAGGCCAGATCAGTAGGGCGGGAGTGGCGATAGAAACTTTCGGGAAAACCTGCGGTATATATCGGGTCCCGGTCTCAGAACGCCTCGGGAATAACGAGAGATTGGGACGACGAGGAAATTTCATCGCTCGCTCGGGCGATCGATGTGTGCGGCGAGACTGTGGGAGATAGAAGAGAGAGAAGGAGGGGGTGAGAAGGAGAGCGAGGGGTGGGGGTGAGATTTATCGAATTTTCGAAATACCCCGTGCACTCGGCAGTGTCGAACCAGACGCCTCCATTTCTCTATACGGTTTCTATCTATTTCGCTCTTTTTTCCGTTTGCACCTTACCTCCCGCTTTGGTCACCCCCCCCTTCTCGGCCTCTCAATTCGACACCTTTTCCCGCTTGTGCCATGCCGCCGTCTCCCTCTTGTTTCCGCTCGAGCGCCGGTTCTACTCGGTAATGATTCCCGATTTCTCAATTTCGCGGATATCTGGAAGATACTTTCCTAAAATACGTGTCTAGAAGATTTTCGAAAAGAGACAATTCTCGAGATTGAAGATTATATCTAAAATAGCAAGCTTTTGTGTCTTTTATTTTCTTGGAAGATAGATATTTCGAATCTCCGTAAGGAGATATCAAATTTAATGATTGAAATTGAAACACGGAACGTATTCACTTATATATTATTGACAGGTAAAAATTTATCTAATTTTAGAATGAGATTTTATCCTCTAAGTAATTTTTTTATATTACATTAAGTAAAGATGTAAGGTTCGAGTCTGACTCAAAACTTTAATTTAAAAATTAGTATAGTTTTTTTATTCAGTTGTATTTTTATAGTTCTTTTTTTATTGAACCCAATTCCCGGGTTTCTCTTGCGCTTCTTGGATCGTGTTTCCACGATTGAGATATATTGAAAAAGAACAACTGAAATATTGCCGCGCTGATCGCACGACTTCGTCAGACTTCGTTGCACAAGGGCGGATCGTTCTCTGCCCAAATAATCGAAAATCAGAAGAACTCCCGCGACGATATTTGTCTTCGGGATATCTTCGAACTCGCCTGCTTGATTTCTTCCGTAGTTTTCTATTGTCCGTATATACTTGGTATGTTTGGCTTCCGATGGACTGATGGCTTCTTTAGGGAAATTGTCTCTCGTGAATCAGAAAAAAATATCGTTTGTGTTATGATCGAGTCGGGAAACGATGGAACTATCGCAATTAATTTCTGATCAACAGTGCCGATTTCGTTTGATAAAGGAAACGAGGGGATTACACACTATGCTATCCCGTTCGCTCCGCATGTTTTAATCCACCGATTTCCGATGTAATCACCAATAACATCAGTAATTTACAGATTTTTATAGAGTGCAAAACGACATATGAGAGGATGATCCACATATAAGCTGAAGTTAATTACGAGGTCGAATAATACAATAGATTTCCGCCAGATTATATAATCACATCTTGCATACAGCAAGTTAGATAAAACGTTATTTAATATTAATATTAATAATTATTTAAAGCGCATTTATATATATTGAAATTCTACTGCATGAATCATCATTGTGTAAAACATTTCTTCTTATCTATTATCTTTTATTCTCTCAATTCTCTGTGTTATTCTCTTTTTTTCGATCTTTCTTCTTTTCTTTTTCATCTTTATGGCCATTATTTCATGCAGATCGGAATAAAAATCAATATCAAAGAAATTGAATTCAATGCGAAAACGACGAAATCCGATGAGTATCGGAACGAGAGAATATACCTACGCTGAAACGAGTAGCGGAAGTACGGAAGAGGTGACGTGAATGGCGCAAGCCGGAATTGTGGCAACGACGTTCCACGGTTGTTGAGAATTTCCAAAAGCACGGAGACCAGAGATGGCGAATTACATATATTATTCGTTCTCGGGCGGGTTCCGCAAATATTCCAACCGCGATACCGCTCTTCCTCCGTCCTTATTCCATCTTTGTCTCTATCTCGCCGTCTCTCCCTTCGTCTTTCCCTCCCATCGTTAATCCTGGCTCGGACCCGCGGATGGATTCCCGCATGCCCACGTTCCCAGGGGCCGCCCAGGAGAAATTATGAACGAGAACCGGGAAAGGAGAGACCGAATGTATTTCACGTCCGTCATATTCTCGTTTCCGACCGGCGCTGGCACGAGCACGCGCGCGCGCGATAACGTCAATAATAAAGGGAGTCGGCTGTAGAGAGTTTTATTATCATCGCTAACTTATTCGTTATAATACGAAGTCAACTGAAGCGTGACTGACGGCACTTTAATAAGGCTTAATACTTTTTGCTAATGCGTTAGCAAAAAATATATATGTACTATAATTTTTTCCCCGATAAATGAGACAACGAAAATTGTTTATTGATCGCGCAATCCATTTCGCACGGAAGGAGAGGTATTCTTATGCGCTCTGTATCACGAAATTTTCTTCGCGTCGTCAGCGGAATTATTTCCAAGAGTAATAAGCTTTTCTCGACATTCGCCGTCCACGCGCTCCGGGCGGGATAATTAACGTGTCGGAAGTGCACGTATAGGAGGGATGAGGGGTAGGAAAACGGGTTTAAGGGGTGGACGCGGCATTAGAAAACAAGTTTCCGCGAGCGCTCGAAAACCAAGGCGGAAATTGTGTCTGGGACGCGTTGCGTCGTACTTTTCCGGCTATCGTTTCCCCCTATATCCGCCAGCATCTCTCGCCCAACCAGCGGAGGAATAAATATATCGCGGTGGTGGTGCGCGAGAGCAAGTTGGAAATGAAAAAGGTGAGGTTGACAGCTACGAGAGTTTCTGTTTCCCATTATAACCGCTTTAAGTTGCGACTTGCACAGTCGCGGTTATTGCTCTGTGAGGTAATATTGTAGAGTTCGCTTACGATACCGGCTTATTGGAAGCGAGACGCGCCGCGCCGCGCGCGCCGCCCCTAGCTCGTCTCTCGGCGGAGAGATATCCGCGTGATATCTCTTTATTCGAAAAACGGATGCGATATCTCTTTATCCGAGTGAAACGGCCGCGACGACTCTTTATTCGCGAAACGTATGCGACATCTAGGCTCTTTTATATATATTCGATACGAGACGAAATTTCAGCGAGATGAAGACGAGAACTGTCTGTTCAAAGAACCGACTATCTCCTATAATGTAATCCGATCTTCAAAGTAGTATACATAAAGATATACATTACATATATTCTTCCACGATAATTTGGACAATTGTAACTTAAATGATTATAAATGATAAACATCAAGATTATCTCTATTCTACGAAGATCTCAAGATCTCTTTGTTGTTTATTCTAGCCTTAATTCTCATTACTTTATTAATCTGCTTTTTAACTACACTACATCAAGTACGCATTCTTATTTTCCGATGAGCGTTTTATTGAAACAGAACCCTCGTTTTTATTACTCGGAATTTTAACTTTACGCGATATTATGAGCCACGTTTGAGAACACGAAACTCGGGGAATATAGCGCGCGAACGAGTTAGTCCCGGTGATAAATTACGAGACGGTGAGAGAACTCTTGTCTTGTTTAGGCCGCCGCGCGCCGTAGCGAGTACTTCACAGAAAACGTTTTCTTCTCGGGCACGTCGAAAGTTTCGTTGTTGCGAGGCCGCGCCCGCAGTTAAGCCGCGCGGCCATATTCCGCCGGGAGAATTTCCGCGCGACGCGCAAGTTAAGCGAAACTTCTTGCTTTCGTTATCGGGGAGAAGAGAGTGTACAGTAACCCGGTGACACGGGGGAAATCCTGCGTGGCAGGCTGCCGTCGCGAATTCCAGGCGGAGGCATAAAACCACCCTGTTTCTTATGAACCATTGTCAAGTGTCGGTCTACCCCGCTTTTTTTTCAGGTTTTCTGCCCGTCGCGTTTCGCCATTCGTGGTGTAAGTAGCGTTATTTTTCCACACCAACAATGAAGTTTCTGGTTGATGAATTACGAGCCGGAGTGATTAGCTTGAAAAATTGTGAAAATTCGCGTTATTTCGTGCTATTGTTTGTGGAGCGATTTTATGCGTGTTTATTTATCACCCTCTCACTCGGAGAGAAAAGAGAATTTCAAACTAGAAATTTAGTACGAAATTTAACTTTATATATCTATGCAATGCCACTTGTTATAGAAAATTACATGAAAGATTACAAGAGCAGTAACTAATTTTTAAATTATTAAATTAAAAATTATTCTGCATTTCAATTTATTAAGTCAAATGTTTTTGTTGCTAATTTGAATGATCGAGCATATATTTATCTTAAATAATTTTTCACGAAGAAGAAACTGATTCTACAACCAGAGAAATTTTAATCTATAATAAGGAAGCGCACGATTTACAATACACGATCCTTGTACAACATTTCGTTCGAACGATTGTAATTTTGATCACGACCGTAAGTCAACTGTACTTTGTGCTTTTCCCACACGGGCCATATCGCACGGAGAAATTTATTCCTCTCGCGTGGAGGATATTTTCTGGGATAGAGGATGTTCCTCGCGTTAAAACGACGAGTTCGCCCATTATTGGCTGATCCACTCTCGGATCGACCAGAGAAACTCCGGGTAACGTAACACGAAACGGAATAGAGCGGTGATTGGGGGAGTGGGTCGGGACTGAGTCGCCCAACTACATTCGTCTAACTGAAAACATGCGGAATTTACGATGACTGAACCGGTATTAATGCGAGCCCCGGACGGGCTAGACTGATGCTTCATCGTCGCCGGAGATTACGCCCGTAAATAAATCAGCGTAGGAACTTCCCAGCTGATCGTTACGTAATCCGAGTCGATCTTAACCCCACGCGACGGGTACCTACTTCTCCCGAGCCAAGATTTGCGACATCGTTCCACCTGGGGGATCTTGCCGGGCGATTTGCGACGCGCCACCTCGGCGGTTTGTCTAACCGCCAAAGTACCTTACCACCTAGCGCACGGAAAGAGTGTGCTTCATCGTGTCGAGGTCGCAAAAAAAAAGAGACGACTCTCTCTCTCTCTTCCTCCGCGAAGCGAACTGATCACCGTTCCCCTAACGTAAACGTATATTTCACTATCCTTTTTATATTACGATGAAATCACGCGTTAGCTTATATACGGGGACGCGTTACGTTTTCGAAATTCATCCAATCGGTAATAACGAAGTAATTAATTGATTGTGCACACACGTACATTTAATACGTTCATGAATTATGGAATTTATCTTGGTAATATAATATTTAATGGCAAATACATTTTCTAAGTGATATTACACACGCAAAATTTGTTCTGCGTATCTACTCGAGAGAATGAGAGACAGAGAAAGAGACGCTAAATAAATGTGATTAATTATTTGTGTAATATGACAAGAATACATATGTACAATTTAAATATACGATGAAAAAGAAATATTTGTTTACCGTTTACTGTTAATTTAAAATTAATTGTATGATTTGAATAAAGTTAAATTTAAAATAAGAAAATTTAATCATCAAAAAGCTATTAAAAGTAATTCTGTTGAAGTAATTTTCAAATCTTTCTTACGATATAATAAACAATAATAATAATTTCTTGTAATTTACGAAATTAGAACAAGTAATTTTGTTGATTTATCTCCGTTATCTTTTTTATTGTCAATTTTATTTATGCGATTGGATTCGCTTGGTTGTCGAAATATTATTTTACGAAGTCAATATTCTAACCATCCAAAAGAGCAACGTCGCTTTCTAGCCTTTACGTGATGCCTTCCACTTTCCAGCTTCTAAGATTAATTTTATTTTTTGCTTGCATATCACGCTGGTCGTCTCGTGGCTGGCCTTCCGGAATTTATGGAACGCGCTAAATGGAAACGCCGAGTTTTTCCGCGTTCCCCTTCAATTTTATCGCGGCCACTATACACGCGCAATATCCATCCAACTTTTTTGCATCGATAATCACGTAATGAAGAACAAGGACACGACGAAAGTATAGATTTTTAATTTATGCGATTTTTAAACTTCTTAAAAAGTTTATACGTAAAGAAATAATATTTCGCGTTTTTATAAAGAATGAAGAAAGATATAAGGGCGAAAATAAGTAAGATTAGTAAGCTATTTTTGGAAGAACTCTGCGTTTGAAATTATTTGTAGAAGATAAATAGTATTAAGAGCAATAACTGGCGCAAGAAAACTAATGTTACGGTCGATTAATTTAATCAGGTTTCTTGAGAGAAATGGTTCTGCAATTACAGTCATCTGCGACCTATATACTTTGACCGTTTAGCAGATTATATAAATATTAAACAAGCTTAGAATAACGTTGATGCAATGACGCGGTTCGCAAATTACAATTCTTTCTCCCGACTTAATTACGAATTACAAAATTCTCGTCGATCATGCAAAGCGGTGAACGTTGCACGCAATAATGACCTATGAATAGTTAATTCAAAGCGGACGTCAACATCCGCGCAATGACGTTGCAACTAAGCTCCACAGCTGATTCTGAATTTTTTCCCAGTTTCTCAGTTTCTTCTACCATCCTCTACCATCAGTGCACAGAAATCATTTCAATTGACCTCTCCTGACTCACGGTTATCCTTATGATTCTCGCCTACGTTTCAAATTCGATAATAGTCCTCATTAACGGGATTTTCGTTTCAGCGCTTTATCCACAATCCACTAATTTAGCGCTTGACGAATTCTGGAGCTATTAATATGTGTTTGATTGAGAGAAATTTAAGGTCAGCGTTTATTAAGAAAGTATATATAAGTTTAGAAAGATATATAACGATTCTTTATTTTCTAATAAAGCTATTTCCAAAAGCTCTAAATTAATTGTCAGAAGAGTATAACTCGAGAATTAGCTAAGCTTGATGAAATTAAATTTCTGAAGGAAAATATTCAGCTGGAATTATCTAAACTTGATGAAACCAACAATAAGTGAAGCTGAGTGAGAAACTGTTGCATATCTCGCGTTCAGTCAACAACCAATTCGTATTTCAAACTGACGCCGCGATTAGGGGATTAATTAAAATTACGCGAGCTAACTCATGCTTGCCTCTTTAACGTTCCATCGAATCTATCCGACAATAAACGCGAGGCCTCTTTCGCAGCGGGCATCAACGAGCAAAGCCTGCATTGTTGGCGTTCCTGGCGGCGATCGGTCGTCACTCGGTTGGCTTAGGTCAGGTTCAGGCGCGCACACCGTGAGCGCTGTGAGTCCAGTGCCCTGTGAGAACCGTTCCGGCCGATAAACCACCTCGTCCGCCGCGCCATGTAGAGGATTCGACGCGGATAGACGTCGTGAGGGTTAGGCCGGGTCAACCGAAACGCCGGACACGACGGAACGAACGCACGCGAAGAAGACGGCCGAGGCAGCCAGTTAGTTAGCGCTACAATGCCTCTCGGCCGGCCGCGGCCTCTCGACACGTACCACCCCCTCTTCCCCCCTTCGATTCTGCATCTCCTTTTAACCTATACGTTGTTGCCTGCCCACATTGACGCACAATTCAATTTTAACTCCGGCTGGAAAATCGACCGGCATCGAGCTTTATACAAAGACGATTTAATTTTCACGTCATTCCTACGCGGCAGTCCATAATGGTCACTGTTGAATGAAAACTATAATATATGGGTCGTGCCGATATCTCGAAAGCTGCGCGTGACGATGAAGAAATTATACGGGCAGCGGCGGCAACGCACAGGCTTAATTTGACCACCTAGGTGCAGAAGAGGGATGATTAGATCGTAACTGAAAGAGTGTCATAAAATCTAACAGATCTATAGAATAATAAACTCGACATAGTGGGTGTTTTTAAAGACAAGAATTTTATCCGAGAAAAGTAAAAATGGATATCGAGCGCAAAAGAAAAAAAAACTTCCGTTTGCATTGATAATGTTAACAATTATTTTAATTGTTAATAAATTATTGTTCTCGATTTACTTGACGCTGCTGATTTTTCACTCCTCTGACGCTTCGCGTGCAAACCTGTTACGGGATCATTCTCCGTTTACCGCTCTTCTCGGTGGTGCTGCAACAGCAGACGAGTTGAAGATAAAAGCGGAAGAAAAATTTGAAGGCATGATAAGAGCATTTCCACCCAGCTGCTATTGCGTTCGACTGTGTATACATACGTACATGTACATATACGTGGATATAGTGCGTCTCTTGTATGCCGTAGCAATGGAAACTCCGGAGCTCGGAGTACAATTCCAGCGGGCAGCGCGGTGAGTAAAAATAAGGAACACAACCGGCTCCACCCACGCGGTTTCCCCATGAGAGATCGTACGTCAGTCTCGTACCAACTGTGAATACAACAACAGCGAGCCGGGCGGGTCCAATTTGCCGTTGCCTGCTGTAGAGAGGCGGCTGAGTAACACGTAGGGATGCGAGAGAGAGAGAGAGAGAGAGAGAGAGAGAGAGAGAGAGAAGAGAGAGAAAGAGAGATAGAGGAACGTAGTGGGAGATCAGATCAGCTGCGGCGGACCCGCCGGCGAAAGCGAGTTTGACTACTCGCCGAAAGTCGATTTTCTCACTAAATCCGATTCCACGTGTAGCCCCCGTCTCACTCCGATTTGTCAGAAGGAATAAGGCTCTTTATCTCTGAAAAACTATGGATGACGCCGACAGTCATCTCGTTCTCTCAATTCTAATAGCGAGTTTTTAAGGCCATCATGATAAAACTGGAGCTTTTTTACTGCACGGGTTAAATCGGAAATTTTTTAACCGTATAAGTTTGAGAGTCTTATTATAACGGTTCTATTTGTATTCGAATTCTAAATGAACTTTAAATATATCGGAGATAATGACTCAATTAAACATGGATGAATTCGATCAACAATAATAAATGAAAAACGATCTCAACGAAAATCGATTAAATCGAAGCAAAAGAATGCTAATTTTAGTTTAGAAATTGTAATCTGATAAATAGAAAAAACGTTAAAGCGCTTGACTAGGGGGAATTAGAAACTTAACTGTGACGGAGACTTAATTATGGGTACTCTGTAACTTGTATTCTGATTTATCTCGCGAAACTTAATACTTGCATTATGACTGATGCATTATTCATAAGAATATAGTGTTTCTCCGTAACGAAGTTCGCAATTACGGCGAAATGGATTAAAAACGCGGTTGCGCTTTTTTTTTAATCTGTTCGCCGCGGCGGCGGCGCTAAAGCGGTGATAAGTTATCGATTTTATTATACATTAAATTTATCCGTTGCGCGCCGGTGACGCCTCCATTTGAGTCGCGAACAATTACATTAACGTAGCAATTTTTTCTTATAATCGCATGCTGACGAGGGTCGCTTTGTATATCGCGGGATGCTCTTCAAATAGTCAATTTCATGAATAATCTAATTTTTCTGTCTCGGCACCGCGTCATCCCGCAGCTCCCATTAAATGCGTCTACGATGCGGCTATTCAACGGATCGGGTCGTTGTACCAACCGGATAGGATAGAAGTAGAATACTAATGTCACACATACAGCACTCTGTTATTTAACAGTTCCATTGGTGGTGGTGCCTCAACGACGGTGATAGAAAATCATCCCTTAATTTTCTCCATTACCCGTCATCAACGTCGTAAGAATAGTTCGTCAAAAAAATTATTGGAAAATTTCCGGCTTGTTCGTATGCAGCCGTACAGTGAAACGATATATAAAAGAAACTTATTTGTTATTTTGACTTTCGAATACGCGATCGTATTCGTAATAAAGGATTGTCAAGACTCAAATGAGACAAAAAATGACGTGAGATGAAACAAGAAACATTGGATCAAATCTGTAGAGAGGTAATTTAAACGAATTAAATGTCAGAAATAAATAAACGAAAACAAATAGTACAAAAGATTTGTCATATGCACTTTATGAAGTTAACAAATAAGGGTTAATTAGCCAAACGGTTAACATCACTGAATTATAGAAAATGATTGAAACTAATTAGTTTAATTATTATTTTTTTATTTATGCATAAACAACAAGAACAATAAAACAATGCAACAATCAGAAGTCTTGGACTTTGCCTGAAAGCGTTATCTGGACAACTTTTACGATGTGATAAATTTTAATTAACGTCATAATGGCTTGCCTAATAATCAGGTCACAATGTACGCACTGATCGCGGTGATACTCCGCGTGTAACGGCAGCGGGCGCACTCGCGCTCATTTACAGCCCTCGACAAACACGATTGACATCGATTGCGGATAAAACTGGCACGTATAATCCGTCATCTCACGGCGGTGTTAAATGTGGAAAAACCGGCGCGCGGCGGTCGAGGCCTTGAGAGTCGTGCAAACGAAAGTGGATCGAAAGACAGAATGCGCGTAGTAAACGCTCTGGCGAGTCGGTCGCCGGCGCCGAGTTGGAAAATCGGTCGGAAAGTGTCTCAAGGAAAACGCTCCGGGAGCCGATAAAACACGCGAGAGCGCTAGGAAAAGACGAACGTTGCTCAATGCTCGTTGGTGCGGCGCCTGACTGCGCGCGTATACATTCCGACGTTTCTTATGTCTGCCAATATTTCTTTTTATTCCGAATGAACAACCATTTTGAAGCATTTGCGTATCATGATTTAGAATAATTTGATATCTTAGTGAGAAGAACATAATGTGTCTGATAAGTGTCTGATACTCCAAAATATGATTGTATTTCAAAACCGGATCTCAATATATAAGACATGTTTAGTGAGAAAGAAAGAAACGAGTGATAATAAAGAGTTTACAAGTCAATTTTACAGAAGGCAAAGTGCATGATGCTGATACGTTAGGAGAAATATTCTCATTTGTTTTGACGTATACAATAAAAAAATTAATTACTCTCACCTTTGATATCATGATTTAAGATCATCAGGCATGATATAGTCGCAGTTATAAATTTCAAATTTAGTTCAAATTTAATCTGCGTAATTTTCGGCTTGAAATAAACTAGAAGTTTGGAGTAAAAAATACACGTATAAAATATTCGTCTAGCACAGCGATATCTTTCGGCACCTGGCGCTCTAACGTTGTAGCCCATTTAGTCCATAGTCCCGTTAAAGTGACCCGGCCAATGCATTATTCGGCGCACGAGCCTCCCTACGAGAGACGACGAACAGCAAGAATTCGTCGTGAGAACCGCGAGCCCTATCGGGGCTTAAGCTGGCGAACACGCCTGAAAGATTTAGCGGATTACGTCGAGTGAATCGCTCGACGAGCATTCGCGGTAAATGTTACATGACGTTCCGTTTTCTCTTCGGAGATCCGCAGCTTTCGATAAATGGCTCTGCGAACGGGGCGCATTCGCTCGGATATTAAAAAGATGCAGCACTGACAGGAGATAGGCACCTTAAGGCTCCGTTGAGGTATTGAGAATTTTTTTAAGGGATATAGCCTATCGATCGGTTAAATATTGTTAGCATTCGGTTCAATCCTGTAAATAGGGATTGATTAATACAGTTACGAAATGGAACTTTTCAAACGCGTATAATATTTTCTAATTTATATACTCCACATATTTTATATATAGATATGACCTATTGTTTCGATTATTGCATTATTCCGTTGTTCTTGTTATTTATAAGCAAATAAATGAAAAGGTAAATAATTGAACAAGCTAGAGAGTTTCAGCGTTATATTGTGTGTGTGTAGATATTTATTTATAAAATCTGGAAAATAAAAGTTTTTTTTAGAATATTTACAGTTATACACGCAGTTCTGTGTTATAAGCTTCAGCTACGGTATCGCCTATCTGTAATATAGAAGAGAATTTCTGACGTATGCTAGTCATGCAATATAACCCGATATCGATAAAATTCGAATTATCTGGACAGTGACATCAAGCGACGATACGATGTTCGATCTAATTTATAGCTACTTGAAATGTTTTGTCCGAGAGAGAGGAGATATTTTTCTGATATAAAAGTGAGCACATTATAAGAACTTAAATGTAATATCGAAAGTTTCTCGTTAGTTTCTCGAAGTTCCGGCGCATCCACGCCGTAATGGAGAAGCATACTTTTATATAATTCATTCTCGAACTCTGTTAAGATATTTTATCAACATTCCGAGACCGAGTTACTCAAACTTTGACCGCGTTTGCTGTATGAGAATGCTGTACGTGTAAAATAAATAGCACATTGTAGCTACAGTAGAAAATTATGCATGCTATTGCATTATTTTCCTATAGTTTTCTTTTCTAAAACATGGATAACATATACATACAAGATCAATAATTGTATTTAAAACATATCAAGCCTGCGAGAAGTTCCAAAGCTTTTTCCAAAAAAGAGATTATTAAAATTTTGTCATTACACTTATCTGTAATTATTAATAACGTAATATACACAACTTCTGCAGAAATATATTTATATAGTTGGTAAAGGAAAAATGAGTATCGTTGACTTTGTTCGACGCTCGCAATATTGCTACAAGAAAAACAAGCAATACCTAGTCTTTTTTGTATAAATATTTCAAGGATTAAACTTTTCCCGGTATATTTTTATCTCAATGTAGCTAAAATTGACGTCTACTAGTTCACGTTATATAGAACAACCATCCATTTGACACCTGAGTGCCGATGTGTAAAGTGTCAGCAGTTAAATGGAAGACGGATGCTATCGGACGAAAGCGGCACGCTTTCCTCTGCAGCAGAATTATGTCGATCATCTCGAAGCTGCAATATTTTCGCAGAAATATCGATGCAATAACGTGCTGGAAGGTGAATTGTAGCGCTTTATCATCTGCCATTTTTCGTACAACAGTTTGTAATACATACACATGTATTACACTCACTATACACAGTGAGAAACGAAAACGTACATCTTGAAAGTCCGTAACAGATAATATTATAAGATAAAGCCGCGAGATTTACAAATAGGCACGTCATAACGAAATGTAAAAAGAGAGTAATTATAAATGCAATAATCATAACAATCGTGCAAGCGAATAATACATGTTTTATGAAAATTCTTTGACGAAAGTCGATCTTATTTAAATAAAAATATCTTAGAAATTATATTACATATTATTACGTAATATAATTATATTACGTTAATAATAATTATTATAAACGACTGGTAATAAAGCTGTTCCAAAATTTAAGCTTCATATTTAAAAACGGATAATAAATTCATCTCATTTTATCTTAATTTTATTTTAATTTTACCTTTATCTTAATTTTATTTAAATCTGTGATATAATTTCGACGAGATTTAACATTATCAATTATTTAAAAGATTTTACATTGATATCAGTTATTTTGAAACGTTAGGAAAGATTTTATCTTACTGTTTCCGTTAAAAAGAACACGTTAACTATAAATTATTGTAAAAATGTCTAACTAATATGAACTAACAATCACAGCTGCTGTCACAAAATTCTGGTGCAAAATGGATGGTTGAAGATATTGCAGCACAATGATTCCGCTTTTTTTCCGGCGGACCAACGGTGGTGCGCTACGAAAAAAATTTAACAAAATCTTTGTTTTTCTTGCGGAAATGTCAATTTCCATCTTCGCCGCGCGTTTTCGATCGCACCGCGTGTCACGCGCACATGGACATATAAGTACCGGTTCGCGGTGCAGCGCCGAAATAACGAGAGGGAGTCAACGAGAGAAACGGGCGGTTGCGGGGGAGGCAGGAGGGCGAAAAAAATATGTCGAGCGTCGGTCGTGCGCGTACCCGCCGACCCGTAACACACGGCGCAGCATTTTGTCCAAACTCGGCGAGGACGTACTTTCACGCCGCACGCGCGTCGCCCGCGCTTTCACGAGCGCCTACAAAGCAACAGAGAGTGACGAATGGCAGACCCGTCTCACGTGGACGGTTCCTTTTTTTCTTTTTGTTTTTTAATTTAAGCGAAAGTTACATTCGGCACTGTCGATCGAATGTTCAAAATATAATTTTTTCGGAGCCGATATTTCTGTTATTAAATTTGGATTATTTTATTAATTGATTTTCAATGTTTAAAATTGGGTTTTTTTTAGATTCGAAGAGAATTGTGTTGAATGTTTCAAAAAAATCGATTTTAATTCAAGTTAAATTATTATAGTCGACAGATGAGCTTTCAATCAATGGACAATATAGTTCAAATTTAATTATAGGATTGTTGATTCCCTATAAAAGAATTCCATTGTCGAATATTTACCTCGATCGTGTCAGATGTCGGCGATCGTGATAATCGAAAATAATTTCCGTCGGGCTATATCTGCGAAATTTACGAAACATTGCTTTAATTCGCGTGTGCCCCCTCTTTTGCGCGCGTGTCGCGTTCAAATCGCGAATATCGCGTTATAAACTTGTGCATTGTGTTGCCGGCGTGCGTATCAAATATTCACGGGGGCTTGTATTTATGAAACCCTCATGAAATTTATATTGTTGCTTTGTGCGACGCGATGTATGCGCGTGCATGCGTGCGTGTATGTAAATATCACGTTACTGTGCACTTTGCAGTCATTTCTCGCAATATGACGCGGTTATCCTGACCACCGGGAGGTTGTCAAAATATACGGTTTTAAAGTAAATCTATCTCGATCAGATGTATATACCTTTTTTTCATGAGCGATTTTAAGATGGCGATAAAGCTGGCTCCGCGACAGCGGCTGTCATTGATTATATACCGATTTTGTATCGGAGTACAGGAATTCTAGAGTCCCGCAAGCAGCAGCACTTTTACGATCCACTTTCATCGTTTAATCGTTTAATCGTTAGAAACTTAGTTTATGCGGCTGACGTGAAAAATTGCATCTGTGGTCGGCGATTACATAGAAAACGCGGTCTCGGGAATCACGCTACTCAAATTCCTGAGTCACGTCGTTTTAAATATCTAATAAGAGACGTGAAGAGAGTCTTCTGAGAGACATCATTAAAAAATAAAATATTTTAGAGATCTTTAACAATAAGAAATCTGTGTTTATATTACTTTTCCTAAAAGTAGATAAGTAATAGACACTTGTATTTTGCCTGACAAGATTGCTGTTTCTAAAATAGGTTGTATTAGGTAATTTGTCAAAACAGGTCAATATTTAACGTTAAGTTTCACAATTAGGACGGCATTTAAAATGTCGTCAAAACAAATTCGAGCAACGTCATTAAAAACTGTCTTTTGCCACCGGTGATACTTCCAATATCACTCTGCGGTAATTCTTACAACCGAAAGCAAATATAGATTTGCCCCGGGGCGATCGTTGGTAAAATTGTCGTTAAATTTTTCGCAGAAGAAACTTCGTTGCGGGACGCTAATGACGGGTAATCAAACGTTAACGTTATAAATTCGCATAATGACGTCGTTAAAAATGAGATCGGCTCGCGATGCGAGAATGTGCATAAAAGCAGCTGCCGAGTGTGTCACGCTAAATGAAAGCCACCCGTGAAAATCGTGTCATTCCATTAAAGCAACGGGGACGCGCGCACGGTTCGTCGCATACGCTCTGTGCGGTAATTCGAAAAATCGAAGCGAGATTTAATTAACTTCGGAGGGTAAAAGGGGGCTATCGATGCCGATGCCGTTGTTTATGAGGTCTATTATGATTTGGTTGACCAGTTCTCGATTAAATTAGCTTTTTTTCTTCTATTAAAATGATAATAGCTGTAATTAAACAAATTGAATGAACGCCATGTCGCACGAGGGATGATCGCATTATGGGATATGGGATAATATAAAGTAATATGAACGGGCATTAATTTATTACAGCATTTAGATGCAATAATGAGCGTAGCTGCAGAGTTTAATGCAACTAGGAAAACCCGAAAATGGAAAAAATAATATTAATTGCAACGATGATGTGTTATATTAATGGGGTGACTGTAATAAAAACAGAAAGCTTACTTTAATATGAATGACAACTATATATCGCGCCTACAAATTATCATAGTACATATAGGTATACAGACAGTAGTATCACTTGTATACTCGTATCGTACAAAGTTGCAAAATAAAATAAAAAAAAAAGAAATTGTCAGAGCTCTTACGATGCGAGGCATTAACATATTGCGCAAAAATAACACATTGTCACGTAAAAACAGGGATTCGCGCATATGCATGTACTAAAGCTTGAGAAACGCACAAAAATATGGCTGGCTACTCTTCGAAAAACTTGGAAAAACAGAAATACGTATCGTTATATCGAAAATTTATTAGAAACTGAGCTCTCTAGAAACGAGAAAATGTACATGCAGTGCACGGATTTTTATGTCACGGTACTATCTCATTACACGCACGCACACACATGCATGCGTGCGTTCGAACTGCACGTATGCTGTTGTGTATCGCTGTAGCGACAATCACGTCACTCGCGCGAGAGTGCGACTCGCCGGACGTCGGACGCGTGAGGTAATTCTAAAAATCCGAACGAAATTTAATTAAACCGGGGATGCGGAGCTGACCTCCCGTTAACTCGCGGCCCGTCATTACGTTCGCGCCCGCCGCCGTGGATCGCGCGGCGCATCGCTTTACAAAATGCACCGAGCGATGTCTCGAAACGATTTTCCGCGTGCCAAATTACCTTTTTCGGAACTATTTGCAACTTAAAAGCCTCTCGGACCCGCCCGCAGCTGAAATTTACATCGCCAGCGCTATGCGCTATCGATTGTTCCGCCGTTATCCCGCCCGTTTACAAAAAAACCCGGCCGTAATTGGAAACGGGGCGGAAAGAGAGAGAGACGAGACGCATTGTGTAACGAAGTGAAAATTCTACGGTGTGGTTGCGCACTTGCAAAAATATCCGTGAATCGGGCATCACAATTATTTCGAAATCCACAAAGCGGATTACAAATTAGTTGGGATACGTTATCCGAAAATATTACGGACAATGAGTTCCACTTGTCAAGTGTTCGATCGAATCCAACGATATCGTATTTATGGCACGAATTTGATGTGCTCAACAATTACAATAATTAGAGCGTTATTAATATACATTTATCTCATTTATATATGGCCATACTTTATCAGCGAATATCTATCAAATGAGTATAACATTTGAAATTTTTAAGTTGAAAAGCATGTGAAATGTTAACTGAATTAGGAGATGAATCGAATTATGAGACGTTTGATCTCATTGTGTACTCAACACAGTAAGAGAAATTGAATCAAATATTTTCATCTGTGTGATGAAAAATAATTATCGATAGTTACGAGGTAACAGTACTGTTAATGATTTGATAAGCTTACGTTTGCCCACGCCATGCATACAAACATATACACGTAAGAGAGAGATCTGAGTTTCTTTATTATATCGTAAATAAAATTCGGAATTCTGTCATTATCCATTTTTAAATGGGATATACAATATGTTTCCTGCACACATTTGGCGTACACAAAAACAAACTAAATAAGAGACGTTGTATAAGAAAGAGGAAACGTTTTGTAAAAAATAGGACTGATAATTATCACGCCTATACGTGTTCGCGCCATCCTCGCGACGTACGTCGCCGCGGCGCGGCAGTGCGTGTTCTCACGTGCGTGAAGCGCGCGGCACGAAGCCTCGGCCTTGCTTCGCTCGGGCATGGGATCGCCGGTGCCATGCCATGCCGGTGGTGTCGCCAAAAATAGCCGACCGATTGTAGCATCGGCACGCACGAATAAGCCCGTGTGTACCCTAGTACGGGAGACGACCTCACCGCGCGGCGCGATTCCCTTTTTATCGGTGGAATTCGCTTTCGAGCGAAAGCTTGGAATTCCAGCGGCAGCGCGGAACCGGTTCCACGGCTGCCGCGGGACGAGGACGAACCCCCGAAGACGACGGAGGAGCAGAGGAGAAGGTATACGGTGGGCGATCCAGCGATCGTCGTTTCTCGGCCTCTTTCTTTCTCCTTCGTCGGGCAACCGGGAATCGGTTTCTCTCGCGGCCGATAAATCTGCGCGACCGCGCCGCGGTGCGCTAAGCGTAATCGCCGCGGCTTCTCTGCGAGATCATACGCGGGAACGAGCGACAAATCGCCACGATTAGCGATATTAGCGCTTCGCGACCTGGCGATGTTGCTGGCGCGACACTTTAAACGAGAGAGAGATAGAGAGGGAGAGAGAGGATGTCGCGCACAATATTAACGGGCCGAGTCCCGTATTGCCGGCCATGCAATATACGATTAATTAGCCGCGCGCGCTAGAGATTGCACTCTGTTCCGGAATGATCGGAAGAGCATCAGAGAGGGAAGGCCGTTATGTACACCGGGACGAGATCCCTCTCAAAGGTAATAAGTAAATAAATCCAAACCGTGGACGATAATAGCCAAATGGAAAATTGCTGCTATACGTGGGAGGAATTATCTACTTTTGTTAAAAAATGGACAGTAAATAATCGGTAACAAATAAACGGTCGACATCATTTAACGGTATCACCGTTGCGTTTCTAATTACTTCAAAGCACTGTAATTCTTTAATTCTCTTTCATGGCAAATATGTTGTAATTTAATCTTGAGGCTTTTTTGTCTTCAATTTTTATGTCGTTGATATGTTTTGCATTGAAATTATTTATAGTTTAATTAAAAATTAACGCGCTAAATATTAGAAAAAAAGAGATTACGTTTATCATTTATCTTCCGGATCCTTTTTTCTGGCGTTAGTTATTTAGTTTCCGCACTTTAATAAAAAGAGCATTACGAGAAGGTATTAGGTTTACCCTTAGTATCGCGTACTCTGACAGTAAGACAAAATATCTCCTGCCCATTGTACCGCGTTTTCCTGCAATTTCAAATGTAAGTTACACCTCTCTCGCGTTGACGGGGAAAACGTTAAAAAAATTACGAAAGTTGCGGATCGCATCATATGCGGCTACGCTCGGGACCGTGTACCGCGGTATTTCTGCGTTAATGGAACGGTCGGTACAGCAATCGCTCTTAAGCAATTTTACGGTACAATTTTAATTGGCTCTCGCCGGCCTATGTGCGGATTGCATAAATTACTATTCTCGCGTTATACGTATGAGTTATACAAGTGCGTTTTAATTTACGACTCGAACGATTAATGCGCTACATCGCGCTGCGCTTCCGATAAAATCACGTTCGCCGGATAATCTTATGAAAAACTAGTCACCGTAACCCAGAGCTTATAAATATGTAATTATAACGATACACAGGGAAAAATATATTAATCTGATTGATACGCGTATGTGTATGTGTGCGTTACGCATGCATATTACACATGTTAAAATATTTTACATGTCGTTAGCGAGAATAGTATGCAGAACCGAGATGTGCAAAATAAGCTAAAATAATTTACCCCATTTCATTTAGAGTATAAAAATGTCTCGAGACGTATCCCCCTGAGCTCTTATAATTAATACCTGCTAATTAGCAAAAGAGCAGCGAGAGCATTCGATTATTTATGTTTGCAAATTGCCAAAAATGATATTTACGATATTAATTTAATCTTAAACGTATATAGATTGGAGTAGGTACACCGGACTTAATGCATTTTCAAGGTTGACGATTTAATGAAAGCTTCGTGTAATGAAAGTTGTAAATTGCAAATATAAATGTATAAGGCTTGGAAAACCGTGCTATACCAAAGATATACCGATCAACGTTCTCTTACCGAAGAAGAATCGAGTCCAGATTTGTCGCACAGCGTTCGGATCGCAGATGAGAGCGTGGTGCGGAACCTGTATAGGATACCTCGCGTGCGCGATAATATTGTAGCAGGCGTATGACCTACGCGATAGTATTTAAACATTATACCAGGCGAGTTATAGGACGGCTCGACGGCGAGAGCTCTCTCCCTCGTATTGAGGGGCAGGGGGGCGGGAGAGATTGCGGTGAGAGAACGAAGCCGATGCTGAAACTAGCCTGCCGGAACGATGCGTCGTCTCGTTGCGGGATCGTTTCACCGGCAGGCAATGTTCGGCCGATAAATCTGCACTTCCGTACACCGCGCGTAATCGCGATCGTTTTGCACGCGCCTGCACACGCCCTTATGCGATGCAGCGACAAAATGCGCCTCTCTCGACTCTCGCGGCGATATGTATGTACGCATTGTACGGAGCCAGCGTTCTCCGCGGCTGTATATAATTACGATATATGTCGCTATAATTTGCGACCCGAGTAATTTTTCTTAAATCATTATAGCGCGCTCGCGAGAGATTCGACTCGTAATTTTCCAAATTGTTATTTTTCTGCGACTAATAATAATTGCTCTGTAATACCGTTCCTTGGTCGGTTAGTTTTTATCGATTACATTGCCTGCAATTATTACTATAGTTACGTTGTGGAATATGTTTCTTTATACGTCTATATATAAACGAAAATAATTTATGCACAGAATGCACAAACGTTCTTTTCTTGTTCGGCTCTTCCATTATACATAAGCCTAGAGAAGCGAAGAATGCAAATTAAATACTGCTGTTTATTTTCTACTCGTTAAGAGTGGCCCATTTTACACACGAGAGACAATTTTATTAGCCTATGCATAAAGAGGGAAAAGAAAAAAAAGAGAAACCGAGCACTACACGTTAATTAATTAATTCCCAACATTCTTCCGATGTGCTATAATAAAACTCCCGAGTACTATAATCTTGTTCCTGTTACCGGAATTTTCGTTGTCAAAATTTTGATGGCATTTTATAAAGCATTTACGACGCTATCCGGTGCAGCAGGTCGGCGGGTCGTTTAGCGCCCGTCGTGGAAAGAAAATAATTTCTCGCGGCAGGTCTCGGCGTATCCGCGTTCCGGCGATAAAATCCCGGCGGGCGCTTTCCGCGTGTGCGCGAAAGGTGGAATAAAAGTGAAATAGTATCACTCGATTTTGGGGCGGAAATTGAGGCGCGGTCTTCCTTTTTCGCTTTCCTTTCTTCGCGACAAAAGGGGAGACGACTCTCGTCTTGATCGATGCGCGCACGCTCCTCTCGCTCACCGCGAGAGAGATTCGCGAGAATCTCTCCGCGTGGCCGATACGCCGCGCGACAATACTACTTCATCGCGGCGTTTATAGTAAAACGCGGCAATATCGTTACGCTACGCTACGTGTTACGCCGACGGCGCAGAAATATAAACGTAACGGATCGCCGGAACTCCGCGGCACGCGGCCCATAACGTCGTAACTTGCGCGAAATTATGGGATATATTTGCGCGGACTATTTAGTGCTTCGACGTGAGCGCGACAAATAATGATGTCTTATTGTAACCGATACATTATCGTCGCGGCGCATATGCGCGTGCGTGCACTCGCGAACTTGTAACACAGATGCGATTTATACGATATGAATATGGAAAATTGGTCTGGAATAGGAAAGCGTATTTTATTAAGTACGTATAAACTTGTACTCTTCTCTCCGTCGATGCGGACGTGCAAATATACCGCGCTACATTCGACTATTTTATCTATCAATTTAGATATTTCGTTGAATTATTTTTTATCAACTGTTTTGTTCGTTTATCTGTTTTTGATTTTTCACATTTTGGTTTGATTATTTTATTCACTTTATCTGGCACGGCACTTATGCTGTCAGTTTCTTATATTATGATGATTCTTGCGATTTATATTTTCTCGATCTGTAACAATGTTTATACCATTCCCTTATGAACATGCTACAGTTATTTTATTTATTTATTGCGATAACGCGATTATATGTTCGCTTATTACATTATGATTTGTATTCTGTATACTTTTATTGTATTGTATATTTTCTCTATTTTCTCGCTTTATACACTTTATCTCACGACATTGCAGTCGCTTCGTTTACTTATTTTCTTCATTTCACTATCACGACTAGTTTATTTCCTGATTTCATTTACGTATTATCACGCTTGTTTCGCTCGCTTATTATGCGTATATTATGCGTCGTGATTAAGAAGACGGAGGGTAACGAGTCGCTTTGGCTCGTGGTGCGCGCGTCATTACGGCTTCCCGGTGCGCGCGGTCGCGAGACAATTTAGCGTTTCAATACCGCCGTAATAGAAAATCACTTCTTGATACGTTCCACGCGAGAGACGGAACGCTGTCTCTGTAATTGCGATGTGTAGAAATACCTGCGCACCGTACGTAACGCCACATCGTCCGTTCGGACGAGTCACGGGCAAAATAGCGCCGCCAGTTCATCGTCCAAGTCATTCTGCACCGGAAATATAATTACTTCTTCTCTCTCACGTCTGACAGATTCCCTACGCGACGCAAAATTTCCGCGATTAATGCGCGACGTCAGGGTCGGTGACGTGGACGATTCGAGCGTGCGATTCGTTTGCCGACTTGTTATTTCACCAGCGAATTGTAACAAACGGAATGTCTCGGGCCTCGAGGACTATTGCGAGACGTTTTACGTTTCATGAGAACGATGTTTCTTTTTTCTTTTTTTTTTTTTGTATAACGAAAATTGCCTCCGAGGCTTTCCGCTGAAGCTGTCACGGAATCATTTGAAGCTATTCGATGCGGCGATCATTTGCCTTTCGATGAAGACTCTCGAGAAGTCAATATTGAACGGGACGTCTTGAAGTGACGTTCGAGAAAACGACGTTTGATCGGTAGATTGAAACTGAAACATTTTAATTGGCATTTGTGTTAAAATCAAGTCGCGCCTGGATTATATTTTCTCACGATGCCGACGGCGTAATCAATACGATAATGTTTGAGAATTACGGAAAGACTACTAAAAGGTTAATAAATGCCATTAAACAAATGACAGTAATACAGCAGTCTTTATATTATAGAAAAGCGTGACATCGGACGATGATTTTTCAAGGCGAAATTGATCGCAAGCGTTTGAAGGAAAAGGGTAAATTAACAAATGTCGATAGTCCTGATAGGATCGATATATTATTCTTCCATTTATCCATTCTTTTTGCCAGAAAAAAAATGCGATGTTGAACGTCAAACTTTTTCTTCACGACGTCCACTCTAATTGTAAGCGACTGCCGATTATAACAGCCTCTCACGTTACTGTCATAATACCGATATTGTTCCTTTTATAGACGTCCGACGACGATCTATAATGTGTACAGAGAGAATTGAATCGACGTGTTTAAATAGCGACTACCAAACAATGTGTCGATTCTGTTAAACCATATAGTTTTAAAGTTTGTCTATTGACTGTGAATATATTTATTTAACAAACGTCTCGTACGTTAATTCCAATAAAAATAATGAAAAATATATATACGCTAATAATAAAATAAAAACATTGCTCCTCTTCTTTGAATAAAAAAACAGCTGATTTTATTACCGTTTGAAATGACGAAATAGTCGATAAATCTGTTAGGTCATCAATCTTTCTCCGTATACCGAAGATAGATTTTCCATAATGAAAAGTCAATAGGTACCTTAAGCGAAACATAAAACATCTTCACTCTTTATAACTTTTCGGAAATATCTCGTCAATTTTTGAGAGATATTTTCGCGGATGATCCATTATCGCACCGAGAGATTGATTTCAGTAACGCCTGACTCATTTAACGCCGCGAGACAATCTCGATGATGTCAGTCGCTCACACCGATTCTGTTACGATCGTCAGCAGTCGAGCTGCTCACCGACCAGAACTACGACTATATGACTCAACGTTTAATCGGTATTTATCCCTGAGGTGGCGATGTTACCCTCGAGCCATTCTCGCATGCGTTTGACGATAATTTCGAAAGGCAGCGACGGGGCCCAAGTCGTCGTCCATTACGTTAAATCACGTATACGGAGGAGCGCGCGTTTGCACGGCACTCTCCGAGATATACGTAAGCGCGCGGCAATTTATCAGCCGTGCGGTTTATTTACACGCGGGGTCCTCCTGCCGGTGACGCCGAGGTAGCCGCGAGGATGGCTCCCTTTCATCTCTTTCATTTGCTGGATAGTCGGGACGGGTGCGGTATAGCGACCGAATTCGAAAACGTCATTTAATTCGCCGCTGAGGACATTTCACTTTCTGTCCGCCTGTCTACCCATCTGTCCGTCCCCGTCCGTCCATGTGTGTCGCGCATCTCTTTTCCCTCGTTCTCGTCGCTTTTTGCACCGCCGCGCCGCGCCGCGCCGACCGACCAATCGCCGCGCCACGTCAGGACACCGCCACCGCGTATCGATCATATGCAACGCGTGCGGAGATCGCATGGACCCCCGACGACGGACGGAATCGACGAGATTTTTTTTCCCGATATTCCGCGCCCGCGGTCCGCGCTTCAATTAGAGCTCGCGGATGAATGGTACTTGCGAGGGGGTAAAAAGAAAAAAAACCGGGCAGACAGAAAGATCCGAGGACGGGCATGATACTAGGGGCCGTATATGGGTGGGAAGGTACACCTCGAGAGCCGCACGACTAGCAGATTGCTGTGACCGGCACAGAATTTTCCGAGAGGTCGAAATTTGCTACGGTGCGGTGCGAAAGCCCTGGGCCTGCTCGCGTAAAAAAAAACGAATCGTGTCTGATATATATGTAGTATTTTTTACGCGACGGTGACAGAGAAATTTCACTCGACATATTTATTCCATTGTGCGGAGAATATAATCTAATATCCGATGTATGCGTTCCATATTCATGGAGCATTATATTCTTTAGATTAAATTATGCGCTGCAGAATATCTTCAAGTGAGAGAGTCTCCTATGGTCCGTATTACTTTGCGTATCCTTTCAAGCTTGCAATTATAAGTTGGCATTTAATCCATTAGTGTTGTGAAGGGGCTTTTTTTTAAATATCTAAAACTAGATTTCTAGTAAATTGATTCACGTTTATGAACGCACATGAAATTATTACATACAACATATATACATCGATAACAACGCATTTCCAATAGTATTATTACACAGATAAGAGGGATAGAGAGAAAAAGAGAGAGAGAGAGAGAGAGAGAGAGAGAGAGAGAGAGAGAGAGAGAGTAATATTAAATGGGGAAGAGAGAATATAACGAATTCGAGGGGATTATAACGAATTCGCGATATACATTCTGAATTGAATTGTTAATTGCATTTAAGCCGCTTAAAACAATCACGATTGTATTAAATTTCCAGCGGTATTTCGGTTAGCGCTAATTCTTTTTAACCAAATTTTCTTTCTTTGCTAATATTACAAATAGAATAATACCCTAATAAGAAAAGCAAATTTATTTCATCTTTTACAATATATTCTAGGCAAATTCTTTTTTCTATCACAAACTTTTTCATGTCTTCCACATAAATCAAATGCTGTCTCAGCTTTCGAGTAGGTAATTCACTTATCTATGAAGATATAATAACTCGCCTCTCGTATTCGAGTGACAGCCACGATAATGACAACTATATATAGCGGCGCCGCGTTGCCGTAATACCCATTTTGTTATATTCTTTCCGCAGCTCATTAAGCTCCTCGCTTGCCTTTTTTTCGCCCGTGAATCTTGGTACGCGCGATGGCGACGAAGATACTCCCGTCATAATTCAGGAGTTCCTGAACGACTGAAAGACACACGCGAATACCAACGACGACGTCCTGCCGCATACCGCCTGAAAGCAACCCGTCGCGATTCACGTTCCGCAGAGTTTGCGCTCGTCTTTCACTCGCCGGCTCTCTCTCTCTCTCTCTCTCTCTCTTTCTCGACGCCGTACTTTTTTATTGCAAAATTAAATTTGCATTTCGAGCAACGGAATACTCGAGGTGCATTTGCGATATAAAAGTGTCGTCTTCGAGGAACTGCGCGGACTGAGTCTTGAGGGCTCTTTTGCGGTTTCTTTTCCCTTTAGTTATTCGTAATTTCGCGGAGTTTCTGAGAACCGCGAGGCTAAATTTTTCGCGCTGACCGCTCGACGAATGTTTACGTTAAAAGTTTCCACCAGTCGTGTTTCTCCTAATAGCAGATATTTTATCGTTCTTATTGCCATAGATTAGATTTTCAGTGAATATCTACTACATTAGATACCGACATTTAGTGCTAAGCTTATTGATTTTATGATTTTTGTTTGATTGAAAGTTTTATTTATATTATTTTATTTATAACGTTAATTATGAGTTTCATTCGTATAACATGTTGAACAATAATATGATAGTACTTTATTCTTTTTATGTAAGAGTCATCCAAGCTACATTGAAACTAATTGGCGATTACGAAACGAGCAAACGAATATCGACATTTATGTTTTATGCAAGATGTCGTTCTGTTTGAACTCGAAAAGTAAAGTTGGTCTCTTTTGCCCTGTGCTAGCTTATCTAACTAGTGCAGTTTCCAACGAGACTACAATTATAATTGCAGATATTCATGCCTAATTTAGTAATTGTTAAATTTATCACGATTATCTCTTTAATGATAGAAGTAATGAAACAATGTTATGAAAATATAATGATAAACGATGATATTGATACTTTAGATCGGGCCCATATAATGTTGCGTTGTCTTACACTTAAAAGAATTTGAGTGCTAAATAAATTATCCTGATTGTTTATTTAATTTTCCTATACTGGACTTAATTCAGATTTATTTTATTTTTTTATTTTTATTTTATCAATATATGAAAAATATAATTAAAAGATAAAAGTGCTATTATATATTTTTCATTTCCCCAAAGAGTTTAAAAACTCTTTCTGTTATTTTATTGTTTTCGAAGACGCGTCACAAATATCTCATCCAAAATTTAAATGATATATATAATAAGCACAATAGGTAATAAGTGTAGGATAATAAGATAACGTGGCTCTTTGAATATCGTTGTTCTTTATATTAAAGAAATAAAATTCAGAATCAGACGATTACGCTTAGTATTATAGTGTATACAATAAGAAGATGATCTTCCTCTTTCTCTCTCTTTCTGCCTTACTTTTTCTCCATCGAATCCTTCTTTGACGATCATCATCTGCGCGAAACGCGAGTCAAAATCGTCTGTAGGAAAGAGTCTCCTATACGCGAGTGTATTTTCACGACTTAAGTATTTCAACGTTCGGTACAAAAAAGAACGACGGGCTAATCTCGTTTCGTAAGGACCGGGTCTCGGCACAAAGACCGCCATCGTGATTATAGTAGTCACTATAAAGAACCTTTTAAGTTAATCTCCTGAACGATTTAAGAGAGACTCCGGTATAAATCACAGGCGCTCAAAGAGCGTGCATGGCGGAACAGCGATTGGCCAAATAGGAAAATCGCCGTTGCAAAATTTTCCACTTATTTGTCGTACGTGGCGAACGGGCCTCTCGTCGCATCTGATGATGAGGCGAATGGGAGACCGAGAGTATTAAGCGTAAATTACGCTTATAATGTGGTGTCGAGGTCGAGAAGAGCGGAGCTTGAATGACCGTAACGTGATACAAGTCGTTATCAGAATATTATTACATATTTGCGAAGCTTACGTCAGCTTACGTCAGCTTCGTACACTGTAACTGTATTCGGACATTATTTCGATTTGATCCGCGATCATTCTTTTTTTTTCCCCCACTCAACTTATCGTAATAAATCTCTGCAATTCGTCACAAACGTCCCGGAAAAGATGGCGATTTACTGGATCGAGTTTTGCCAGTGAGATATTACGCGCGCGAGATCCAAGTTTCGCTGATACAGATCTATGATCAGGAATGCGAGCGCATGGGGAAATTTCTTGCTTGTTGCCGTTTGTGTGTAAAGAAACTTTGCCTTCGCGCCGGTACCGAAGTGCCCGGCTCCACCCGCACCTCTTTACCCTTTGCGAGGATAGTAAGATGGCTTCTCGAACTTTTCACTCGCGGGCTCGCGAGTAAAATTTTCACGTCGCATCGCCTGTAAGAAACTTGACATAAATTGGATTAGAAATTCCTGGGGCGGGTCGGGTCAATTTTCGTCACCTCTCGTCGCCGTTCCCTCGGCACGACGTCAAAAATCGTACTTTCGACGAAAATCAAGCTATCCTGAAAGAACAACAAAGAGGAGCCCGCCATTTTATCAAGAAAGGAAACGCGACTTGAATTGCGTTTGTCACAAACGTGGCCCTTCAATCGAAGTCACTCGTGAAACTGTAAATCTTACCTGACATAAAGAGCACCGTCTCCTTCACTCGAGAAAGTACACAAAATTGATTTTGGCAGCTTTTCAAAACAATTCTTGCTTTAAGCGAAATATCACTCCGAGATTAATCGAAAAATTTAGTTTTAATATATTTGTCTTTGTTGTCCGTTAATCACTAATTTTTATACTAATTTTTATATTTCCGTCAGACTCGATAATTATATATGACATTTATATATGACAAGTGCTACGATGGGAGCTATATATATATAAAATATTTAATATATCATTAACCCTTAATAGTGCTTGTACATAATTATGTTCCATGTTGCTGGAGAAATGTTCGCCACATATAGTTCATTCAAAATCTACGAGTCCATTGCTCGATTAACTCGGCAAATTTTGTCACGATTTTCCCCGTCTGTCACGACGAAGTGTTTTTATATATAGCGAATAAGAGGCCGCCTCGTTAGAGTGGTTAATATTCACGTTACTGTAAGCGGTTACAAAAATGGCAAGAACGACTGTTCCATACAATACGAACGCGATTGTCCGTAATTTACCGTATTGTGGAGGCAAATAAGACATCGTTACGTTGTCACGAACAGAGCTGTACGAATGCGGCCCGGTTGATTAGGTCGACGTGTTGCCCTCGGTTCCTTAATTATGTTGTCTTTGTTCGGTAATTATAGTACGTACGATTGCGATACCGTGGCGAGACAATGCCCGATGTACCTCTTCTTTTCTGCTCGATTTCTCTTTCTCTTTCTCCTTCCTCCCTTCCTTTCTCTCTCTTTCTTTTTCATTCTCTCTGATCTAGCGCGTTAGCACGTATCTGCCGTCGAGGGCTCGCGTTAAAGGCCGCGTCCACGAATTGCGCTAATGCACGGAGACAAGAGTCCCTTTGTCGTCGAGAAGACAATGCCAGAACGTCCTTAAAGAGAGGCGTCTCTTCGCGCCTCCTCTTCTCATCCTCTCGGAGATGAAGATTTCTCACGGTGGTACGTACCATCTTCTACTTTACTTCACGCCCGTCGTAACGCCGAAAACTTAACGTCCTTCCCGAAGCGAGGCACGATTACTGCGCGCGGGCCGAGTGATTGATGGCGTTATTCACGGATTACCTTCAGCCGCCGTAAAATCGTAAACGGAGTGAAACGTGACTTTAACCCTTTCTTGGCTCGAGAGACTACTCGTACGCTATACTCGAAGGCTACTCGAAAACTTCAAATTAGTTTTAAAGTCCCCTCATTAATTGTGAATTATAAGTCGAAGATATATTAGAGGAAGAAACATACCGAAGCAGCATATTCGCTGTGTGGCGGACACGTATATATTTTTCAAACGCTAGCACGACACGTCGTGACGATCATCACGAGAATCACGGGAACGCGTAACGGTGCCGGTTGTTTGCCCGAGCCAGCCAATGCAATGAGACAGTCGTTGTGCTGGCTCTAATTACAACGCCGCACGGGTCTCACTCGTGAACCGCGTCGATTTTTCGTTCGTTTCCTCTTTTTTCTCTCTCGGCGGAGAGACGATCACGATCGCAAGCGTCCGATCGAAGCGAAGGAAGCCAGATACCGTTGGGCTTCCTATAATTTAGTCCCGCATAGCATAGACGGGATACACACTGCGTAACCTGCACTAAGTTACGCTTCATTGACAATAAATTCGCCCGGATGCGGAGCGAAATACGACCATTAATTGCTCGGAATGGAGACAATTCGAAAATGTGGTCTCATAGAGATTTTACCTGTGCGTTTAACAGTACTGTTCGACGAAATCGTTAGGAACGTTGGAATACTATTCAACAAATCTCCTAGAATGTGCAATCATCAATGCAATAAACTTTATGTTTGATTGTAAATTGCGTAATACAAATTATTTTATTTATCTATACACTATTCTTTCTTTTTCTTTCGTTTGTGATAAATTAGCCGATTTGGATATTCTTCTAAAGTAAAGAAAAATATAAAATTGTATGTAATTATAGGATTTTATATCTAGTATTTTTTATTTAGTTTCAAACTTTTCTTTTATCGTCAAGCCTAAGTAATAATTACATGTACATCGGTACTTAGGAGTGTTATAAGCATTTGCGTACTTAAATTATAAATCGCGCGATTGTTGATCGTATTTTTATTTGATGTATCTTTAAAAAACATCGTTTTATAAGAAAATCGTTTCCTTTATAATTAAATAGGATTAGATACTTTATGTAGATGAACAACTTTGTATCTTGTTGTGCCTTACTCGTTTACTCCAGCCAACAAAGTTTATGTAAGTAAGCAATATAAAGATTATGTATATCGTTAACTTAAAGTCCCACGGAAACGACGGAAGTAGCGAACGTCCGAAGCACGCGAGCGATATTTCTGGAAAACGAGACATCCGATCATTCGCCGCGACCTTTCTCGAGGGTTATTCGGCAAGTACTTCAAGATTCCTCCAAGGTAGAGGCACCACTGCCTCTACCGCCTCTCTGGAAGGCCTCACGGGCAACCAGCGGGGAGGGGGAGATTTTTAACGTCTCGTCGAGACGAGAGGAAATGGTGGGTGAATATAGCTATATATATCGGTTCTAGAGACTTCGACGATAGGAACGACGAAGGAAGTGAAAGGAGGAAGAGAGTGGGAACTAGCGAATACGGTACGGAGGGCATGGTGGAGTGTGTGAGTGCGCGCCCTTTTACGTCTGGAGGGATAAAAAGGCAAGCCTGCCAAACTTTCTTGCACTTGAGCTTCGAGACGACCCCCGGGGCTCGTCGGTTGCGCTGCATTTACACCGGGGCATTCTCTCTGTTTCTCTCCCCCCTCCCCCTCTCTCGCTCTCTCTCTCTTTCTCTTTTTCTTTCTGTTCATCTTTTCAAAGGACACCTTCGAACGAGTATTCGCATAGGAAACAATTTCGAGAATCTGCCGAGACAATCGAGAATTTGTACGAAAAGAAATTTCAAAGAGGAGATAGATGCAATCTCTCTCGTTGAAATTGGAGTCTGGAATAAGTGAATTTTGCTAGATCGAAGAAAACAAACGATCTTCAAATGATCGAATAACGAGAATCCAAAGGAGAGAAAAATTGAGGAGAAATAATAAATATGACTGATATTCTATAAAGCTGCAGAAAATTGTAAAAAGCTGATTAATTATCAATTTCCATTGAACTTTATACTTATAATTACAGAACGAAATACTTAGATCTGTATTTTTGGCAACAAACCGTAATCAATTTCGATTATTGATAATTTTTCTATAACATAAACAAAAATTGATTGTTCCGGATGTTTTATTAATTAAAAAAAAGTAGATATATAAATGATGATATAACAAGAAAATGATCAAATTTTATGATTTTAAATTTCTTTTTGGGAAATTTAAACAATTGACGTTGCTTACTTTACGCAAGAGAATATAATAAATTGCCAAATCGGATATGTGTGTACTTTTTCATGCATCAAGGCGGAACGTAACGAGCTTTCGTAACGAGTTCGTACTTGCAATTTCTTGCGCGTACACATCACAAGTTATAATACATCACAAATATTGTTTTACGTAATGGAAGACACCGTGGGGATATTAACCGGCTTCGCTGTATCCCATGGATTGTCAGAAATTACATCGCGCGAGACACTCGCTGCCTGTTTTGTTTGGAGATCGATATCCAGCTGCCGTTTCCACCACCCTCATATATTTCTCGGCAACTACAAAGGCCATGGAGTTGCTATCGTAAAGTCTCGAGGAAGCTCTTTTGATGTTCCCTTCGAACTTTTCGATTTCCTGTCCTCTTAGTCCTCTTTCTCTCTCATGTCCCCTTTCTCAACTCATGTCAATGATAATTTCGAATTAATTATTGTTCCTCGATTTGCCAGTCTAAACGTACTGAATTCTGTAATTTCTTTTCATTTGCCAATCGAAACAGTGCTGCTTATTTTTTCAGTAAAGATTTACTTTTTGTTTTTCTTCTTTGTTTTATAACAGCTGATGGTTAATAATTGCTGATAATAAACTTTTATAAAGAATAAATCGAAAGGTAAAGATGTTCAGTTCTCCAAAATTTAGATTCAACCATCATTATTAACCTTTAGAGGGCTGCGTGATATTATAACGTCCCTAAATCAGTGTCTTATTTCTTGCATCTGATTATATGTTAAACATATATGTATATTTTTTCTAGAGCAAAATTTTCGTGATTTAAAAAAAATTATCTAAAAGTTAAGCAAAACACATCCGAAAATTATAATTCAAGAGACAAAAATTTTTACTAAATATAATATAATATTGGTTACTTTTTTTCCACATAGAAGATTTAAGCACTGTTAATGTCAGAACGAATATCCAGCCAGTTTTGTCACAAGTTTTGCCGATTCAAGTAACTTGGATCGGTGTCCCTCTATCTTGGCCTAAAAAAAAAGTGCACCGAGTCTGATTGCCGCTGTTAATTACGCTTTTGCACACCCGAGGCGGCTCTTTCTTCCTTTCTCGGTCCCGATGTTCCATTAATCAAAACTTGTTCGAACCTCTATTCGTCTCCTCTATGTTTCGCCGAGAAATACGAGACGAAGTTACGCGGCTGACAGAAGCGAACGTATCTTTCGCGTAATTGACGCTGAAGTATGCGGCCCTCGATATTAAATCTTTGAGCGAGGTCGGCGTTAATTATCGGCGCAACATACACCGTTCGATTAGTTTTCGAAAAAGAAAGTCGCGAGAGTACGCTCTAGTTATTGAAAAGTTGATTCTTCGCAATTTCTCTCTCTCCCTTCCCTCTCCCCTCATCATCTTCTCCTTCCTCTCTGTGGCTCTGTCCCTTTCTCTTCTGTGTCCGTGTGTACGAAAATGTAAAACTCATGGATAATACCTGTACAATCTATTTTAAACGAGCCCTTTTACATAAGAACCGTCATTTCCTGGCAATTTGAATTATGCACATTTAGTGGTTGTACGAGAGAAGTAGATTGGATGTCGTACCATATATCAACGAAGTTTACTAATTATACCCTTGTGTATTCTAGGAAGCGCATTGTAATATCATACTCGCGGCGCTTGGTGTAAAGAGCATAAGTCAAAGTCCTATAATATAAAACCTACAGTTTACAAGTCAAAACCGTATAATAAATTCTAGCTCTTAGGAAAAATTAATGAGAGCTTTTAAATAGCTGCGATAAAGACTTAGTTGAATAAATTATAATTATTGCGTTATACGTCTGTACTTAGATTGCTGGAATTTCTATTATGTAATACATTTTTAAGTAACTTACTTTGAGTTAAACTAAATATAATCTAAATCATCCAGTACCAGAAATATATGATTTAGTCTCCCTGCTAAATCCTGGATATTCCGAGATATTAATGCGATTTATTTCATAATGTAATTTAACTTTGAGAGATTGAATAATTTTATAATATAATCTAATTTCTATTTCAGTATTATTCAGAATAACATCTATCAATACCCAGCCACATTATTATTATATACATTTGTGTTAAAAAATTCTAGAGAGATGGATTTTACAATTTTTGTATAAAATCTTTAATTTGATATTTTTATCGGACTTGGCCATGATTTAGATATTTGGTTTAAATATTCTTTTCCATAACCATTATATATCTTTCAAATTTGACATCAGACATATCTTAGAGATTAATTCGTCTCTGTATAATTTAATAGTGTTGGATTGTCATGTTGGCGCTATTTAGCTTTATAAGTCTGACTTTTTTAACTTTTATATTAAATATTTTAAAACTCATTATTATGTTCTAGGTTTGATTATTAAATTAGGCTCTTCCCTCAGACATGTATTTGATGTCTGAAAGTTTGAAGAAACCAGATTCTTTTTAGATTTAATCTCTCATTAAGGGCAGTTATATTCACTCGTGTTGAATGATTTCGATGTACATACTATATCTTTTTCAACAATCGATTAGCAGCCTTGATGTTAATTATTATCCGAAACATCTAACCCTAACTTATCATTAGTTTTTTTTTTAATCTACCATTTGTTCAGAACTAATTCGGACTTGCTTTTATAATATATATCAAGGAAGAAAACAAAACGAGCTTTCGTATGATTATGATTCTAAATCATGTCTAACGCACTATTAATAAATATGAAACAAGGCGTGTCGTCTGACTTTGCTTTTAAATCTATGAGATTTTGCTTCCCGAGATAGCGCGACTTAATTAATTTTATTGCATCAACGTAGCATTTCGCGCGAATGCTTCAACTGTAAATAAAATAAAAGAGAACGAGATCTATTAAATAACAAAATTATCGCTTTTATTTTGATAAAGTTTGAAGTTGGCATACAGACACGATAAACATTTAAAATGTTTATTTTACATCAATTATTATTTAAGTCTGCAGGATAAAATTTTCAATATTTTTGAAAATATGTCAAACGATTGTTATACCGAGGCTATTCACAGTCTTCTCGTGCTTCTAAAAAAAAAGAGAGAGAATAGCGTTTCATGCACTATCGATTCAAAAAAATTCAACACTAATGGAGCGTCGTTGCGCATTAACGACCATTCGATGGGACGCAAACGTGATTCTTCTGTCTCTCTCTCTCTCTCTCGCTTTTTTTTAAATTTCCGATAGCCCGTTTTTCAAAATTAGTTCGGACTGACTCGACAGCTCGCGTTTCGTGCGAAACACTCGACCGAAGTAACGAACTTTGGCATAATTGACGGGAAGCGCACGCGTAAAGCACGGTTTTAACCGTAAATCTTTAGATGCACAATCGACATTGGTATTCCACCACCATCATACGTATAGATTCAGCTTCAGCTGCTAACTGGACCGTTACCCTACTCGCACAGCTTATATTTCTGTCTTTCTCGCGAATTAAATCCCCTCTGGTTTCAACCCTGTCTGCAGCACGGTAACGATAAACACGACAGACAGTATTTTGAGTTGATAGTAATTTTTAAGCGCATTAAATGTACAGCGAATATATGTATAGTGTTGGTCTGTTTATTTCGCGCGCAGTCAACTTTACCTATGTAGGTTTATCTGGTTTCCAGTGAGATGCAAAAATAAATTGATTAATGCAATCATTTTAATAAAATCTTCAATACTTTTAAAGTAAAACGTTTTATTTATAATATTGATATTTTTCTTACCGAAAAACTGTGTCAAATTCAATTCTTACATAAATATAGTGTTATTTTAAGAATAAAATTGGGAGAAGCACTTCGGAAATGTCAAATTGGTTTTTGATTTGTATATGCAAAAATAATATTATTCGTTTTATAGAATAATAAAGGTTTAATGAAAAAATATTTTCAAATATAGATATGTGCGTTACAAACATGCGCGGAGGGAACGCTGGGGGAACACAAGTTTAACATGGTTGAAAAAATATTTGGAGAAGTAAAAAATTTCTCAAATTGATTTTTTCTATGACCTTTTGACCTTTTGCTCTCGAAGTTGAATGAGGTCTAACAAGACTAGCTGTGTAATTGTGTTCTGATTTAATAGCAATTATTATCGCATGAAACATCACTGTTATATCTTAAAGAGATACAACTTAAAGAGATAAATCTTGATGAGAGAAGTAGAATTAGATTTTTAAAACAAAGACTTATCGCGAAATTGTTTCTGAATGCAATTCTTCACGGAGCATTCACTATGGTGAGATGAAGAAGTTATATCGGTACGCTAAAGTATATTGTTAAAACAAAATATGATTCGACGGAAACAACGTGAAAGCGAGCTTTCTGGCGATACATTAATCTGAGGCAAATAAGGAAGGGCGCTAAGGAAGAATATATACGACTTTATTATATAACGCAAATTCAGCACAAAAGTGCATGCCGTATATCGGAAAGTGGGTTACGAGGAGACGTGCTTTCTTTGCTTATTTCAGTCTTGAAACGTTAACGCGTCGCGTGATGTCAACGACCAAAATACAGAAAAGGATAGGAGACGGGCTTGCCTCTGTGTGTATTAAATCATTTCGTGTCGTCGTAGGGAACAGTAAACCACATCACCTCTTGTCTCTATCCTGTTTCTACGGTTTCGCCGTTAAAGGGTAACGGACGACAGGATGTGCAAGAATGAAAAAAACAAAACGGAGAGGAGAGTGAGGACATAGCTGCGAATTTTACCCAAGAAAAGCTTGTGGAGGGAAAACTCAAGTTAGCGTTACTCCATTAATTCACTATTCCGGTGTAAGCTAAATGCGGAATTGCATAACGAGCCTGCCGAAATCGCAGCGTGTAGCGGGACAAAAAAAATTTTTACGACTGGCGGACGGCATTCGCGTTGGAGGTAAAAGCGGAAATATCCGAGGAAACTACGACGTGTCCTCGGTATATCCGTAAAAAATCCGGAGAATGAATCGTAAAAGAGCGCGTACACGAGGGCAAAAATATGAAACGGCTAAAAAAGACGGAAGGGCGAGAGTTGGCTATAGATGTGCCAAATGAAGCAGTGAGGGTATAAAGCAGTAAATGTTAAAGGGGAGAGAAATGAAAATTATTGAAGTAGAGAGAGGAAGGGAAGAGAGGAAAAATCTGTGATGAAATCGTCAAGTTACTACAGAAAGACAAAGAGAAGGGAATGCAAGTAAAATGCGAAATATCACCGCAATTATGCTAATAATATATAATATTGTATATGAAATTATTCTCCGAAGTCTTTAATATGAAATATTTCTTATTAATGCGATAGTTGTGTAATTGTTATCGAAACAATTGAAAGAGCTTTTATAGTTTCTATTATTGGACATCAGTCGCGTGATCTTATATTTGTTTCTTGCGTATGTTACTTATAAGAATCCATTTTTTATTTTCTATCTTTAAGGAGAAACAAGAAGCATACTTATAGAAACATGTAGGATAGGACAATCAGATCTAGCACAATTATTTTTAAAAAAGAATAAAAATCAACTCGAAAGAAATATCAACAGATATGCTAAAGATGCTAAAGTAAGTTGCAGCACGGCTATTTAATGACAATATATTGATATATTGAAAAATCATTTTATATTAATTTAAAATAGATAGATGGCACGTTACATATACCGTTCACGATCGAGAGACCAATAAAGCGCCGGTACATTAGAGGTCTGAGCGCAAAGAAAATATAGATAACTACGGGTAGAGCGAGAGTGTACGAGGGAGAGAGCAAGGTAAAGTATGTCCATAAATACGGCAGAAGTCGGAACATGGAGCTGTATGAGCTATAAAGAGGAAGCGAGACAATAAGTGCGGAGAGAGAGAGAGAGAGCAACCGAGGAATCGGGCGGGCGAAATAAGGTGAAAAGGAAAAATCGCCAGGAAGGAAAATATACTCGAGAGAAACTCGGCGACGAGAGAAAGGAAAGCACGAAGAGTGTTATTAATGTTAGCCCTTAGACGGCGAGACCAAATCTGACCGCTTTGTAGTCAAAGAAAACTCATTTCATCTACGAATTTTAAAAATAATATCACCTTAAGTTAATTCGCAACAATCTCATGCGTTCTTCATCTCGTTAAGCAGTTGCTGATAGAATCGGGATCACCCGGTATATAACAGTTCTTTGTTACGATTAGTAATTTATAAATACTGCAATCTCTCTGTTTGGAATAGTATATTATTTATAAAGGGAAAAGTATACTATATCTGTCAAGTTTAAAATAATTTATAAGATGACTATCAGACATAATATTTGAAAACGCATTCTTTTTAAGATTTTTCATAATTTTACAGTTGTTTATCTTAAATTCTTTATCTGTGTGCGAGAGCATAAGAGCAATTTCAAGAATCCACACCGAAGGTCTTAAAGAAACACATTATGTTTCAAAATTGAGCTTATATCGCTTTTAAAGTGAACGCTTCAATCGTACCTAATGGCAGTTACCATCATCCCGTCGCGCGGGGCGCAAAAATTTGAGCGACACATGGCTGTTAGTAGCGCTAAATTATCTTTCGCATACGGTATAAAAAACTTACTGGCACTCATCTCGCCCGGACGACGGAGAAGAACGGGGGCGAAGATAATTATAAAATAAATCTCCAGAGGGAAAGCGGAATGAAGTGTGTTAATAAATTGGGTGGAAGCTGGTAGATGGTAGTAGCAAAGCCATAAAGATGAAGCGGGGAAAAGCTATGAGGCGAGACGGTGGATGGAGGGAGGGCTCGACGAAGGCGGAAGAGATGACGGAGAAGAGAGGAAGAAGAAGCAGAAGAAGATGTAGAAGAAAGAGGGTAAGAGAGGGAGCACCGAAGAAACTTCGAAGACGAGCCATTGTTTCTCCATGCCAGACCTGTTTCGAGACTAATGAATTGCATTATAGGAAATCCGGAATATAAATTAGATTCTGCCATTTTATGTATATATATATACATATACACGGCCGTCCAATAGGTAATTGCCCGCTTTATGCGCCCGCCCTTCCCACTCGATTTCCGCATCAATGCAAGAATATATTATAAATACGGCAATCAAACGTTTTATACCACTGACTTTACGATGCATGATATATTTTCATTATTACCGAACAGATTTCACCGATATAATATTAATAAAGAAATATCTGACTGTGACACGAGAATTGGCGCGTCGACGCTTGATGTTTATATTTGCGCGAGATCATACGTTTAAATCTTCATGCAATTATATTGCAGTATAATCACATTAAATCGTAATAAATAGTAATTATTACTGGAAATCAATTGATTTTCAATTTATTTCCTATTTCTGTTGATTCTCTGCGGAAATAATTACAGCGCTTTTTAGAGAAAGAATGAAAAAAATTCTGATTTCTTTTATTGGCAACAGAGATCGATCATAAAAATTCATGTGATTGTTGAATTTATAAATTATAAATAAATGGCCTGATGGCTGAATATTTATTGAAAACGTGTTCACGAATATGTGAATAAAAGATGTAATATCTAAATGTACAATGTAATAATTTTATTTTTCACTTTCGACGCATTTTACTTCAGCTACACTAGAATTTCAACACGAGGCTTACTTTTACTGAAATACAAAAATCTGAATATTTTATATATAAATGTTAAACAGTCGTTTATAAAAATGCAACACATTCAGATAAATTTTCTCCAAGAAATAATCGACCTCATGCAAATTATAGGCAAAAGAGTCTATACGGAGGTGAGAAGCGCAGCGAAGCCGTCGAAAAGTGATGGAGATTTAAATCGGCGATGTGTCTCTCATAACAGTTTCGACATTTTACTGGAACCAAACTTTCCCTTTAGAAAGCTATTTTTTTTTTTTTTTTTTTTTAGATTGTGCATAACGAACGACAGAATGACGTTAACGTGTGAACGTGAGTTTGCAACCGCGGCGTTGATCGCGCGCTACCGGCAAACGTTTATTTAGCGATCATTCGGGCACGGCTCGTTGAAAAACCATTTATATCGTATGTTCTCTCGCGTCGAGACTTAAGATTCTTCCGACTGCGCTCCTCCTGTGACAGGATTTTTGCCGGGACTATCGCATCGTATGGTCGTTAGCGTCCGACCGGATGGTATCGAAGGCTCCGAAATGCGTTAGCCGCGCAAAGTATGATTTATAGGAAAAATCCGATTAGCTTTGCTCTCCGGCTCCGGTACATATTTTCTCTCACCGTGGCCGCCCTCTTTTCATCATCCCACCGCGCGACCCCGCCCTCACTTCTTGCTCTCGCCTCCGTGGATTTTAAAATAAGGCGAATTTCGCGGTTCATCTCCGATGATTCTGTGGATGAATGGTGATTTGAGATCCGTCGTTCTCAATAAAAATTTCATTAGACATCATACTTGTCATTTATCAATTTCCGATACAGAGACGGTGCATATATTATAGTCTCTCTATGAATAATCCTCGCGCGAAGCCGAGCGATATCGCGAGGATCAAAAATATACCCAGGGCACTCTGTGTAAAAGTAGAGCATTCTAGCACAATGCGGGCGAATCAATTGATCCGCGCCGCGAAGATGTCGACTGTATTAATTTCGCTCGCTCCCGCAGCTTCATTCGGGAATGAAACCTCGTCGATCCTCTCGCCCTTCGCCCCCATTCGCCTCTCCCCCCTCCCCCTCCCCCGGCGCGGCGTTTCTCGTTCTGGGATTGTCGTGCCGCTTAATTAGAGTTTGCGAGATGAGACTTTTTTTCCCCGTGTTTCAATAGCGATTCCATTCGTCGATTCGATGGCAATTAATCTCGGACGTTGTCGAGGAACGGACGGAAGCGCAGGTAAATAGTGGAGAACCCTTTATTCGCGGGGGAAAAACCGATAAAAAGTTCGCTGCAGCGTTATTCTGGATTCTTGCCGCCACCTCCCCGCCCTCTCCCCCTCCCGCTTCTCCCTCCCTCGCGTTCTCTTCGCGCCGAAAAACAACGACAGATTCGAATAATGAAAAATTGTTGGTCGACTATCGCGCGTAACACCGCGGCGCGTACAATCGCATTATGTCACCCCCTCGGTTGTTTTATACCGGGATGGATGGGGAGAACGGGACGGCGGGCGTAGGGGACGGCGGAGGGGGGGAGGGGAAACACGAGGGTGAAACACATTATGCGCGCGCTTTTACCGACGTCGGCGACCTGGTTATTACATACTGTGAGTTCATTTATCAAATCGTGGGATAGCGAGTTCTTGCGCTTCCATCACACAGGGGTCGACTAAAAACCGTGCGATTCGTCGGGCTATAAATGCGTACTGTCGGCCGGTCGGCTTCTTATCGGCGACGATTATCGCCGGGAAACGATGATTCGCGCGTGCGGCATTTTAATGACGCGCCCCACGGATGAATCTCCCGGAGCCCTGTTAATTTCAATTTAATGGATTTCTCGGACTCGCGATTATTTTTCGTCGCGTCGTTATACTGCGGGGATATATAATTTTGTACACTTTCAACGTCTGACCTTTCAGAATCCATCAGCGTTAGCACCTTTACCACACGTGTGTGTTGCTACACTGTGTCGAAGAATTAGAAATAATAGTGAAGAGAGTTAAGTATTTGTAATCAGCACATTGCTAAACTGCGTAACGATCTTATGAGATAAACATAGACATACTCTAACTTTAATGATATAGAACTATTGCATTTTTATATTTCTTAATTACTCACAGTTAAATGCCGTAGTAATATTTTTTCTTTAAAATATAACGCAAAATTTGTCTCTTTATTTAGAGATTGATTATTCGGAAATTGTTCAATATCGCTAATTAAGAGAGTGCTCTCTGCTCGAATCCACGTCTTACTGATTGCGAGTATTACGTATACATATAATTCTCCAGAAACACGGCGCTAATTTGTCGAAATGTGCTGGAAGTAATGCCGCGAAAGATCCTCGATTTCATATCCGTTTCCGTCAAATCACTATTTCAGCCTAAGTCACGAATATCGAGCTGTAACTTCAACGGAGTACGAATAATGCAGCCTCCGGACTGCATTGTGTTTGCACGCATCAGAATCTCGTCCTATAGACGCGATGACGATTCACGAAGTACGGATTTCTCAGACCGACGGTTTACTTCTCACCGAAGCCAGATTAGCAATTCACTGCCCCTTTTAATTTTGAACCGCTCAACGATTAGATTTGCGTGATGCAGCTATAATAGAGACTTGTTTCGCCAGAACAAGTAAATAGTCATATAATCTGCGTTAACGAGTTTGAAACCACGCTAATCCAACTTTTGTTATTTGAAAAAATAACGACATAAAAAATTATGACATATAAAGTTATGAAACAAAGTAGATACTAATAAAATAAAAAAAATTGTATATATTGTTTCTTAACAATTTATAAAATATCTGCATTATAAAAATGGATTTCATTATATTGAAAGTTAACAATAAATATATAATAGAAACGTGAAAAATATATTAACGATTTTGAATAGGTAAAGAGACGCGTTGCATCAAAAGAAAGTTTCCATTTGGTTGTTGAAGTTGGGATGCAAAACTAGGACAATTTTTTTTTTTTTTTTTTTTTTATAAAATAGAGAGTAGCAACTTCTCTCATTAACATTAGATACGGATAACACGAGGAGGAGAGTCGTAAATTATGAATGACGTGAATTTGATGTCACATGAAAGTTTCCGAGGATAGATCCATTATCGTAGAGCGCATTACATTTCATATTCCTCACCCAGGGTTAATAAAAGTTAATTCTAATCGATTTCGCTGCACCGCCAGGTATGAACGCGCATTCCGTTCGCTAAAATCGACGGATAAGGCTCATGAAATAGGATTCTCCAGGAATCTTTCAACGGCGGAATATTTATGCCGCTCTGTAGAACGCCTCTCGGAGACACTATCCTCCCGCCACCTCCACCCTCGCTCTCGCTATCCCGTTGAGTGGCGGTGGGGAAATCCGTCTTCTTTTCTTTCTTCTCACCGTCGCATCCGCAAGAAGAAATCCCGTGCGATGGTGCGGCGAACCGCGTCGAAGAATGCATTTAAAAATTCCGGAGAGGCGCCGGTCGGGGTGAAAGGAGGAAAGAGGAGAGACAGGGAGGGATGCATACGTAACTCGACGTATAATCACCGCGTCGAAATCCATCGCGACGGCGGGAGTAACCTCCGGATTTAATCGCATCGCGCCCCGCGTCCTGTTGTTACTCCCTGTCGCTATTCCACGAGACACTCTGACAGGATTCAAGAACGTGCCTCGAGTCGAGTCCTTGTTGTGATCATCGCTCTTAAACCCCTTTCACTCATCGTCGCCTGTAACGTCTCTACGAAGTAGGAATTTTCTATCGGACTTCGATCGCTCGCGGTGTCTATCGAACATATGGGACTCGTGTCAAATTCTACAGTTATTAATTATATCTTCCTCCGCATTTAATGCTTATAACGTAACTCATTGCGATATCTCAAATTTTTATAAATTTTTTAAAAGAATTTTTTTTATGATTTGGTGTAACTGAAGTACGAACTATTTTTAGTGCTCAGTTATTTTTAACGAAGCTAGAGAGACTATCACACCTGCGGACTATCGCGCCTGCAGATAACGACTGCTCTCACGCTCTCGTTAATTACGTAAGAAACTATTCATTAAGCTTTGCAATAAATATAGTTTGTTATTCGTTGAGCTCGCGATGTCCGTAACATGTTATCAGTAATTAATGATTGGTTATATCGATCGGCTGACAGTCCGTCGCTTCCTGCGCGCTCCAATAGAGACAAAGACACCTCTCGTTAATCGCTCCCGGTCGCGTGCATGCAATGAACCTAAAGGCGTGGATTTCACCGTGGCATTAATGCGCGAGCACCTTACGTGGGACGCGCGTACATGCTCAGCTCGAAATGGATTCAGGAATGTCGACGTTCGATTCGCTTTTTATCGGTCAGCCCGACGCGCGACGCACCGATCGGCAGCATTGCCCACGCGATATACGTATACGCAAGGGATAGATGCACATGCAATCGCGCATGCGAGAAAAAGCGAGAGCGCAAGCCAGCTCGTTAATTAAGACGTCCGCCTACCTCGCGGTAGCGTCGCGATTATTATTTTCTTCGCTTTTAAACGTCATCGATTGAACGTCGAGACGCAAAAGGCGACGATATCTTATCCCTCGCCCTGCGCTTAATCATCTTCTTGTCCTTTCATTCTTTATTTTCTCCTCTGTGTATGCTATTTTTTCTTTTATACCTCTGCGCCTTGCGCTTGCCTTTAAAAAGTTCCGCTTTGACGTATTACATAAAATAGGAGAACAACAATATACTAAGATTTTGATAAAAGTTCAACGGTAGTTATTTTCAGTTGTTACTTTGATGTGAAATAAAATTCTGGTTAAGTAACACTTTAATCAAGTAATGTCTACTGTTTCCTATCTCCACTTTGCGTAGAAAAATTATTGCAATAAAAATATCTGAAATAAAAAAGATTTAACTCTTGTTTTCGATTAATAGAACGTTTTCTATGAATTAGGATAATTATTGGATATTTATTTTCCTCGCGAATTAAAGTATATAGGATAAAAAGTTTAATAATATTTGATATACCGAATTTTGTATTCGTTGTTTATTGCACTTGATAATTGACATATTATATCTTTATCAAATTTTCTATACGTTTATGTGGCTAATCATTTCTGACTCGTCCATCTATCCCCAAAAGTTTATCTTTAATATCAGTTTACTTTATTATTATAGCTACTTTCATTTTATTGAGGTCATTCTTTTTGCATCTATCCTCTATTGTGCTCGTAGTCGTTTGCACGCAACTTTCTTGCGAACCTCTTGCCTGTGCACACCTTGTCTCCTTCTTTTTCATCATTACCAGGTACCCCCTTTGCGTTTGCGTCTGCCTCGCGATGCGTCTGCCTTCTTCTTCCATTAAGAAATAATTTCTATCTGCTCCCCCGTCTCTCCTCCCTTCGCTCTTAACCCTCCTACCGGCTCATCCTCGACCTCGCCGACCTTGCCTTTATCCCCGCGCGTTTATTAAAGCCTCTTTGTGCGTCGACGTTGGTTGAGGATTTGCCGAGGCCGAATGACGCGCGAACATCGCGCGAACTCGGCGTTAACGTATATATACCGACGCGAACGCGAAATCAGACGCTAAAAAAGACCGGCCGCGGATACCCCGGGCAAACCTTAGAATTAACAACCACCACTAACACTCGGTAGCCTCGGTATAATTATTGTTATTTCTCTTCTGCCCATCCCGCCTAGGCACAAAGATTGTAACATAGTTACCGCGCCGTGATTGCCTGTCTTAAGTAACGACTCATTACTCGGCCAGAGGTCGAATGCTGATCGGTACGTAGTGGACAGCCCTTAGTCCTTAGAATTCTTCTTCCGGATTCTCCATCACGCCACGATCCTTCTCGACGTCTCGCAAAGTTGAATCGGTTGAACAGTTCTTCCGGAAGAACGCGAAGAATCATTTGACATGAAACGTATTGACATTGAAACGTCGAGTTTCAATTAAATGATTAGACCACCATACAGTAAAACTTTCGAAGAGCTGTGCTACAGAAGTATTTCTGTAGCGAAGTATTTCTAATTAACTGTTTTATATTACAATAAGAACTTGAAGATTTTCCATTTTGTTCATTCAGACCATAGTCTGACTTCTGAGTTTGTATTCGCGACTGTGGGGAATTGTCAACGATATATAAGCAATAATCCATTCTTCCGCCTTTATTAAAAGGCATTAATTATTGTTCTAATGAGCATTGTAGAGTAGACGAACAGATGTTTACCAAATTGCGGCAAATTGCCTGTTGGCTCGATTCACGCTGCGTGACGCGACTTAATTAATATTTGTTAATTAAATCGGAATAGTGACTGCGCGCCATGCATTTACCCACGAACTTTGCTTTGCTCTCTCAATTCAATTTGTTGTAAATTACACGCGAATGCTTAACTATTCCCATTTCTGCTTCGGTAAAATTGCCCGTTTTCAGTAATGTGCACGTCTTTTTCCGTATTACGATACATTGTCGTTAACAAGCTACAAGATCTGAAATTATTGAGCCAATATCAGTGCGATTTTGCTTCTTGACGTCGAAAAGTTTAATATTTCGGGAAGTACTTCCTATTGAGCAGAAGGATCAACGTGTTCTTTGAAATCTACGGAATCGAAGAAGTTCACAAAGCTAAGCAATTAAATAAATCTGTAAAAACTTTACGTATTTATAAATTAAAAGCCAAATTTAGTTGGTTAAGCACATAATTAGGAATTTACCGAGTTAACGCAGTCGTACAATGTTACCATGAACATTACCATTACGAAGGATACAACTGTTACGAAGCTCAGGATGATAGTAATAATTACCAAATGCGCAGCGAGTGTCATTCTGTAAATTTGATTACATCGTCAGCTAAACGTCACCGCTAAAGCGATTCGCTAAAGTGTTTCGACATGATTACTGTTATTACCATTCGAAAATATGATCTTTTTATTAGACTCGCGAACGGTTCTAGTCCCCGGGGGACCTACCTCCATCCGTCGTCGTCGTCATCGTTTCGCTGTCAATTGAAAGCCCGGGATGTCGCGGACTGGGATTTAATTTACGACCCCTTAACCGCGACCGCGAATGAGACTCGCGGTGAGGTCTAAGAAAATGAACGTTACGCGAGAGCGCACCTGGCAGAGAGATGATTGTACCACGCGCGTCCATGAAAAAGATGTGACGCGCTGAGAGTCTCACGTTAAAATAATAGCGTGCAAATTGCAGCTACGCTATTACTTTCGGTGGCTTGTAATCTTATATCTAGACGTCTGGTGATCACCAGCCAGCATTGAAGTTACAAAAAAAAAGCTCGCGCCCGCGCGACAACGGATATACGGGATATTCACCTGGGAAATTTGCGGGGACGCGAATGTGCACGACAACGTAAATATCCATGTTATATATACTCCCGGTAATACGAAAGTAAAATTCACCGTTCGTGTCAAATGTTGCTGTGCAGTCGGATTATTATACGCCATTACTATTAAAATCGATGGGTGCATGGATACGTCGACGAGGGACTGCGCGTATTAAATATTTTTGGAAATGTTCCGTTCACTATCGTGGGAATGGGAAAAACGGAATACGCAACGAGAGGTCGTCACCGAACTAATATTGATAATTAATACCCAATAAATACTTAAACGGAAGTAACATTCACCCCGCGCGCTGCTAGCCGAGCTAACAGTTGTTCATAATTTCGTCGTGAATATTTAATTCTTCATCCCGCGCGTATCATCCTCGTTTCGTTAACACCGGAGCACTCTGGCATTATATATACGATAAATATATTATACAAGCCTGTTAACTGCAATCATCAATGACTGCGTCTCTCTAATTTTACGCAAATCCGCCGATTATTGTAAATTCCTGATTTTTTAACGAACTAGCGATCCCTACTGCAGTGGAAATATTTTCGACCAGACGAATTATATATTTTGTAGGCAGCTAATTATTTATATATAAAACTTGATATATCTTCTTCAAATCTTCAGTCTTCTTCAAATTATTACAAATAATTATATTGTAATTACGTTTGTCAAATGTTTTCTGACGTGATGAGAATGCATACTAAAAAGATTGCATCGGAACAAACAGAAAAATCAAAGATCTACAACAAGCTCAATAAAATTTGAAATTTTACATTGCAAAACCTTCTTAAGATCCAGATATTTTCTAGGAAAAATGTATCTTATATTCATAGATTTATTTTTAGTATGCAACAAAATAAAAACTTAACCGATGAAACAATGTAATTACGCCTTCCTGGTATTTGGACTATCCTACAATAATTTAATTAAGATAAATTAACTGCGCTAATCAATTTACATTAAAAAATATATATATATTCCTGTTGCAGGTTGTGGTGGAAAGCTCGACGCTGGCGCTGGAGTACGGCGATCTCGAGATCGACGCCGGTTCACCGGTGAATCCGGATCTGCTATTCGATTCGCAGCTGATGCATCTTTACGTGCTGACAGAGAAGAAAGTCTCGAAGGTCAAGGTGCAGGAGTGTTCGGTCTACAAGACCTGCTGGGACTGCCTCGGGGCGAAGGATCCATATTGCGGCTGGTGCTCGTTGGAGAACAAGTGCAACTTGCGCAGTGACTGCCAGGACGCGGCCAAGGATCCGCTTTACTGGATCTCTTACAAGAGTGGTAGATGCACGACGATCACCACTGTCACGCCGGACCAACTGCAGCGCACCACCGCCAGGACTCTCGAGCTCGTCATCGATAACTTGCCGACCCTTAATGGGCAGTTTTTGTGCGCATTCTCTGCCCTCGACAAGACATTGATTACGAATGCCTCGCGGAAGTCCTACGGCGTGAACTGCACCACACCGCGTACCGATTTACTGCCGTCGATACCGCCGGGCCGGCACCATTTCACGGCCAAACTGTCCGTACGGATGACAAACGGCCCCGATTTGGTGGCGACGAATTTCACTTTCTTCGACTGCAACACATACAGCTCGTGCACGCAATGCGTGTCGTCGAGCTTTCCGTGCGACTGGTGCGTTGACGGTCATCGGTGCACACACGACACGGCGGAGAACTGTCGTAACGATATCCTTGTCACGGGAGTCAGCGTAAGTTTCTTGCGATTTATCTCTAAGATTGAAGAGGGATTAAGCGATAGAAATCTCTTCATTAAGGCACCTGATGGGATCTCGCCGCGGTCATGCGAGAGATCGTGAACATCAGAAGCGAGAAATGACACGCTGACAATTCTTGCGCGCCATTTTTAAATAAAAAGATATTTGGATGAAAAAAACACGTCTGATCGGTTTAACTTTAATAAAATATTCCGAAAACTATCCTTTTCCCTTGACAGTTAATACACAGCCGTAAAATGAATGTACGAAGCCTAGTCATGCAGGTTTATGCGCAGGAACATGACTACACTTCGTATTACATTTTACAGATGTTTCTTAACTGTCAAGGGAAAAGGATAGTTTTCAGTATATTTTATAAGTGTATTAAAGCGATCAGAAGTGTTTTTTCATCCAAATGTCTTTTTATTTAAAAATTTATTATGAAATTTATTATTTATTTAAAAATTATTTGAATTATCCTAATAAATGATTCAAATAAGGGAGATTATTAATCTATCAAATAACAAATGGTATATAAATATAAAATATTAAATATAATCGCGAAAACATTAATAATAAACGCGCGCATTAAATTCATTATATAGAATATAATGCTCGCACTACAGATGTTAACAATACTGCGCAACTGCACAAAATATTATTAATAAACGATTAGTTGCACTAATTGTGTGTAAGTATCGGTTCAATTGATTCACTCGATCACACATATCGTGCGTCACTTCGCGGAGAAATGATAATTACATATAATGAATTGCGACAAAAAATATGTAGTGTAACGCGAGACATATTCAAATCTAAGTAAAGCTAAAGAAATAATTATTACAACAAAATAATATAATTTATATAAATTCTATCTTCTAATATATCGCCTTGATCTCCACAAATAAACGTATAATACGTGTGAAATAACGCTGCTTCGATAAATAGTCTTTGCTTCAATACGCTTGCGCACTATTAATTGTAGAAGTTGACTGATTGCACGGACAATAATCATTAATGAGCGGAATATTCGCATTACAAAGAATAATAATGCGATGGCACGTGGAGCAGCTCGCGCCGCTGCCTGCCCGCTCTAGTATCATCACGCGAATGGTACTTAGCATGCCAACCTTGCTTAAACAACGACCTGTCATATGCCGCAAATAAACAAATGGCAAGACCATACATCAGCCAAAATGTTGTCCGTGTTCTGCTGAAATATATAACGATTTATCAAATAAATTCGTGTCGAATATGTTCTTTTTTGTATTCGAAATCGATTTTTGCGAATGGGCTTAGTTATCACATCTTGCGTCTAGTTTTGAATCGGTTTGTGTCACCTACATTACGAATATTATCGCTCGACTGAGAATTTTTGGAGGCGCAATGAAGATATTGAATTACTTGAATTTTAATTTAACGAGTATTTATAACTTGATTGATACGTATATATCTATGCATAATAACGTTCACACCAAGATACATGAATAAAATGAATCATTATATGCAAAGAAAAGATTAGAATGGCGTTATTTAATAGGTAATTTTTAATGATTTTTAAATCTTAACAATAAACTAGAGTTATTGGCATGCGAGGAAATTTCTATCTCCATTTAATTTCTCGCTGAATCTCGCAAGCAAATGAGAATGCCACGCAACAAGCGATCGAATACAGAAAATATCGAGTAAACTTTCATTTATTTTATTTCATTATTTAATTAAAATACGAATATACGAGTTTGCGAATGTCTTGAGCGCAGCAAAGTTATTGACATGCGCATTGAATTTTTTGTATGTCAGATTTTACTTGGAATTAAAAATGATTTGATATCACTCTTCAAATACACTCAACCGGTGACGCAAATTCCTAAGAAATCTGTAATAATTTATATAGTCAAAGAAATAAGAAATTAAAAGTATCTTTAAAATCACCCAGTAATTGATATATATTTATCATATTGATAATTTTTTATTTGAGTCTAAAATTACACATATGCACGCCTCGATTCTTTATGAAAGAAATTAACAATGCTCCGTATATCAAATCGTTTATTTTAAAAATAAGTTCAAATATGAAAAGAATCTAAAATTGACAATCGCACGTCCGCTTATATCCACATTTTACTGGAACTCATTAAAGTTTCAAAATGGATTTATACATCGTTTTCGCAAGATAAACGATTCATATGTGCTGCAAACTCACAACACCTAATTTCGGAGCAGAATTGCAATTCTGTTGTTGCGTACATGTTAACATGCATCGACTAATTTCATTTCGACATCAACTCGATTTGTTTTGGAGTTAAAACGTTGTGTTCACTCCATGAATATTAATATGTGATTATCAATTAACTTGTAATTTTTGATGAAAACTCGATGCTGAGAACTTCGCTCTATAATTCGAATCATATAATGTCTGAAATGATTAAATAGAATAAAATTGAATAAAAAGATGCTAACGGCGCGTTGATTAAATTGAAAGAAATAGTGCGTATATAAGTGAAATAAAATCTGAAATCTGAATTGACGTAATACGTAAGAAATGTTGAATTGTTATTAGCTTGTTTTTTCACCTCACATATATCTTGCAGAGAATGGGACCAAGCTATAGAAGTGGGCCAGGTTTTTGTCCCACTATAAACGCCACCGAATCTCAAGAGATCCTCGTGTCTTCCGGTATCAAGAAGGCGATACGAGTTAAAGTGCATATCATTGGGGTATGTCAAAAACATATTACATCATTAGATTTTTTATCAATATAACTTTTTGTCTCTAAAAAAATCTTTTGTAAAATTGCGAAATATATTACAAATTTTATAAATGTTTTTAAATCTCACTAATTGTAAGTACATTATTGAATTCAGGATTTTGTTGAGGTAATATATATAAACGTGAATTCTATTTAAAATGTGATTTTCAGCAATTCATCATACAAACACGGTTCGTGTGCCAATTCAACATCGAGGGTCGCGTGACGAGCGTGAACGCGCGTCTGTTGGCCGACACGATCTACTGCGAGGAGACGGAATTCTCTTATACCTCTCGCGCGCCGAACATCACGGTACCATTCGCAGTGATCTGGGGCGGCTCCAAACCCTTGGATAATCCGGACAATATACACCTTGTGATATACCGTTGCCGCGACATGGCGGACAACTGCGGCATGTGCCTGGCCCTGCCGACGAAGTACGGATGTGGCTGGTGCCAGAGCTCGGACAGATGCGAAGTGAAGGATCAGTGCGACCGCGGCTTGGGCATGTGGCTGAACAGCAACCAGACCTGCCCAAATCCGGAGATAAAATCGTTTGAGCCGGTAATGGGCCCCTGGGAGGGCAACACGAACGTGACGATTCGCGGCATCAATCTTGGCAAGACATTCAAGGTAAGAAAGACGTGATTCGGTTTATTCTGTTATTCGTTACCGAAGCGAAATACATAGTCTCTGAAATATCGTCTCCGTTTATCATTCTTGTGTGTTTGCATAGTAATGTGTTATAATAATTAATGGAAAATATAAAAAAGTATTACAAAAATATTAACCGAGACGTAAGTCGGGAAGATCGATTTTTTTCTAAAACTTCAATTGCGAAGTAATTGCATTTTTACATTACTACTTCGAAATTCGAAGAAATAACGAAGTTATGAAATATCACTGTAGCTATAGCTTGCTATTGTGTTAAAAAATATCATAGACTTTATAGTGATAAATTAAAATAATAAACGTAAAAAATATATTAATGCAATTTGAGCAACTACAACTCACTCAAATATTACACAAATGTGCTTCCTACCGTAAAGATTTTTTAAATTATGAAATTCAACACTGACACTTGCTTTTATATATTTTGCATATTAAACTTTTATCATCATTAATACAATATCGACATTTGTTATCCGATTATATTCGTTCAATACACGTAATTGTTCAATATATATTGCAGGACATAGTTGGTGGCGTTACCGTGGCCGGCATGAGATGTCTACCTTACGAGGAACTTTACATTCGAACGAAGCAAATCGTTTGCCGAGTCGACGGACCTGGCACGCAGGAAGGCAGGAGCGGACCCGTTATCGTCAAGATCGAGGACTTCCGCGGCGAATCAGACTACAATTTCGAATTTGTGGATCCACAAATCCTCACGATATCACCCAAGTACGGACCTTTGAGCGGCGGTACCACTATCAAGATCACCGGTAATTATATGAACGCCGGTAGTACCATCCACGCTGACATCGACGAGCTACCCTGCTCCATAATAAGTGCCGAACCCAACGAGGCTCTTTGCATGACGAGTCCGAGCGATCGAAAGAGGAGCGGCATGCTAAAGATGTCCTTTGACGGTGGCAAGCGTTTATACGACGGTTACTTCGAATACGTCGATGATCCGACAATCGAGAGCGTGGAGAGTGGCGTGGCCGGTCAGATGAAGGTCCCAAAGGGGATTCCGGCGGGTGGAATAAAGATCTCGGTGACCGGTAAGAACCTCGGCTACATACAGAGCCCGCAAATGTACGTCTACTACGACGAGAAGATGTTCGTGTCGCAGTGCGAGGTGCATAGTCAGGAGAGCATGGTGTGCAAGTCGCCGACCATCGAAGTGCCCGAGCACATAATACTAGACGCCGAACGACCGCTTTCTCTCGAGTACGGTTTCCGTATGGACAACGTCACCGGCGTGCAGAATCTCTCGCAGCACGGCTTCAACCACTTTCTTCTGTACCCAAATCCGATCTATGAAGTCTTCGACGAGGAAGTCAAGTATTACAAGAGCGATTATCTGACGATCAATGGTCAACACCTCGATCGTGCATGCCAAGAGTCCGACGTGGTCGTGCAGATCGGTAACGCCTTCTGCAACGTCACATCCTTATCGCGGCAACAACTCACCTGCCGGCCACCCTTGACGCAACCGCCGGCTATCGATGCCCAGGGTCTGCCCAATAAACAAGAGTTGCCGGAGGTAGTGCTGATAGTGGGCGGTACGCTACGTTACAACATCGGCAAGCTTAGCTACGCACTGCCAGCCGGGCTGAACGGGCCGTTGTCGAAACCCGCGCTCATCGGCGTGATCGCCGCCATCGTGGTCTTAGTATTCGTATTCATAGCGTTCCTTATCGCCTATCGCAGAAAATCCACGGAGAGTAATCGCGTGTTGAAGAATATGCAGGAGCAGATGGACATTCTTGAGCTACGAGTCGCTGCCGAGTGTAAGGAGGCATTCGCCGAATTACAGACGGAAATGACTGATCTCACAGGGGACCTCACCAGCGGTGGCATACCCTTCCTCGATTATCGCACTTACGCGATGATGATATTATTCCCCAGCGACGACAACAGTCCGGTACTGCAGTGGGACAGGCCAGAACTCGTACGAAAGGAGAAGGGATTGCGCTTGTTCGGTCAACTGATAATGAACAAGACTTTCCTGTTGTTGTTCGTACGAACGCTCGAGAGCAATCGTTATTTCTCGATGAGGGATCGGGTTAACGTTGCCAGCCTAATTATGGTTACGCTACAGAGCAAAATGGAATATTGCACGGACATCCTGAAAACCTTACTGGCGGATCTTATCGAGAAGTGCACGGAAGGCAAGAGCCATCCAAAGTTGTTCCTGAGACGGTAAGTATACGATATTCTCAATTATTAATGCTCGATGTTGATATTTACGATTTTAAGGGACTTATTTATTTTGTAGAACTGAGAGCGTTGCTGAGAAAATGCTGTCTGCTTGGTTCACATTTCTCTTGTACAAATTCATGAGAGAATGCGCTGGTGAACCACTGTACGTACTGTTTCGTGCGGTAAAACAGCAGGTCGATAAGGGTCCTGTCGATGCGATTACATCGGAAGCACGATATTCTTTGTCCGAAGAAAAATTGATCCGACAATCTATCGATTTCAAGCCAATGGTAAGGAAGCGTCAATACTTCGAGAAGATACTTCAAGATGATGCTTTGTAATAATAACGCTTCTATTACAATTTCAGACGGTCTACGTCTCGATATCCCAACAAACCGTGTTCGTTGGCGGAATGGATCCTAACACGGAGAACGTGCCAGTCAAGGTCCTTGACTGCGACACAATATCTCAAGTGAAGGAAAAGGCATTGGATACGATCTACCGTGCGACTCCGTACAGCCAAAGACCCCGAAAGGAGGATCTTGATCTCGGTAAGAGACTTTCGCGTTTGGATACTTAAACCTCATGTAAAATCTCATGCGATTCTCGTATTATACCTGATGAAATATTGCAGAGTGGCGGACTGGCGCATCTGGTAGATTAATTCTTTACGACGAAGACTCAACAACGAAGACGGAAGGCGAATGGAAGAAGAGGAACACTTTGAATCACTACAGGGTACCGGACGGAGCGTCGCTCAACTTAGTCTCCAAACAATCGTCTATATACAATCTCTCGATTCTGTCGGAGAAAACGGACAAATCGCACAAGTACGAGACTTTGAATCTGAGCAAGTTCAGTTCGGCGAGTCCTCCGCTTTCTCGCGCCACTTCGCCGCTCAATCAGAATATTGACGCCGGTATGAAGGTTTGGCACCTCGTCAAACACCACGATTCCGACGCGCGAAAGGAGGGAGATCGCGGCAATAAAATGGTCTCGGAGATCTATTTGACGAGGTTACTGGCGACCAAGGGTACGCTCCAGAAGTTCGTCGACGACCTGTTCGAGACAATATTCAGCACTGCCCATCGAGGCTCGGCGCTACCTCTCGCCATCAAGTACATGTTCGATTTTATGGACGACCAAGCTCTGCAACACGGCATATCCGATCCGGAAGTGGTCCACACGTGGAAGAGCAATTCCCTTCCCCTTAGGTTTTGGGTTAATCTTATAAAAAATCCCAATTTTATTTTCGATATACACAAGTCCAACATCGTGGACTCGTGTCTATCCGTCGTGGCGCAGACGTTCATGGATAGCTGTTCGACGTCGGACCATAGATTAGGTATGTGTCTTTTAGCAGTTTCTATATTACTACTCCTGCGTGTTAATTAACGGGATTCGGAAATGTATAAAAATTTTTCTTCCGCTGTGTTCTTAGGTAAGGACTCTCCGAGTTCAAAACTATTATATGCAAAGGACATTCCAGTGTACAAAGAGTGGGTAGAGCGTTACTACTCAGATATTAAAGTCATGCCAGCCATATCCGATCAAGACATGAATGCCATGCTTGCCGAAGAGTCAAGGGTATTTATCCACTTTTATATTTGTAATGCATAAACTTGGCGGAACGAAATTTGCTCGATATGATTTCATCAATGTTCTATCTAATTTTGTTTCAGTTGCACACAACGGAGTTTAACACGAATTGTGCTTTATACGAACTGTATACATACGCGGGTAAATACAACGAACAACTAATAGTCACGCTCGAGGAGGACGAGTTCTCGCAAAAGCAGAGACTGGCGTATAAGCTCGAGCAAGTGCACAATATAATGGCGGCGGACAATCCCTGATGCATGACCATGCATGACTCCATGAAGCACATGACAAAACCTGCTCGTCAAGAGTTACCCTGCTGAGCGGTCAATCGCGGTCCGGCATAATTATCAACGGCGCGAACGAGGGGAACTGGCCTACCTTGAAATCGATTATCTCAGGTTCCGTGCAAAAGCCAGTTTTCTCAGTTTAACGTGAATCGCGAGTGAACTTTGGAGTTATTCCACACGGGAAGCTGAAGAAAAAAGCGTCGCGAGTTAAACTGGGAATTAATTAAAGGACTAAATGTTAAAAGTAATGTGTCGAGGAAGTCTTCTCAGAGGTCGCCAGTTCGTAGGTGTGGCCATAATCATAAGCACATTGCCGCGTGCGCGCATAATTGTACATAAGATATCAAAAAAAAATCATGAATAATTGTAATAGGATATTAAATGTACGATCACTCCTTGACGATCGAGTCGAGTTGCAAAAGCGGGATGAGAGAGCGTTTCCCTCGCCGCGCGGTGATCGCACGCCCGTTTGCACCGCGAGTGATTAAAAAAAAAACATGAATGTAATGTGAAACACACGCTAGTGATAAGAGAGAAGCGCGAGTGAGGGAATCGGCCGCGATATCGATCGATAATTTGTAAATGTGTTTAAAAAAGAAAAAGAAACGGTCGAGATTGCCGACGCCGTGAATCTCGGTGAGCTGGCGATTTTTAACGAAGAAACATTTCCATCCACCGCTACTCTAGCTGAAATTTTTTGAATTACGTGAACTGAGACGAATTTTAAGAGATAATGATAATTACTGGTAACGATAAAATAATTAAACGATATGGGTATATTATATATATGTATGGATGGTATGTCGTATGTATATGTGTACATATATACACTTTATACCGGCGCAAGCATGCCTGTGTGTGCGTGTGCGTATATCTAGTATCCGATGAGGAGGCGCGCGTGCGAGCAGGTAGGACGGTATCCCGCGCCGAGTTATTTTGCCATAACTTTATCACACAAAAAAAAATAAGATTTTACCGAGACCCAAGGAAGTCTCACTCGCTCACACGCTTACAAGCGCGCTGTCGCACGCTCCATAACTCGGCAGCGCCGTACCGCGCGCACGTGCGTATTTAATATGGTGTATTACGTATACTTACACGGCGCTCGCGAGGAAGGCAGGAAGGAAGGGAGGGAAAAAAGAAGAGTCATCCGCGCAACGGAGACAGACTGTATATTAGTTAGTAAGTAATTAATCTATGGACTATGGCCGCGCGCGAGGCCAGCTCGATGTGACGGTTGTGTTGAGTGTGCGTGCTTCCCCTCCTTGGTCTCCGCGACTCAATCGTTCCATTTCGCCCATTTAATCGTTCATTCCTATCGTGGTGCATCCATCACCGATGTCATCGTCGCTATTCCATAATCATCGATAGCCCCATCCTTCTCCTCCCTCATCCTCCATGTCCAGCTCGTTAATTCCCAATTCCTCTCTCCCTCTCCTCTCATACTACTTGTAGCGTGTCCACCATCGAAACTCTCCTGCTCTTCCTTCATCCTCCTAGAATTCATCCACATACCACTTTCAATCTCTATCTACCTTTCTCTCTCTTTCTCTCTTTCTCCCTTGTAATGCTTCAACGCCTCCGTCGTCATGTTGTTGTCACTCTTAATTATTGTAATATATAATGAATAACGATCACTGTTGAGTATTGTCTGATTGTAATACATTGATATTGAATTGATATTGAATTGATAATCATTAATTAAAAGCGTAACATTAACTCTGTGGATGTAGCCATATTGGTGTGCGTGAAAGTGAGCCGCGCGAATGGATGTGCGTTTGATTCAGAGCCGAAAGCATTGCACAGTATCGAGAGAAAGGGCGCACAACACACGCCTCTTCGGAATCTCATATTTGGATGCTCTCATTGTCGAAGGGTCGCCGGCATCGATGAACAAAGCTGTCTGATCAACTGTTCATTCCCTTTACGCACAAATTGCCAAATCACACCACGTTGTCTGTAAATTGGACGACAAGTCCGATCTACAGAGTGCCTGATCCTGGTATGATTTTACATACTCTCTTGGGGGAGGATGAGGGAGCTAATGTGATTCTCGAAGCCGGACGACGCTTTCTTCGAGCTCGCAGCTCTTGCGTTCAGCAACATTGTGACATTCTGTCAATGCGTACGGCTGGTAGCGAATGACGACTGCCCGATGTGCGTGCGCGTGTGTGTGTGGTGTGCGTGTCCTGTGCGTCAATTCAATGTGCAGTTATACGTGGAGAAAGTATTTATTGCTCAAAAAACATCGGAAGACCGTGGTGGAAAGGTAAGGAAGCGGGTAAAAGATACGGAGTTGTTGGGTAGGCTTTACTGGAAAAGGAATTGGGGGGAGGGCGGGGTGGAGAGTCGGAAGGAGAGACGGACGCGGTAGAATCGAACGCGGTGGCGAAGACACATCGCCAGACAGGGTAATAATATCGCGCGACCAGGGAAAAGAGGCGAGAGACGACGACAACTTAATTGACGCGAACGGGTCAACGGAACGATCCCGAGAAGCAGCAACGCGGTTTCCCTCGAGGATGAGGCGCGAACGCGTGAGCTCGCCCGCTGTTCCGCGCACGAGAGAGAACGGGGCGTGCGGTACCCTCCCCCGCGCACGCCGACTTCAAATGGTACTAATAAACCCAAAGTGCCTCTGGTAGATTTTTGGGCATAAGCTTGAGTAATAAAAACTACATAGCATTTACTATAAAAAGAAAAAAGAGAGAAAGAAAAGAAAAGAGACACGACTACGACGCGACCGCTGATTATAATAAAACGATAATAAAAAAGAGAGCCGAGAAAGAGAGAGAGAAAAAGAGGATTAAAAAAAGAAAAGTAAGCGAAACACGGCGAGAGTGCTTCTGAACGCGCCCTCCGCAAATCGATTGCACGCGCGAAAGGCGAGCGGAGATGTGTGCGGGCGTACCGGATGTGTACGCGGTGCGTACGCTAATTAAACGTTTAGATAGATATTAACGTATAGTCGGTAGCCTAGTCTCTATGTCGGTGTCTGTCTGCCCTGAGTGTCTTTCCCACGGTGTACCCCCTCAAGTGCGTGTACCTTGAAATCCCCGGCGAGCAGATTCCCTCACACAGTGTCCAACGCCCTCAGTCACCGTCGTCCTCGAGTTCAGCCTACTCTCCCCTTCGCGTGTCACATCCCCCGGCCGATGTATCGACCCATTTGCGGATCCTCGCCGTCCTTTGTCTCCCGAGCCCGAGCTCCTCCACCCCTGAATCTTCTCCAGTACCTCGACACCCCCGTCTTTTAACGCAACTAACTGTGCTCACATCACGCGTCATTCGCCACAATTACCGATCGGCACGTTTTTTGCTAAGTAAATATTATTATTATTATTATTATTATTATTGTATCGATGGTTCCTCATCAATTATGGAATATACGAATCCCGATTTGTAAAATTCAAACTTAACTAAGAAGATGTGTAATAACTTAATCATCGTATCGTTCATGCGTGGCTTTGCTGCCCCCCGGCAGTCTAACTACCGTCGTATGCTTGGATGTGGAGACAACGTGCGCGCCTCCGAGAGTGTTTCCGATGTACGCTAGCGTGCGAATGAGTACGAATAGCTGGGTGTCTATTATATTCCCCGCCTTTCTCTGCGTCTTGTCCAAATTGTGCATCCCCCTTTCCTCTTGTCGCCGTCAATTGGAAATCCGTCGGATTGAGGCCACAAGAGACGAAAGGAACAATTTGTGAAAAAGAAACAAAGGAGACGGGGTTGCACGAATGAATGGCTGAACGAATGTTAGATGGATTGTGCAAGACTGAGAGAGGCAGCGGAGGGAGCTTGCCAATCAATCGCGAGGTCGCTCCCTCGCCGCTCATTTTTATGTCATAAAAATTAATTATGATTATACATAAAGGATAAACGCATCCAGCAAAACATGATTACGTTACGTTTATAATAGTCATGTTCCTTTCCGATCGATGATAATTGATAATAAATCTATATCAACCTTGCTACATTATTTTGTACTTGTTTTTTAAATATTTCTTAATTTTTTAATCTTAATATATTATATATACATATATATACAAATCTATAAATAATGCCGTTTTTAAGTTATCAGACGTATTATTATCATTATTATTATTATTAATTATTATTTTTGTATAAATGTGTGATTAATAGTACGGATAGTGTAATAATTTTGTATGTTTATTGAACCAAAAATAAATATTATTGATAAAGAAACATGATTGCCTGAACAATTATCCATATATATATTTCCGCTTCAATCTTCATCATCGGCCGCAGCAATGGCCTTCTCGGACATCGGTTGCGGTTGTTGTGTCACACGTAAACTCTGCGGCCCAATAGTGCTCAATATGACTGGCAACAGAATCAGCCCGTGCCAGAGCCCGAACATAATTACTAAAGAGAATATCCGGAAGAAAGCGACGAATACGTAGGACGTCGAAAAAGCCAGAAGCGAGACGGCGAGAAATGTTGAACCCGCGCCATATGCGACCGCTGCACCGATGTGCCTGACTGCGATTAATGTTCGGGTCCTGCGAGCATTATCGTCGTCTTCTCGCGACTCAGCATTCAGGAAAGCGTGTGCGACATGTGCCGCGTAATCCACACTTAAACCAACGGCCAGCTCGAGACCTGTGAAGAATTCTTATTGAATCGGGACGAAATTGTTTGATTAGCAATGAAAAAAGTTTGTTTCTTCCATTGTTTAAATGATATGTTATAAGAGAACTTGCTTTAATGTAACAAGAACTCGTGTGTATATGTATATACATGTATTATGTACAGTTTAATAATATTATAATGGAAAGATATTTAATTTTTTAGCCTCACGAAGAATGAAATGAGAATTGAGAATGAAAATTTGCTCTCGGATTCGTACTTTGCACATGATCTTGTAATATAAATATCCTTTTATCTTAGTCTTTATGCAGCGGGAAGTCGTTGTCACAATGACAATAAAATTTTCCATAGAATGGATGATGTCCGAATTGAGACAATATTATGATTTATTGCAAATTCAGAAGTTTATTTAAAATTTTCTTTTCTATTTTACTAAATATCTTTCCTTCTTATTATGTACGTACACATATATGCAAGAGGTGTACATATTTATCTCTTGTATAAACAGATTAACAAAAACCATGAATCACAAAGTCAAATAAAAAACTACACTCACCAACACAGGACACTACGTCTATCGTTAGTCCCCAGAAATACATATAGCCACAAACGTTTAGTAGCGTGAGAAATACACAGAGTAAGATCCAACAACAAGTCTGCACTTCAGCGATGAGGAAGGTTGTGGTACCCATAACGCAGATTAATGCCAAGATGATGTTTCGCGATACTTCTTGACCGATTAGTTTGCCGGCAGTCCAAGGTGCAAACATTACACACCACACCGTTACGTATCCATGAATTTGCGCTTCGTTCGTTAAGAGTTTACTGTTATCCATCGCTGGAACCCATTCGTCAGGTCCCTCAAATCGTCTAAAGTTGAAGTCAATAGTTGTTGATATGATTCGTGGGGCATCCCTACCACATCTAAACTTCTCGTTGAAAAAGAAATTTCGCTGATATTTACCACCACCTCGACTAAAAAGAAATTTCGACAGATAGTGGTGAAATTCGTCGTCTGCGATCTTCGTAGTCCTTAAATCTAACGAAAAGAAAGAAAAATATTCAATTAATTTACAAACTTAGTTAATTAATCGAATGATCTGTTTGTCTTAAAAATTTTGTATGTGTATGTGAAGTCCATTCTTCTCTAAATTAAGTAAATTCTGAATATAAATTAATTCAAAATTTCAGAAACACATCTTCTTTAGAAATACATTAACATTTTTGTTTCTCCACTTTTAAGACAAACCGAAATAAATATTACGATAAATACCTGTGGTATAATACGTTGACACGAATTTCGCGAAATCAATCGGCCAAGGTTCTATGCTTTGTATAAAAGACGCATTCTGTAAGCGTTCTGTCATAGATATTATCTTAGGAAATTCAGAGGAGTAATCAATATCATCTCCCATAAGGACAAAGGCATTAAATCCTTGATCAGGAAATGCTTGATATCGGAGAGCCATATATTCGTTCAAGTACGATTCTTTCGATAACAACCATGTTGGATCAAACCATTGTTGCAATCGAAGCAAACCGGTAATGCTTACAGACATTGTTACAAAAGTAATTAATACTATAATAATTTTCCCAGGCGTAGTCAATACTATCTTTGAATACAAAAAGTTTATAAATTTCCAGGAAATTGCACTGCTGATGTCTAATGACTTGGGCGTAAAGTTTTCATGCACGATACATGGTAACATCCCATTTCTTTTCCGTTCTATTCTCCTAGCATCCAAGGTAAAGCAGGCAGTAAAAAATGTAATTTGTAATAAAAATGTCACAAACACGCCCACTGCAGCATAAATACAAAACGATTGAAGTGAAGGTAATATCTAAAAGAAAACATCATTATAATGACGGTATCTTTTCGTAGTCGTATAATTATTTCTATGTAAAAGCAAAAAATGCATAACATAAATCTAATGATCTAGCAATTGTTTTAGATACTTGAAACTAATTTATTTCATACCAATTAATAATATATTATTGTATTATTTTCGTGTAGAAATAAACAGAAAAAGATATAGTAAATATTTCATATATAAAAAAAATATTTTTTTAAAAATTTCATATAAATTATTGTTTAGGATAAAAGCATTACCATTGCAATGACAAGAAAAAACAATTAGACTACTTAACTGAAAATAATATTCATTATATATATATATATATATATATATATATATATATATATATATATATATATTATATTTCCGTTTAAAACGTAAATATAAATATCCGAATAAATATAAACAAAAATAATTAAAATAAAATAAATAATATAAAATTGTGAATTGGTCACAATGAATAACATCATGCACACACACACACACATATATATATATATATATATATATATATATGTGTGTGCATGATGTTAATCATTGTGACCAATATATTACGATTACTGTACATACTGTAGAAGCACCGATGATAAATGCCACGACATCGGTAAGTGAAGTAAAACTGATAGCAGAACCGGCATGACCTAATGCAAGTCCAATTCTTTCTGTTAATGGCTTATTTAAGTTTGATTCATCGGTATGTATCTGTTTCCAAGATGCATTAAGTACAAAAATATCGTCTATCCCCAAAGCCAAGAGCAAAAATGGTAATGACGTATGCACTGGACCGTACGGAATTCCGATTAGAGAGCATATTCCCACCGCAAATATAAACGCAGCACCCACGCACAAAAGACCGGTAGCAGTGAGACAAAACTGCGAAAAGATGAAGAACTTTTACTAAACAGAAGTACCAAAAATCACTCAACAATTGTTATTCTCGTAATAGTTATACGTACCCGCCATTCTACCCAATTCTGATTTGACAAAATCGTTAAGACGTACAAAAACATTAATGCACTCCCTATAACCAATTTATCTATATCTTGAAATATGGATTTTCCAGAAATATCTCCGTAACTTCTACCAGCTTCGTAATAAAGCTTCAAGGAATTATTTATATATCTCTCGCTTTGCAGTTGGTTCGAAAGATTCATTATATTTTCTAGGTAAGCTGATTCCCATTTCAATACGTCCTCTGTTGCCTAGATATGAATAACTGGTTTTTATTCTAAGTTAATTATTATTTGTTCATTATATGAATGAGGTTTAATATTATGGATTAAAATGAAATTCTGACTAATTTGCAAATATAATAAAGACTATCATATTTTAACTAATAATAAAAATAACAATCTCATAAATCAAGGAAAACTTTTAATATTACTACATAAGAAATATATGTAATGTATTAAGTAATGAGGTATATAGATACCGAGATCAAAATAAAAATAACGATTTTCTGATAATTTCAGTATTATATGTTATACGATAAAATTATCTTTGTACAATTGCATGATAAGCTGTGATAATGAAAGGCCTAAATCATATTAAAAGCATACAAATAAAAAGTTTTATTTTCTTTTTTCTTTTTTATATCTAATTTCTAATTACTTTCAATAATATAAATTAAGCTTAATTGATGATAAATTTTAAGATATTACAGGACATTCATTGAATATATTAAAACAGTAATTAAGAAGCATGACTTAGGCCTTGATATGAACTCACCCAATCAGCAGTCCCCGCATTATTTCCAATTTTATCCATGTCTACATTGAGAAAATTAACTTGAACCATCATATCAGTTTTTATGGCTGCCGCAGCAATGATTCTACCTCTCTCATCTAGAGTTACGTCTCCCAGAAGCTCACTGAAGTTCATGGGGTGGCCCAATCTGGGACTCACTTTTACCGTGTTTATCTTTGTGATAATTTCTTCTGTGGAATCTTTCTTAATTTTGACGCTATCAAAATCCCATATATCCAAGATACTAAACATAAGGCAACTCATAGGCAAACTCTCGATTACACCGCAATACGTATTACTATCGACATGAATGGACGGCTCAAATGTTTGATTAACATTAGAAGTGAGATCGTCATCGAAAAAATTGTCTTCCAATAGAGAACTTTGTCTCTTCTGTCTGTACAGAGAATTAGAAATGGCAGGAACTCTGTAAATAGATATTACCTTGGGTAAATAGATATTACCTTGGTAAAATACATTTGGAAGATTATTGTATCTCAAAGTAGGATGTGCTGATGATTTTTTAACCCCCCGTAACTTTCGCCCCTTTGAGGCACAAACGAAATAACATGTGGTACAATCGGGTACAAACCGAGCGTAATCGAATGCACATATAAAAATTTTTTTTATGAAAGTCGGGTGCTAAGTTCACATAGGTTACCTTGGTACGTATAATTAATCATTTTCCTTATTTTTTGTAAAACGTTTTTGTAAGACTCATGTAACATATTTAATACAGAATTAATTTTCTAATGAGAATTTTTTATGCTTACTTCATACAAACATCTGTCCAAGAAATGTTCTCGGGTGTCCGAGTAGTCATCATTTGTTTAGTAATTTCATTTAACTGCAACAGATGATTAAAAAATATTCTCTGCAGTACTGACAGTTCGCTATAATCAATCGGATGAGAATTTATAACCGTCAATTGAGACAAATCACCTATTGTATTAAATAATTACCTTAATAAGTGTTTGCTGTTCTAAGACATTATCGCCAGTTAGAATAAACGTTTCAATTCGCAGAGCCTCCGAGTAGTGCGACATCAGCCATTCGGTATCACTCACGAAGTCAGAATCCGGTGGTACCCAAAGCCTGATGGGACTCTTTTCCTGTCGGAAACGGAGCAGGCCCAAGAGGCAGACTAGCACTACCACGAGACATCCGAGCATCCACCTGTACGGCTTTTGGGCGATGTTCACTCCAAGTCTGCTCAAAGACGACGGCGTTGCACCGTTGTTAGACTGTTCGTCACGGCACCCAGACAGCACCGTGTCCAAAATCAGGCTGGTATCACGTAAGACGTCTTATGTCCATTTCTACCAAAGATTAACTTTAATCTCTGTTTAACTTCTTTGCTTCTTATCTTTTTCTAGTTCTAAGAATTAGAGAAAGATGAAAAGTAAGTTAAACTAAGATTAAAGTTAATCTACATTGATAGAAATGGCCATTAAAGACACATCTTTAAGACACCTTGTGGCCGGTATGATGTCTAAAAGACGTCTTACGTCCCGATTTTAGATATGCGTGCTGTCTGGGGTGTCAGCTCGTTGAAACCCAGGGTATTAGTTACATATTACATCTACGTTATAATTTCTCACTCGACAATGTAAATGTACTACAATGTTAAATGTAATATAACACACGTTGTTGAGTTCGAAACTATATAAATGTACCCTGATGGAAAAATGTCTCAGAATTTTTCATATTATTAAATCCGAATTTCTATAAAAGTTTTCAGACCTTCTCAGAGTGCGTGCTCAGAATTTTTCAGATCCTTTTATACGAATTGAAACGTTTTTCAGAAAAACTCAGACAAAATAATAATAAAATACTTTTAGATTTCTCTGCCAATACATCTTTGTAAAAATCTGAGTAAATATGAAAAAGTATGTGCAATTTATCAGAAATTTTCATACATACAAATACTGAAATATTCCGTAAATCCTTCCTCAATTTTCTGAAAGTATCTGAGAAATTTTATTTATTTTTTCAGATTTTTTCATATAAGTCTCAATTCTTACAAAATTTTTGAGAAAATATAAAAAATGTTTTCACTAGAGTAATGTAACTTATGCTCTGTGTGTTGACTGGAAAGATTCCGAGACAAGGCACTTACCGATAAAAAAAATGTTCCACCGTCTTGGATATGCGTTCTGGTAGGGTATACCAAAATCTACGGCACACCATCCTCTTGGCACGAACCTCGTGCAGCTCCATTTCCTCCTTGATCATGATGAAAGAGGCGCGGGCGCGTTATCCGGCGTAGCGATATATATATATACTAGATATATACTAGATTAACTATAGATATTTAATGGAGCTCTGATGGATAACTAATAGACATTAACTAGACGTTTAATCGGTTTAATGGAGCTTTGGTGGATATCTAATAGACGTTAACGACGCGAGCGTTAGTAACGCGCACTGCCGCGACGCGACTATCATGCGCCAGTACTTTCTCGTAATAAAAAAAACATCACGCGCTAGTATAAAAAATGAACCTGAGGCCTGACTGCAATAATTCTTTGCTGCAGATCATCTGAAGTGACCTCTGGTATCACATATAGCAGTCTGTTAAGCAATTTTTGATAATTTGTTGGATACAACTTAGAAATAATTCAATATTTCAATAATGGACTGGTGAACAAACTAGGTGTTATTGCTCAAATTTTATATTATAAACAATAACTAATACAGACGTTTCGGCCTTGAATACGGCCTTCATCAGTGTTAGAGTTAATTCGAAATCATAGAACGCGCGACAGAGTAGATATCCAATAGATTAGTTTTTCTTTATATTGAATAATAAAAAGAAAGAGTAGAGTTTTTTTATGGACAAAATGGCCAAATTTTTTTTAAATCTAAAAAGGATTACTAATGGGATATTTGATAAATACACTGAAAAATCGAAGCGAATTCAAAGTGATACAAAGTCGAGCAAATTACACTATATCGATATCGGAATTCTTCAGAATGTTTTATCAGCACAACAACCCGATAACAACTAAAAAAAATCGTGTTTTAACTTTATAAATATACTTTTTTCATAAATATATTTACGAACACAAAATTTCGTAATGAGCCGACACTGGTTTCTGACATTCACCCGACTTTAAGAAATATTATATCATATCATATATCCAATTCAAAATTTTATTACTTTTTTTAAACTGAATTTGTTTCTTAAGATGATTTTTGAAAAATTATATATTTGCGCTGGTTCGGAGGAAATAAATGTTGCTTCGGAGGGAACGAGAGAAGAAGAGCTGGGAGACAATTTAGTAGAAGTGGAGAGGAGCAGTGCCGAGGAATTTGGCAAATAAGGAAGAGGAATGGAGCGATGCGAGGGCACAGAAGTTTTTTTGAATTAAATTAGGAATGAATTCAAAAGATCAGGAAGATTAAATTAGGAAGATAATATATTGGAAGAGAAAAGAAAAGAAGAGGAGGGAGGAGCATACAGGGAGGTGTGATGAGTTCGGTAGGGGTGGGGACATAGGAAAGTATTAGTTAGGATGAGATTTGTTATTAGTCGAGTTTATTATATGTAGGTGTTTGTAAATATTTGAGTGTAAGGGTTTTACAGTTAAATTGAGTGTTGTAAGATGAGAGAGTTGCGTTATTATTTTAAGGTAAAGGTAAAGAATTATTAATATATCAATATGTGGTTGAAAAACAGGAAAATAGTTTTAATATTAAGGTAGAGGTAGGGATAAAGAAAAAGAGAGAGAAGTATGTTTTGTAGTTTTAAGATAAGGCTTTGAGTCGTCTGTTTATAAATGAAAAAGTTAATGCTGTAGTGAATGAAGACAGTGACGAAGACTAACCGACGTCATTCAAAACAGTCTTTTTTATATATATCTAATGTGAAATCGTTTCATTGAATGTAAATAATTGATGATACGTATTGTTAAAAATAAATAATATAGTATAACTTATCAAATAAGAATTTTCATTTTTATTTATTAACGGTATAAAGTTATTGCCAATAGTAGGTACACAAACATTATATTTTTTTATTTCTATGAATTTTTGCGTGAAAAAGAATTTTTAACGTCGATTCAAAAATTTTTAATGTCCTTTATTTTTTGAAAAGTAATGCATTTCTTAATTTTTTAAATATTTTTGTAATTAAGTTGTTTTTTCAGTTAAAAAATTATTTTCTATATATTTCTCTAGCAGCTAGTATAAGAGTTTTAATGCGTTCAAACGCAAGATTTTGAAAAAAAAATTAGTTTTTATTTTTTTTCATAATGTTCCACCACTTCAAAAAAAAATGAAAAAATTCCTGAGTGTAAAGGAGTATAGAAGACATTTTCTGACAAAGTTTGGCGGTGGACACTTTTAAATAACACGGTAAAAAAAATGATTATAGTTTTATTTCTGTTCTTAAAAATCGGCTTTCCACCTAAGATTCATAATGAAAGTGTTTTTTCATCCCTTTTACCCCTAAGAATTAGAAAAAATCACCATTCATTAATTTTGAATTTTACTATTGAAAAAAAATAAAATGGAAAAAAGTGGTTTTTTTGAAAATCTCGAAAATCGTTTGAGATAAAGAGCTAAAAATTTAGCTGAATTATTTTTATTTAATGTCAAATCGATCCCCCAAGTGCAAATCGAAAAAGCCGCGGAAGCAGATTTCCCATACAAATCCGGCTATACTCTTTAAGAAAGTACGGAATAATGAATTAACAGTTGCACGCGTTAAGTTAAAAAAGTTGGTATGAATGTGTCTAAGGTATATTGTAAACCAAGTCTATTTCTTGGCTTTTTGTAGCTGAAATTAAACAAATCTATTATATATATTTACACTGGTTATGACATATGTAGACTATATATAACACTTACATTAAATTAAGAAGTAGTCTAAGTAGTCACGTAAGGCAGTTGGCTGACGATCCAGAGGTCCCGAGTTCGAATCCCACCAAGGTGTGTTTTTTTCAAATACGAGAAAATATTTATAATCATAGACTGCATCTTAAGAAACAAATTTAGTTAAAAAATAGTAATAAAATTTTGAAATAAATATTTTTTTTTGTCGGGTGAATATTTATTTATTATGGTTGTAACATCCATATAGTAGCTACCCTTACTAAGGTTAGGGCAACCATATAGGTCACTTCCAGAGTACTATGGTTTTCATAACCCTTTTGTATGGATGGGCGAAAATTAACATTATTATTCTGTTGTAGCAACCGTAACTTTTTCTCCGTAGTGCACATGCAGTGTACGTGTCAAAGGTTGAAAATTACGTAACCGTTACATTGTAACGCATATACACACAGAAAAATAATCAATTATTCTACAGCCAAGAAAAGCACTTATACTTATTTTATTTCACTTCATATAAGTAAGTTTTCTTAAAACAAAGAATGTTTTCTTACTAATGAATATGTAATAGGCTGGGGTCAGGATCTCGAGCAACAGGCACGGCAGTAGTTCAGAAACGCTCTTTTATTTGGTTCCGCGCTTTCACACGTCTGTTCGCGCTCGTTGCGTAACCATGACTGCAATGGCAACCTAAACGAAGGCCACCTATTGGGCCTTGTATCCTCAAGCTAGTATTACGCCTTAAGGCTCCTGTTTACTCACTGCAGCCATCTTGGATTGATGACGTCAGAAGCGAGAAAATCATGAAAATATATCATGAAAATTCTTGCGATTTACACTAAAATAAAAATGCTTTTTAATAAAATACCATCTGTAAACAATAAAATAGATTCGTAAAATACACCGAAATATCCCCTTTTATATGAGTAATCCATATTTGTCGAAGTGAATGTTGCCTAATCAAGAACGAAAACAAGCCGTTTGACAGCTGCCGAATTGAAATAAGTATTTGCTTGCACAATAAAGTGGAAATCTTCGGTGTATTTTAACACTATCACAATAATTTTAAATGTAAAAACACTGCACTAAAATCTACTATCATAATTTTCAAATATCTTGACACAAAAGTCAAGAATATTGTTTTGAGTAAATGTAATCTTTACAATGACTTCATGGTAGATTTGTGGGTATATAATCTTATCAAATACTCCGCAATCCGCAATTCGCAAATCTATAAGTCATTATAAATATGGCTGTTCTTCCGAAAACGTCCATGCTCCGATTTAGATGAAAACTTTGTGAATAGGTTCCTTTTAGATAAAAAAGACATGTACCAAAAGGATTTTTTGCGACTCTAAAGTTTCGCAACTTCTGAACACTAAATCTGAGCATGGACGTTTTCGGAAGTTTCGCCATAAGTATTACGTTTACTCAAAATAATATGTAGAATTAAATAAATGCTTGTGGAGTCGGAGTAAATGATTAACATTATATGAATATTTATTCTGAGCAAGTTATAAGGATTAGACAAATAGTTATGACAAAACGATGCAATGAATATAAGTCATGACAAACGATGCAAATATAAACTCTTAACTCTGTCCCGTATTCCGATCACTCGTATAACTCGTTGAATAGTTTCGTATCTCGGACGAACGTAACTCTTAATACTGTCTTACAATCTGATCACTCGCGCGACTCGTTAGCAAACGCGCGACGTTACTCCGTATTACTCGATTTGCTCTCACCGACTGACTGTTAACGATCGGAGCGGTCGACGCGCACAACTTCGCGAAAACGTTCAATATGTGATCCTCGATTATCGATTATCGACCGGGCGCGGAAAATAATCCCACTAATATATTCTAGTTTTCAAAGACTTGTGTCAAGATATTTGAAAACTATTGGTAAGAAAATATTCTTGGTTGTAAGAAAACTTATTTAAGAGAAATAAAATAAAATAAGAAAGTGCTTTCCTTGGCTGTAGAATGATGATTTGTATGTGTCTAGAAAATAAAAGATATTTTTTAAATTCTTCATAAGATTCAATTTAATATCTAGATTAAATCTCGATATTAGTAGTTAGATATCAGTGCAATTTTTAACGTAAATTATTTTAAGTTCTTCAATAATAATAATTTACGCGGAATTATGACGAATGTTACGTTTACTACAGTAACCAAAAGTTTATCATAAGATCATTTGTAAGTGTTCACCAAATCACAAAGTAACATTGATTGAAATAAAATAAAATTAATATCAGTATTGTAGTATACGCACTTTATTGATACGCGACTTGTGCTGACTATAGAGAGGACTGAGCGCTAGCCACGCCGGTGCGATCTAGGCTCACGTCGAGAGACACACGGGCAACGTGTAAAACACGTAGGCCATTCTCGCGCGGCTTTCACTGTTGTCGCGCTAATGTACATACGTCACCGTCATAAGTATATATAAGTGAAAGTGGTTACGTAAAGTCGTAATATTTCTCTCCCTCTCTTTCTCTTTCTCATCGAATGACTCTCCACCTGCCATTGGAGACTACGATATATCAAATATAACATCAAACAATTCGTTAAATGAAACATTGAGACAAATTCTCAATTCAGTAGTTAGTTGGAATTCGAGATCTAATAAAAAAAATACTAAACAAATTTATTCAGCTCACCAATTTATTCACTTATTCACGTGTATTTCACTTGTTATGCAATCAAACAATATGTTAATAAGCGAATAAATAATGGCTTGCAAATGATATGCAAAGAATCTTGGTTTCAATTGGCTAATCCATAAGTATCTCGTATTGGCTATTTGACCGCGGTGTCATCTGCGCATTATACTTAGATTTTTATGACTTTGCATGTTCTTTCGCAAGAATATTATACATCACTGAAAGTCCATTTTCCGGCTTGTACATCTTCCTTGCTTAGATTTCAACCAATTGATTTGTTCATTGAATATCTAGCAAATAGTCATCGTGTCGTTCCTGAATCAAAGATTAATTACGAAGTTTTCCTCTCCTCTTTACAGAAGAGACTACAGCTCTATATCGAAGTTTCCCGTGCGTCTCTCGTAGTCTCAGGTCTTCCTCTTAATCCGGATCCTTATCCATACCACTGTTTTGATTAAATCATTAAATCTTTCCCGCTGCAAAATAGAATTTGAAAGACATTGATGCACAATAATTTTTCTATTATGGTCTAGTGGGACTATAATATTGAAATGGAATCGATACACTGAGAAAAAAAAGCTTCAATTAAAGTGCTATCACGGGGTTCCAAAAACATAAGTACAGTTTATTTAATTCTATTATTATTAGACTCAATATCTGGATTATTAAACCAATAATTTAATTACTGAGGCACCCCGTGATAGCATTTTAATTGAAGCAGCAGCTTTCTTTTCTCAGTGTACAATTCTGTGCATTCTTAGTACCTTGAAAGTCGGTATCATATTCTCCATCAAGTTTTTTCTTTGAATTTATTATTAAGCATCAATAATTCTGTGATAATTTCAAATAAATTCCACAATAGCGTTGACATTATTAAAGTGAATACAACAGATATGATTTATAGCAATCGATTATTGCTAAAAATTATTCCTTACTTAAAAGTTGCGTAAACGCAAGATGTCTAAGGTTGTGCTTTCCACTAGATTAGAAGAGAGGACGTGATTGATATTTAAATCCTTGACATTTCAATTAAAAATTGTCGTGTCGAAAGTTTCATATTAATTATACGCACTGTATTTGTGATTCAACTAATTTTTTAAAGATTTTCTTATTTTAAAATAAACGTTTGAACCAATCGGGTATAGTACAGAGTAAATAAATCAAATGTCTCATTAGATACATTTATTTTTCTGCAAAGATTTTTTATACATATATATAGCACACAATATATCAATATCACCATTTTTTTTTCATTTTTGCTTTTTTGACTAGATCAGCTGATTTATGATAGAAATATAATATCTTGCTGCAGCAATTGTGCATATGTAAGTCAGAATACAATACAATGTTACGTATAAGGAAAGTTTCCAAAAAACAGACATAAAAGCTGCATATATACCAGTGTATACAATATACTGGCTAGTGCAAAGGCTGGTATTAAGATCTTGACCGTAGAATTGCATGTCTCGACATGCAACCACAGCGGCGTAAAAACCATGAAAAGAAGTACAGTTTCGACGTCGTTCCGATGAGCATTCCGTATACGAATCACGTCAGGATGGCCATCGCCAGTTGCATAAAATTATGTCCGGTTTTTTTGTCATCCACATCCTATCCTCTTCGCTGTGAATTACCTGTGCAATCAGTCAAACCGCAAACAAGTCGATTAAATTGGAACATTAATTTTAACTGATTTGTATAAATAATAAAATTTTTCGTGTAAACTGAAAAAAAAACTGAATTTACTTGTTCATACTTTTACACATTTCTATGACTGTCATTTAAAAAGGAAGAAAAAGATCGTAGAACAAGCTTAAAGAAACTGGCGGTAAAAATTTATCTGGAACAAAAGTTTCATTTGTCATTTTATTGAGAGTTTTACAACGAAAGAAAGAGATTTAATTGACTGTGCACGCTTGAAAGCATGTATTTCATGCACCAGCTCTGTCTCTCTCTCTCTCATTACTTTTTTAATATTTCGTTACGTATGTTGTATATTATGAAATATTGCATTAGAGAAAAAGATATTTTGAGATTGTAACAAAATTTAATTAAAAATTTTTATGAAATCGATTTAATTTGCGTTTCAATCTAGATACACATCAGAGTCCGAATTGTTTCGGGATGATAATTCAAAGGCTCATTAAAATTTTACCACATTATAGTTTTGCTGTTTACAAATTTTGAAGGAAAATTATAAATTTTACTTTAAAATCGCAATTTTCTTTTAATTACATTTTAATTATGATTAATTCATCCACAAAAGGAAAGTTTACGTTGCACTTACAATAGAAGTTTAATAATAATAATTCGCATAATATTCTTGTCATAATACAAAAATTGTCTTTTGTATCCACCCTTAAAAAAACCGTGTAAGAGGACGTTTATTAACGCTTTTCCGCGGTTCTATTAACGCTTTTGTTTTGCTTTTTTTATTTATATATTTTATATAACTTCTTAAAACATTGATAAGTTTTTTAATTGATAAATCTTATTTAAAAAATATGTTTTTTCTATAAAATATTGCTCTACTTTCTTTTATTGATGAATAATAAAATAAAAACGAAAAATAGGCTAACATCCAAGGATTGATTTTACCCTCTCAAGGTAAATTCAAGCAGCGAAAAAAAGCTTATTACATATTAGAGAACATCCTCTATGTTTTGCTAAGTTTCATAATTTTTTTTTCCAAGTTGAGAATCTTTTCTTGTAAAAAAAAATATTAGCATATTACATATTTTATAAACTTGAATTATGCTAATGTTTGATAACACTTGATCTTATGTTGGTCTGCATTAGTCTGCAACAATAATGTGAATGATAGTCGACACTTTCGTTTCGTATTTCACGCATATTTCACATATTCAAATAAAAATATCGCATGTGAATAAATATCGAAAGATATGATCATTATTATCTTATCATGATTATTTTAAAATTTAATGGAAATGTAACTGGATAATTTGCAATTTACAACTTTAGCTTACCGTATCTCTCGATACACTGCAATTAATTACATCATTTAGTTAAATATAATATAAATGAATTAAATAATATTTTTTCCGCTTACTAATTCTTTTAATAATTAAAAATAATTAAAAAATAATATGTTGTTTATAAAAACAATATTTTTCAATTCATTTTCCTCACTTATTAATTAGAATACTTATAAAGAAATACATTACGCTATGTATACGCGTATCAATGTATTTAGAAATAAGAATCATACATATTTACAAATTAATAATAAATATATTTTTAATATATAAATGAATAAAAATTACTTAATTTTAATCTAACGATGAAATTAAAACTATATTTTCAATAACACAAATAATAACTAATTTGCTTCTAATAAAATATGCAACAAACAAATTTAGAAATTCAACCACATTGGCAAAAGTTTCATTTTTTGTATTCTATTGCTTCAAATTTTATGTGAATTTATTCACTTTAACTTTCATTGTTTAATTATGAAAAAAATTACATAATTTTAATTAAATTTATATATACGTTTTTCCAATTTTTACTTACAGGAAAACTTTGTTTTTTATTTCTTTAATGAAAATTACATGCTTATAATTTAAAATTAAAATTATCTTTGGTAATACATTATTGTAACTATCTGTGTATTGAAAATGCCGATGTATTGTTGAACAGCTTTTGCAATCAACATATTCGACAGTAATTAGCTGTCAATCGACAGTTGTTTACGAAACACGTAAGTATATTGGATTGTGTCCGGAAAGTCAGAAGTGTCGAACATCAAACGACTGTTACAACGCTAAATTAACGTATGTGATTGTGATTTTGTATTTGTTTGAGTAAAAAAAGTGCATAATATATAAAAATGACACATGATATAAGATACCTACTTAAAATAATGTTCTCTTTTAAGAAAATATTTGTTTAAATAATATGTGGCATTAGATTCTGTTTAGCTATAACACATAACAGCGTAATAAGACGATAATACATTAACTGGTGAGTCAATTCATTCATTATACATGCATATAACTGGATTATTAACAGTAATTGTTGCGAAGATTTGATTATTATCATCTTATAGTTTTCCAGTAAACATTATTCAAGGTTAATTGAAATTTTAACGATTTTCTTTTCTTTTCGACATCTGCGTATTCTGCGTATCAAAAGAAACAGAAAATCAGTTAAATTTCAAACAATGTTAATTATCATGTTTTTAAAGGCTGCGGTCCACTTGACGCTACAAATGCTTCGAAGCATTCCTCTTCTCTTTTCTTTCAATGAAGAAAGAAGGAGAAGAAGGACGCTCCAAAGAATTTGTATCGTCAAGTGGACCGCAGCCTAAAATAGCTCTGTGACACGCATCGTTATTTATGATAAACTTTTACAATTTTTTTTTGGTTATGTATAATGATCGAGTCGAGTGCAAAAGCGGGCCGAGAATCCGAGAGAGCGTTTCCCTCGCCGCGCGGTGATCGCACGCCCGTTTGCACCGCGATTGATTAAAAAAAAAAAAAATGAATGTAATGTGAAACACACGCTAGTGATAAGAGAGAGGCGCGATCGAGATTGCCGGCGCCGTGAATCTCGGTGAGCTGGCGATTTTTAACGAAGAAACATTTCCATCCACCGCTACTCTAGCTGAAATTTTTTGAATTACGTGAACTGAGACGAATTTTAAGAGATAATGATAATTACTGGTAACGATGAAATAATTAAACGATATGGGTATATTATATAAGTATGGATGGTATGTCGTATGTGTGTATATGTGTACATATATACACTTTATATCGGCGCAAACATGCCTCATCAATTACGGAATATACGAATCCCGATTTGTAATAACTTAATCATCGTATCGTTCATGCGTGGCTTTATTGCTGCCCCCCGGCAGTCTCCGAGAGTGTTTCCGATGTACGCTAGCGTGCGAATGAGTACGAATAGCTGGGTGTCTATTATATTCCCCGCCTTTCTCTGCATCTTGTCCAAATTGTGCATCCCCCTTCCTCTCGTCAATCGGAAATCCGTCGGATTGAGGCCACAAGAGACGAAAGGAACAATTTGTGAAAAAGAAACAAAGGAGACGGGGTTGCAGGAACGAATGGCTAAACAAATGTTAGATGGATTGTGCAAGACTGAGAGGCAGCGGAGGGAGCTTGACAATCAATCTCGAGGTCGCTACCTCGCCGCTCATTTTTATGTCATAAATATTAATTATGATTATACATAAAGGATAAACGCATCCAGCAAAACATGATTACGTTACGTTTATAATAGTCATGTTCCTTTCCGATCAATGATAATTAATAATAAATCTATATCAACCTTGCTACATTATTTTGTACTTGTTTTTTAAATATTTCTTAATTTTTTAATCTTAATATATTATATGTACATATATATACAAATCTATAAATAATGCCGTTTTTAAGTTATCAGACGTATTATCATTATTATTATTATTAATTATTATTTTTGTATAAATGTGTGATTAATAGTACGAATACTGTAATAATTTTGTATGTTTATTGAACCAAAAATAAATATTATTGATAAAGAAACATGACTGCCTGAACAATTATCCATATTTCCGTTTCAATCTTCATCATCAGCCGCAGCAATGGCCTTCTCGGACATCGGTTGCGGTTGTTGTATCACACGTAAACTCTGCGGCCCAATAGTGCTCAATATGACTGGCAACAGAATCAGCCCGTGCCAGAGCCCGAACATAATTACTAAAGAGAATATCCGGAAGAAAGCGACGAACACGTAGGACGTCGAAAAGGCCAGAAGCGAGACGGCGAGAAATGTTGAACCCGCTCCATATGCGACCGCTGCGCCGATGTGCCTGACTGCGGTTAATGTTCGGGTCCTGCGAGCATTATCGTCATCTTCTCGCGACTCAGCATTCAGGAAAGCGTGTGCGACGTGTGCCGCGTAATCCACACTTAAACCAACAGCCAGCTCGAGACCTGTGAAGAATTCTTATTGAATCGGGACGAAATTGTTTGATTAGCAATGAAAGAAGTTTGTTTCTTCCATTGTTTAAATTATGTTATAAGAGAACTCGCTTTAATGTAACAAGAACTCGTGTGTATATGTATATATATGAATTATGTACAGTTTAATAATATTATAATGGAAAGATATTTAATTTTTTAGTCTCACGAAGAATGAAATGAGAACTGAAAATGAAAATTTGCTCTCTGATTCGTACTTTGCACGGCGATCTCGTGATCTTGTAATATAAATATTTTTTTATATTAGTTTTTATGCAGCGGGAAGTCGTTGTCACAATAACAATAAAATTTTCCCTAGAATGGATAATGTCCGTAAAGAATTTACTCAATATGTTATAAAATTGAGACAATAGTTGCTTTCCATTTACACTAAAGTGATCTGATTGTGAGTCACTCAGTTATGTGAGTATTTTATACTCAGGTAAGATATGTTATTTTGTATTTACCTGCTTATTTTGGTGACAAAGCTATCGCATAATAATACAGGTCCATAGTCTCACTTTTAATGTAAGTTTATTAGATTCATTAAAGCACATGGACTCGATTGTGGATAAAAACTCAGTTGAATCTCACTTGCATGCAAAAAGAACGTGCATTTAACTGATTGTGAGTTATGACGTCACAAGTGAGAATTATCTGAGTTTTGATGCAAATGGAAAGCAACTAATATTATGATTTATTTCAAATCAGAATTTTATTAAAATTTTCTTTTCTATTTTACTAAATATCTTTCCTTCTTATTGTGTACGTACACATATATGCAAAAGATGTATATGTACATATTTATCTCTGGCATAAACAGATTAACAAAAACCATGAATCACGAAGTCAAAGTAAAAAACTACACTCACCAATACAGGACACTACGTCTATTGTTAGTCCCCAGAAATACATATAGCCACAAACGTTTAGTAGCGTGAGAAGTACACAGAGTAAGATCCAACAACAAGTCTGCACTTCAGCGATGAGGAAGGTTGTGGTACCCATAACGCAGATTAATGCCAAGATGATGTTTCGCGATACTTCTTGACCAATTAGTTTGTCGGCAGTCCAAGGTCCAAACATTTTACTCCACACCGTTACGTATCCATAAATTTGCGCTTCGTTCGTTAAAAGTTTACTGTTATCCATCGCTGGAACCCATTCGTCAGGCCCCTTAAATTGTCTAAAGTTGAAGTCAATGGTTGCTGATATGATTCGTGGGGCATCCCTACCACATCGTAACTTCTCGTTGAAAAAAAAATTTCTCTGATATTTACCACCACCTCGACTAAAAAGAAATTTCGACAGATAGTGGTGGAATTTGTCGTCTGCGATCTTCGTAGTCCTTAAATCTAACGAAAAAAAAGAAAAATATTCAATTAATTTACAAACTCAGTTAATTAATCGTATGATCTGTTTGTCTTAAAAGTTTTGTATGAAGTCCATTCTTCTCTAAATTGAAGTAAATTCTGAATATAAATTAATTCAAAATTTCAGAAACATCTTCTTTAGAAATACATTAACATTTTTGTTTCTCCACTTTTAAGACGAACGACCGAAATAAATATTACGATAAATACCTGTGGTATAATACGTTGACACGAATTTCGCAAAATCAATCGGCCAAGGTTCTATGGTTTGTATAAAAGACGCATTCTGTAAGCGTTCTGTCATATATATTATCTTAGGAAATTCAGAGGAGTAATCAATATCATCTCCCATAAGGACAAAGGCATTAAATCCTTGATCAGGAAATGCTTGATATCGGAGAGCTATATATTCATTCAAATACGATTCTTTCGGTAACAACCATGTTGGATCAAACCATTGTTGCAATCGAAGCAAACCGGTAATGCTTATAGACATTGTTACAAGAGTAATTAATACTATAATAATTTTCCCAGGCGTAGTCAATACTATCTTCGAATACAAAAAGTTTATAAATTTCCAGGAAATTGCACTGCTGATGTCTAATGACTTGGGCGTAAAGTTTTCATGCACGATACATGGTAACATCCCATTTCTTTTCCGTTCTATTCTCCTAGCATCCAAGGTAAAGCAGGCAGTAAAAAATGTGATTTGTAATAAAAATGTCACAAATACGCCCACAGCAGCATAAATACAAAATGATTGAAGTGAAGGTAATATCTAAAAGAAAACATCATTATAATGATGGTATCTTTTCGTAATCGTAATTATTTCTATGTATTAAAAGCAAAAAATGCACAACATAAATCAAATGATCTAGCAATTGTTTTAGATACTTGAAACTAATTTATTTCAAACCAATAATATATTATTGTATTATTTTTGTGTAAAAATAAACAGAAAAAGATATAGTAAATATTTCATATATAAAGAAAATATTTTTTAAAAAATCTCATAAATTATTGTTCAGGATAAAAGCATTACCATTGCAATAACGAGAAAAAAATAATTAGATTACTTAACTAAAAATAATATTCATTTCATGAATACTCATATATATATATATATATATGTATAATGTTTCCGTTTAAAATGTAAATATAAATATCCGAATAAATATAAACAAAAATAATTAAAATAAAATAAATAATATAAAATTGTGAATTTCCCACAATGATTGACATCATGCATTCATATATATATTACGATTACTGTACATACTGTAGAAGCACCGATGATAAATGCCACGACATCGGTAAGTGAAGTAATACTGATAGCAGAACCGGCATGACCTAATGCAAGTCCAATTCTTTCTGTTAGTGGCTTATTTAAATTTGATTCATCGGTATGTATCTGTTTCCAAGATGCATTAAGTACAAAAATATCATCTATCCCTAAACCCAAGAGCATAAATGGTAATGACGTGTGCACTGGACCGTACGGAATTCCGATTAGAGAGCATATTCCCACCGCAAATATAAACGCAGCACCCACGCACAAAAGGCCGGTACCAGTGAGACAAAACTGCGAAAAGATAAAGAACTTTCACTAAACAGAAGTACCAAATCACTCGAAAATTGTTACTCTCGTAATAGTCATACGTACCCGCCATTCTACCCAATTCTGATTTGACAAAATCGTTAAGACGTACAAAAACATTAATACACTTCCTATAACCAATTTATCCATATCTTGAAATATGGATGTTGCAGAAATATCTCCGAAACTTCTACCAGCTTCGTAATAAAGCTTCAAGGAGTCATTTATATTTCTCTCGCTTTGCAGTTGGTTCGAAAGATTTATTACATTTTCTAGGTAAGCTGATTCCCATTTCAATACGTCCTCTGTTGCCTAGATATAGATAACTGGTTTTTATTCTAAGTTAATTATTATTTGTTCATTATATGAATGAGGTTTAATATTATAGATTAAAATAAAATTCTGAGTAATTTGCAAAATAAAGACTATTATATTTTAACTAATAATAAAAATAACAATCTCATAAATCAAGGAAAACTGTTAATATTACTACAATAGAAATATATGTAATGTATTAAGTAATGAGATATAGATACCGAGATCAAAATAAAAATGACGATCTTCTGATAATTTCAGTATTATACGTTATACGATAAAATTATCTTCGTACAATTGTATGATAAGCTGTGATAATGAAAGGCCTAAATCATATTAAAAGCATACAAATAAAAAGTTTTATTTCCTTTTTTCTTTTTTAAATCTAATTTCTAATTACTCGAATTACTTTCACTAATATAAAGCTTAATTTATGATAAACTTTAAGATATTACAGGACATTCATTCAATATATTAAAACAGTGATTAAAAAGCATGACTTAGGCCTTGATATGAACTCACCTTACCCAATCAGCAGTCCCCGCATTATTTCCAATTTTATCCATGTCTACATTGAGAAAACTAACATGAACCATCATATCAGTCCTTATGGCTGCCGCAGCAATGATTCTACCCCTCTCATCTAGAGTTACGTCTCCCAGAAGTTCACTGAAATTCATGGTGTGGCCCAATCTGGGACTCACTTTTACCGTATTTACCTTTGTGATAATTTCTTCTGTGGAATCTTTCTCAATTTTGTCGCTATCAAAATCCCATAAATCCAAGATACTAAACACAAGGCAACTCATAGGCAAACTCTCGATTATACTGCAATACGTATTACTATCGACATGAATGGACGGCTCAAATGTTTGATTAACATTAGAAGTGTGATCGTCATCAAAAAAATTGTCTTCCAATAGAGAACTTTGTCTCTTCTGTCTGTACAGAGAACCAGAAATAGCAGGAACTCTGTAAATAGACATTACGTTGGTACATACAATTAATCATTTTTCCTATTTTTTGTACAACTTTTTTGCAAGACTCATGTTAGATATTTAATACAAAATTAATTTTCTAAGAATTTTTTTGTTTACCTCATACAAACATCTGTCCAAGAAATGTTCTCGGGTGTCCGAGTAGTCATCATTTGTTTAGTAATTTCATTTAACTGCAACAGATGATTAAAAAATATTCTCTGCAGTACTGACAGTTCGCTATAATCAATCGGATGAGAATTTATAATCGTCAATTGAGACAAATCACCTATTGTATTAAATTTAATTACCTTAATAAGCGTTTGCTGTTCTAAGAGATTATCGCCAGTTAGAATAAACGTTTCAATTCGCAGAGCCTCCGAGTAGTGCGACATCAGCCATTCGGTGGATCTCACGAAGTCAGAATCCGGTGGTACCCAAAGCCTGAGGGGATTCTTTTCCTGACGGAAACGGAGCAGGCCTAAGAGACAGACTAGCACCACCACGAGACATCCGAGCATCCACCTGTACGGCTTTTGAGCGATGTGCACTCCAAGCCTGCTCAAAGAACGACGGCGTTGCACTGTTGTTAGACTGTTCGTCACAGCAACCAGACAGCACCGTGTCCAAAATCAGGACGTAAAACGTCTTATGTCCATTTCTACCAAAGATTAACTTTAATCTCCGTTTAACTTCTTTGCTTCTTATCTTTTCCTAGTTCTAAGAATTAGAGAAAGATGAAAAGTAAGTTAAACTAAGATTAAAGTTAATCTACATTGATAGAAATGGCCATTAAAGCCACATCTTTAAGACACCTTATGGTATGATGTCTAAAAGACGTCTTACGTCCCGATTTTGGATATGCGTGCTGTCTGAGGTGTCAGCTCGTTGAAACCCAGAGTATTAGTTACATATTACATCTAATTATAATTTCTCACTCAACAATGTAAATGTACTACAATGTTAAATGTAATATAACACACGTTGTTGAGTGCGAAATTATATAAATGTATCCTGATGAAAAAATGTCTCAGAATTTTTCATATTATTAAATCCGAATTTCTATAAAAGTTTTCAGACTTTCTCAGAGTGCGTGTTCAGAATTTTTCAGATCCTTTTATACGAATTGAAACGTTTTTCAGAAAAACTCAGACAAAATAATAATAAAATACTTTTAGATTTCTCTGCCAATACATCTTTGTAAAAATCTGAGCAAATATGAAAAAGTATGTTTATCAATTTATCAGAAATTTTCATACATACAAATACTGAAATATTCCGAAAATCCCCAATTTTCTGGGAAGTATCTGAGAAATTTTATTTATTTTTTCAGAATTTTTTATAAGTCAACTCTGACAAAATTTCTGAGAAAATATAATGATAACTTATGTTCTGTGTGTTGACTGGAAAGATTCCGAGGCAAGGCACTTACCGATAAAAAAAATGTTCCACCGTCCTGGATATGCGTTCTGGTAGGGTGTACCAAAATCTACGGCACAGTATCCTCTTGGCACGAACCTCGTGCAGCTCCATTTCCTCTTTGATCATGATGAGAGAGAGAATCGCGGGCGCGTTATCCGGCGTAGCGACTAGTCGGCGCGATTGAAATCGCTCGTCTGAAAGGACAATGGCACTTTGGAATCGACGCCGACGCCGCGCGCCGCGCCGGATGACTAATCGCTATTAATTACTGTTCTCGTGTATAATATCACATCACGAATCTCGTACGTCATACATAATAATACGTAACTGCGGTCCGCGACGCTCGAAGATAAATATATCCAGCGGCGCGGTATAACCTCCAAACGGAGCGGTGGGAGCACGCGCGTTTCTACAAAAAAAAAACCTGTATCGCGATAAATCGTGAATATCAGCCAATAACGCGCTTCCGCGAACGTGTACTCCTCGCGGGCACCCGAGGCATTCTGAGATATTCAACAGTAACGTCAGTAATATTCCACATTGTTATTCACTGTGCGGCAAGGCCTATTACGTCTGCGCATTAGTATGCGCGGTTGGTCGATTGTCAAAGTGGCAGGGGCGGCAGGGGTACGCAACAAAAAACTGGGTCGGCAAGCGTCTGTTTATCTTCCCACACTTGTGCGTGATCTATTTCCTTCTTGCATGCACGCACGTCACACCGGCGATTTAATTTAATCGCGTTATAATTAACTCATTCATCCTTTATTTATGTCAATAATTAGTTTACGTAGAACAGTTAGCGGAAAATTGCGATGTTCGTGTTACGTTTCTACGTTTCTACAATTAAATATATATACGCGTATTTTTTTCCTTGAGAATACGCATTTTTTTGCCACATTTCTTCCTGTTGATCTCACTTGGCTCAAGGTCCTGCTAAAGCTAATAAATATGTATATTAAAAATGACATATGACATTCTCCGCCGGATTGAAAAACACAAAAAAAAACCGGTCGGACCCAACGGGCGACTCGAGTTGAGCATCCCTGTGTCGAAAAACGTGCGCAGCAGCGCGGCGCGCGACGCGCATAACGGCCCGCGCATATACACGTCATTTCAATCAGTTTGAATATTCGCGTCGCGATTCCGTCGCGCGCGTTCGGAAGCCGCAAGAACTCGCTTTGGATAAGCGTGTTGCTCGAGTGCTCGCTCAACGAAACGTGCATGTACGTGTGATTCTGAGTTATCGTCGCTGTTATCGAGCCAATTAGTATCGGGACTGACATAATGAGTCGTGAATTTTAATAACCGAGGTACGTGATAGCGATAAATTGTTTATCAAGAATGCTGTAAGGTTATTTTTTATGCTATAAGGTTAAGAATGATTGTGCCCCGTTGGGCATTTTTACGCATGTCGCAGATATAATATGTGCATGGCAATATGTGTTACGTATGGTTATGTAAAAAAGTAATAAGTATGAGACTTAGCAATGTATTTTGCGAGATAAATATTTTAAATATCAAAGACGTCTGTCTTACATACCTATTATAGTATATTATATTATTTAGGCACTTTTTCTTAAGGATATATATCGTGTCACGTTCTGTCAAAGTTAAGTTTATTTGTCCGTTTTTGGGTCAAAACATTTAAGTTATTTACCCGGGATTTGGACCAGGTTGCGTAATTAATCCAGTCCGAAGAGATATCGAATTTTGTATGTTTTAAACCGAAGGTCAGATTTGTTTATTAAGTTAAAATTTGGAAAATCCACTATTAAATCCAAAGGGATTAATTTATATATGGAATTAAGGTTTGAGTTTTATTGTCTTGAATTTCACTTTCTAATTTCTTTAATTTGATTAAGAATAAAAAAAAATTTTGATTTAATTGTATAGCTTGTTTAATCTGATATTTAATTCTTTTGAGTTGGAATCTTTTGCCCCCTTTTCTGGGCATGATGGAGAATTAAAAGAAATCCTATTGCTACACTTTTTGGCAGCGACAACTAAGAGTTGTGAAATTAAAGGATATTACAGTAAAATTAGTTTTGAGAATTAAAATTTAAATTACCTTTATTCAGGGAGAATACGTTTACAACTGTTGTTTAAAATCTGGTTTAATTGATATGATTTAATTCTTGTTTACAATTGTAGTTAAGATCCTGATTTAAAGGAAGGATTAATTCCCGATTCAAGGATTTGTTGAAGTTGGAGTGTATAAGGCAGAACTTGATATATTTGGCTCGTGCGTAAAAACTGTCGGTAGCTGCACAGGAAAATAACTCTCTGTACGATGATTTTTCGCGCCTATTTATATTCAAGGTGCAAGAACCCCTCGTGCGAGCTTCTTTCACTACTTATTTGTCTTTGTATCCTGAAGGAGGAGGAAGATCTTATCCCTTGGTGTAATTCTATATGCCCTGCGAACCGCGGCCCGAGAACCGTCTCCCATCAGAAATCGGATAATTAATATCGATATCTCATTAGAATAATTATCGATATCATATTAGAATGTTTAAACCTCGGTTTAAAGTTTAAACAATGGCCATAGATACGCGGTATACTTCAATTTCAATAATATCCGGGGTTACCCCCCGTTCCCCTAAACTTGAATTGTAAATCAGGTATCTCTTATTGTTATATTAATTGTTGTGCGATAGTTAACATATTAAAATTTCTTTCGTTTTTATTAATACTTATATCTTTTTTATTTTTCAAGGATGATCTTTATGAGACTTATAGAACGTGTATCTTTAATAATACATATAAATAAAATTGTAAAGCCCTTTAAAAAATTAATTATGTAAATTTTTTTAAGAGTTTTGCTATTTTTAACGATGAGAAAGGAAATATGTAAGAAATGTCAGGATATTTTTTTAGACGCCTTTGCAATGTATAATATCTAGAATAATGCAATATTTGTATTTTTTTTTGTTCGACTTATAGATCGAATTATTACTTAGATATAAGGATTATTTGCTAAATGCACATGATTTATGCTCTACAAAAGAAAAACTAGAATCGAACATAATATGTTTGCTTACATTTTTTATTATTATGAGATGACTACGCATGTAACTTGACGTCAGTCTCATATATTTGCCGTTTCTTTATATCATCAGATGAAATATGATTCAATTAAATCATTTTTCCCGTAACCTAAGATTATGCAGAAATGTTTTACCGATATTTTTTTTTGGTGAGGAAAGTTTAAAGTAGAGATTCTATTTTAGAATAACAATTCTATTAAATCAGTACCGTGATCGCTTCGACATATATATTCATATGAAAGAACAAAATGTGTGAGTAATTAATATTATCAGAGCTTGTTGAATTATTTTTACTGACAGAGGATTATAATAACAATAACAAGTCTCGGAAAGTCGTCTCGATAATGTCTCGAGTTTGCTGCTTTTACTTTTTATAATATGTAAATCATGTGTAACGACGTAATAATGTAACTCGATAAACATTACGTCGCGTTTTATTTCATTTAAATATTTGAATTTGAAAGAAACTAAATTTATTCATTTTCAAATTCTAACTAAGATAAATATTGTTTTACGAACTTGTAAATTATAACTTACAAGTGTACATATATTAATATTGTGCAAAGAGAAAATTATTTATTTTAATACATAATATATATTTAATATATTTAATAATAAATTCGCTTTTTAAAAATCTTGCAAATTATTTACGTGGATGTTATTTTATTTTAAATCTAATTTAATTGATATATTCGTTGTTCTACGAATATTATAGAAAAAATGAAGCAGTACTAGCATGGCTTATTTACCACAGTTAAAACAATACAATTGTAAATCTTAATTTGTGTGTTGTTTAATTATTCATATTTATTCAATACTGATGTGTGTATTTCTACGCACTATAAGAAATTAGTAATTATGCACATATTCTCGTCACAATTCTCGGATTTGTTAGATAGACGTGGAAAGTTTACATAATGCCACATCAATCTTATCTAATAAATCTTTCAAGTCGCTTAAACATATTCGAAATCTGCGTGACAGAGTAGATATCCGATAGATTAGTTTTTCTTTATATTGAATAATAAAAAGAAAGAGTAGAGTTTTTTCATGGACGAAATGGCCAAATTTTTTTAAATCTAAAAAGGATTACTAATGATGGGATATGTGATAAATACACTGAAAAATCGAAACGAATTCAAAGTGATACAAAATCGAGCAAAGTTTCGGCAGATCTTAATTGTACGCTATATCGATATCGGAATTCTTCAGAATGTTTTATCACAACCCGATAACAACTAAAAAAAAAATCGTGCACATGCAGTGTCAAAGGTTAAAAATTATATAACCGTTACATTAATTGTAACGCACATACACACAGAAAAATAATTAATCACTCTACAGCCAACAAAAACACTTACTTATTTTATTTCACTTCTTATAAGTAAGTTTTCTTAAAACAAAGAATATTTTCTTACTAATATGTAATAGGCTGGAGTCAGGATCTCGAGCAACAGGCACGGCAGTAGTTTAGAAACGCTCTTTATTCGGCTCCGCGCTTTCGATACACGTCTGTTCGCGCTCGTTGCGTAACCATGACTGGCAACCTAAACGGGGGCCGCCACTTATTGGGCCTTGTATCCTCAAGCTAGTATTTCGCCTTAATTAGTTACTATCATAAATAGTTTTCAAATATCTTGACACAAAAGTCAAGAATATTGTTTTGAGTAAATGTAATTCTTACAATGACTTTACGGTAGATTTGTGGATATATAATCTTATCAAATACTCCGCAATCCGCAATTCGCAAATCTATTATAAAGTCATTATAAGTATGGCTGTTCTTCCGAAAACGTCTATGCTCCGATTTAGGTGAAAACTTTGTGAATAGGTTCCTTTTAGATAAAAAAGACATGTACCAAAAGGATTTTTTGCGACTCCAAAGTTTCGCAACTTCTGAACACTAAATCTGAGCATGGACGTTTTCGGAAGTTTCGCCATAAGTATTACGTTTACTCAAAATAATATGTAGAATTAAATAAATGCTTGTGGAGTCGGAGTAAATGATTAACGTTATATGAATATTTATTCTGAGCAAGTTATAAGGATTAGGCAAATATATAGTTATGACAAAACGATGCAATGAATATAAGTTATGACGAACGATGCAAATATAAACTCTTAATTCTGTCTTGTATTCCGACCACTCGTATAACTCGTTGAATAGCTTCGTATCTCGGACGAACATAATTCTTAATACTGTCTTATAATCTGATCACTCGCGCGACTCGTTAGCAAACGCGCGACGTTACTCCGTATTGCTCTGTATTGCTCGATTTGCTCTCTCCGACTGACTGTTAACGATCGGAGCGGTCGACACGCACAACTTCGCGTTCAATATGTGATCCTCGATTATTGATTATCGACCGGGCGCGGAAAATAATCCCACAAATATATTCTAGTTTTCAAAGACTTGTGTCAAGATATTTGAAAACTATTAGTAAGAAAATATTCTTGGTTGTAAGAAAACTTATTTAAGAGAAAGAAAATAAAATAAGAAAGTGCTTTCCTTGGCTGTAAAATGATTATTTTTATGTGTGTAGGAAATAAAAGATGTTTTTTTAAATTCTTCATAAAATTCAATTTAATATCTAGATTAGATCTCGATATTAGTAGTTAGATATCAGTGCAATTTTTAACGTAAATTGTTTTAATAGTTCTTCAATAATAATAATTTACGGAATTATGACGAATGTTACGTTTACTACAGTAACCAAGTTCATCATCAGATCATTTGTAAGTGTTCACCAAATCACAAAATAACATTGATTGAAATACAATAAAACTAATATCAGTATATAAGTGAAAGAGGTTACGTAAAATTGTAATATTTCTCTCTCTCTCTCTCTCTCTCATCGAATGACTCTCCACCTGCCATTGGAGACTCTAAGATATATCAAATATGACATAAAACAATTCGTTAAATGAAACATTAAAACAAATTCTCAATTCAGTAGTTAGTTGGAATTCGAGATCTAATAATGAAAAAAAATACTAAACAATTTATTCAGCTCACCAATTTATTCACTTATTCACGTCTATTTCACTTACCATGCAATCAGACAATGTTAATAAGCGAATAAATGGCTTGCAGATGATATGCAAAGAATCTTGGTTTCAAAATTGGCTAATCCATAAGTATCTCGTATTGGATATCCGCGGTGTCATCTGCGGATTATTGATTTTTATCACTTTGCATTTTCTTTTGCAAGAATATTATATATCACTGAAAGTCCATTTTCCGGCTTGTACATCTTCCTTGCTTAGATTTCAACCAATTGATTTGTTCATCGAATATCTAGCAAATAGTCATCGTGTCGCTTCTGAATCAAAGATCAATTACGAAGTTTTCCTCTCCTCTTTAGAGAAGAGACTACCTTACAGCTCTATATAGAAGTTTCCCGTGCGTCTCTCGTATAGTCTCAGGTCTTCCTCTTAATCCGAATCCTTATCCACACTATAATATTGAAATGGAATCGATACAATCCTGTGCATTCTTAGTACCTTGAAAGTCGGTATCATTCTCTATCAAGTTTTTTGAATTTATTTATAAGCGTCAATAATTCTGTGATGATTTCAAATAAATTCCACAATAGCGTTGACATTATTAAAGTGAATACAACAGATATTATTTATAGCCATCGATTATTGCTAAAAATTATTCCTTACTCTAAAAGTTGCATAAACGCAAGATATCTAAGGTTGTCCTTTCCACTGGATTAGAGGAGAGGACGTGATTGAAATTTAAATCCTTTACATTTCAATTCAAAATTGTCGTGTCGAAAGTTTCATATTAATTATACGCACTGTATTTGTGATTCAACTAATTTTTTAAACATTTTCTTATTTTAAAATAAACGTTTGAACCAATTGGGTATAGTACAGAGTAAATAAATCAAATTCTCATTAGATGCATTTATTTTTCTGCATAAAGATTTTTTATACATATAGCACACAATATATTAATATCACATTTTTTTTTTCATTTTTGCTCTCTTGACTAGATCAGCTGATTTATAATAGAAATAGAATACCTCACTGCAGCAATTGTGCATATATAAGTCAGAATGCAATACAATGTTACGTATAAGGAAAGTTTCCAAAAAACAGACATTCGTAAAAGCTGCATATATACCAGTGTATACAATATACTGGCTAGTGCAAAGGCTGGTATTAAGATCTTGACCGTAGAATTGCATGTCTCGACATGCAACCACAGGGGCGTAAAAACCATGAAAGGAAGTACAGTTTCGACGTCGTTCCGATGAGCATTCCGTATACGAATCACGTCAGGATGGCCATCGCCAGTTGGGCATAAAATTATGTCCGGTTTTTTTGTCATCCACATCCTATCCTCTTCGCTGTGAATTACCTGTGCAATCAGTCAAATCGCAAACAAGTCGATTAAATTAGAACATCAATTTTAACTGATTCGTATAAATAATAAAATTTTTCGTGTAAACTGAAAAAAAAAAAACTGAATTTACTTGTTCATACTTTTACACATTTCTATGACTGTCATTTAATAAGGAAGAAAAAGATCGTGGAACAAGCTTAAAGAAACTGGCGGTAAAAATTTATCTGGAACAAAAGTTTCATTTGTCATTTTATTGAGAGTTTTACAACGAAAGAAAGAGATTTAATTGACTGTGCACGCTTGAAAGCATGTATTTCATGCACCAGCTCTGTCTCTCTCTCTCATTACTTTTTTAATATTTCGTTACGTATGTTGTATATTATGAAATATTGTATTGGAGGAAAAGATATTTTGAGATTGTAACAAAATTTAATTACAAATTTTTATGAAATCGATTTAATTTGCATTCCAATCTAGATACACATCAGAGTCCGAATTGTTTCGGGATGATAATTCAAAGGCTCATTAAAATTTTACCACATTATAGTTTTGCTGTTTACAAATTTTGAAGGAAAATTATAAATTTTACTTTAAAATCGCAATTTTCTTTTAATTACATTTTAATTATGATTAATTCATCCACAAAAGGAAAGTTTGCGTTGCACTTACAATAAAAGTTTAATAATAATAATTCGTATAATACTTTTGTAATAATACAAAAATTGTCTTTTGTATCCACCCTTAAAAAAACCGTGTAAGAGGACGTTTATTAACGCTTTTCCGCGGTTCTATTAACGCTTTTTTTTTGCTTTTTTTATTTATATATTTTATATAACTTCTCAAACATTGATAAGTCTTTTAATTGATAAATCTTATTTAAAAAATAAGTTTTTTCTATAAAATATTGCTCTACTTTCTTTTATTGATGAATAATAAAATGAAGACGAAAAATAGGCTAACTTCCAAGGATTGATTTTACCCTATCAATGTAAATACGAGTACCGAAAAAAAGCTTCTTACGTATTAGAAGACATCCTCTATGTATTGCCTAAGTTTCATAATTTTTTTATTTCCAAGTTGAGAATCTTTCGTTGTAAAAAAAATATCAGCATATTGCACATTTTATAAACTCGAATTATGCTGATGTTTGATAACACTTTTGTTGGTCTTCAACCGTAATAATGTGAATGATAGTCGACACATTCGTTTCGTATTTCGCGCATATTTCACATTCAAATGAAAATATCGCATGTGAATAAATATTAAAAGATATGATCATTATTATCTTATCATGATTATTTTAAAATTTAATGAAAATGTTACTGGATAATTTGCAATTTACAACTTTAATTAACCGTATCTCTCGATAAACTGCAATTAATTACATCATTAGTTAAATCCAATATAAATGAATTAAATAATATTTTTTCTGCTTACTAATTTTTTTAACAATTAAAAATAATTGAAAAATAATATATTGTTTATAAAAAACAATATTTTTCAATTCATTTTTCTCATTTATTAATTAGAATACTTATAGAGAAATTCATTACGCTATGTGTACGCGTATCAATGTATTTAGAAATAAGAATCATACATATTTACAAATTAATAATAAATATGTCTTTAATATATATATATAAATGAATAAAAATTACTTAATTTTAATCTAACGAAAAAATTAAAACTATATTTTCAATAACACATTTTCAATAATAACTAAATTGCTTCTAATAGAATGTGCAACAAACAAATTTAGAAATTCAACTACATTGGCAAAAGTTTCATTTTTTGTATTCTATTGCTTCAAACTTTATGTGAATTTATTCACTTTAACTTTCATTGTTTAATTATGAAAAAAATTACATAATTTTAATTAAATTTATATATGCGTTTTTTCAATTTTTACTTGTAGGAAAACTTTGTTTTTTATTTCCTTAATGAAAATTATATGCTTACAATTTAAAATTAAAATTATCTTTGGTAATACATTATTGTAACTACCTGTGTATTGAAAATGCCGATGTATTGTTGAACAGTTTTTGCAATCAACATATTCGACAGTAATTAGTCGTCAATCGACAGTTGTTTACGAATCACGTAATATTGGATTGTGTTCTGAAAGTCAGAAGTGTCGAACATCAAACGACTGTTACAACGCTAAATTAACGTATGTGATTGTGATTTTCGATACTCGTAATCTATGTTTACTCCAGTATTACTATTTAATTATTCCAAGTATTCCCTGATGTGTAGTTTTTATCAGAAATAATTATCGCGCCATTAATCAGAAACGTTGAATCTCACAATCAGTCGAGCGAATAACTTTGCAATTATCGTTTTATTAACGAACTATTATCTATTAGAAATGCCGAATAAAGTTCCGCGCACTCGACAAATTTCACGCCACATTTATATGATTGAAAAAGTACGCGTATAAATAAAATATCGATGTACACTAACTTTAAAAAATGCCGGGAATGCTGAATCGAGATAAGCGTTAATTGACGTGATCACAACTAATTGTTTCCTCGTACTAACAGTATTCTCGTGAAAATCATCTTTTTCAATAAATACTAATTAAGCAATAACAAGGCAATGAAGCCCGTAGCTGATAAATGCATTTATTTTATGTATGCCCGAATAATACAAGTTTGCTTGATATTTGATATTGCTGCGCTTTATCATTTTCAAAGAAAATAAGAAAATATGTCAATATGATAAAACAATAGAGGATTTGGTACATTAAATTAAACCATGCAAACATATAATTAATAAGGAATTATATAAATGGTAAATTTATGCCAATCTGCTTTAATTTCACATTTTATAAATTTAATATTGTATTTGATTGTAGTATTGATTTAATAATTATATGTATATTTATTTTCTTAATGCGTTAATAACTTTTATGTATAATACTAGCTGGTTACCCGGGGTTCGCCCCGGAGGACATATGTAATAAGACACGCAAATAGATGATAGCGCATATTTATATTTAACGCCAATAGATTTCCGCATCATCCTTTTCTCTCTCTCTCTCTCTCTCTCTCTCTCTCTCTCTCTCTCTCTCTCTCTCTCTCTCTCTCTCTCTCTCTCTCTCTCTCTCTGCATTTCACGCTGCACAAGCTATTAAACTTGTATCCACACTGATCAGGCCCTTGTAATACTTTATAGCACTCCCCAGAAAATTCTACCCCTACTTCATATAGAATTCTTTGAAATTCGGTCAATTATTTCCGGAAAAATTGGAAAAATTTCGGAACCGTTTTCCAAAATACAATTCATTAAGATTCGATCAATTATTTCCCGAAAACTTGGAAAAATTTCTGATACCTGTTTCCAAAAAATCGGTAACCAAAAATTATACACTTTATAGCAAAATTCCCCGGAAAATTCTACCCCTGTTTCATATACAATTCATTAAGATTCGGTCAATTATTTCCCGAAAAATTAGAAAAACCGGTTTCCAAAAAATAGATAACGAAAAACTATACACTCTATAGCACTCCCCGGAAAATTCTACCCCTATTTTATACGGTTTTATTACAAATTCGGTCTAATAGTTTTTAAGTTAAAAACAGCCATACATACACCACCCGTAACAATTTTATCTAATAGTACACATTTAAACAACATAAATCTTAATTTAAATTATTAAGATTAATGTTAATAAAAAATTGATTTTGTATTTGTTTGAGTAGAAAAAGTGCATAATATATAAAAATGACACATGATATAAGATACCTAACTTAAAATAATGTTCTCTTTTAAGAAAATATTTGTTTAAATAATATGTGGCATTAGATTGCGTTTAGCTATAACACATAACAGCGTAATAAGACGATAAAACATTAACTGGTGAGTCAATTTATTCATTATACATGCATAACTGGATTTATTGTAACAGTAATAGTTACGAAGATTTTATTATTATCATCTTATAAATTATAGTTTTCCGGTAAACATCATTCAAGGTTGATTGTTCTTTTCTTTTCGACATCTGCGTATGAAAAGAAACAGAAAATCTATCATGTTTATTGTTTATAAAATAGCTCTGTGATACGCCTCGTTATTGCTGGGATAAACTTTTACAAATTTTTTTTGGTTATGTATGATGATAACGCAGATGATAACGCTGAAAACGCGCGCAATTACTCTACTTCGTATTGATGTTTCATCGCATTACTATCTACAACGTTCTTAGTGTTCTTACGAAAGTCAGATAATTAGACAAACATATATATTTAACAAGGAAAAGATGCAAAAAGACGTGCGAAAATTTTACCTGTTCTCTCACTCGGATCTGCCCAGTGTACCACGTCAGCAACATCATCTTCAGCACGAGCACGCACGACCACCAAGCGTATATAGACCACCATAGCTCGTCTTTCGTCTCGTTTGCAGTCGCGTTCGCTAGCATTGTCCCTGGCGCGACCTTATCTGCTTAACGTTCTCTCCGCGTTCACGGCGAAAGCCGACGCGTTACTGGCTATGTATCTACTGAATCTACTCTTGTCTCTTGTCTGAACTGGTGAGGGCTATTAGCAAGTCAAATGCATGAAACGGTGAGGGGTAATCTGATGCGCGAGGTAGTCGAGCGGGAAGGTTTAAACATGAGCATTTACATCGCGAGACCCGTGACTTTAAATTAAAGTAATACAGTAATACATGGATTGATTGTAAAATATGTGATTTGCTATTAGCTGCAACGTTATATCGACAAAAATAGATATATAGCCTTATTTAATAAAAACATAGATAAGTCTGAAAAGTTTGAATCTTGAAAAAGCCATATGGTCTTGAGGAGAAATTTTTTAATCTAAGATTTTCAACGATTTTTATATCAAAAGACAACGAAGATACTTAGATCACGAAAAATGATAGGAAAGACACCTAAGAGAAATTATGGTTTCCACGAAAGAAACTTTTGTATCTTAACTGAATAGCATAACCATGCATTGCGGTAATTTTATTTGTATTTCTATGGAATGGAGAATTTTTTCGCGAATTTAAAACCTCACATATTTACTTATATTTGAATAAATGTAAATATAGGAATGTTGAAATATTTATTAAATTTATTATTGTACGATACTATAGTATTTCTAAACCTTTAACATTTGTTGTTACAATCTGTCACTAAAAATTTGCAAACTGAAATTGTTTAAATAGATTGTATTATTATTGTTTACACAAAGTTTTATTGCAATTGCAACAATATTGTACAATAAATAGATGAGTTAGTTTCTTACATTTTTTTTGTGAAATTCATACAACTGAATAATCTCACGCGTAAATATCAATTCATATTAATATACACTATTCCGGCTTTATTAAGATTCATGAAAGTTCGATTGTGAAGTTATTGTTTCACTTTGCCATAATGTTCTTTTGCCATTTTCAAAACAAGGAACAAATCATCAAGGGAATTATTATCAAGGGAATTCTCTTATATATACGAACTATAAACGCCATTGCGCGATATTACTTTTCTTTATGTTCGACATTCTCGATACCCAGATCAGATCATTTCCGAGAAAAAAATCTGTGGCGACGATATTCGTTTCCTTCCACCACTCCTCTTGGAACTTGACAGTGAGATTTCGATTAACGGAATCGGCCATCTGCCGAAGTCCGCCAGACGGATTGAAAAAAAAGTCTAATGGGAACGGCGTCAATTCCGCCATTACTGCCCATAATGGATTCTGGCTATTCCTACGTTTCTTTGATCCCAAAATTTCTTCGTCCAAATACTCGAACAAACCTTCCACGGTTTGCTGATTGCCCCATACCTGCGTCAAAGGCGGCCACAACCAATCGTATTCTGAATTTAAAGGAATTTAACGGAAATTATTATAAACGATTACTAGCTAGAAGGTTTTAAAGAATTTTAACGAATTAAACTTGCAAATTGTAAGATGACGAATAAATTGGTAGATATTGACAAATTAAAAAAAATTGCAAAACAAGAAAGATGTTTTACCGTTTACTGTGTGCTTGTCACCATAACAAATAATTAATCTTTTGCCGCCGGTCCAAATATCATTTAATGTCGGCCCTAGACCTTCGATTCCTCTGTCCGGCTTCAGGATTAAGTTTTCGAATTCTCGATGTAAAATAGTTAGCAACTTCTTATGCCTATTTGGCCTACCTTCGAAGCCCACAGGAAATCTGTTTATTATAATTCTTACGTTAATTTATTATTACAGAATTTGAATATATTTTGGAGTATACTTATTAAGTTATTAATAACTTTTTTGTGACAAATAACGCTTAATATGGCAACACATATTCAAACATATAAGAGAAATGTTTTTTACTTTTTAATACATTAATGAATGTTAAAAGTTAATTAAAATTAATTGACTGAGTTAGTAATTAATTATGTTATATATTTTGCAATTCTCTCGTAATGTAATTTTTTTGCGTTTTTCCGACTTTTACGGCCATTAACACGAATTTAATTTTCAATAAATGCGTGAATTTGAAATGTACAACGCTATATTGGATATAGCGCGACTCACCTGTGAAAGTCCATAATGACAACTTCACCCCTCGCTACATCCAAAAAGTCTCTTACATCCTTTAAGATCTCCGAAAGAGGTGTAATGCGAATGACGTCGTGGTTTACCCAGAATCTATTGATATGATTCCCGTCCTCGTCAAGTGCGGTGCCATTCGGTATCGATGGATAATATCCAACTCTGATATCCAGATATCTTATACCGTGCACCAGCTGCGTCCAAACGTCACGATCTTGTGTCAGCAAATACCGCTGAAAAGCATCCCGGCGCGTCAGATCACCGTGCTTGTAACAGCCAGAATTGTGTGTCCCAGGTATCATCAAGCTGCCGATAGGTAGCATGCCAATTTCCCTCCTTTAACAATACAAAGAAACATTGTGTATTGACAACAGTCAATTGCTATAAAAAATTGCTTATGAATATTCCCGGTCCGTCAGATTTGTAATAGTAAAAAATAATTGCAAACAATACGTTTATGTTACACGTGTAGTATTAAAGACTATTTGTATCACAGATCTTTCGCAATTTTTTGAATCTTCATAAGTATCGTCTGACATTTCTGCCGCTTGATTTATTCTTTTTGTAACATACTTATATGAATGTTTTAAAATGTTTTGGAGTTAAGAGGGTAAATTATTTTCGAATTAAAAGTGATACTTTAATTCGGAGTTTTAAAGACGTGTAAAAAAAATAGTACCTCAAATCGTACATCCAAGTCGGCCAAATTTGCAGACAAGACATGGAAAACATGTGACCATCTTTGTAAAGGATTGCATAATAATCGAGACAGTGCGATCCCGGAAGAGTCGCCCCATCTTTTGTGTCCCACCCTCCTGGAAGCGGCGGACGACCCACCGTAATATTCGTCCTGTAATATCCCCGAGGACGTTGTAAGGAAGTCAAGATCAGTTCAGGCTTGATCATTTTGTCTGGAACAAATGGGAGCCGTGGTTGCGCCGACAAATTTTTCGGTATTCAAAGTTCGATAGTTTTACGGTGAGAAAATGTGATGAGGGATGGATGCGTTCGATTTCACGACGATTCATTCTGTAAGATAAATCGGATTGGAAACGATTCAAAACTATCGGGGGGATTCATTTCGAATGGATCAATGTTTTCAAATTGAATGCGATAGGCGGAAGAGAGAGACTTAGCGAACAAGTTTTAACGGAGGGGGGGGGGGACTCGAAGCGTTTCAATGCGCATAAGCTGGTGATCTGTACTAAGCAATCAATGAAACACGAACGCAAAATAAACTTTTAAACTTTGTTGATGGAATTTCTACATAAGAATAAATATATAGAAAACTTTTAAGTAAAACCTGCAGTTATTACAAATTACTGTCATGCCATATAATGTCTTGTGTTTTGTAATAAATCATAACGATAAATATTGTAATCTTGATATATGACAATACAATAATTAATATGTAAATAAAATCAAGAGACACGGTAGTGTCTCGCGCCAAGTACACGCGAAGCGAGACCGCACCGCACCGTGATAGAAGATACGCGTTAATTTTTCGAGTCTAACTGCTATCTCTGGCAGCGGAATACGGTACACAAGAAAATCAAACAAAATGTATTACTATGTGCTGCTAACGGGTCAGCAGTGAACACCTTGATCTGGGTATCTGAATATCTTGTGCCCGCCGGACAATCGAATTCCCAATTTACTTCTAATTCGGCATCGACCACCTTATCGCTCGCGGCGATTGGTCTCCACAAAGAGGAAACCGTGACCCACACTTTTCCGCACTGCCCCGCCAATGCTGAAAGCAAAAACAGAAAGATAAATTGAGAAATAGAATAAAATAATTAATAGAAAAAGGAACATATTTATATCTTAAATCTTCATGCCAGAAAAATTAGTTATTCGCGCTTTTCAAATTACACATAGAAAGAACGGTTTTACTGAAGTATTTAAAAATTTAGCTAGTTTCAGATCTGAAAATAATTTTACCATAGTTAATAATTATATAGAGCGTTCAAGCAAGACGATAATGCTGTAAAAAATTTTGACATTCTAGCAATCAGCTTGAGCTTCTGCGTAATTATTTTTAAATTCCAACAAAATTATTTTCAGATCTGTATCTATATCTCTAATCTAGACAAATTTTTACATCAGCAAAACCGTTTTTTACGTTTGATTTTACCAGAACATTATAATTTATACTAATTGCAAGTATATATCGCTTTTAGTAAAAAAGAAAAAAAATACATACAAATATGCAGAAATGCAAAATTATGTAAATATCAGCAATATTTATCTTCATATTTTTTTACACTTTTTGTATTTGAACGAAATGTTTGAACGAAAATTAGTGTATTAACTGCCCCAGTACTGTAAAAAAATATTTGCTTTTTATTCGTATATTTACATAACGTAACGATTTTCTTTCGATAATATTCAGTTTTTTTTTCAGATTATTTAAAAATATTTTCTTTAAACATGTTATTTTGCATTTCCAGCAAAATAATAAAAATTGTGCTAAAAAAACCTTGCGTAACCTAAACGCAGTAGTTTAAATTCTCACCAACGTCGCAGAAGACATGGAGAATCAGCACAATAATTCCCTTCAGCATGATTGAAACGATGAGATTTCGTTCAAAATTATTTATCTACAGTCTCCAATCTTCCGATGTCAGCAAATATTGTGCAATCGTATTTCAGTCAAACAGTTTCTGATTTCTTCGAGCATAACGGATACAAAAGTCTTCAGGTTGTCTGAAATTCACAACTTGTTCACGCAACAATGTTGCCTTCATTAAATAATAACAAATATATATAAATCTTCACTTTTATAGAGTCAAGAATATTTTCTACATAAACGGTGCGTCAAGGATTGTAAAGAAAACAATAAAAGATACAGAAATGTTGAAAAAACTTTCGTAGGAAAATATATCGAGCTTCATTTTTTTTGTACTTTTGGCTGAAGTTTAAGCAGCAGTGAAATTTTTTATCAGATGTATCTACGTATTATTAGTAAAACCGCCACATTTTCATCGAAAAGTACCAAAAATTCGTCCCGTTTTCTCTGCGAGCGAATAATTACCCTTTATACAAGCGCCGTGTAGTTTTAGAAATATAATCCCCCGCGTTCGGTAACGCGCGATGACGACCGGTGTTTACGATTACGATCTACGTTTGACTTCCGTCACGCGCAAGAGAATCTCTGTCAAACATTATCGTCACATCGATAAACTCACGGAAACGCCGCGCGGAATGGAAATCGTACGGAAAACGAATTCAGATGCCGACTGCTAACGACGCACACGCAGTGATCCTCAGCTGAGTCAGCCCGACAACCGAACGATAGGCAGTCGAACGAACTACTATCCGGTAACCGGAGTAGTCTAATGTAGAACCCGCTTATGGGACGTTCAAGTACATTGTGCTTCCATCCTTCCGTCACTTCCTCGGACGCGTCAATTGAACGCGAGGAGGGAACCCAGTTACTCGTTGGTTTTCCTTCTCTCTTCGCCCTATACGTCCGCCTCTCCATCACCATTGACTATCGGCTACGTGCGGCTACACTCGGGGTCGGACCCGGCCCGGCCTGTTAAATACCATTTCCTGCATACGCCGTCGCGGAATATATAGTTTCGAGGGAGAACCGGCGCGATGGATGCGAACTCGACCGACCGATCGGTGGAAGTTGGTAGAACGGATTCAGTTTCTACATTGAATTATCGCCCTCGTGCATCGTGCGCAGAGGGGACACTGCACGTCAGGAGGGAACGCGTCGTGAGAGCAAAACAGATTAATCGTTACGTATAGATCGGGGCTGCAGATCGCGATTTATCGATGACACTTTAGGGCATTTTATGGTACGTAGGACTACATTTTGTTGGGCTAGATCGCGATCGTGGGTACGTTACAAATATCGTTTGTATGTTGGCTCCGCGCCGCAATACAACGATGAATAATTTGTAAACGTTACTCATAGAATTTATTCGATGAAGATATCAAGAAGATATGAGAAGCTATACCGCATCTCACGCCAAATTTACGCGCAGCGAAGTCGCGTAAATGTATAACGTTGGTGAGACACACAGGATGATTCAACCTTTTATCTTTAAAAATACATAATTCTGACTAAATTCTGAAACAACTTTTCATCTTGCAAAACTTTGTCCGGGGAAGAAAAAAAAAACATAATTGCTCATAATTTAAAGTAAATTGTTTTCTTTACATCAATTACATCAATTGATTCATCTCGTTATTCTGTACATAAAAATATTAGATAAAAAGATGTATGGTATGTAAAAAAAATGAATAGTTTACGAAATATTTTATATTTTATGTAAAAGCATAATGTCGGGATAAAGTATAAAATATCTCGTGAAATATTTCTTTTTTGAGCGCCTAATCCTAATACTTTTATACACAGAATGTCCAAAAGAATCTGATGTTTATGCAAAAAATCTATTAAAGAAAAAAGTTCAATTGCATTTCCGGTGCATCGTTGCACTTACGAAAAATCAATAGAAAATACACATTATTATTATCATTCAACTTTTGAGTGCACCATTTTTTAAAGATTTGATATCGAAAACTAGCACCAACTTATAATTCAGTAAAATCTAATATGGTTATTGTACCTGTATCTGTATCATTTGTATGTACATTACTCTTATATACTATAGTGAGTAAATTATTTATTATTTGAAAAAAAATTTGTTATAAAAAACTGGCGCTAACATATAGTCGTCAATAAAATATTATGATTGTATTTGTGTACTATACAATTGCATTATCTAGCCGCGGATTTCATTACAAATTTTAAATTGTTTAAAGCGTTTTTAAGATAAAACTGTCATACTTGGCGCGTATTACTCGGTTCGCATTAATAATTTAAAATTTGTAGTAAAATTTGTGGCCAAATAGTTATAATTCAGTTAGCAATTGTGTAATACACAAGTACAATCATTCGATTATATATTAGTGTCAACTTTTTATATCGAATGTTTTATACAAATGATGAAACGATCTACTCGTGTAAGAGTAATGTACATATAGATACGAGTATAATAAAATATTAATACATAGTATATACATATATGTATATAGACACAAATAATTATATTAGGTTTTATTGATATTATTAAATTGATACTTAAATTGATACTGAATTGATATTGATACCGATTTTACTGAATCATAAGTTGGCTAGTTTCTGATAGCACATTTTTTTGTACAAATGAAATGATTTAGTGTGTTTAGTACAACGATGGCGCGTGTACTTGGCGCCATCTCCTTACTTTAGTTACTTTCAATAACAGAAATTTTTTACGAGCTCTTATTAAAGAACTTTTAAAGATAGTTATACTTTTGATTGATTATACTTGTACTTCTTTTATAGATTATGACATGGACATATATGATAGATGATAATACGGACTTTACTTAAACGTTGCTGGTCTGTGTGGGTCTCGAATGCAGGAATACGAATAAATGATCCATTAACCATCAAGCTCTTAATAGAACAGATATACAATTTATTTACAGTAGTCATATTTTTAAAAGATAACAGTACATGTTGCAGTATACGTGAATGCAAGAGCTTTGACCCATAAAACCTCGAATATTTTAATCGTATTCGCATAGACGGGGTCACAATTTAGAAAAATAAAAATAAATAAAATTTTAAAATATAATGTTTAACGTCAATATATCGATGGTATCAATAAAAATAAGTGCATTTTTGGGCATTAGACATTAAGTTATGATCATTTTATTTGTCAAATGTTTGAGAAAAGTATTGTAGATATTGTGTCATTTCGATTCTTGAGTCTGTAATATATTTATTTAATACTTTTTATATCGTATAATCGATATAAACAAAATATAATCAGGAAAGAAATTATTGGACAAATAATCTTCTCGAGAGAATATATAGTTTCGTAGTTAAAATGTCATTGGTACCATCGATATATTATGTATATATGTGCACACGACAAAAAAAATATGCCGCTGCAATCATCGGATACTATGCTATATTAAATAAATAACATTACCTTGGCAGAGTTATATTACAAAACTGAAGACATAGGTACAATATATATACTTTACGCGTATCAACTTACAGTAACATTGTTCTTATCGTGATGTTCTAATCTGACAATTATAGTACATGAAGGATATTAATACGATTTGATTCGTTGAGGTAGATAATTTAATCAGTCTATGAAGCTGCCTTGTCGGTCGGTCAATTGTTTATTGATGAGTTTCCGTTCCGACGTTACGTAAAAGAATCAGTCCTATTTGCAACATTGGAAGATCCTTACAGTCTTTCATGTATGACTGAGTTTTACGCTGATTCTGTTCTAAATGACACGGCAAACTGAATCTATATGACGTGATGAACACAAAGATGTGTTTAATAAAGAAAAGGATCTTTTTACAAAAGACAATCAAAGGACAATCGAAATGAAAAGAATTGCATTCGAACAGATATATGAAGTTAGGGAGGGTTCTGCCTTTCGCCCGATTTCTAATTTTGGCGACAAACTCTGCGCAATGAACGTATACGAATTAATTCGTAAAACATACTTACATGATTGGTTATTTTACCTATAAATTATAATAAATTAAGATATTCGTGTAGTCGTACAATTACAATGAAATATACACTTTCTACACGCCAGAACTCTCTTGTTTTCCCCTGTCCGTCAGCGAAAATGCCAATCGAAATTTCCACTCTCTGGGCTTTCTCGTCTTTTCAGCGAAGCGAGTCCTGCAAACGCACCATAAGAGGCATCTCTATGAAATTATGTACATCCATTTTGGTTAAACGCGTTATATTTGGTCAATAACGCGTAACGCGTTTCTATTCAAGCATACTTCGTACGTTAAATTGTTGCCGTTAAATGAAAAAAAAATTATATATTTTATATGTTATATGAGCGGAGCTAATAATTCATTGATTTGATCAATTGGCAGTCTCCGGTTTAAATCAATAATATGCAAAGATATACAACGCGAAGATATATGCAAAATTGTTATCAAATTAAAAAAATATATTTTAAGCTTGATTTGGTATGTCATCATGTTGCATAATTACATATCTTTGTATAACTATAATTATATAATTTATTATTAAATACTATATATAATAATACAATATTATTATATATAATATTATAATATTATATATAATTATATAATTATGCATCTTATTTTATATAAAATTATCTAAATTCACGTTATTAGTATTATAGAGTTGTTTGTACTACGCGAACATTAAAAATTTACTTTGTTAGAAGTATTGATTATTTTATAGAAGTATAGAGATATCTATACTTTCAATATTTTAATAGATTTGTATTACTTATAATTTCTACCAGCAATATATCTTCTCTAATTTAAGTACTGTAACATTAGTACCGGTGGATACAGCTGATACGAACCGTTTCACATTACTTGAAACGTAATATTTGAAATTGTACGTAAATATTGAGCTCTGACTCTAGGACGTGCCAACGGAGAGATTGCTAAAACAAGCAGGAGAACTCTGCATAAACGTTACGACAGAAAATGTCTTGCTAGTTCGCGCGTTGTGTCAGAAGATTCAGCAATTCATTGTGATCCATACTATTCAATGTATGTATATCGATGCCGAGGGCATTCGCGACACTTTTCATGTCTAGACCAAAGCTCTTGAGCAGTTCAATGAAGTCCATTTCCTCGCCCGTAAAGGGATTATGCAGCTTGGGGCAGCTATGGTTACATTGCGGCCAAGTGCAGCGCTCTATCATACGGAAATGGCAGTTCTTGACGCACTTCCGTTTGAACGACGGTATCACCGATCGCTGCGGCCTGATGCCGTTAAATATAGCCGTATGGTTGTTGCCGTTAACTTGTTTGCCGCCCTTGCGACGACCTGAAAAAAAAAAAAATGCATAAACTTCGAATAATCGTCGTCAATACAAACCATGTGAAAAAAGGTCAATTATTTTTTAAAATTTATTAATAAATGTTAAAAATTAAATATTATCGCGAAATCAAATGCAGCGCTAAATGAGTTTTCGGTCAATCTATTCTTATAAAAATTATATGAAGCAGCTTGGAACTATTCAAAGAATGTCGACTGTTATTGAGCAAGGTTCAAAACATGTTTGCGCATTGCTAAACCGTACCGGCGTTCTTTCTCCGCTGGTGTTTCTCTTTTTTCATTCTCTCCTCTTTACTTCTCTCTCTCTCCTTTCTGTCTCTCCTTCTGCTTTTATGTTTCCTCTTTCGCCTCTTCTTATTCTCCTGCTCTTGAATCGAACCGGAGACCGGCTTTCTTTCCTGCATTTTGCCAACGGCGGACAATCGTGCTTTTTGCATTTCCGTAGAGGAGCCAACTCTGCTTTTTCCGTCCTCGATCGCGGTACCATTTCCCTTTCTGATACCAGAACGCAGTAGCTTTTTTAGCGACTTTCCGCACGGTTGATTGGTCTCGATTTGCGAGTGAGTACTGTAGCAGAACGAAAAACATTATCTCCTCGAGGCCTCGAAGCGTCATTGATCTCGAGCGTCATTGATTTATTTACCGGGATGAATCCGACTCTACACTCTGACAAATATTTTCTCGGCAAACAACGCGGTGCAACGACGAATATATTTTCAATCGGCGGGGTTCATGCAACAACAAATATCATTCGACTACTTACTTGTTGTGTTCGTTGCTACGATAATTCCCGACCGGCATTTGATCCCAACAGAACAATGCCTGGGCGAAGGAAACCTCGTCTATTTTAATCATCTTCCAATCCCTTTTCGTCAGGACGCTGTGACTAATGCAACTCGGGGCAAAGACCGCGGTAACATTTTCAAACGTCTGCCGAAGACTGTCGCCCATTTTATGTATGTAGTCCCATTGCTGTCTCGTTACTGGCGCGGCGACGTTGTAGGCTTTCATTTGTGCCTCGTCGAATATCCATTGGAAGACGAACAACGGTGCTGAGATGTTAAATAAAAGAGTTTAAACTTTCTTCGAAACATAGCAATTTTAGATACTATACTTAAATTTTCATGATACGAGATGAACTCACCGGACAAAGTTGGATAAAGTCGATATCCAAAGAAACACTTCCACGGTTCGTTAGGATATCTAACTACGCAATTACGTGGCATCCGAGAGTTCCATAATTCCATTCCTTTTTGTATCGCATCGACCGGCGACAGGCCGTTCGGAGAGTAAGGCGCTCTATCGAGGAACCATCCGGAATCCGATACACCACGTATAGCAACGTGTCTCAAGCCTGCGCGAATAGATAAGTCTTATATTTCATAACCGAACTATATACTGTCGGTGACTAAAGAATACCAAAATGCTTATGCTAGTAAGATATATTACATGCTGAAAGAATAAAATAAATTGAGAAACTCAAATATAGAACAGGAATATTAATCTGTTTTAAATATTCTACAATATTTTATAAACGATTCTGTTTCATACAATTTTAAAACAGAAATTATATATACTATATATAGCATTACGAAAAATCTATATTTAAACTCATAGGTATTAAAAAGAATGGCATATGAGAAAGCTTGGTCTTGTGTCAGTGTTAATGAGAGATATTATTGAGGAGACTAATTAAAATGTGATTCTACGCTTGAACAGCAGTATTAACGATAGATATAAATAATTGATAATAACTATATCATTATCGATGCTGATTCGCCTGACATAATTGGATTGTCAAATGAGAAACGTATATTACCATGAAAATTGCGGCAATTATCAATAATGACGACGGGAGTTGTTTAATTGGGGCGCAATAATTGGGGGCGATAATTGATAAATCGTGCGACGTACCCAATTCATGATGTATCAGATTGTGAACGCGATTCAAATTCAGCATAACGCCGGTGCCGCCCGCGCTGCTACCGGCTAAAAGAAAGGCGCTCGCGTTTTCGAGGCCAAGGGGAACCAAGTCCCGGATGATCTGGACCACGATCTCTGCCCCCATGAAGGAAAACATGTCGTTCGGCGACCTGAAGGCCCTAGTGCCGCTCCAGCTGTCGCTCGTGCAATAAGGAACGAAACTGTGGGACGACAACAACGGCGTATCGTTACGTAAAGACGGTGCATTAGCGACGCGCGAGGTCGACCGTACGACAGATAGACAATACCTACACGTGATTCGTACCCCAAAAGAATGGATTCTCGTCGGGATTCGGCGAGAGCATCCCGCCCACTGAAAAAAAAATCGGAAATATTTTTATTTCGGCAATCAGTGGCAATATCAAGCAACGTGCATATATGCTGGTCGAGGATCACCTGTTGCCTTGCAGCTACAGATATTGGAGAACAAATTTAAAAAGGCATTGGTAATTACTGCATGTTAAAACTTGCAGAATTTTGACGAAATTGGATCTTTGCAATTATGAATAAAAGCCACAATTTTTCGATTAATAATTGAATCTTTCCTGACCGAGATTAATTTTCTGAATTATCAAGAAATATTTAATGATGATAAAATTAATAACAGATTATTAATTAACAAATTAAATTATATAATAGAAGCAATATCCAATAATGATTGGATATATGCTTTGTATATAAATTCGTACATTAATATCGCGATATAAAGGTTCAGAAAGTCTTCTCTGATACGCATATATGAGTTGGGTAAAAAAATGTGATTTATATCGTCGTTGCGCGGCGCAATAAATACCATTCGTGCATAATAAAGCTCATATGTGTTGATCCGCATCGCATAACATGTATTATTTAAAACGATGCGAGGAGCAATGCGAGCGTTCAAAAGCGCGCGCGCGTCCACGGAAGATCACCACGAAATTAATTTATGACGCGGCGCGAGAGTTTCGGCGCTTGGATGCACGAGCGGAAAATCGTTTTCGTTCCGCGCGACGTATAATTATAAACGATCGGGAGGACCCACCGTCGCGTGTCTCGGGCCACTGGGTTGACGTCATCAGATGCCGCATCCGCATCCACCTGGTCCTACAGCTCTTTTGGTCGTAGCAGTACCAGCCGCCCTCCAGGTACATGATCCACCGCCTGGAACCGTGGGACTTTCGTAGGTAGAAACCGGCCTGCGATCCATCGTTGCAGGTGATCGATCTGTTGCTTAGATACACCCTCTTCAGGGCCCGCTGGTCGTCCAGCCCGTATTTCCCCAAGTAGCTCATCACCTTCCTTATCGTGTTGCTCTGATACTCCTCCGGCGAGCCCAAGGAGACCGAGGAAACGGAGACCGTATTTGTTGGCTTGTCCTCGGCGATTATTGTCAGGATCAACGCCGCCAAGTACGGCATAATCTGAAATACGCGAAATGAAACCTTGATAACTCGAATCTCGACACATCACGTTTGTCTATCCTATAATATATTCTATCAAAAATTTCAATTGGCTAAATTCCTTATTGCAAAATAAATCTTACAGATATTTTATAAATATTTTAATTTCAATATAATAGATATAAAATGTTACAATGTTCTGATAATTAATGTCTTCAAATTCGACTTTCGAGCGTGCACTCTTCCTCGCTTCTTTTTTTATGGTTTTTATGAACATATCGGCGATCAGGCCAACACATTACACGGCCACCATGTAACAAATGAGCAAGTGATGAGGAAATAATTTAAAAAACGACGATAACGGAGAGGACGACGAGCTACATGGCGCCACTCTCTCCTTCTCTATCTCGCATCCGGCTACCATATCCATCGGTGGCTCGTTTTACCGCAACAACGTCCCTCGGCCTCCTGCCCCTCTTTCACGAAAACGACTACTTAGGATCAAGTTCCAGCATCCAGGACGGTAGCCGGCGGCGGAAACACCTCGGAAACAGAAGCTCGGTCTCGATCTCGGTCTGAGATGAAAGCCTTGCCGCCAACACTTGCGGCTGGTAGGAAGGAGAAACATTGTTGCGACGCAATTATGATCGGGCATAATGGGCCGCAAACGGCGGATTGGGTTCCGCTCCGTACGGAGCAATGGGTACAAAAAGAAGAGGAGGCCTCACCTCTCTCGCCTTTCCTTTCGCATTGCGTCGTAGCCGCGAAAGAAACGCACTGCGCGATGTCATAATTCAGCCGCAATCGCCGATTGTTGGCCGTGGGGCTTTCTCGTAGTTTACGCGAAACGCGGATGTGCCTAATTCATGATTGCATACCGTAGTTCTTGATATTGCCGTACGGTGTACATCCGCGCATTTTTCGATAAAAATTAAAGAATTTCTTACATTCGTAACCTTGAAAAACTGAATGAAATTCCTTTATCTATATAAACGCTTTAATTAGTTTAAAATTTTTAAGATTTTTAATTGATAATTGGATTTCAAGCAACAGAAAGCTTACTCGAGCAGATTAAGATACATAAATAAAGCTTTAAAGATACATAAATAAAGATAATAAATATATTTTTATTTTGTTTAATTTAAATTAAATTTTAACAAAATTTTTAAATTGTAATTCAATTACAAAAAGTGTTAAGAAATTACGATAGCATATCACGAAGTAACAGACTAATATCACGAAGCTAATTTTTGTTAAATGTCAAATGAGATCATTTCTTTTCTACTTTTTATGATTATTTTTTAGATAGTTCTAACGTTAGATAGATTTATTTGTTTTTTCATTTAACCCAAATTACTTTTACAGAAAGACAATTATCTGTTCGTCATGTAACTTCTTAGACAGGTCAACGAAAAACTTCTCTAAATTATAGCCTAGATTTTCATCAATCCATAGAAAATCGCCGGAGAAGTTTAGCTCAGTTTCGAAATATCAGCGTGACGCGACAATCCGGGTTTCTTAAAAAATTAAGGACGACCGAGCGGAAAACGTTTCATGGTTCGCCGACGTTAAGTACCTGGGGTATGCACCAACCCCTCTATTACCGTAAAACTTAAAGCTGACCGAAAGTGGCATGTCTCCCTCTCGTCGAGTGCCTTTCGCGTAACCACAAATTATCGGGAAAGCGTAGCGACGGACTTGCAGCGATTTCGAGAATCCGCATCGAATCGAAACTTTCGGGGAGGTCATAAATAAAGTAGACGACTCGAACGGGGGTGCTTCCACTCTGCGCTTAACCGCTTTATTATGCCGTAAATCAATTCGTTGGGGTGTCGGGCCTGGCTGGCGGAGGGGTAGTTTTATGTTATGCTCTGAGCGCGGCTATTCAAGAGCTATTGAAAAAGAGAAGGCTGTAAAACCGCTTTTGAACAAAGTTCGGCAACGATATCATAACGCAAACGTTTTTACTTTTTAATATATGTATCATTTATATCGATCTTTTTAAATTTATGCGTCCTTTTTGATAATTCACATTTTTCAATTAGAAATAAGATTGAATGACAAACTATTGATAAATTGATTATTTTTTTATTTATAATTTTAGTACTCTTTTTTATAAATATAAGTAGATAAATAACAACATAGATAAATAAATAAAAATTTATAAAACATACTGCTGTACATTTTGAAGAATAGAGGCAAAAATGGTGGAAATTTCCTCTTTGATTTTTATTATTTATTAAATTTGATATCATACATATAAAATACTCTGATACATTGTCAGAAATGTACATATAAAATGCACGATAAGTAGAATATTAAACGACATCGTCAAACTGCAATTAAAAAGCATATACATATATCACAATAATTTATAGGTTACAAATTTTATTTTATATTACAAGTTAAAGTCCCTTGCACAATAGGCAATAGCGATAGCGACAGCGACAGCGACAAAGTTACATCAGCTATCACTATCGCCTAATATTGTGCAAGGGGCTTAACATTTTATTTCTCCAAAATATTCGCATGCGTTCAATTTTTATCATCTATTCGAATCGTGTTAATTATGGTAGATTGATTTTTGGACGGTAAAAAATTTTCATTGACTTTGTCGTTCATTTAATTACTGTTTATAATTATATATATTTTTTAAATGCAATACAATGCAACCAAAAACGAGCTAAATATCATAGCATCTATTAAAATTTCAATCTCTATAGAAATACTTTTGCGTAATCTGAAGCTTTCTCTCTTAAAAAAACATGTACTCAAGGTATATTAAGAACTCTCTATCTCTCTCCCTCTGTTACTCTTTCTTTCTCTTTCTTTTTGCCGACTCCGTAGCCGGCGCATTAGAAGGTGTCCTGGGCGTGAAGGTGTCCGTCATAATTTGCCACCCGGCACATAATCCCCGTGACAAAGGCCGACAAAGTGACGGCTGTTACTTGGACCGGCGCGGCGGCGCACTGTATACTAGCTGCAGGGAATCCGGTAGCAAGGTAAAACGTTTAAAGATACCGTGCACCGCAGTCAAAGAGATGAATCACGCCGTAGATAAATGGCCGCGATCTGAACGGCTTTTTACGGCGAGGCGAGGCGCGGCGCGGCGCACTCATGCGAGCTCCGGGTATTCGCGCATCCATCGATATTTTATTATCGTTAGTGCACGTGATAAAGAGAAAGAGAGAAACATTCGTCGTTCTCCTCGACGAAGACATTTTCTCTTTCGTGATTTTTATCGGGGAGTTTATTTAGGATGCCTTAATATTTTAAAATGTATCTTTTTCTCCAATACTTCTCATCACATATGAATATAAGTATTTATATACTTTAACCCTTGATTTTGAATAAATTTTTCGAAGAAATATTATGGGATCTTTATCGATAGGAAAGTATACTGTATTAAGCATTAGATCTTATTGTAGATTGTGTAATTGATAGTAGATACAGTTGAAAAAATAATTTATTGGAAAATAATTATCTCTTTAAACGATATATTAGTTTTTTACGTTTAATCTTCTTCGTCGGTGAATGAAATTCATCGTATTTTTATTTAAATCTTCCTCTATCATGGTACATGTATTACAATTTTATTAAATAAAAGAGTCATACAAAAGTAGATTTAATTATCAGCGGAGAATAAAAAATATTTCCTATTGGAATTACTTTCAAGTTCGGTTCTTGCAATACTATAACAATACTCGGTTAGGCGGCTCGATATCGATGCGATTCATTTCATTCCATCCCAAATGAATAAAAGTTCTCCTTGAAATTTATACATGTGTGCGTGTGTGTGTGTATTTTTGCGCGCGCGCATATGTATTTTTTGAATTTTTGCACGGTTTAATGTGTACATGTTTTTCTTTTAAATTTCAATAAAAAATAAAATAATGTAGATTATTTGATTTTTCGTATTATTTGATTTTGATATATTCCTATCATGCAGGATTATAAAAAATGTTTCGTATAAACAGAATATTCAATTTTCAATGATACTACTAATGCGTATAATTACATACAATTGTAGAATATTATTTCGCTTAAATTTAAAGAATTAACTTACAATATATTCTACAAATATCATTCTCTATTTAATAATGTTTAATGTAACACGAAATAACTGAAATATGAATTCCTTTCTATTGATTTAAGATATATAAAGGCCATCGATCCCTTTTCGATCACTTTTTACATAAGTAAATGATCTCGAACTTTAGCATCGGAGCAGAAATGACGTTGAACGGCAATGTCCTGCTTTACGAGTCCGTCCTTCACAAAAGAAGCATTCGCTTCCGCGAGATTAAGGAGCTGGCTGATCCGCCTCCCCCGTCGCGAATTCATTTGTTCCACACCTGATTCCCTCTCGAGGTTGACTGACTCTCGTGGTTGGTGATGCGTGGCATTCCGTCGATGCGGCGTGTGCGAATGCACACGCATGGAATGAAGAAAGAAAGAGAGAGATATAGAGAAAGAGAGGCGCAATTTATTCATACTTTGGGACATGGATTCCCTGAGAGCATATAGAAAACCATATATAACTTTAGAAATATATAATGCATACATAATGTGTTGATAGATGTATTTAAATGTAGTACTGAAAATAAGATGAATATTTTGAGTATGTAGTACTTAATGATGAAATAATAATGGAGACAAGCAGGATTATACGCAAATACATTAATTGCCCGTGCATGTATGTGATTAAATTGAACTTTTCTACAAATCTCAATCGATTAATATGTGGAATTATATGTGCGTAATATGATAATTCTAAATCTATATAAAATTGTATAAATTATATATAAATCATACTATAACATATATGTCGATATACAATGTGTGCAATTTATATAAATGCTTCTCTATATATAGACGTACATATTTTTTTTACAACTTATGAAACATAATAAATTTCGATTTTACTTTATTCAATCGGGAAATGTAATTAAAATCCCAGATTTGGACAATACACATCAGATGCCTTTCTTCTGATTAATTGTAACACGTAACATGGCTGTAAGAATATGCGACGTGGAGAAAGAGAGAAAGAGGCAGAGAGAGAGAAAGAGAGAGAAACAGAGAGGGATGCATAAGGGAGACGAAAACAGGTTAAAAATAGCCAGAGAGTAGTCGGCATCTTTGAAAGAGGGCCGTGCGTCTTGCTGGCCGGCCTGAGAGTCGTTGATCGTTCGCATCGCGTTTCGTCGTCGTCTGGATGTTGATGATGATGGTGAGAGACCGTCTCGTTACCATTACGAGGGCCGTCCGGCCGGCTAACACGCACCGCAAACCACGCATTACCATAACCGCGCAGCGCGGCGCGGCGCAGCGGGGTTGTTGTTGCGGCGCGGCTCCTTCCTCGGGAAGGAGCAGGAGTTGGCGAAAGTAAGCGTCAGCTTTCGACGCGCTCTCGCGACTTAACAAGCGCGCGGTTCCGCGAGCGCGTGGGGAACTGGAGGGAGAGAAGAAGTTCTGCGAGCCCTGCGAGGGTGCTAGATTACGTTCCCTCGAATACCGCCCAAACCGGCGCGGCGGTTTCCACCCCCGCCTACCGGGCGAAACTTTTACGCGAAATTACTTTCAACGGTATTTCGTGCAATTTTCGTGGTATTTTGGAATACTTTAGGACGTGTTTAGATCTTATTAGAATTCCGAAAAAAGTGGAACCATCGATCACGCTCTCGTTGTATGAAATGTCATTTGTCTGCCTTACATGCCTTACATGCCTTCAGCGCGATTTATATTATAACGAATTATTCATCAATTTCAGCGACAATTCTAAAATTGATTTAATGACACGTTGTGCATATAATGAAAGGCCGCAGTTAAGTACAAAATGAATATTCATTATTTTTCATTATATCATCGATTTCATCAACTGGTCCCTCGTAATAGAGGATAATGTAGCGTGCAAATTGAATTAAATTAAAAACGTGCGCGCGATATCTCCCCACGTGAATATATATGTATCTCTCTGGAGAACAAAGCCGCCGTGATCTATTTCCGTTATTGTTAAAGTAGCTTATCACATACCAACGGAAACAACCACGATCATCATTCTGCAAAGTCGAAGATAAAAGAACGGTGTTTTATGCTTATGCATATTACATTTTCTTTCTCCTCTGCCACGGACCACAAATAGACGATACCTCGGATATCTCGGTATACAAAGTATATCGAACTCTCAAAGGAAATCATCCTTCGCTTCTTTGTATTTGGTTATGAATATTGGTATACAAGCGTGCGCCTTTTAGCATGGAAATTGACATCAATTTCCTTTCTCGGATTTCTTTTTTCTCGCTGTACTCTTACGGCAATACGTTATCATTCGTAAGCTGATATCGCAGACATCGAGGAATCGATCTTCACTATAGATCAGCTCCGAACTCGATATTTTTCGCACGGATGTGACGGCGCATTTGAAATCTTTCCGTGCCATTTTGTCGGCAGAAGATCAGTCTTCTTAACGGTGTGACAAAGCGTTCGGACGAGTCGAGATACGTATATACATTTAATCCCAGTTGAATCGTCCACGGAAATAGACGTTAAACAAACTTCGTTATTCTCCGGCTTAGCTTTGACTTAGCTGTGCATTTCTGCACCGATCAGGTGATTTTTTTTCCCCCCGACAAAAGCCCAAGTTCGTGATATTCTCTACATTCTTGCGATTACTTCTATACAACGTGCGTATGATATTTACTTGGGACTAAATACTTCTTTTCATTAATGTTTGTACAATCTTCCGAAAAATGCACGGTATTTACTTGAAACTGAATACTTCTTTTCAATAATGTTACAATCTTCCGAAAAATGCATGAAAGAAAAGCACAAATCCGCTTTCTTTCGGTATTTTATAAAAGATTCTTTAGAATAGATTTATACCAACGGTAACAGTGTTAATTTAAGGTCTAATCTTCTATGCACTTTAGTCGACGGTGCAATATTATTTCTTATCCATATATGCTAATTATAGATTGATCCTGAAACTAGCATATACTCTTGACTCCACGCTTGATATCCCAACATCAAAATATCCCAAGATAAATACTTTATCTATATTCCAGGCATCTGGATACATCAACATGTCTAAGAACGAGCAAATGTTTGCATATACCTCCTAATACTAAATCCAGTAATTAATATAACATCCCGCAATAATCAGCCACGGTAGATATATATCACTTCTATTTAGATCAGAACACTCGTATAAAAGGGGGAAAGACCCTGAAGCGGTAGGAAAAGACCTGAAAAAATCGGCGTAAATATCTGTCGTAATTTACGTCGGTAGAGCCGAAAGAAAGAAAGAAAGGAAGAAGCAGACAACGGGATCGAGGGGAGGGAGGGAGAGAGAGAGAGAGAGAGAGAGAGAGAGAGAGAGAGAGAGAGAGAGAAAGAGAGAAAGCGGGAGATAGGCATACATAACATAAAAGGGTGAAGGGAAGGAAGAGACGAGGAAGGAAGAGAGAGCAGGTGGCAAGATAGGGTATATACGCCAGTGGATTAAGGCACGGAGCGGCGAGTCAAAGAGATTTTCTCCCTGGCTCGTCTCGGCAGGGGCCCCTCGTCCTAACAAGGGCTGAAATATGACTGCCTTGCCCTGCCTCGCCTTCGCTCGCTCGCTGGCTCGGCTTCGCTGCGCCGCGCTGCGCCGCGCCGCGCCGCGCCACGTCGCATCGTGCGCGCCTTCCGAACGCCGTACGAAGGAAAAGTGAAGGAGATATCTGCTGGCAACTAATTTATCGGTTGGCCTGTTTGCCGGCGACCCGCGGGATCAATGCACTTCCTCGGCGTCGGGTTCATAAACTAGCTCTAACACAGGTCGCAATTCCCGTCGGCGCTAATTATCTGCACGACGAGAAAATCCGAGGAAGTATAGTGAACTTGGGGCCAAAAGTAAAGAATTAGCCCGAAAGGGATGGTCGATTCGATTAATTATAAAGCATTGTGATATTTCAATGCGGAGTTTAGGCAACTAAATTTTTACTAGTATTATTTCTTTTAACAATTTAAAAGCGTTTTAAAAGAAATATATTGGGTTTTAAATTAGAAACGTTTGGCGAATTAATCTTCAATCTTGCGCAAGCAGATAATAACTATTTTATATTTAAATTCAAATGAGTTTTATGTTAACAGAATTTTAATATAAGACATAATTATAAGATATCAATGTCAGATTATTAAAAGTGGGAAATTAAGATTCGAAAGACGCAATGTCTGATTAACCAAACTGCCGATATATGTGAGACTTAGTTTTACCTAAAAATGATTCGGTAATGTGGTCAAAATTGGGATGCATAACACAATGTGTAACATTATACATTTGGAACTGGCAAAGCGCCGCTCAAGATACACGCTCAATATACGGCTGCAAATTACAACTGGAAGTTGTATTTTCTCGAAACGGACGTAGAAAGTTGGGCGAAATAGCTGCCATACTATTCTCGCAACCTCATGTATTCAAAACTACATTTCTGCAGATGTATTCGAAGCGAAACTATACAACCGTTGAATAGCACGGTTGAATCACAATGCCCACAGACATCCGGCGCGGCGCCGCCGCCGCGAAGAAAACTTTTAGATTCGGATTACTTAAGGAAAGTAACGAACGGAGCTGCGGAAAATTCTGTAATTTTCTTTTACGCGTGTTCTTTTTCAGCGTGCAAAGTATAACGAATTGTATGGTCTTTGTATTAAATAACCACTGTCGCGTTAATGACTCTCCTAGCAAAAGATTTCAGTTTCAAGCCACACAGTATCCTCTCGCTTTCCAGTCTCTTTACATTTATATAAATTATACTTTATATTATTTCAGTGATATTTGAAGACACGACATGACGGTAATGATATATCTCCGGTAAAAATGTAATTCTTGCAAAGATAATTTCGCTTTTACGCGAGTTTTTGCGGAATTGGTAATTTTTATATTCACATAACCGGTACATAATATAAAAACGAAAAGAACGTGTCGAGGTCTCGCATATGTCCCGTACATGTCTGAGGTGTATGGTGTATAGGTTTCCCGAGTGATACCGCGGCGGAGTTGTCGCCGTGATTGTCGATGCGAGAGCGCGGCACCACAATTTACAATCTAAGGTGCGTATTTTCTAGCGGAGATTGATAGGAAAAGGGGAGAGAGAAAGAAGAGGCTCGGTCAGGTCGGCGTGGCGCGCCGCGAACAAAGTATCCGCGCGCCAACCGTGACTGCGGCGGCGGCGGAGCGGTTGCACGGTGGTCGCGCCGCGCGGCTCCGGAGCTCGGAGCAGCAGCGATTGCGGGCCGTTGCGGCTGCAGCGACGGCGATAGCAGTGACGGTGACGTCGGTGGTAATAGCGATAGTGGTAGTATGGCAATGGTGATGGTGGCGGTGGGTGATGGTGCCGGAGGTGGTAGTGGCGGTGGCGGCGGCGGCGGCAGCGGCGGCGCGATGGTGATGGTAGCGGTGGTCCATCGGAGTAAATATATTGGATGGCGGTAGGATTGGTGGCGGTGTCTTCCGCTCTCTACTTGAGCCGCGTGCCCGCTCGCTCGTTCACGCCCGAGGTGCGCCTTTGATGTGCCGCCTACACCGCGTTCTTGCTAACTCTCTCTCCTCTGCGCCGGGGCCTCTATCTGTAACTCGCGCGCCGCCGCGGAACCGGGAGAGAGAGATTGCGTTTTTCCTCTCGAACCGACACTCGGCGGCGAGCTGCAAAAAAGAGTAGCTCTTCCGGAAAAATCTCGGCCGCGTTCTTCAGAGCCCCGTCCGTAGAGAGCCGCGCATCACGCTCCGCGCCGCGCCCGCGCCGCGGCGACGAACTTTGACCTTGATTCGCCTGAAGGATCGGGGAGGAAGTGAGAAACTCGAAGGCGCGAGAGACGGAACATCGATTATGGCCGCTCGTTTCGAGGGCTCGGCCGCGCGCGCTGGAAATGGCGTTTTTGCACGCGCGAGAGAGACCATCTGCCCTCCCCTCCCCCCTCCGATATTAGGGCGGCTTCTTTGCCAACGAGGAAAGAGACCGCGCACAGCGGCTCTAAGTGTTACCTGTCGTCGTATTGCTGTCGTTCGAATAAATTATATTCTCTTTTTCAAAAAAAAAAAAAGAATCTGAAGAATTGAAGAGGTTCGCAGTATTTTGCAGATCAAATCGCATAACAAAAGTTTGTATATTATATATTCTTATCTATAAGTTAAATAATCTCTCTTCATTTATAGACACGTTAGTTAAAAACTATATTTCTCTCGGAATAATAATTTAAAAGCAACGATAAAAATAATCAAATCTGATTATTTACAATCGTTACACGCAATGTCCCAACATCGTTATCGTCCAAAATTCGTTTTAGAAAGGATGAGAAAAAATTCGATTTAGAAATACGACGGAGAGCTATGATCGAAACTGGACGGTCGGCTTGCTCCGAGATATCGGACTCCGGCTGATATCAAACGAGTTAGGCGAGATCGGACATAACGGCGCGGTAGCGGGCGCGTAGGTAGGCAATGATTTTACGGGAGCTTATTTCGAAGATCCTTACCCTCTTTCTTTCTCTCTCCTCCTTTCCTTCTCGCGGGGCACACTTCGTGCCGGCGTCCACTTCTTCTTCCACTCCTCTTTCTTCTTCTTCTTCTTCTCTTCTTCGTATTCATCTCGCGGCCGCTTCCTCGGCGGGAGATTCTTCTTCGGACGTGTGAGTCCGATCCGGACTTGTGCGTATTACAGGTATACGGTATATACGGGTGTTCTTTCCGGAAGCCTGCTCCGCGAACTTCGGCGCAACATCAAAGGTTCCATCCGGCCGCCGCCAATCCGCGACGCCGTACAAATCGATAATACGATTCGTAGCTGCCCCGTAACGAGATTCGTCTCCCGGCGATCCTCTTCCCACCCGAGGCTATCGAGAGACACAGTCCGAGATATCGAGAGGATTCGTAACGACCGAGCGGAGCGGGGCTTTACGGCGGCGACGGACGCCGCGATCCGCCGCGTTTTCTCCGCCGGGCCGTAAATGGGGAAATTGCCTTCGCGTGTTCGCGGCCGCTCATTTCGATTGCTAATTAGACCCACCGGGATATGAATCTTACTCATAAGCTTATAGCGTGAAGCTCATCGTCCATGTTATATCGCTATTCGATTTGTGCGTCTCGCATACGCACCGGATTTTTATGAATTTTATATTATCTCGTTGATTTTTATTTTATTTTATTTTATTTTTTTTCAATATTCCAACTGTGTTTATACGTTCATATATTTTATATATGAATAGAACTATGTGTGAACGGCTTTTTGAAATTGAAGTTAATCATTCTCACTGATTTCTGTTATAGGTGTTCTTAAACAAGGAAACATTAAAGGAAATATGCCTGGTTTTCTACGCAATGCGTATGTAAGTTAAAGTTAAAAAAATTTAAATTTTCTCAAAATATATAAGACATAAAACACATATATATGTGTGATAACACATAACTTCTTCTCTCATAAAAATTGCCGTACTCTTCAATAAGTAATCAAAAATATCGTAAAATGGCATAAGATTATTCAAATGGAAGAATGTTTATTTATTATGTTAAATTTATGTTTAACAAGTATATTAATTCCATAATAAGTTCATCTGATTAATATGAATAATATTTAACATTAATAAATCAGAAACTAAAAACTGTGTTTGGGATTTGCATTTGATATGTGTTAACAATGGCTAAACGTGTTACGTGCTTTTTAGATACACGCGATAGATAATGGAATAAAATTTTACGATAAAGCTATTAAAAAAGCGGGATCCGCTTTTTTATTTACGAGTGCATTGGCACAAACAATCGAAATAAATAAAATATCCGTGTATATTGATGACGATATTTTTGAATTAAACAATTCTCGCAGTCGCGTATTTTGCGACAACCCGCGTCACCCGCGTGTACTCGACCTATGTGCGTCAAAACATTAATCCGGAAATTAATCCAACACGGCGAGGTCAGAAAAATATCGCGATGCGTAACCAGTCTCTGTCCGCCAATATATAATCATGAATATTTCCCAAAATCACGTAACAATCGATCGCGTCCCCGATCGACCATTGGGACAGCCGTAGCCGGTCGCGCCGCGACAGCCGCGAGGCCGAATCTCGAGGTCGGCCCTCAACAAATTTGCGATCGGTTAGCGGGGGCACGCGTATTTGTTTAGGTGCCTTCCCGGGGCCTTTTCCCTTTCCTTCGCCGAACAACCCAGACCTCTCTCCTCTCCTCGTTCAGAGTGCGCCCTTTCTCTCCGCGCGAGTTCTCTCGTTCCTTCTCGCAACCCGTTCTTTCCTTCCTTCTTCCCCACCGTCCACTCTCGGCCCCCCTCTTCGCCCTTTCTTCGTTCCACCGCCGTATATATCTATGTATATCGGCCTGAAGCGGCGCACCCGCGCGCGCAGTCGGTTCACCGTACGGTGGACCGTGAAACGTTTGATCTCACCGCCAAGCCAGATCGGCAAAAGGCCTTTTTCTGCGGGCTCGAGAAAGACGGAGAGTGGAGAGAGTGTGAGAGAGATCTCTCTCGAGAGAGAGAGAGAAGGAGAGAGAAAAGGATAGGAGGAGAGAGGGAAGGCAGCTTGAAGCCGGCCTCAAAGACTTGACTGATGACTTGCGGCCACAACGCGGGTAGAGGAGGCAGCCGCTAAGGCTAAGCCCGTCGGGCGTTACGACCTCGTGGAAGATCGGCGGCGACGGCGTCCGAGAGCCGCCGCACGTCGGCCTGGATATCCGCGCCGGGTTTACCGGTCCCCGTCGATTTCTCGGCGCGACGCGTGCCCACTCGTGTGTCCACGCTCGCGGGCCCCTGCGGGACGCACGCCAACCCACGGCCATGGTGATTCGTCGTCGCCCCTTTGATCGTTGGGCCGCGATGCCGACCGCCGTACCGCATTGTCGTCTTGCTTTCCCTCACGGGCACGGAAAGCCTCGCCGCACGTTTTTTGGGGATATTAAATTTGGATCTCCTTTTTCGAGGAGAGACAAGGCGAGCCGTCAAGCGTGCCGGACAAAATTACGCTCTGATATTTGTTTTTTCTCGAATAATTTTTTTGTGGGAGACGCGCGCATCCTGAACGGAGGAGAGAATTGTTTCCTATATCTATATTTTCGAAAAGTGTCGGCATAATTTTACGCTCGACTACTCTTGCGCATGAGAGTCAAAATATTTAACGAAATATATAATGCGAAAATTACCAGATTAAACAAAATTTAGATTTATATAACAGGTGCAAAAATAATTCATCGTTTAGATGCAGTTAGAAATATATCTTGATTCTACTCGGGTTAATCGCGGGAAAGCGATTTACACTTCTCCCGTCAAGACGCAAACAACAAAATTTATTATCTAGCGCGACAAGTCGTCACGACTTCAGCAGGTACGATCTGATAATGTAACGATAATATTCGCGGGCGCGAAGTGAGTTCTGCCACCGCGGATGACCCCGCGATCAAAGGCAGCAAGGGGTATTCTCGTAGAGCTAGAGATGGGAGGAGAGACGAGATGGCTAGAGGAAAAGAGGGACCGAGAGAAGGAAGAGTATCGAAGGCACAGTCAGGTCTGCGTTGGCCGCCTGGGCTCTGGGGTATACGAGGAAGAGGAGCGTTGTTCTCGGGCTGGCCATTCGGAGGGGATGGCTCGGAGAGGAGAGGAACTGTCGGCTCCTTTGAAGTCGGTCGGTACCGTGTGTAATTAGGCCGCCGCTCCCCACCCCGCCCTCGGCCTCTGATCTCGCCGCGCTGTGTCGCTAATTGCTCACCGCCTCACGGCAGAAGCATCGTCGCCATCCTCGTCGTCGTCGTCATCGTCGTCGTCGTCGTCGTTATCGTCATCATCGTCGCCGTCGCCGTCGTCTTAATCGTCTTCGGTTTCATGTCAGCGTCCAAGTCCAAATGCTCGAGCTCAATCTCGTCGTCATCGTTACTTCGAGTCTTGAGCAACGCGAATTAGACAGCCTTTTCTGTGAAAGAGAACTAGACATCCAGTCGTTAACGCTGGATTAATCCGTCGGAAATTCTTGATCTCTTCCCGATCTCGTTGCGATTTTCTTCCAGAGGAACGTTGAACAAAGATTTGATTTTGAGATGCTGATAGATACGATATCACAGGTTTGTGTGATAAAAACGTAAAATGCCTAGCTTATAATATATACAAATCAATTATGTCTTCGTTAATAATAAGTTTTGTTTTCCGATAGCATTTTGCCACAATTATAACACATAGCTTGATCCTTTAAAGCGACGTAGAATAGAAATTTAAAATAAATCCAACTGTAACATAATATTTAGTCGAACTAGGTAAGAGTAGATGATATAAATTTGTATCAATTATAAATTGGATTACCGCGATAAATAAGATAATCTGCTAACGGACGACAAATCTCTCTGGAGGATCCTCTCCTCGTTCATCTGAGAATTGTCGTAATGGTCTTAGCCATTATTTAATGTACCTTTAAAAGCTTTCCCTCGCACAAGGGGGAAGGGAGGAGGGATATAGAATAGGTAGATTGTTCGCGATGTAAATATACTTTTGCCTTCGTGGTCTTCAAGATTAAATTGCCTGCTGCTCTGTAATCCAAGTCGCAATTATCCTCATCCGTGTCCACATCGCCATCGTTATTCATCTCCTGTAATGTAGATGTTCTTAAGTAGATGCGCGTATAATCGCCTTCTTGAGTACACAACTCTCCGTCTACTCTCAGTAATTGCTGCCGCTGTTAATTGCCGTGCTGTGTTATGACAGCGATTCACCGGACCTCATTTCATATGAAACGTATCTCTTTCCAGCGAATAAAATATCATTAATAACGATTTATACGTGGAATCTCTTTTACGGTGTCAACGCGGCCAGCCAGCCAACGTTAGCAGCGCCATAAGCTATCCCGGCATTTCCCATGTCGCTTGTAACGGCCCTACTGTTGTTCTCCGAGAGCACTGTATCTCTTAGTCTGCTTATATAAACCACTGTCCACCTAGTTTAACGAAGTCATGTCTGCTATGTAATTGTTATACCTCGCGATGCCATTGCTGCTTGTATTCAGCGTATCACACATCCCGGGTAAAATAGAAGATCCGATGCCAGAGCGATGTTTCTATCCTTTAGCAGTTATCAGCATTAATTCCACGCTAATTCTCACATTAATTGTTATTTATTATTATACGTTTAATTTCATTATTTTTAAACTTTTGGACTATATATTTTAATATCTATACAGAACGATCTTTCCTTAACACACTCTGGAGAAATATTCATAAATTTTATAAATATCATTTTGCATTATACTCGCAATTCTATTATATTTCTATTATATTAATTTAGAATATATTAAATTACTCTTGCCACGGCTATATTACAAAGGAAAATTCGTCTCAAGATAAAACGCGACTATCATGATTATTCTTCGACGTAATTAATCAGTGTCGTATATAGCGTCTTGGAAAGCAGTCACCAATTCCGTCGCGGCCAGCGACGCTTTCGTCGCGCTGGTCGCTCCGCGTCCAGATTCCCTTAAATACTACAAACTGAATATCCCTCTCGACTTGAGGTAACAACGCCCATCCACTACTAATTGCTGCTTGCTGGCACAATGCTCCGTCCAGCCCGGGTCTCCGCCGTCTCCGCACACAGAAAGGCACGTAGTAGAACGAATCCGGACTGACATTACTCTCTAACGGGGCATTGTTTCCGTCAGCTCGCCAGCGTTTTCGCCTCTAAGAAGTGCGCCCCTGTTTCCTATCGTTTCTCCTCTCCCAAAAGTCTCTCGGCAAACCGGAAAACATTATAAAAGTTTCGCGGTAAATCGCAGCAATCTCGCGCCGCGCTCCCCCGTCGTTTCTTCGACAATAAGATTTTATCGTCGACACGTTTCCCGCGCGAAAAGCCCACGGTTTAGGTAAATGACGGTGAAACGACGTACAGTCTTCTCAAAATCTTAATAGCTTATTATTATGATCATTGATACTGCTCTCATTACGAAATCCAGAATGGTCACCTCTTCCTGCGTTTGTAAAAAGGACTTGAAAGTAGGACATTACTCTCGTCGCTACTTTTTTCCTTCCATTTCCGTTTCCGTTTCCTCCATCTTCGTATTCATGCGGTTGAAATGTGCATTACCATGAATACGCCCTATTAATATTTTCCTTCCTTGCCCGTGTTATATTTTAAATGTAACAGCTTAATCCGGATGAGGTTATATATTCTAATTTCGCACGCTAAGCTTCTTGCTTAAACAAATATAATGGTACCTGCATGCCAAGATATTTACAATTTTTGTCATGAGATTTTAATCACGTTAAACATTTCTTTAAAGTTTGAAGTAGAGTTTTTATTATAGAATAAAATTGACTAAAAAAATAAGATTTTATCAATTATTTATATCCTTAAAGGTTAATTTGCCGAAAAATTTAATTTTCAATGATAAATAATTTTAGTTGCCAATGTTTTTTCCACTAAAGAAAGTATCAATTTTTTAACTTTTTATACAAATAAAGCAAATTTATATCTATGTGTGGAGAAACTTGTAGAAACCTCTCATTTTTATCTTAAGTCTCGGGTGGAGATTGCGCAAGACTTGGGAGTGAAAATACGTTTTTATGTTTTATTATTATTTATCTGTTTCCAAAACGCGCGCAGCCGCGAAGCGGCACGGACGTTTATATTTTGGAGGCAATATCGGAGCCGCGCGAGTACATTGGGAAAATAATCTCGAGTTATTGGCGCGCAAACGCAGCTCGGGCAGAGCAAAGGGCTAAAACGGGAAGAGGCGCGCGGTGTGGAGAAACGCCGGAGGAGACGGGATTCCGAATCGACGCGGACTATGCGTGGCGCGCGAGATCACAGAGACGGAATCCCGACGTAAACAGGCTTAAATTGTAATCTCGGGGCTTTTGGTTCTCTCTCTCTCTCTCTCTCTCTCTCTCTCTCTCTCTCTCTCTCTTGACGGGATACTTGTTGCTCGTCTAACTCTTTGATGTCCGGTCATGCGGCGCTCGTGAGATCAATATACGCTCATTAACGAGCGCGGCCGTTCGCGGTGCCAAAGGGACACACGGATATGCGAATATCGCGGTAACGTTAACCTTGGCAGCAGGTGGCATAGACGATCATCGCAATTATCCGCCCTGCTTTTTGCGGCCGACACTATTCGCTTGCGAACTGCTTGAGAACAACAAGGGACGCTTCATCTCCGTTTCGGAGCCGCGATACACATATGTCATCCATAAACGAATGCCTATCGTGCGTCAATTATTGCATGTAATTATCGATATGAATTATACAGTTTCAACAAGAAGAAAAGAAATGAATTAACCCTGGGAATATATTGCTATTAGAAGTCTAAATCAGTTTTTTAATTTCTAAGAAATATAAAAAAATGTTTCTACATATTGCGTATAATAAGATAAATTCGATGATATCGTTAGCTACAGCAGTTTGGGTAACAAATGGACATTTGGCACGTATTTTGTGAATGGTAAAAGTCGAGTGGTAATTGGAGCTTTTGTTGATATAATAGTAACACTCAGATTAATGTTGACATTTAAATAACGTTGTTATGAAAACATATTTTAACCACAAAGCAGTATTATTTTATAGTATTATTTGCTTTGTTGTTAACTGCGGAATCACCGAAGCATTTAAAACATTGAATTGTATTCGTAACTCAAGTATACCGCATCATCGTGACGCGTAATGGAAAATTATATACGCTGCACATAGGAAGTATCCGAGAAATTATTTCTAATAATTTTCCTATGCTAAATTTGCAACTAAAATTTAACTACCAAACTATTTAGCACTGAAAATTGAGAAGTTAGGGTGTTTCAAGAATTAAATTCTATATTGTTTAATTGATTTCTTAACTAAAGTTACTAAAGTAACAAAAATTTAAGCATTCTTTGTTTTCAAGATAATTAATTTTAGAAATTCAAATGTCAATAATTAAAATTGAAATATAATAATTTTCGAAATTTGCATTAAGAAAATAATATTGCTTTATATTAACCTTTACAGATATCTTAAAAAGATAAAAAAATAGTGTGTGATTAAAATTAACCGAGTATGTTACAAAAACTGCACGTCAAAGATTACATATTGTTTATAGTCGATTCATCTAACTAAAGAGTAGAAACAATTTCTGCTACAATAATTTAATAAAAGTGTGCGGTAAATAAAATATTCTGAATGTAAATTGAATACAACAAATAACAAGGACAAAGTAGTGTTTTCGGTCAACAATCAAGAATGAGAGAATACGTGAAAAGCTATAACTGTATAGAAATTGAGAGAAAAATAAATTATGTTTTATTTAAATATCGATTGTTATATGTTTTTGCCATTTGCATTTATGGTCCACAGCGGAAAACGGTATTTCGAACGTTCTCTCTCTCCGAAATGTAACTCGCTCCGAGCTTCTGTTTTTGGGCCATTGTAATCGGCTGTTTGGAAAAAAGCATATAGCTTCGTTTAAACCGTGCGCTTTCAATTTTGACGTTTGCACAAGGGCGCAGCTGGTAGTGGATCGAGTGGATGTATCTCCCGCGAAATTTTCAGCAATTTTAGGAATTAGCCCGTCGTTCAGTTATGAAAACGCACATCGGAGACACAGCTAGTGATAATATCGTGCGAGAATAAATTTATTTCTCTCTTTTTGATTTCCCACTGCCATATCCCCTTAATACGTGCCGCGCGCGGCTGTCGGCGACAGATGACGATAAATTTGTGCGAGAGAGAATCGCACGCGATTCGCGGGAGCTCGCGGTTTATCGCGTGCGGCGCGGCGCGGCTATAGCTGCCGCAAGTGATTTATCACGTGCGTCGCGTCGTCGCGCGAATTCTATGCGCCAGATCAGGCGCATCGTAGTCGGCCGTCCAGGAAGTCGCCCGATTACGTAGAGCTCGCGCTCGACACAGCCTCTCACCTAATGAGCTTCAATCGACACCGTAATTAACGACGTTTGCTTGTGTCGATATTTTCGCCGAGGCAATAATATTGCGTAGCAACAATAATTAAATTTAAATTAAATTGTTCATTAAAATCAATATTTTAATTATTACTTTTAATTAGTTAATTAAAATAAATTAAGTCATCAAAATTGGTTTAAGTGTACTACACATTTTGTGTTGTCTTTTACAATCTTTCGTCCGAAATGATCGATCGATCGATTGATCGCATCGCGTGTTAAACGTTACGCGCTACCTCTGATTTTTTTTTTAGTTTTACTTATTTAATGAAGATAGATACGTGGAGATTCAACAGTTTTGTTACAATTATACATTATATGATCGCATTACGTGACTTTAATTGTATATAAATAACAGTTTTGGATTTCGCTTTATAATTATTTCACCCGAGATTTTTGTACCGTGAACAAAATTGATTATGAATCGGCATAATTCATTATGGAAGCGTCATTAACGCGGGTTACAGATTTCTCGAGTTTCCACGACGTACAAAAGTGGCGCCGTATATTTTGACGCGCGAAGAGCATTAAAAATATCAAAGCGAACGCTACGGTGGAGGATCGCCGTGCGCGAGAGAGCCAAAAGCTTGCGAAATCGTGGTAAAGAAAGATTTCGAGGGCGGCGGCCGCGGAGGTCAAATAACCCCCCCCTTCCCCCAGGGAGAATCCGCGACCGGTACCGTGGAGTTTTCGCGACCACAGGCGAGCGTTCAAAGGCTTTCGTTAAATCGTACTTAAAAGTTAAAGGCCACTGTGTACGCCTAGTCGCATCGCATATACGACGGTTGTCAGGGGAAAGAGAGAAGGAGACAGTCGGTGGAGGGGCGACGGGTGAGAAACGCGCGGCGGGTACCCGCGTGAAAGCAGAACTTCCAGATGATCAAAGAGCGTTAAAAGAGGATTGGGATGCCTCGGCCGCTACTCGTCTTACGACGCCGCCGGTGTGTATGCGCGCGCGCGCGCGCGTGTGTGTGATAAGAAGGAATTAATGTACAGGACATTCGCCCCTGTTGTTGTTGATGATGATGACGCATGCGATAGCTTCCCTCTTTATTCGTATCGCGAATATAAGATCTGGATTTATTTTTGATTGTCCATTATCGTCTACATGTTTCTCGTATGGCAGTTTAATTTTATTTACTGTTTTTATTCGGATTTGATGCCTTTTCACGTAAGTAACTGCCGAACAGCTTTGTTCATTTTAATTGCTGGGTGCAGTGTTATATAATTTAAAAATAAAAAATTATAAATACTTGTATAAAAAAACGTATATATGTATATTAATTATATAATTAAATATAACTGTTGCTTTTGCATTAAGGATGTTGATATCAATTTTTGTGAAAATTTTCAAGTTACCCATAATTCCATATTTTTCTTCAATAAGATTTCTCACGCCCAACATTCCTAACTTAAAATTTATCCAAAAGTCAGGTAAAGTTATAACAGAAAATCGCGAAATACGTTCGTGTGAGGTAAACTCGACTCACCTGCAACGCCGTCTTCATCTTGATACACCCTCGTATGCTAAATAGTACAGCTGCTGTTCTCACGCGACAAATCTTCGTATCTTCATTTACACGCAATCATCGCAGTTCATGTCGATCACCTTCAATCCGTGCGCATAAAACAGCGCGAATCTATCCTCACGCGGATCATCTTAAGTCTCATCAACGAATCACAACAACACTGTGTTTTTCTATTGATCCATTCGTACGGTTGATGCGACATGAAATTCGCGGTGGTCCGTAATCTCTCCGATCGAGTGCCGCGCGACGACGATCCCGATATTTAAGCGGGGGTTGAGGGTATCCCGAGAGAGTCACGTGGTACTACGGCACGCATTTGAACGCGCGCGTGCACCGATTTCGCTCTCTTCCTCCAGCGTCCCGCTTGACGGTTCGGAGCGCACTGCCGTCACTTTTCGCTTCGACCGCTTCCTTTTCTTCTTCTCTCCTTCTTCACTCCTTCCGCCGATGCACCCTTCTTCTTCCAAAGGCACGAGGGGCCGGGTACGCGCACGTGCCGGGCACGATCGACGAAGTAATAGCGACTGACACCTCCTCTTCTTCTCGCCCGATTTTTCTTCCTCCTCCTCCTCTTCCTCCTCCTCCTCTCCCCCGGCGCTCACCCGTTTCGAATTTCAGGGCACCCCTTCGAATTCGCGATTCTCACGCGAGCTCGCGCTTAGGAATTTTAGAATTAGACAGTGCTCGTTATTGATTGAAGAAATTTTTCAAGCTTAAAAGGAATATCTTGACGTGATAATTTGATCTCGTAATCGGAATGATTCGATTAATTGAAGAGTAGATGAGCACTTCAGGCGCGCTTTCACACGATCTTGCGATACAAGAGATCGCGTGTAGTACAGCTATACCTTGCTCTTTGCACTATCAGAGCCGGGAACCGACTGACAATCGGGCCAGTTCAAACCGTGCGAAGTAACCAGTAAGAGCACACCGGTGAGAGGGGTAGGGAAGAGCAAGAAAGAGAGAGAACCAGTAAGAGAGACAGAGTAGGAGTGGAGTGAGCGAGTGAGACAGAGCGAAGTCTAGAGGGTGGTGGAGGAGAGCGTGGTTCTCACTACCCACGTGCAGGGTTGTTTTGACTGCGACCAACTGCGACGAGGTCGTGAAGATCATGGACGCTTCCAACAATATCGATTCAGTCAGGTGCCTTTTTTAAATTACGATTTTGTTATTTCACTTGTGATATATCTCGTAATTAACACGATTTACAAAATGACACGTACATAGATCAATACATCTCTTTCAGACTTTCCATCGATCATGTATTTTAATTAAATGAAAATTTTAATTAATGGAAAAACATGTTCCTTGATGCTAAAAGCATGATTTGATTCTCCGTTATTTGACTTAACAATATTTGGATTCAATAAATCTTCGTAATTAATGTACGATCAATTGATTATATAATGCGACATTACAATTTTAATTAGTAAAATCATTGATTCAACCTGTAATTATGTTTACGCGTATTCGTTAATATAAAATCATGGAGAGATAACGACGACATGATAAAAAAAATACGAGTATACCGTGCGATATCGAAATATATTTCAATGCTAAAAAGTTAATATCTGTAATAAAATTATTGAAAATAATACCGGATATTTGTAGTTAATAATACAATTATATAATCCGACTATTAGAATTATCTACAATGTTTCCTGTTTCATGAAAATGAATACCAGCCTGAAGCACGACTATAGCTCTCTCATCGTTATATATAAAGAGATCGATAAATGGTCTGTAAATGAGTCCACTTGATGCGGTTTATGATTTCTGGATTTCTATTACTAGAATTAGTAATTAGATTTCAATATTTGATTTTTGCTTTATAGCTGATTTCATTGAAATAATTACGGTCGATAATAAGCTCGATGATAACATCGTATTTCGTTTTCCGGACACGCATTTTGCATATAGAATCTTGAATTAATTTGTGATGATTCATTCGTCGCCATCAGAGAAATTATTTTACGCAATATTGTTGACAACGCGTTGCACCGTATCGCATAATAATGTTTGCACTCAATATTACAGCTAAGCGGTGGTGTTACCGTTAGAGACACTTTTTTTGTATAATTGCGGTTCAAGCGCTTTTATGGTTTATTTTATCGCACATCGAACGTGGATATTCAATTAATAAATGGCACGCTGGCTATTGAGTGTAATCCACGCGCATTTGCCGACTTTTTTTTCATCCTCACTTCTCTCGCTAATTGAAACTTAAATTTACAATTTCATTCGGTGATGAAAACACCACAATTCACAGTATTGAAGGAACATTCGGGCAAATAGAATCTTTTTTTTTTATATTCTGTATATAAAGCAGAAATTCTCTCTCTGATATTTTATCATAAATATATTACTACAATAAATAAGAAACTAACGATGTTAAGAGATTAATGATGCTGCATTACTTTCCGCACATATTTTAATTTTTGCAAAAATAAATATGCCGAAAAGGTTTTGGTACGTCTAATTCTTGCATCAATAAGCCATTACTTACCAAGACATTTACTAAACACATGACGATGTAAACTTGCAGATTGAAATTAACGAATTCCTCTGATCCTTTTACAATCATATTAAAAATACTTGTTTGTATCGAAAGTTGAAGAAGTTTTCTCTTTTCCATAGACATTTTACTTCAGAAATCTATCCATCGCTGCATCGCCAAGGTTTTTCGATTTGTTCGGTGCTCGCGCGTCCAGATCTTCAATTACATTCCTATTTCGCCACAATTAATTTCCGACGCATCTCGGCCATTAACAGTCTAATTCGTGCAATTCGCTGCGCGGCGGCGCGGTCGGTTTTCCAGCGAGTCGAGCGCTCGGCTAGAGACGGCCGGGCCGCCGCAAATAGCCGTGGTGCACCGTAACGCTGTCATCGCCGGCGTTGTTTGTCCCGAACGTTGTCGACGAAAGATCAAAGCTCGGGGTATTCGAGGTCGCCGACAAAGGCAGCCGACGACAGCAGGTGCCCTTTTCGGTGAACGCAAAACCTGCGATTCTTCCTCTCTGCTGTTCGGTTACCTAATTGATGAGGATCGAGGGGTAACGATTGATCTCCGATTATCACGGTGGACACTTCTCGGTCGAAAATCGAACGGCAGCATGTAGGCAGGGAACTTGGACACGCATACAATGCGATGGCAGGGGGGCCCCTCGTCCTCTGTTGAATGACTTCTCGTCGCTACTGTAATCGGCCGGCATCAATCTTAAGGGTAGGGAGTGTCGACCTTCATCGAGGTCGCGGCTCGTTCGCGGAGTTAATGCAAATTGCGCGCGCGGGAATCTTACGAGTATAGTAATGAGGAGGCTTCCCTTGATCATCGGTTATTTAGTGATGGGGCAATTTGCAAGCCGCATTATTAGAAAGCGGTGGATCCAGGTAAAGGGATATCCTTGCAGTCGTGCGATCACGTGGCCGGCAAATGGTTCATCTCTATAGACGCATTTTGTTGCGGAACTACAGTAATTTATATCCTATTCGTTACTTCCTCTGTGTCTCGAAAAAATTGATAAATTGTTTTTGCATTGGTAATTCCTTAGTTGTATCAATAATAGTTATAATTATATTATTGTTGATTTAAAAAATATTTTGTCTTTAATATCTATGTGTTACAATCGATAAAGAATTTATTTCAGGATAAATGTATCAGTATACATAATTTTTTGTTATTTTTATACGAAATACTTGAAATACGAAACTTTAACAATGTTATAATTATATTAACCATTAACAATAATATATTATAATATATAACAATAATATATAAGATATTTTTATTCGTACTTATTTATTTGTTTGTAAAGCTACGTTACCTAATTATTATTTTCTTTGAAATATACTGCTAGACGGATAGAGAAAGTTAGCATAAACATAATAATTAAACTAATTAAAAGTTCACAAACTCGAGTGGAAATAAACCTCCAGCTTCATGTAAATGTACAGCATATTTGATGTTTAGATTAATTTTATAGCAAGTTCTCGACTACTTTTGTACTCCTACGAGCTGTTTTTACCACGAACTGTGTTTTAAAATTTAATATAAAGCAACAGGAACAAAAGAAAAATAATCAAGCGTGTAAGGAAGTTTGAAATTGTCGGTTTTTACTCAAACCTTGCAACTGTTCTCAACTGATTTAATCGATAGTTTCGAAACCAGGAATATTTTGGCGGACCGAGATAATACATGAACATTAGGAACACACACTGCGTGATCGCGAGGCGTTCCCGTTTAACGTGTTGCAGTTATCGCTACGTCGTTAACATTCGCGCAAAAAGAGCTCGTATACCTTGACCGGGCGCCGCCACGTTAATGACACGTGTAACGAGATAAGGTAACGTAGGTGCACATACTATGCCCGCCATAAAAGCCGGTAGTCTATCGCGACGAGGCGCTTCGTCGAGTAGCGCGTACTTATTGTTAGATACTTACGAGCGAACGAGGAGGAGAAGAGAGAGAGAGAGAGAGAGAGAGAGAGAGAGAGAGAGAGAGAGAGAGAGAGAGAGAGAGAGAACGAAAGAAAGAAAGAGAGAGAGGGAGGGAGAAAGAGGAGAGCCGGACGGAGAACGAAGAGGAGCGTGAAAAAGTCCGCTCGAAAAACGGGTTTGCGGTGCCGCGGGTGCTGCCGGGTGCGTTGTAGTTTATCGTCGGAATCGTGTAGCACGTTACGGTACACCGCGATCATTAGCAGCTAGAAGCCGCCTGCTGCCGGCGGGAAGGCTGCACGATACTCTCTTTGATATCCACTCGCCGTACCGACTCTTAACGCTGCGGCCGATTCACGGAACCTCCGCGGGGCTCGTGGCTTCAATAGAGACAGGGAACGGAGTAGAGTAGAAATTTATTATGTTCTCGAAATAATCCTCCACGTAAATTAAGCAGAAACAGAATTAATTGTATATGTATAAATAGTGAGGACGGACGTACGATGAAATGACAATTTATAGCGTGGAAATGTGAAAAGTTGATTTACGTTAGATCTATGAAAATTAAGTTTTTAAAGAATAGAGTAACAGATATTAATTAACTGACAAAAGTAGATATAATGAATGAGAGATTGCTTATTATAAATTTGTTATGAACAGTGAGAAAGATATGCAAAATAAAAAACGTAAAAATTAAAATGAAAAATTACAGAGAAAAAAAGAAGAAAAATTATATTATATTTGACTATATATTGTTTTGGTTCTTCTAATTCGAAACATGCAAGTATAAAAAACTTAAATTATTATACACTGGTTTCTTTTTATCTCTTCTTTCTCTTTGATTTGCTTAAGTACAGAGAATGGAATCCCAAAGTGGAATGCTTAAGAACGCACAGTCCGGAATGAACCAAACAAATAATTCCTATTCTTGTTTCCACCAATGCACTCTCGCGCGTTTCGACACCTGGCGCCGCGCTGTTTCCCACTTACATTAGAATTTCAGTCGAAATTTGACTGTGGCTTAACGTGGGATCTCCGACTGTCCGAATCTGAATTTCAGTTTTACCCAAATTTGGCTTTCGACGGGCGACGGGCGACGACGGCGCGTCCGCATTTGCATACCGTGAACCGCGCATAAATAAATAAATGAATATGTGAGCGTAATGGAGCCGATAAGTAAATTTGCGTAAAGATTACGTATGTACGCCCCGCGAATATATCGAACGCGCGCGTTTCTCCTTCTTAAACCGTATCTTCGAATGGTCGTCGGCGATCAACAGCGTCCAGAAAAGCGGCGGGCCAAAGCGATCGACGTGACGTTATTAGTGGAGAACGTGTCGCCGTAATATTATCGTATCGAATTAATGATAAGCGAAAGATCAGAAGCCGGGCGAATCGAAAAAAAAAAATTTTTTTTTTGAGTCATCGTCAAACCGGTCGATGCCAATTTAGGCCGATTCGCAGTCGAAACGAAGTACCGAATTGATGCTCGAAAAGTGCCGTGGAGTGTTCCGAACGAACGGCTCCGGCTGTTCACGATCTTGTATTCACATCTTCTGTATTCACAAATTGCGAATGTATCCAGTTATCGTGTACGAATTTCCGTGACTATCCTGTTGAAAGTAACATTATAAAAATACAAGCTTTAATGCGACGTATGTATGTAAATGTACCTGAAGTTTTAATTGAATGAATTTTGAATACCTTATCTTTTTGTGGCCCTTACAATAAGATACCGTTAAAATGTTACATTTCATAAATGGATTCAATAGATATAACGAAGCAGGAATATTATATTAGGAATGGAGTAATTTAAATGTACGTCACACGGTGCGCCCTACGTTTGCACACACGAATACAATTTTCAAAAGACTGATAGTCACGGTCTATTCTTCCGTTAATGACGCGCACGCGATGCAATTACGCGACAAACAATACCTGTTTTGCTAGGATAATAGACAAAACGAATTATGATGCTGGAACACCCACTGTTCGGGCAATATAAACGCGCGTCGCGACGAAAGATCACGATTAAACATTGAAATTGGGCAACAATGGGCTATATAATATCTTGATTTGCCGAGAAAAGTTTCAAGTCTAAAATACAAAAAAGAGAATGTTTATATTATAATGATAATGAGCTATCAAGTTTTCTACTCAACGTTCCTTGTACTATTTATGTCATGGATTTTTACTTAATGATATTGGAGAGAAAATGCTATCTTGCAACGTGCCAGTGATTTCAATTAAAGACAAAATTCAAGCATAATTTTTGTATACATCTTAATTGTAATATTATATATATGTCGCATAGATTTATATTCTTGTCTCTAAACTTTTCGCATTTCAAGACTTAATTTGCACCATATTCTTAAATATGATGAACAATTATTGCCTTTTAAAATGCATATTATTTTTAATAACTTCTCAATAACACCTCGTTTCCGAACAATTAATAACTCGATAAAAGAACATAATAAATAAACAGTTTTGCGCGACGGCATGCAGGCCGCGGTTGTGTGTGCGCACAATCGTAGTTTTGATACCGGCGGACTCAGGATATGACGAGGGAGTTGCGACCAGGTGTGTAGTAGTCGAAGAAAGGGGGGTCTCTCGTGGAACATAGGAGGGGAATATCTCGGAGGGCAGTCGGCTTCTTTCATCCCTTCCTCGACGATCTACCTCTTGTTTATCTCTTTTTTTTTCTCGCTTGTCTTACCTCCTTGTTGCTTCAGCGGCGTTGCCTGTACACTGTGGCCAAACCGTCACAATCGTGGGGAACTGATAGCAAGCTCGCGATATCCTTCGACTGAATCGGTGAGAGAGCCGCAAGAGCGAAATTCAGAGCTCGCGGCGGAGATACCGACTGGAGCTGCCGGCCAGCATCTTAAACAAGCACGACAACGCGCGCTATCATCATTAATTCTCGCAACTAAAGTGCAGCTATTATTATTAATATCATGGTGAGAATTAATGATAATAACGCTTTTGCAGTCCTGTTGTAAACGGTTCCTGCCAGTTTTAAATATTGCCAGGCATTAACACGATATAACTTTCACGTGATCGTCTCACGGAGATTTAGGAGATTTTCATATATTTTGTGAAAGCTAGCTATTATTTTCACGAAATTTTAGACACCTCCTTTTTCTAATTAAGAAATGTATTTACATGTGTAGTTCGTATGGCATTTTATCTATCAAATTGAAATTATAGTAAAATTACTGAGATTTAGGGCTTAGATGTTAACGTGTCAATGCAGCTGCTAAATTGGCTTTTCATTGTTGCTATCTTTGTTCATCAGTGGAGATAATTATGGCTTTGTACTGTGTTAAATAGCGGTACCATAATAGAACACAACTGCAAGCTCTTAACGTTTCGAGGGTCTTCCTACTATGTCGCAAATTTCTAGTTAATTAAATGTGGGATGCGGGATATACGGTTGCATACTAAAGTGAAGGATTTAGAGAAAATAACATAAACGAAGCATGAATTCATGGCAACGATTGTTTGTTCATTTTATTTGCAATACCTATATCAAACTACTTCTTCAAGAGAAACTTTTAAGATATAATATATTACAATTTATTTAGAAGATATCTGCTATTTTACGCACATTTTAACATAGATTATTAATAAATGTATTTACGTATTAATAAGAAAATGTTCTCTTATTTTGATCTTAATATATGTGTTAGTAATTGACAAAAAAATTAAATTTAAAAAACATAGTTAATATTTATTATATAGAGGACATTTATTATATGTATTAATTAAAAGTACTTTAGAATAAAATAATTCTATTGATAAAATTTTTCTTAAAGTAAACTTGTTTAATTATAGTTTACAAAGGTAGTTCTTTTCTGAAGCTTTAGGAAACAAAGAATTTGATTTATATAGATTTATATTTATAATATACTTCAATTAATATTAAAACAAAGAGATTTAGCTTACAATAAAGTCTGATAAAGATGGTTGAGACCAGCGTGAATGTTTTTTTTTAACTAGAGGATTAGTAAGATGATTCTGTATGTGTATGAGTAAACAGAGTGCGGGGTAATGGGTTACCAAGACACGTCGTTGCCAATGAGGGTACTCGGCTGCCAGTGGGGGTAATGAGAATACCCGTGAGGGATAAGAGTAGGAAGGAACGAGCCGTTTACTCGCGCGCGTGACGGAGGCAGGTGCACGTCGTGGTTGTCGGCACGTTTGATGTTAGCCACGCAGTTCCACGGAGAATGGGGGGATGCGTATGTCGCGTTTGAATCGGTGATGCGTGTGCATGCCAGGGATGGGGGTTGGAGGAGGGGTTGGAGGAGGAGCGGTGCGGTCAACGAAACGGAAACTTTCGAGGGGGACGAGGAGAACGGGGAAGGAAGAGAGGAGGGCGATAAGAGAAATGTGGAATCAAAGAAACAGAAAGGGAGGAGAAATAAAAGTGCAGCTCGAGGAACTAGGAGGGGATGATAGGGATGGGAAGAAGCGCGGTATACCGCGGGCCAATGCGGAGAGAAGAAATCGGAGAGAAAAAAGGATGAGGCCGAGAATATTAAAATGACGGGGGAATAAAAGCGATCGAGCGGAAATCGGATGGTATGAGAATGTTGGATGGCCGAATCTCGGTGAATAAATGAGATAATGATAGCTGGCTGATGACGATGCGATGTGATAAGTAAGCGAGTTATTGGATCAGAGTTGTTATTATTACACGGAGAGAATTTTCTCTTAAAATTTACCCTGAAATCATGGTAGTTGTATAGGACAATATGTATCACCAAGAATTTTATGTGAGCTATTCTGATTAATATCTACCATAATAAAAAATATTAATATCTATTACATATTAAAATATAAAATATGTTTGATTAATTTTACTAAAACATATCTAGGAAATTTCAATAATTTTTCAAAATTTACCAATCTGCTTGGTAATTTTTATCACGTTGTTTGTAAAATGTCTTTTGTATAGGTATCTTAAAAATTCCTTGGTTGCCAAGTTGTCCCAAGTTTGTAGTGAATTTAAGGGTAAAATATAACAAAAAATTCTCTCCGTGTATAAGATGTTCCCAAAATATAAATGATTATTTATATATCTAATAATGAAATTGATTGTCGATTCAATAAATCATCACATAATTCACGCTACTGTAATTAGAGTAAGTATTGATTTAATATTGGCTTTTTTAATAAAAATCATTTAATTGATATTGATTAGATCTCGGATAAGTTCAGAATACGATAAGAGAACGTAAAAGCAGTGAAAAATCAAAAGTGTCAGATAATGAAACGAGGATGAAGTAATCAATGCGCGTATCATCATAAATTCAAATGGAAGAACAACACTTCACTTCAATCAAAGAAAAATTCACCGTACAAATAAAGCACGAAAGAAGACTGAAGCGGGCGATAGAAATCGAAGAGGAATAAAAGAGGAAGGTGGATGTTTGTGAAAGGAGAAGACTGAAGAGAGAGTAGCGGCGAATGGAAGAAGACGCGGAAAAAGAGAGAGACGGGTGAAGTGTGAGAATGTCGAAGAAATTGTAGGAGATGGTAGGGCGAAAAAAGGAGGGGGAGAATTACGGTGGACTACTATTATGTAAACATCGCGGTAGAGAGCTTTCATCTTGCCGCCATATGCCCGCCGCCGCCGCCGTCGCCACCGCCGCAAAGCTGACCTATAACTCCAGCTCTCTCTCTCTCCGAATCGAGGGAACCATCGAAACGGTCCATTCGCGAAATTACCATGAAACGCCGAATCGATGAACCCTGCCCTACGTGAAAAATACATAAGTCGTTAACGAGGACAGGATAGTTATTCTCGGATTATTTTCGAATTTCTCGATCCGAGATAAAGATAGGATCACTTAGTTTGCCATGACTATTTTTTTTTACTTTCTGGGAATAAAGAGAAAAAAATTTAAAGACTTGATATATAGAAAGGCCGTAAATGTCATGTTTTTAGATTGTCTTTTTGTTGAAAGAGGTTCCATTTGCCGAGACAAATAGCGTTGTAAAAAGCTGTATAGGTTGCTGTAAGGGTATGTGCAGGTAATAGACATTTATGAGAATTTTTTATGAGATACAAAAGAAATTTAGAAGAAAAACAGTTTTTGTGGTTTTTCAAACGAACATAAATGTATGTGTTTTTTCTTAAGATTTTTTTGGTGGTACCACAAAAAATAGAAAATTTGTCGCTTTCGTAATCATGAATTATTATTATTATTATACTATATAACTATTGATTTTTCAATACATTTATATTAAAATCTATTGGTAATAATAGATAACAGATTTAATACAGCGACAGAGTGATTTTACTTTGTTGATTGCAATATATTACCGATTACACGCGTAAAACATTTATTATTAATAGTTTTCATTCTAATAACATTGTCAAAATATTAGCAAGATAATTGTTCATTCTGAGTACACATAATTAATTGGTGTGTACGATATTATAAAGGGAATATATATCGCAAATATTTTGACACTATACAAATATTATGTTACAAATGTCAATCTTTAATAATAAATGATATGTGAAAGCACTGAAAGCGAAGTGCTTGTTTCATTTGTATCATTCAAAAATATTGATACAATTGATAGCTACCGCTAGAGACAGATTGATAGGAGCTGTTCTAAAACTGTCACGTGTGTAGAATGCGAAGAAAAAACAGCGTCATAAATCGAATTTGCGAACAAACCACCCTTCGATGTTTGTCGTGCTTGAATTAAACGTCGAAGGAAAACAATTTCCTCTACGGTTTGCAAATTTCGCAATAATTTCGTTGTTTTTCCAAACCGCGCTGCACGATTTTTCCGGCTTGTTAACGTCGTACTTCGTGCATCACGTATCGCGATCGGCGATGTTGTTTTTCGATTTTACGGTCGTAAGGAAACAATTTTTTTTTTTTTACCGATGTGCCGCTCGCACGCGCGTGTACATACGCGAGAGGAACGAGATCAGGGCAAAGAGATCGAAACGGGAGAGGAACAGCGCGAGGAGGCGAGGGGAGGGGGTGAGGGGAGGGAAATAACGATGTTAAAGCGCGACCACCGCGGCGCCGACGAGCCCTCTAATTATTATCCACGATTATGCGTTCAAGCGTACGCGCACAACAGAAATTTCAACGGAGGCGCAGCAGTCGAACGTCTCGGCCCGAACGCCGGGGCAATCGTTCTGAATATTATGGAGGGCGGTCGCCGAATAAATATCGATAATGCCTTTTCGGTGCCTTTTCGCGAAAACGAGCCCGTCCGAGCACCATAAGCCTCTACTTTATTGTTATTACGACGGCCGACGCCGATGCTGCCGCGCTCCCCGCGCGCAGTTTCTCGAGGCAAAACGCCGCGGAACGAGTACCCGATAAATTAATGTAATGCTCGCTGATGGCTACAAGTTTACTGCGCGGGCGTGCATATACACACGCCCACCCTGGCAATCATCCCCGCACCGCAAATATGGAATGGCACGCGGCTCGCCGAAATTAACGCTAAGGATTCGAAGGATGCGCGCCAGCTTACGTCCACGTTTTCTACCGGCGCTTGTAACAATCGAAATTGTATATTGAGCGTTAAAGAAAATACGTACGGCACTTACGTGCCAAAAGCGTATTTATTTAGATCAAGGAATTCTTGAATTTTTGTATGTGAAAATTGTTTTTTGGATAAATTCAAATAGGCAGAAGCGCTCGTAGAAGCGTTTTCAATATAACAGCTAAATATTCGAAAAATATTGTTCGATGCGTGACGATATTGTCTGGAAATGGAGAGTGCGCTGGCAAATTCTCGAAAAACATATCTATATTGAATTTAAAATTTTAATTGGATCATAAAGTAAAGAATTTGATTCTTAAATTGTTCTTAAACTTGTATAAACTGTTTCATTCAATTTCTCAATTTTGACAAAGATCTTGTAGACAATGTAGACAGACAATTGTTGCGGTATTTCAACGATTCGAAAACGGCATTTTCGCTTTTCACGTGCATTTAATTTCCTTGCTTCCCCACAAAGAGAGACGTGGGATACCACGTGACTAGCCAATGTCCGCACGAAGGATTCGAAGGATGCTAGGTGCAGGAACTGATGTAATCAACGTCGTGGTACAATACAATGCAATCAAACTCAACAACGGCATTTCCTGTTTGACCCGCCGCCGAATCCCGGCGGGCATTGTGGCTGGTAGGTAGTCAAAGTATGCGTTCAATGGCACACCTGAGCCCGCGCGGAAACTTTGTGCAATAAGTTCGATTAATTAATTCCGATCCCGCGGATTAACGCAGCGTAATATAATTACCTGCCAACCGAGAGTATTGCTCCCCCTCAATTATGAATAAATTATTGACTGTTATCGACCTGCGTTATTACGACATAACTGCAATTAATTTGCAGCAGTTTGTTAATTTGAGAGAATATGTATATTCTTTTTATTCTTTTACATTAATCTATACATTGCCACGACTTTTTCACTCCCGGAGCGGCATATATATATGTTTATAAGTACAACAAAAAATGGCACAATTATTAACATTGCATATTCTGTTTGCGAATCAATATGTAGAACACACAAGTTCTATTCGTAGTATAACCATTCTTCGATGCATGTAATATCTCTTGCAAGCAATTTTACTTTTACGCGGTGGATATTCAGAGCAAAGCTTTGAGCAATCACTTTGAGGATCCTTTTTTTAACTTGATCGTGCAGTACACAATTTGAAATTTGTAAATTGTTAAAAAAGGACGGGGGTATTATTATTTACAAAAATTATAATATCTTTTAAAACAAGTTTCTTAGTTAATAATGCCTCCTCGATGGCTGAAAACCACAAATGGGAGAGTTCACGACTCCGTAGTAAACTTGTAATCAATACGGTCTCTATCTATATAGTCTACTGACAAACTTGTGTTACCTCTCTCTCTACTTTCTGTAACCACGATTAAACATCTCTAATAACGTGACTGGAATCAGCAGCTTTCTAAGCATATAATGCCCTCTTCTTCTCTTACTGTTAGATAATTTTTCTCACATATTGATCTTCCTCTACGATCTTTCGTTTTTACTTCTTCTCGTCAACACTCTTTAACACTGCGCAGACAGCAGACACTGTGGAGGCCTTTTAAGGGACAGACGATTTTTCGTATTTTACAGTTTTCTTCTGACGTTCCAACACTTAAAAAAAATTGCAACAGTTCTGGCCTTAGTAAGTATAGAAATCACTTTTTGAAAATTTTTATAGATTTTTTGTAACACAGAAACGCTTTCAAAAACCCTTTAGACTTAAAAGTCTCAAGGTGTCCGGGTAAGTGCTTCAAAAACACGGTGCCCGCGCAGTGTTAATTTCATAATACAAACATATGTCTTTTGCACTGCTGTTGAACACAACTCTATTTTTAAATCCTTAGATAATTCTCTCTCTCTCTCTCTCTCTCTCTCTCTCTCTCTCTCTCTCTCTGATCGATAAATCGATTGTATATATCCATATACAGTTCTATAGCTTCAATATCATAACAATTTAAGCATAGACTTAGAAAATTATATCGGAAGTTAGAGAGAGAGAACATAAAGAGAGAGTGTGTGTGTGGAGTGGAAATGAGGAGAGTACACTTTATTAACCTCCGCCTGAATTTATGGGGTGAGCTTTAGTGGTAGTCGCGACTCGCAGGAAACGGGTATTTATAATCGGTCCGGAGCACAATGCGGCTAGATAGGCTCAAAGATAAGTGCGATGAGGACACACGTGTCTGGAACACGTGTCCTTTTCGTGGCTTGGCTACGTAAGATCGGTCACTGCGCCTTCAGATTAGATCATTATGATACTCATCCTCGAGAGATTCAAGCCGTAGCAGAGATTGCTTCCATTTAGGGTTGTTTTAATCGTGTGTAATGAGCGCTCATGATGTTGAAAAATGATGGCACAAAACTATTATGGTATTTTTTATGACAAAACATACTTTTCGTGTATTTCCTACATTTGTGTATCAAACAATACGTTAATATTGTTAAATTGTTTTGTAGATAAGATCTCAAAAATTCGGAAATATAACAAAGTATTAAATATAAAAAGTATTAAAATAAAAAATATAAAAAGATATACGCTTAAAAATTGTATAGTTTGATATTGAATTAAAAAGATAGAAATTTTTTCTTGAGTTTTACTGTAAAATAATGTTTGTTGGACATTTTATGAAATAATTAAGAAATACTTGTATTAAAGTGAATTAATAATTTCAAGTAAATTAGTGTGCAGGCTTTAATCTGCGCCAACACGTTCGTCGTAACGACTTTTTACTGCTAAATTTCACGAAAATACATACGTCTGCTAAAGAAGCGACCAAAAACTAAGACTAGCAAGATATTGCGTATGTCATGTGCCATCGAAAGGACATACACTACGGATTATTGTTTTTATACGTGAGAAAGGTCTTACCGGACAAGACCCTTCCGGGGTGGCACATTTATGCTTACGCCATGAGTGATCGTAGTCGGCAATTTTCAGGGTTGCTCCGAAACGGCGCGGAAGAGACCGCCACGTCGGCGAGCCGGCCGACCGTCAAAGCAAGCCCGGTTCATCGCAATAGAAAAGCATATAACTACGCGGTATAGAGAGGCTCAGGCTCTCACAATGCCGGTCACATGTCACCATTGCTTTGAACCGTGCCGCCACGTTCTTTCTTCTAAGCCACGCCGGTACGCATCCCCCCTTCCTCTTACCTGCATATTCCTCCCCCTCCGCTTGTCGCCCTGCCACGACCAATGAACACACCACACTGTGTTCGATTTCGGATCCAATCGGCTATACCACTCGCTCACCTGCAACAGCAATACCCCGTTTCAGCCGTAAGGACGGAGCCGTGTGCCGTGTATGCAGGCTATTTATTTGTCCTACCGTCATGCGGGTTTTCGCACGCTGCGTGTCGCGATTGATCTTTCGCCGTCGATTATCTGAAACGTCTTCTTTGTAGTAGGCGGATTGTTTACGAACGAAACGAGAGTGTTTACGAATCGCAAATGGATCTTTGCTCAATTTTTCAATCTCACTTGCTTATATTATACAAAAAAGATTTAGAAAAGTATTTTATGTACTGTTCTGTGTAATTTAAAATATATTTGATGGACCGGCTCTTTATTGGAAAGCATCGGTCCTAAATTCCTGTTCTGAGAGATTCAACCCTTCTGAAATTTTCGCGTCATGATAAACTCACAAAACGCGAAGAGTTTGTTGCGTAACTCAGGTTCGCGCGAAGCCCGTGACATTTTCTTTGAAACGTACGCAACGAGGTGCTAATCAGCTCGGGTATCCGTTTAAACGTACGCGTGAGCTGCTTATAAGGAGATATCTTGGCGAGCGAAAGACGAGCATTCAAAAGATAGGAAGCTTCCTGTGTGATGTGTGATGTCCCGGCATGGACACTGGCGTTGCACGAATACGGTATACGCCGGTGGATCTTTTTACAGGCAAAAACGACATAATCGTATACGACGACCGATCATGTAATGCTCGCGTACGGCGGAGCGGCATCGAGAAGTCCGCCGGCGCTTAATTAGCCGTCAGCATCGTCCGTCGCCGCGTGAAACCGCGCTTTGATCAGGACCCTGATTATTCCGTCCGCGTGCGACCTTTTTTTTTTACACTGGTTTTCGTAGCGCGGAAAAGGGGCTTCGCGAAATTGCCGTTGGAAATCTCGTATCCCAGGCTGGCGGAGGAGAGCTCGAGAAGTCGTGCGAGCCGGGCTTGCAACAACTTACTCCGGCTATTTCAGTTCTGTCCGTAATCTGAAGATTATTTGCGATATAATTTAGAACGATAACGAGGCGCTCTGGCTACTGCGGCGATCTAACGAGAATACAGAGTAAAAGAAGGTAAAAATTTTTTTATAAGTCGCCGTTGCGGTATATTTATCCGTGTAATCTTTTGTAATTTAACGACACGAGATTCAATATTAGCTTGAAAAAATTTAATCGATTCCGGCATAGTTCTTTTTGTCTTTTCATGCGCATGTAACATCTTAATCATTGTGAAAAATATCTCTGATAAATCTTTCTGCAGCCTGATTGATGGTTGAATAAGCGATTATACTCATATTTCTTTCAGAAATACAATATATTGATTACATCTCGAATTCCGATACGTATATAGAACTTTTTACGGATTACATTTGCTGATGCGTATCCATAACTTAACTTGCGTTTCATTTTGGATTTTGCAATCGTACACGAAAGATGCATATTTATTAACGTAAATCAGCGCGAATTAATGTAGATTAATGCGCGCATTCTCATATCTATTCGCTAAAAAGCGACCCCCCCCCCGTACATATATCTATAAGGTAATAATATCGATCCTAGCGAACGAGACGCGGCGGAGGTTAGTCGGTTTAAACGATGTTGCGGCTTTAATTAAAAAGTCTAAAGATTAAATCCCGTGGAAGTAACGAAGATAAATTGTATTCCTCTCCATCGTCGAGATTACTCCGGGAAGTGGCGGACTAATAAAGGCCGCTTGACCGTTTCATAAAAGCGATGAAGACGGAGCCAGTTTCCAGACGGCGTCGAGCGACGAGCGATAGTGACTTAACGTTCTATCATTTCTTCTTGCGACCATTACCTGCCATATCGAAATAGCATTCGCATTTACATGTTGGCGGACCCGCACGTTGGGTGAAACGCGCGTCGCGTCGTTTGATGGGCGCTCGATGTGGATGAAAGATTAGGCGACAGGAAGACCCCGAGTTCTCTCTCACGAGGGAGGGGAAAAGAAGAAAGGAGACCGACATAAGAGAGAAAGAGAGAGAGAGAGAGAGAGAGAGAGAGAGGCGAGAAACGAGGAAGACAAATTGCGGCTGTCGCAGCTCGAGGCTACTCCGCGCGGTATCCAATTAATAAAAACTACTTCGGCCACTTCGTAAAATTGATAAAGACCCATTCTAAGAAGGCGCCACGCAATCAGGAAGCGTTCGTCCGCGAGAGGCTGTCATTGGCGGATCTCTCGGCCCGACAAATTCGGCCGAAGGCATTTACATTCGCGTGCACCAAATCGGCGGTTCGTGCGGGAAAGAAGAGATCGTTAAAAGGCGTTTATAAATGACGGAGATTTACAGGCGGAGATCGGCGGATCGATAGGAGGCCGGCCGCGCCGGTTTAAAGAACCCACAACAAAAGCAAATAAGAGTCGCCGCGACTAACTTTGGCGAAGCGCGCGAAACTTGCTAACGTCGTCGATTTTCGGTGCAGTTCTATTTGAAATCGGCTTAAGCGGGAGAATTTGGCTGACTCGCCAGTTTCAGACTTTTGGAATTATCGTCAGTCAAATAAAATCAACATGAAACAAAAGAACTCGAACTAACATAAACGATCTGAATACAAATTAAAAATAAAAGATACACTATATTATCGAATAAGGAGTTTTTTGCAATACCGTCTTTCAGATACGGTAAACGTTATCTGAATTGTTCACATACATTCACTCTGTATCTGAACAATTTAGATACGGTTACCGTGTCTGAAAGACGGTATTGCAAAAACTCCCCAATTTCTTAAATACAGTAGTATAATCAAACGCAACTCACGTACGTGTTACACTCAATCAAATTCTAAATTAATTAATGTTCTCATACAAGATATTGAATTTTTAAAGCAAAATTATTATGATTCAAGATAAAATATAATAATGCGATAAATATAAAGTAAGATAAGGTACAATAGTGTAGTTAATCTGATCGATCTTGTATAAAAATCGAATTCTTTTCTGTATCACTTATTTATACTTTTGAAATAAAACTGCAGAAATTGAAGGATCTCTCTTTATAAAACTAAAGAGAAAAGTACTAATAGCTACTCATTTGAACTTTATAAATGTACTTAATAAATATATAAGCGATTTCTATTTGTATCGAAACTTTGCCAATTACTAACAATAAAGCGGCATCGATCGGATCGTCAGCGATCGCTCGTATCGGGGTTGCGTGCCGCGATTAACGTGCGTTAAAAGGGATTTGACCGGGTGGCTGCGGAACGGAAGACGCGGCGAAAGCTTTTTTTTCGGGCGGCACGACCGGGCGGCATCGTCATCGCGCGTAAACTTATTAAATTACACACGGTGACGAGGTTCGAACAGGGCGTAGTAATTATGGCGCCTCTTCGGCCGGATTAGGGCCACGTAATGCCCGCAAAAACGGGGCCGGCCTGGCGGCGGTCACGTGGCGGTGATTATCTCTCGATGGTTTGCGCGCGGATGCCCGGTTTTTGCATCGTGCGCGTCGCGTAATGCATCGCGCGGCCCCGGCCGGCTGTGTGGACCAGGGCGGCATGGCAGGGCGGCTGGCTTCCACGAGTCCGGCAAAATGCCGGCGCGGCTTTGTAATTACCGCGGTAATCGGGCGATCTGATCCAATCTCTGGACGCTTACTGACCATCATCTCTTACTTTTTATTGAGAGCGCGCATACGTATATGTTGCGAGAATATTCACCTTCTTCCGTTAAGTTAAGCTTGACGTCCCATTAGATAGCGGCAGAAATAGTGAGAAATGTGTGCGGAACATGCTGTGTAGAACGAACTGAAACGCGTAAAAATCGTAAGAAATGTAATGACGGAAAAAAAATCATGGAATTTCTTTCAACATTTAATCGTATCCAAATTAGTAGTAAATTAAAAAATATTCTTATTTAATTATTTATTATTTTTAACAGCAACGTTATCTTAAATCTGTATTTTATTTACAAATTTTATCTTTTTTGGTCTTCCGTGATTTTACTTTGCATATTTATGCTTGGTAGAGCAATATATGCAAAATTACATATTGTGTGTCCGTCTGCCTGTAAATGGAATCTGTATATCTAACTTCGTGATCTCGCATTGTAAATACAAAGTGGAATAAATTTTAAAAATCTGTAGGGACGTCCGAGAACGCCGCGCCGCTAACAAGAGAAAGATATATCTTCGGAGATCGGGATACCTATTCTGCGGGATAAAAGGGTAAAGGTTCGAGCTTGATAAACACGTACGTGTTTCGCGATAGGATAAAAAGAAGCAAACCGCCCATCAAGATGCCAGCGACTTTACACTCTCTCTTTCTTTCTCTTTCTCTCTCTCTCTTTCTCTCTCTCTCTCTCTCTCTCTCTCTCTCTCGCCACGAAAAGACTCTGTGAAACGTCAGTTGTCGCGGGCCCATCGGCGGCGTTACTTGCACCGATACGCTCGGAATTCGCTGAGGAATGCTTTTTGGCTAAACCGAAAGCCTTCCCCGAATGCGAATGCAAAGGCGACGATGACGATGACGAAGTCGAGTGGTTCGGATGAATAATCCGTCTAAATCCGAAGACCACCCACGAATCCTATCTATATATGTAAAGAAGTTCCATGATTTATTTTTGAGATATATTATAATATAATTTATCCTCTTAAAATAGCGACCTCGGTTTTTATACAATTTTCTTTGTTGAAATTACCAGAAATATGACTTTTGATGAGTTATTTATAAAAAATAATTATTAGAAGTATACGTTAAAGAAAACATCTTCTTTCTCAGGCAATATTAATTAATTAAATTCAGTTTTTTATTTATTTATTACTAGACAGTAATCAGGTAATTATTACAAGAAATATTAATTTAGGCTATAGTTTTCTTTATTGAATTTATCAGAAATATATGACTCTGTCGTGACAAATTATTCAAAAATAATAATTAGAAGAATATGTTAAAGACAACAACGTCTTTTTTAGACGATATTAATTAATTAATTAGATTTTTACGACTTATTACTAGACGGGGATCAAATTACATGAAATACGCATTCGGACTTTAACGCGACGTGATTTCGTATCATGCGTAAGGTGGGTAAATTTGTCTTCATTTTGTTATTTAATTTTCGGTAGTGTTCTTTTGGTACAGCCGACGCGATTAATGTCGGTAGCGCACATAAAGGCAAAATTAAATCGAAGATAAGGGCGCAACTCCGTGTGTAGGCGCTTGTAATCCCGTACAGTCGAGTGGTTCGTTCCGCATTCGTGCAAACAAGTAGCTCGTGTTAGTTCGTGCAAGCTGCTCTCTAACAAACTACCTTGTCCCGGTTCTCTTTGTAGTTACCGCCTCCAGCCTGAACACCGGTAGAAATGTTTTCGCTGCCTAATAAACATAACAGATTATAATATATACGTCTAGGAGAGGCGGGCATATACGATACGCCTAAACGTACGTTTGTGAAAGAGGAGATTGCTCGTAATTATATAGGTACGATTTGTTATTTGTGTGTGTATATTGTCATAAATAAATATTTTTACGGTCAGAAAATTGTGTTAAAAAATTGTAAGGCGTGATTACGCTTCAATCCGATATCTATTCTTTAGCGCACATGTATCTCCTGTAATTACTGTGGATAATAATTGTTTTCATGATGCGATGCCTTTATTTTCGTCGTAAACGTAAAAATGTCATTATTTTTAATGATTGACTGAAATGACAGACATTGCTACAATACTAAAAGAATTTGATTTAATATAAATTTATTTGTTAATAACTCTTTGTTTTCGATTTAGAGCCATTTAGAAATTATCAATGGCCATTCCAAAATAATCGAGTAATATCAAATCGTATTTAAACAAAATTTAAATCTATTATACGAAAAAGAGGTGTCCACATGTCTCGTTTAACTTGCATAAGTATAACCCATTTTACACGGTAAAACATATCGCGTACAAGAACGTATAACGATGTAGAAACTCCGTTTCAGCCGGACGTTCCGTTTCATTGAAACGCCTGATTCTCTTTCGGAATCCTTCGGAGATCGGTGTGCGTCGTTATGAGGCCCCCGCTCTCTTCATCGAGCGGTAAACCGTGACGCCACTTTCGGCACGGAGCCCCATTACTTCTCTTACTCTTTAACGATCCGTCCGTGGACACGCGGCGGCGATTCCGAGGCCGAAGAGAGGAGCCTCTCTCGGAGAGCGGGGGGCCCCTCCGCTCTCTTGGAGGTTCGCCGCCGAAGGAAGTGCCCTGCTGCGATAGTCTGAGGTCGTTTTAACAAGCACCGATGCCATCGTACACGCCTCTCTCTCTCTCTCTCTCTCTCTCTCTCTTTCTTTTTTTCTCTCTTACTTCTTGATCCGATTGCCTTCGCATAGGGACGTACCGCTGACGTCTCGCCGCTGCTATGTCAACATTACGCCTCCTACATTCGAATTCCGAGGCAAGCATAAAACTATGAATGGACCTCATCTTTTGTAGGATGCGGTCATCGACGGAGGTCGTTTGCTACATTAGTCAAAACTCGAGAGAGCGATACCGTTCGCTTTTATAAACGATAACCATTTGTTCGAGTCGATTTTATTAATGCCATTTAATTTTAAAAAGGGTGCACAATAAATTACATTATAAAACAATAATATGTTTCTTATATAAATAGATTTTATATATAAAATTAAATTAATAATATATGATTAAACTTCAGGAATATTTTAGTAGATAAAAATAAGATAAAATCTGAATATATAAAAACAAAAAGTATATGTTACAAAAATAAATTTGAGGTATAAAAATTGCTGTCCTTGGGTGTGTAAATTACTAGAATTATTCTTTTGCTAATTGTATTAAACTCTACGAAAAATAAAAGTCAATGAAAAAATTATCATAAAAGTTAATCTAACGTGAGATAAATAAGATAATATAATTTATATAAATTTTACAATTTACCATAAATTACAAATATTCTTTGCATATGTATCTATCTTCTTATATACATACACGTACATATATGTAAAAGAAATAAATTAATTTTACTAGCTTTATAAATTGGCAATACGAGTATAGCTCTTCGTTAGCTTTTAAATACGCGGTGGAAAGCGTGTTCCTGACAAACTCCGGAAACTACTCCTTAGAGAGATTTTGAAAACATCATTCTACTGGGTGGTCCACGAAAGAGATAGGACCATCGGTCGTAAAGTACCGTCATGTGACGAATGACATAATGGAAAAGCTGACGAGTCCATCCTCTAGAGAGTTTTGCGAGGTGCGGCGCGGCGTATCGGCGACGCGGCATAGTCGGTTCGGGTTCGAGTTTGAGGAGATCGACAAGATTTGGGCACCGACCGGCGCGGCGCGACGCGGCGCGACGTCTTGGCGTCGGCGCAAGCAAAAGGGGCGAGTCGGCGGTTTCTCTCTCTCTCGCTCTGTCTCTTCCTCTATCTCTCCGGATGGTTGTTGGTAAACGTCAGGAATTCCTGGGGCCACAGCCGGCTGGGACCTCTTGTCCGTGTCCAACTGGGGGCGTCGTGGCCTCAGGCGGCCCCCGAGCTCTTATCCTCGTAGGATCGATCCTGGGACTTTTGTCGGTGCGCGGTGCGCGCCCCGGTCCTCTCCTTTTGAGTAATGGAAGTCAGTCGAAATCAATTTCAATTCCCGCGGCTCGCCGCCGCTCTCGTACCGGTTCCTTCTCTTTGAGAAAGAGGTTCCGCGCGCGCTTGCTCGCTTAACACCTTTCGACTTCGCGTGTCCGGCGTGCATCGATATTTCAGAGCGCCCCTCGTACGACCTGCGCCTAAGTATTTTATGGTTTACTTTTTGATTTTTTTAAATCAGGGTTTTAGAAAGATATAAGAAAGAAAAAAGAGTTTGTCAGTATCTCTACAATTCTGATGGTTTTGTTGGAAATTCTTTTGTATCGATCTCAAGTCGCAATTACTGAAAAAAATGTTTTCTTTCTCTTTGAATCTTAAAAATAAAATAATATATTCTCCGTATCTTTTATATCACAAAATAATATTCTTCTTTCACAAATTGGAAAAATAACATAATTATATTTAGTATTTATCTTTTTTCAAAATTGATCATTTCTTTATTATTAAAAGTTATAATACATATTCTTTAGATAGTCAGATGCGACAGTGATTGTAGCTACCTAATTATAACAGACATTATGAATAATTACATTAATTAATAGTAGTAGTTAAATTAATTATTGCAGTCGTAGTTATAATAATTGTTAACGCAAGAGCCTTATTTATATAATGTTATTCAGTTCGTAACGTAACGTAAATTATGACATACACACATTTATACACATGTATCTTTGAATGCTACAGTATTTTATTAAAAGTTGACTTCAATCATTACTTAATGTTTTTAGGATGAAATTAGAATACGAGGGCTGTTCGAAAAGTTCCCGAACTTTTTGGGATTTACTTATAACTTAAAATCAGCCTTACCTCTTTCCGACTAAGCGTACTAAGTTGTAAGTAAACCTCCAAAAATTATAAAAACGAAGTTCGAGAATAGCCCTCATGCTTCCAGAAAAGATTCCAATACATTTCAATAACGTTGTCAGTTTATATATAGAGTTTCTAGATTTCAGTCATTTGCAGTTTATGAATGATTGATACTTCTACTTTGAAACAGTTGCTTTTTCTTTTAGTTTGAATTTGATTATCCTTAAATTGTATGAGTTCTGGAATATCCAATATAAAAAAAATATATATCTCTAGTGTACCTAATAGTTCGACACAATTCAATTTCGTATTTCTCAATATTCGTGACTTATCTTAAAATTACGGTAGAATTTTTTTGCACTTGTTCATAACTTGTTCGTTTCACGAATCTCTCGACGAACCGATCGCGAACGACGGCTGCTTTCACACATTCCACATGTCCCACGATTATATTTGCCGATCCGTTAATGACAAATGTCGTGGATTAACGCGAGACCTCTCGTTGGCTACCGGCTGTTTGTCCTAAATTCTAGAGAAGAACGACATCACAGCCGTGGAGTCGGGGTGAATCTCGGAGTGACAGCGGGGCGGTCTGTGATTTCCTGCACCTGTTGTTTTCGTCGGGGCGCGATACAATCGCTGGTACAAGTGCAACCGGGCGTACAAGAGCGAGAGAAAGAGAGAAAGAGGGAGGGAGAGAAAGAGAGAAAGAACACGCTCACCAAGATTGGTCTCGCGGATCTCGCAGAGATGAAGATATATCGTAGATAATGCGGTCGTATGCACCTGCATAACGGCGACGGTCGTAAAACTTAATTAACCCTCTCGCGCGACGATTTATTTCCTTTTCGATTAAGGGAATTCTCGCTAATCTGAATAGCCGCGTATCACAGAGAAACGGGAGCCTCCTGTCATTTCCGAGGGGCCACGAAACGGCATCGCGACGTGATTTTAATCTTCGTTGAAAAGACAGTAATAGAGTTTCGTGGAAGCACAGATCCATGAGACAATCTGACCTGATGATTTGAGACACGATTTAAGACTGAAATGTTTTTTTATAGACATAACTATCGCGCAAGATTTAACAACTGTCTGCTATAAATGTTATAAAGGAGATTTCACGTATTAAAAAATTGTGATCAATAATTTTTAATGAGTGATAAAATAACGTGTATATTCAGTCTTATTAAATGCACTTTCTGCATTTTAAAATACAAATCAAATTTTATACAATTATTCCTCTTTTGTATTATTAATAAAATTTAATATAACCAATATAAAATATGGAGTTACAATTGGGCATTGAGAGTGCAACGCGCGGTTATTAGTCCGTAAAATTTGCATATTTTATACACACAATTGACTTTAATTGAATTTCTAAAATAAAATATTTTTTACTTATTTCTACGTTATGATTATACTGTTTCATCGTTTTCGATTTTTATCGTTATTATTTATTTTGTTTTATTTTTTATTACTTTTGACCTACGTTAACAATGACTTATTTTATATCTCTGGTATTTATTTCTTCATTTTCCGTAACACCAATTTTTGTTTGTTAGCGGTTTCTATACCTCATATTAACTTTTGATTGTCTCTGACTAACTATATATATTGTAATTTTAACCGTTCGGTGTTTTATTTTCTGTGACCAATTGTGATGTAATTTTCCTCTGGGATTTCAATTTCACACTCACGTTCTCTGAGCTTTATGGTGAGTCAGTTTTCGATTTCTTTAAATCCGTTTTTTAATTTTCTTTTTGGCTGCCTTGTTGCAAATAGTGATCATTTAGTCAATTACGCATTAACTATTTAACATGTACCTAATGTAGGAGCTTCTTAACTCCTCAATTTTAAAGTATTTATTGACTCAATGAGGAATGTGAGAAATACATTTTTAAGTTTTTATTAATATTCTGACCACTGAATATGGTTCTAAACGTCTGTTTCATATTATAATTTACTCTATAAATTTCTAAATAAATTATATATAATTAAGTTTACGCGCTAATACCTAATCGCGTTGCACTCAATGCCTTATTGGTTTCATTGTCATGTTGGTTTGAGTGTCAAAAAATCTTCATTGCCTTTTATTCTTTTCAAAATAATTTTACACCAAGTACGATCTTTTGACAAGCAATCTCGGAATATTATCGGCATAGCACGTGCCTTCGCCGTGTGTTCGCGTGCGTGTGCGTGCGCGCGGACTTTTCGTTAATTACGTATCCTCCTTTATAAGAGGCATTAAATCTGCGCGACTGCTTCGCGCTCATAAAAGACACGTCAAAGTAACCGTGAGAAAAAGAATCTTTGGTTTCATAAAACCACGCATGATTACGAGCCGCTCGCTTGTGAAAACGATGTACAGTTAACTGCTCGTTCGGCCGCAGTAAATGTTGCTCGTAATCATGTTACGCGCTTTTACTGCAGTAATGAAAAGAAGTATTAAATGATATCCTTACACCTTTATCACCGAACTACTAGTAGGCGCGGTATTTTGTGCTCTAAAGCATTTTAATTCATGCACGTGAAATTAACTGTATCTACTTTGGCTCTGTCGAGCTGATTTATTTCATTTATTTCATTGGATTATTATCAGAAAGTTTAAGTTCCATTTACGAGTATCCGTAACTATTCTTTAATTAATTTTTAATTTATTGTCTCGCCTGCCTTATTATGGACGGTTTGTTAAAAAGGAACAGAACTTGGGGAAGCGCGAAAAGAAATGTCGCTTAGTACGGCAGCGTTTTTTTCTGATTATTTATTTTTTATACTTATATTTTTATATTTTTTTATTCTCAGTGCAGAAATCTTTCTATATACGATCTAGAAATGGTGTTATAATAATATTCTTTTTGATATTAAATTTTGCCAACATTAAAAATTAAAAATAGACTGCAAGCTTTAGTACCAAAAATATTTGCGTTATAATAATTGAACTTAATTTATTATTAATTGATTAGTAGATTATAAAATGAATAACTTTTCTTAGATTAGATGAATAATATTGTTTCTGTTATATTTTTTGCTGGTGTTTAGAGAATTTGTGCCGATTATATTAATATGCATGCTATTCAAATTTTATTGAAACCCGGCGGCGATAGTTATTGCGACAGTTTACGCAAGGAATCTTGTGCTACTTGTATATAGGTTGCTAAATAATGACTGAAAAATGTCGCCCTACTTCCGGGGAGCGGTGATGTCAGGGGAACGCCAAGTGGTTTCTCGAGACGAAAATCCCCTGAGCGAAGGACATTCGTTAGCGTCATTGTGGCCACGACCAAATATTGTTGAATTTTTGCGTGGACCTACAGCGAAGATTCTGATTTCCACGTTGGTGGCATATTGTCCGCTCAGTGACAGGAATGATGACTTCATGTGCAAACTCTTGAAAACCGAGTCTGACATACATTTTGCTAGGGACTTCCTGTGTGCGTAAGGCGATATTTTTTTTTGCTCAAAACTAGACTCCGACTTTTCGTTGAGAAAAATTTCAGTTATAACTTGTTTTTCGAGCGTGATCGATTAGAAGAGATCGCTTTCTTTTGAATCACGTTTTAGAGATACAAACAAATGATAGATATATTCTAATTCAATTAATTTAAATATTTCGATAACGTTAGTTCACAACAAAGTCGATTCGCAATATTGTTACTAAGAAATTTTAAACTCACGAAAAAATATTATGTCCAATTAACTTCACATCTCACTTGAACTGTACAAATAATTTAACTATATCATCCAAATTATGCCGATAATTCTGTTGAGGGATTAAAGAAAAGTTTCATGTTCTTTACATAAAACGCGATGATCTCTCTCTCTCTATCTGGATATTCCTCATTGCGATTGTAGATCCGCATTTATATTTGGCTCCTAGGTAGGAACGATTTGACCGCGAGATAAAACGGCGACCGAGATACGGGAAGAAATAACGAAGATGGAGAAGCAAGTAGGAAATCATCTTCTCTCTCGCAGCAATCTTTCGTACATTCCAAAGAACTCGTAGATAACAATGATCAACGAGGCGCCGCGTATCAGAGCGAAACGCTACCGATGTTTGCCAATCGTAACTCATTGGTACTGGCGCTTCTTTCTGCGTCATTCTTCTTGCACAATTTACCGCCAATTTCCCGCCGATCATTTCCTCTTTAATGACTACAACTTTTCCTATAACGTTAAGATTACGAAGAATCAGATATAGTTTCGTACAAAGTGGAAGATCGAAGAAGCGCTTGATAAGAAAAAAATTGATACAATTAACTACTGACATTTTGTTACTTAGGTAAATTTGCAACAATATAAAACGATACTTGAAAGCAAAATGCTTTTTCCCATAATTTATATCGTTTTTGTTTCGCAATTTTCCAAAATTATTTATTTTGTTAGTCAGTTAGTATAATCGTTTCGTTTGTTCTACACTGCTTAAGATAATTATATCGAAGTTTGCTCGAGCGATATAGTTAGCATGGCTGAAGATAAACGCATAAACTGCTGCTTCCGTTAATATATAAATTAGGAAATATCTATCTTTATTGATATTATATCAACAAATTTCATTCTATTAAATCTCTGGCACACTATAACTTTTCATAAGAATATAATTATTCTTTTCATAATTGTATACAGTTGTGTAATAAGGAACCAAGCATTTTCGTGATTTTTAATTCTGTATTGCTAAGTATAATCATGAATAGGACAGGAGATTTTCTAAGAACGCATATGTCACTTAAAATTGTATTTGAGGAGAATTTATAATTCCGTCATTAAATTTGAAATAATGTTGGTGCAGAATTTTATTTCTAATGTTTCGCGAAATATGCTTCAGCGGAAAAGTATAAGGTTCCGCAGTTGGTTCCGCATTGCAGAACTGCGCCCAATTTTTGCATACCTATTTCCACCGTAAAAATGAAACCACGATAATACTCTCGCTCTCCTCGTATTCGAGGAGCTCAGGCAAGAGAATCCGAGACGGTGTACGGCAAAATCTCGGGGAGGACAGAAGAGAATGGCAGAAGCTATGGTGCGACGATCATGCGTCACGTTCCCCTAATTAAGCAAAGGCTAAGAAGCCGCGTATGTAAATGACGGTTGTTTGCTCGGTGTCGGCTCGCGCGTGTACGGCACGACATGACACACGCACACGGACGCACGGTTCGCGCCTTTCCAGAGACGGAGAAGCGGGTTTAGAAGCCACCGCCGCGCCGCGCAGTCTTAGGTCGCTATTCTCGGGTCCGCTCGTCTTCGCCGACGGTACATACGCGACGGTGAGCAAACACGCACGATCCGCACGGGCCGCTGCGGAGAGTTAGCGCCGTGCTGGCGCTAATAAGTGGGAAGCCGCCTCAAATACGTCCGGCAAACAGCGCCTCGTTAAGCTTAATTGTCGCGAAAGAAGACAGCGACAGCGAAGGAAAGGGAAAACGTAGTGCCGCGCGTCTCCTTTTGGCATCGCTGCATCGCCGCTGCGAAGCTCTTCTACCGAACAATCGCGTCATCGCTGTTTATTTTTTATTTCTTCTCTCTCTCTTTCTTTCTCTCTTTTCTTCTCATCGCCGCTTCGTCGACGTGCCGGGAGAGCGCATATCCGTTATCGACTTTTCTATAGACGGCGCCGATCTTTCGGCTTTGCCCCCATTCGGTTTCTCCTCCTACGCGAGGAAGGGAAAATTTCGCGGCACCTCGCGAATCGCGGGAAGAATGGGGGCCGCGTACGCGAGGAATGCGTAATTAAGGACGGTCCCGGTCGGTCGTTAGCCGGGTTTTGCGTGTGCAAACGAGCGCGCGGCAGAATTTTTATTCGCCGCGCTCATGAGTATTTCATGGGGTGTATGTTGGCCGGAAATCGACGTCCTCGATGTTGTAATAGAGGGTTGGGGAGAGAGGAGAGAAGGCGAAGTATAAATTGGAGTATAAAGTACGTTTCTCGGAATCGATGAGATATTGTTTAACTTGGCGTTGCGCAGCAAACTATTTTAGATTAGAACGGAGTTTATTCTTATGAAATATGATAAGAGCAAAGGTCGCTGTTGAGTGAAATCTTCGAGAAACATATTTGATATGTAACTATGGATTTTAAGTGCAGTTTGTCTAAAACTAATCGAATAATCATTTAGTCGCCCACAGTTTATTTCTTCTTGTAAAAATTAATGTAATTATTTTATTTATATTTTTTGTTCTTAATTTAGGAAATAGAACAGAAATATTTTATATTAAAATATAATATTCTAAAGATTCTTTCAAAACTTGATTTATTTCGTGCAATTTACTCGGCGAAAATCTCCGCCGTGAATGAAGATACGAATATATTCGATAAGGTAATGTATGTACACGTCGGTACGCTGCGTAAACATCCTCCTTTAACCGGCAGTAAAATGTTTTTATAGCAATCAATCGGTCGGCAATAAAATACTTTTACGCATTGTCCACTTAGAGTTTCGCATTCTTGACTCGATGGACTCGATCAATTACGCGACGGGCACGATCGTAAACTGCTGCCGTTCGTTTTCCATTCCACACGCACACACTCGTTTATCGATCTCTTATCGCTACTTTTACGTATTGCATGCGCGCAGAGTTGGTTGAGGTACCATAGGCGTTTTGCAATGCTCAACATACGTCTTCTAAGTTAGTGATTTATTAAACATTTTTTTTCTATGAATTTCTGATTTCTTATCTTAAAATTCAAAATAATAAATTATAAAAACCTGACGGTGATAGAGAAATTTGGATAGCGGCTTTGTTTTTCTGACTGAAAGTCTATAAAGGCCATTGCACGTAACAAAGTTTTAAGTCATAATCGTAAGGCCGTAAGAAAATAGACCAATCACACTCGATTATTTTCCTTGAGCTCGAAGAATAATCGACTGTGATTGGTCTATTTTTTTACGGCCTTACGATTATGACTAAAACTTTGTTACGTGCAATGGCCTTTAGAAACGTCTACCTACTCTGATTAGAGTTACTTGACAAAAATTCTTTTTGTCGACCTGTGTAATTAACGCTCAATGAGTTTTAGACAGTTTGGACAAGCTGATGTGCATGCAAAACATTAATTCTTGACTACACTTCGTAGCACTTCCGCTTGAAAATAGACGGCAAGCCCGTTTGACTCGGCTATATCGGCTTTCACTGTACTCTTCTCTAATGGAAAACTTTTTAAACTCAGAATGCTCTATATATACCTATATATATATAGATATATATATAGGTATATATATATATATATATATATATATATATATACATATATATGATCCATGAACATATTTCCTGGTTGGATTGTTTTGAGCCTCTTTTCTTCCTTTTTTCTCTTTTTGGAAGGGATTATATAATTTCTATATATAATCAATTTAACGCAAGTTCTGAAACCTAAAGTTTGTAACGACAAAATTTTGATTCGATTGATTCGTAGTAGCCTCGTCTCTCATATGCGCTTTTTCGACCCATTAAAATTTCACGTGGTAACTTCCATCCATTGGTCACTTCCATCACGCTTGACGCATCCCAAATCGGACACTATTCTACACGTCGTGCTACGAATGTTTCAGCAGTTTAATCAGTTGATTGCGAGTCCACGTTTTCAAAACAACCTTTGAACCCAGTCATGTAACGTACCATATTTTTACAAATCTAAAAGATGGTTATTAGATTTGTTACAAGGACAGATTTATAGAAATTTTGCACGTGTCAGTTATCTTCAACAGTATCCTATCATTGAAAAATTAGACTAAATATTCCAGATAATATATTAACATGCGTTTTAGAAAGAATTTAGCTCTCGCATAATGCTGGTAATGTTGGGACCTGCTTGACATTTCTGAACGACGTCGCAAGAGAGCGGTACAGGATCAACGAGTACATTTCTCGTTGTCAATGTTGTCGCATCCAGAATTTCCATCTATGCACATAGAAAATTATTTTAAATATACATACATAAATATCTACAGCGACAAAAGTTTAAACATTCTGACAACACAACACAGCAGTGTATATAATATATAATATTCAATTTATTGTATATTTAGGATCACCGCCGATATGCCTTACTTTATAAAAATATCATGCTATAGAGAATCGTATGTTTAACTATACCAAAGTTGCAAATAGGTCAAAATACATCCGAGCCAATTTCTGGGAGTAGCGGGGACTTTCCGCAAGAAAAATTCCTGTCGAAGCAGAGTCGCCCAAAGCATCGTGAATCCTTTGTACTTTTCGCGAAGATTTCCAGACTGCTATTGGACATGGTTAAAGACGAGCGAGACTTACGAAGATAACATCAGAATTGAGAACGTCTATTGGAAAAAGCTTTAAAGAAACTTGTTTCAAATGAAAAAACTCTCCGAAGATAATCTTAGTATCGCTCTTCAAATCTATTCGTTCATCTATCATCAATTTCACGATATCTCACGAATTTCTTTCAGTAAAGTTGATAAAATCCTACCTAATAGCAGTTATATCACGTTCCAATTGTAAGAGGTAACTTTCTATGTAAGCAAAGAATTTCTAGAGAATTTAAAAATTTCTAGAGAAATATAATATATACATATATGTACAGAGAGAAACTTAAATAAATACTTTCAGCGTTTGTGTTTAAATAAAACAGAATTTGCAGCAACAATTAATATATTATTGACTGTAGGAGACGTATCGGTCTTTTGTTGTCCAAATGTTATTGATTGGTGACAAGTTCACTCGTACTTAAAGAGGCATATAGTTTAAATCATCGTACAAAACTTTTTGAGCTTAAAATTATTGAAGTTTTTATTATAGGGTTTGTGATTGTGATTGCGTTCTCTTCACTTTCTATCGTGGTTTGTTTTTTTTTGCCTTTTATACATACAAATATATAAACGAAATTTTTCCGAAATATTTGCTTGTACAAAAAATAGCTGGTCATTAAGTTAGTTTCAACACAAAACGTCCGGTCAACAATGTGTTAAAGTCCTCTTCGCGTATAATAACTTTCAGGTAGTCATTAAAACAAGACTTAAAAATTGTGTAATAATATGTAGTTTTAGTTGAATTTACTCTGAGTAATTTCGCGCGCTATTATCGTGTTTCTCGATCTTCAATTGTGTCGTATTATGCTTTCCTACGCGTGATACCTTACTTTCAGTGCCGAAGAGCATGATACAAACTACTAGTGGTGGCCTAATGAAACGAAAATTAAGCCACACCGTCAGGTGGTCTTAAGTGCTATATCGTGGCTAGATTGTGCCGGACGAGCAGTTCGTTGCGCGCTTATGAAAGAGCATTGCTCCATTGTGCCGTGAGGTTAATGAAGAAATTAGCCCAAGTGGCTCTACCGCTGTGCATTTAGATCATTTTTTCCCGCGGCTCTCGCCGTAAACGACTTTATTATACTATCGACGAAAAAATCATGATTAAGACGCCTCGACGTAACTTGCTTGTACATGTGTGCAATAAAAAATGAGAAAATTTATCTTCTTTTTAGTGGCGCATGAAAAAAGTAAGCGATTAAGTATCTGCTTGCAAAAATTTGAAAGATCCTGCGTCTCAACGTTTCTGTTATCTGTAGATGACGTTTCCATTTGCATGCAGAAGGCAGTTTATGTCTTGAGTAAACTTCAAATAGATGAAATTGAAATATATGATTTAACTATTTTTTATTTCTATATTGGCTTACATGCGAATTATGCATTGTGTTATATTCTCCCCACTTATGTAACTTTAAATATAATTGCATGAGTTCTGAATTTTATTTATTTAATGTGAAATACGTACTCAATATAAGTTTAGACTAACTAGACATCACCAGACGCGCGCGCTATTTAGCTTTAATATTATACTATTACCATTACATTACACTATTAACCCCTTGATACACAAAATTGTCAAAATGTGCGATGACAGATTCACGAAGTCAGCGCAATGAGAGAACCAATCAGTAGAAAAGCGTCAACAATAAAACCTTTTACACAGCTTTTTCATGAATGAAAAATCAATTGATTGAAATAAATGCTTTTGAAAAATAAATGCACCAAAAATGTGTTAAGAATAGCGACATTTGAGTCCGAGATATTGCATTTTATCCAGGATTTATTACACTTTGATAATTATCTTTTTAATTCTTTCTATATTCTCACACAAACAAAGGTTGATGTGTCATAGCCATTTCAAACTTTCATAAAAGATAAGCAATTTAAACGAGTCCTCCGTAACAGAGGTATTATTTGAAGAACTGTTTGTGCATTTTTTACCACACATTATTTATTTAAAATTAAATCGGTGAATAATTCAAAGGAGTTCCTGACGAGCGTAACGCAGCGGCCGCGGCGCATAAAGGATTTGAAAAGGGTGTAGAGAAATTCTCGAGTTTCCTGGATATTTGACTGTCCCCGTTTCTGTTTCAAATCTCGTCCACCATGTTACAACCCATACACGGTTTTGTCGACTTCCTTTCGGAATGCTGCAATCCCGAAACAAATGTTACTTGTGTCCCGTGCGTCCCTTTACGCATCATGCATACCAAGTTTCGAAGTATGAATCTCACTTCGCGTTTGGTATTTTGGACTTGACTCCCCTTTGTCGAACTAAACAGTGTGTACGATTACCTAACAATATAAGTGCATTTTAACATGAAAGGCAAGAGATAGATTAACAGGCTTGACTTCTTTTCTTTTGTGTTAAAGTATCTTTTGTAATTATTGATTATTGTTTAAAATTTTTCTGAATTTGCTTATACTTTTTTTCTGTGATATGTACTTAATAATATTATCTGTAATAAATAGGTTTAACTTATCTTTTTAAAGAGATATATTTTTATTGCATGGTATAATTATCTATGCATGGTATTATATATGGTATCATATAATGTGTAATTAGAGTAAATTGATTGTTTAAGTTTTTAAAATAAAATATTCTAGCCCGTTCTTATATTTGTAGATTAAATAAAAATGCTGCAGTGAGACATTACACTTTTCACATTAATTATGATATAATTTTCATAACAATATTATTATTAATGAGTTATTATTATTATAATAGGCAATTTAGAATTATTAGTGTATAAATTGTGCAATTATTATTGCTAATTTAGTTATTTTTACTTTCTAGGATCCTTCATATACATTATGTACATTATGCATATGCGCACATTATATGCATTTATTACAATATATTACATATATTGCATGTATATTTAATATAAACTAATGAAAGTTTTGCTGTTAATTAATTTATTGCTATTAGAAGCAAATTACCAGTATTATAGTTAGAACAGTAAAATCTTTCACAATTCTCTAAACATTTCTTAATTCAAATATACTGTAAAGATGCTAAAAAATATTTCTTATACATCTCTTTTAAAATGCGCCAAAATTGATGATATAACACGAAATAAATGCGTTATATTTTACTTCTCTCTCTCTCTCTCTCTCTCTCTCTCTCTCTCTCTCTCTTTCTCTACTGTAAAACAAGAATGAGATTTACGGTTTGATGTTTATTGTACTGATAAAAAACACGGTTCTATGCTTAACGATTTCATGATCAGGTCGTCTCTTTGCTTCAGCAATTTCGTTCGAGTTTTTTTTTCTGGACGCACGATAATCATCATTTTTTGAAATTATGATGCAGTTTTATTATTATATTGAATCTACAATATCGACAGTATTCAATTTCTATATTACATATAAATTTCCTACTTTATATCGAATAGATAGAAAAAAATATGAAATAGTAAAAATGTATATGTTACTCATCTTTTTGTGACTTTTTAACAGACTGTAAAATAAAATATAAGTAATCCATAAATGTGTGTGTCTATGAATAGTAAGAATGATATGTATTTAAATGATAAAAGCACAAGTGAAATACGGATTGTCACCAACAATATTTATGCTTTCCTCTTTTCAAAAGATGTTAACAATCCATTTTTAAGATTGACATCTGACATTTTCTTCATTCCGCGTCTCAGGCTTATATCTTTTTTTAAAATAGTACTTCTTTGATCCTCTATTGTTCTCGTACAGCAAACAAACATTAGTACTCTCACATGAGCGCAGTGCCGTACATATATTACTGTATTAGTGTTTTTTCAGATCAACACAGTCTTAAGTCCATATCACACTACGGATTGGAATTAAGATTGGATTGAAAAATCAATCATAATGAAAGAAACTAATCTCATGTTAAGTGAACTTGGCTCTGATATGAGCTTTTATCTCATTCGAAGGCAATGGAGGATTAATATCATCTTAGAGGAATTCTTAGATATTTTCGTTATTACGTTATACTGTTGTGAATAAAACTTTCATTACGTTTTACAGTAATTTATGTAGAAACATTTATTGCAGACTTTTCGACGATGTGCTTACGATTAGAAATTTCGAAAGTAAATGAAGAAAGTATACGATGCGTAAACCAAATTATAAGAATTGTAATAGACTGAATATTGTAGATTATATACCTCTGTCAGAACGTTTAGACGTTTGTTGCCTCTATAATAATATGTATTTAGAATCGTTTCCTATGTGTACATGGAATCACGACATTCTTTAAAAAAAAAAGAAAAGATATCGAACTTGTTAATCTTAAAATTCTTTCGCCTTAGGTACAGAAGTAAAATTTAGTGCTAGTAAACTTTATCTATATGCAAATACGACCTTATTTGCAGTGTACAACTACTTCGGTCTGTAAAATCGAAGCTTTCTTTACGTGGCGGCAGATTTTGATTGACTATCCTGTTTTACGGGAACATATTTATGATCCATCATCATTATGAATCCATCATCAGCGGTGATGGATTCTTGGCAGTTTCATCTACGGACCACCACTCCGTATTTCCTCGTTTTCCCAAACATATATACTCGATATATGGTATGTCTATGGCGCCGCAATACTCATGACTATTCCACGAATATGCGGGCTTGCGGGCCCGAAAATGGCTGTTACGCCTTACTCGAAGAGCTCGCAGACTGTACCGAAAGGAATGCGACCGAATATGCAGACGTGAATCAACAAATACGAGCGAAATCAGGAGAAAACGGAGTTTGTCGAGATTATGATACGGTTATTTAGAACGATAATATTTTCATATATGTATACTCATTCAGTTGCACGAAATTATCATTTTTTTGTGTTTAGTGACACAAAAAGATAGAAAGAAAGAAAGAGAGAGAAGAAAAGATCGCATACGGATGCAAGTAGTTCGTGTCAAGTTTAAAAAATAGCTTTAAAAAAAGTTGTTATGTGATCGTCGTTATCTTTGTGAAAAGTTCTTCAGAAATAAAGACTTTTGGAGAAACATAGGTATACTGCAAATTCGAATACAAATATGTACATATATGTACTTTACTTGTACTTGCCTAGAATAAAATAGCATCAAAACTCTATAGATTAATTATTTTCTACGTGAAATAGAAAAAATCAGTAAGTGTATTTAGACTATATAATAAACACATAGATGGATGGATAAAAAGTAATTATATCATTATTGAAATTGTTATTGAAATAAATTTTTAATTTGGCTCTTTTTGCCTGAATTTAGTTTGAATTTTTTTGAAATAAATTTTATTATATGAATTATGGCGAATTAAATAACTCCTTACAGAATAACGCGGAAGGCAAACCAATTTTATTGTTAATGTCGCAATTGCTGTCCTTGACATTTACATAAGAATGCCGGAAACGCATATCGAAGTAATAACTGGCACGCATTTTCCTAATCGCATTTTATTCGTACAACTTTGCATTCGGCGAGACGTATTATCGGTTTTCCAGCATGCGCGATGTTACATATCAACTGGTGTGCCATAGAAACTAACTTTCGAGCGATTCGGTTGGGTTAAGCTAAGCGTAGCGCGCCTCGTCGTGACCGATTAGGATTACGTTCCCCGAGCTATGCATTTCGGTTTTCACTATCGCGCGCTTTTACACGCACGAGTTCTTATGTACACCATGTAATAACTATTAACTTTCTATTGATATTCTGAAATTAGGTCAGCCAATGGTGTTCTGTGGACTGATGACTTCTGCGACGTACTGAACCACAGAATAATATTACTTGCTCCACTTTCAAAGTATTGACGTTGCCACTAGATAAGAGATTGATATTAATGTAGTAGGTCGAATGCTTCTTTAGGTGATAACTCAGCGTCACATAATTTCATAAAATATGTCATATAATATTAACTATTCATATGTCTTTTTCAGATTATAATATTTATAATATTGTTCTACGCATATAAACATTTAATTTTATTTTTATACGAAATGGTATTAAATTTATCAATAATAAAGTCATAAAATATGAAGTCTAATTAAGTAGAATATTCAAAAAATAAAAAATTAAATGTGATCTCTAGATTATAATAAAACAAGGAATAATATATATATATCATAAAAATACAAGTTAGGATAGTTAAATATAATTCACACTTGACCATCTCACAAGCTCGAAATTGCAAGTTTAAACAATGAAAAATAAATCCTATTTGACGTGGTCAAATGGATATTTATGTGCGATCGTTAGTTTATTTCGTTTTTCTACAATACTTCACTCGGTCATTGCAAATGCTACGGAATTATACGAGGCACAGAAACTCGACTGGTCGCCATAAATGTTCCTTTTAATGTCGTCTTCGCGAAACAACGGCCGTAGCTTAACGACACAGTAAAGCTATGACGTCGCAAATTATAAATTGTCGTGCGGATTGTTTATCGGCGACGTTGCGTGGTATACGCTCGCCCCTATTTCCGTTTCCGAGATCGTGGAAACTGTTGCAGTTGCAGCGGTAGTTTCCTTCACCGACAATAGCTGTACCGCCAGTCGTTCCGAAGGGTCGAGCACGCAATCTGTTTTAACGCGTAATTATCTCGCGTTATGACAGATTTTAAAGCTGAGATTCCAAAGGCAATAATTCAATACTTTTAAGAAAATGCGATGCGATGTATGTGCATCTTTTATATGTATAAAGTAAACTGGATAAATATATATCGTGATGTTTTGGCTTCTGCACAAAAGCTTCTATGATTTTATACTATTATATAATCTCAGAAACTCTCAACTTTCATTCTACATAGTATCACATTGTACAAAGAAAATCTTTTTTATTGTAAAAATAATAGAGAAAAAGTTCTATTTTTGATATTGGATTAAACTTTCAGAAACATTTATAAAACAATGCGTAATAACATACTCCTGTTTCTTCAAACCGCTTTCGCGAAATAAAAGGAAGGCGATTGTAACAATATATTGTAACAGCATATGTAGTGTAAGTTACAAGTATATAATAAAATTATTATTATATACTATCTTTTAATCAATATTCCTAACTTATATTGCATTCCAAGGAGAGTAATTTAACTTTAAAATTTATATCTATTTTGATAAAACTTGTATCATTGTATCACTAAAATTATTTGGAGAGTCTGTTAACGTCACGTCGCGTGTGATGTACCGCTTGCAATTTTCATCCGATACGATCGGTTTACCATGGCTGGCACTTCCTAGGATTTTCCGCGAGAATATATGATATCGGGTACAGCCAATTTCCATAACAGAGACGACGCATCGCGCTTTAGATATTGGTTATTCGACTTTTCGAGAATACTCCCTTTCACGTAATATCATCTGCCTAATAAAAGCGGAAGTGAATTTACGTTTAGTTTTATCTTACGTATAATTTTAAAGTCCATTTAGTAATTTTCCGCCGTAATTGTTAATTGGAAGTCTCCTCTAAGATTCGGTTCTATGATCCTCCCGCGATGAAGCGTCGAGTTTTTGTTATGCTTATAGCACTACGTCCAATATCGCCTCGATAAAGAGCAATTGTCTTTCAGGAAGAAAATTGGAAATAGAGCCTTTATTCTGTCGCGACAAAGCTTATAAATGAATTCTCTTCATTGCATCTATTATAGATGTTACAATATTTATAAGTATCTTTTATTCAGTTTAATAATTTATGAACCTGAAATAAAGAACTTTTAATTAACAAAATACGAAAATCTTTATTGATCTTTGACAATATTTTCTTTATCAACTTTTTGAAAACCAAGTTAATTCTTTTTACTCTGCACATTTTAGAAGAGTTTTTTTACCATAGTTTCTTATGTTTATCTAAAAATGAGAGTCTCAAACTTGCACACACACATACACACACAAATATAAATACCATAATTTCTGAACTTGCAAAGATTATAATAATCACACGTTTGCTACATTTTTAAATTAACTTTCTTACGGATAAACTCTGTATTATGCACGTTGTCTAATTTTAAGTTTTTTAATATTTCTTTCACATATGATAACAATCATTGATATTTTTATGGTTATTCCATTTTCAGACGACTTTTGGACACTAACTAATTTCTACTTTGCATCTGGTACTGTGATATATAATTTCATATCGCGTATTCACATTTCTTCATTATCAGTGGGAGAGGTCGGGGTAAACCGCGGTTGAATTGAGCGTAGAAATTGCTGTAAAAGTTCATTTTGACGTGGGATGTAAACTCTCACAGTAGCAAAACGAGTGCGCGCGTGCAGGGATTGCCACTAAATCCGAAAACTTTCCATCACGGGATAAACTTTTTTGGGGGGAAATTTTTTTTTTCGCTCTCTTGCCTCTTTCCTTAGTCCGTTGACGTTGTTTAGAGATCAGCCAAGTTCCGTCGAGTAACGTCGCTAATTACGAAAGAAGGAAAGGAAAGCAAACTCGTTGGTGCTATTGCGGGAGCCATTAAGACCTGTTGATCTCCCAATAGGTATCTGCACTGACGATCGGATGCTTTTCTCAGCGGATAAATGCGATCTCGATGAGATCACGAGTCCAAAGGTGCATTTCATGTCAGGAAGGATTTCGTTTCGAAAGCTTTTATGTAAAAATCAAGCGCTTTTATACGTAGCAACGGAGAAATGCGCTTCTAAAGCTCTTTCTAAAGATATTTACGCAATAATATTCTATGCTATAAAAATAATTGACAGTATAATGTAATTTAAGGTTTTGATTTTTACTTAACAAATAAAAAGCAAGTAAAATTTATTAAAAATAAGTCTCTTTATAATTTTCCCCACCTCTTAAAACTTCTCTCGATCTATGTTACGGCGAGATGCACGTACATCTCGTCGATAGGCATTGATTTTCCATATCGCCCGTTTCCGTTGAACTTTTGTTTCAACGCAACGTGATACCGGCAGAAAAGTTCGATCAGTGCATAGACGAAGGGGGCGCGTAATAGTATCGCGAGGATAAAGCGCGCCGGGAACAGAGAGGGTGAGAGAAGGGGGGTGAGATCGATTACGCGGCTCCATTTTCGATTATGCAGCACCTGCAACGCGCAGAAATGCCTCCAAGATGTTTTATTGAAGTAGCGGGAGCGTCGAATTTCAGAGTAAACGCGAGAAATTGTTCAAAATTACGGATGGAGATCGGAAGTTAACGAGGTGTCATATTCATCGATCGTTTTAAAGTCTTGCTTAAACGTATGTAACAACTTTTTACTTTCGTTTCTGCAATCAATTGTTCAGCGAGACCTCTATTTTATATAGATGTTCCTTTTGAAATCGAGTGAACCGACATAGGAAGTTTTCAACGCATATTGCGAGCCGATTGCTTAGACAAAATTTTATTATATATAAAGATAAAGAAGACTTTATCAATTGCGTTTTATTGTTAGCTAACTTGTCATTCTGACATTATCTAATATCAGGATAAACGGCAGAGCGGAAGAAATTGATGAATTGTCTTTGTAGTATATTTGCGATTAAATATCGGATGAAATTACAAACACACACTTATGAAATTCAATACAAAGGAAAATAAACAAGAGTATCTTAATAGCAGTACTAGCATAATGAATGAGAGATCTTTAATGAACTGTCGAATATGTGTGAATATTGGAAAAGAATATTTTTATATAATAACTTAAGATATATAGAAAAAAATATGATTATTAACAGATTATTTAAGTTGCTGTGTTTCTTTCTAAAATAAAATTATCATCTCAAAATAAGATTATTTTCTATATTGTTCTTTCAAAAATATGCACTTCTTTACTCAATTATTAAAAGCCAGTATAATTACAGTAGATATATCACTATTTTTTCCCTACACTACTACTATTTACGATACGGAAAAAGCAAACAAGTGATACGAAAACAAAGTCGATAATGCTCTCGGATTGCAGATTGTCCGACACAGAACCTTCTTTCAATCACACTTTACTGTTGTTGCGAGAGCTTTTTTTGCAGTTACTTTTCAACTAATGGTTTCAACCTTAACCGTGATTTAAATTTATTCGTGTGCATACCGTCGGGTGCACGGAGATTAATCTTTTGCCTGCATCACCAAGAGATGAATCGAGATTATGAAAAAGGACGCTCGCTTGAATTTTTACACAAAAATTCCTGTGTTGCCATATATATTACGCAAGAAATGTATATTATACATGAAAATATGTTAATTTTTTTGTGTTAAAATTTATGTGGACCTATATTTTCGTAAAATGTAACTTACACCATTATTTCATGCACATGAATGAAAAAAAAAAGAAAAAATTGTTCAAAATAATACTTATGAAAGAGGATACGTTTATGACAATACGATCATTTTCATATTTATTATAAAAATCTATGGTGAGTTGATTTAAATACATTTAGAAAAAATATGAATGAATTAATTAATTAATTAAAGTAAAATTTTATTTTTCCAAATATTGATATTTGAACAATAGCAAATTAAACTCGTTTTCTCATCGTCTATATCTTTGTTATATTTACCGATGCTGTAACTATTATCATAGGAGAGAGAATAGAGGAGAGAGAGAGAGAGGGGAGGGGAAGCATTAATCAGGAAAGTCAATTGTTCTATTCAACTTTAAAATATATGTATATATTGTATATAATAGCAGATAAATTTGTTAGTAAGTTAATTAAATTGATTGGCGATGGCTTTACCGTTCGGTTGAGATAAATTCGCATGTGCGATCTGTTATCTGCCTGAAGCTATTATTTAAAATTTAAATAATGGAGTAACACGTACAACAGTGTTCGTGTGCTCGATCAGATTCGTTCTTCTGAATACATGAAGATAACTGTTCCATTTATTGATTACCGTGTATCAGCTATCGTTGTTTATTCCGTTTACGAACGGTGGCTAATGTTACCGATGTAACCGTTACACGGCCAATTGCAATAGTTGATGCGGAATTGCGGGGCAATATGTGTCAGTCAGGATGAAGCCAGTTTGCAATGGCTGCCAGTCGGTCGGGTCTGATTAATGATTGATCAGTTGTCTGTAATGCTACGAATCTCGAGTTGATTGAAGTTACCTTCCCGGTCAACGCAATGCGATATGCCATATGGAACAGTATGTACCTATGCGCGCTAGACTGCCAGGCAAGGGTGTGGACATTGTTTGGAATGCATTCGGATTCTGGGAGTGTGTTACATCGACAATTCGGAGTTAATTAATACTGACTTGATGACTTGCTGGCCCTTTCCGCATTATGAGCATGTCTGTGATGCAGTTGACTAAGATTGCTGACAATTAGCGTCAGCAGCAATAGATCGAACTGACAAAGCACATCAAAATATGGCACGCATTTCAATCTGTAACGTGTGTAATTTTCTTAATAATATATAAAATATATGATAGTATTATGCAATTATTTAACTAACGGAAAAAACTAATGTACTTTATATAATTCTCATAAATAAATAAATAGTTTTTTTTTAAACGCCTACTGACAGTAATACACAGAAGTCCTCTTTTCTTTATCTCTCTTTCTCTTTTTCTTTCATTTTTCTATAGAATAAGTGTATTTAGGAATATATAATATGTATATTAGCAAACACACATAATTACATCCAGTAAAACCGAGAATATATTCCCAATAGGAAACAATAAATCCGCTAAGCAGCGATGATATAAAAGGTTTGTAAGCGAGATTGATTGAGTTACAGGAAATTTGTAGGTTTTCCCTTGCGCGAATGTAGTCTCGCCTCGTAAAATCGACAGTCATGTCAAAGTTTAGATTTATCCCGTAAGGCATTACGGATCGCACGTATGTCTAAATTAATTTGTATTAAATCAACGGTTGATTTACTCGATGTAACTATGGTTGAATGGAGCAACGAGCTTCTTTCTCCCGATTATATGCTGCTTTGTAACAATGCGCGCCACCGAAACGATTTCTCGGAAAAATGTTACCAGCGCGGGAGCAGTAAATAAGATACGGGAGATCTGAGATGCGCTCCAAGTTTTTCGTTCAAACTTTTTTATCTTCTTTTTCCAAAACATACTTTCTCTGTAAGATTTTCAAAAATTCTCGTTCCTTAACGTTTTTATTTATGTAAAAATATCATACAAATTATTGACTTGATTCCTGAACTATTATAATATTTATTTGTCTTTTCTTACGTGATACATGACAAATACAATGTAAAAATTTATATTTATCTATATGTGCTTATAAAAATATTATCGTGTTTGTAGAAACATTATTCACAGAATTGTATTATCAGTTTTTCAAAGAATAATTCCGCGAATTTTACGGCGACAAAGTATAAATATAAAATGTCACTCGTCACCATTTCACAGTACGGGTGCTTTTAGCCGTACTTTCTGCATAAGACTTCAATTTCACGCTACGGTAAGTTCGCAGCAATTTTCTTCGCCTGACCGGTGTACCAGCTCACCTTGTACTCTACTTTACTACTGATAAAGAATTTAAATTTCCCTTATCGTTATCCGAAGATGGAAAAGTGAAAAGTGTAAGCCAGTGGTTGATAAACAACTACTATCAACGATCGTATACGAATATGTATAGAGTAAACAGAAACAAGAGTTTCACAACGTACTTATTGACTTATGCGTAAGTATGTAACATGAAATATCTAAATATGCCCGTTGGAGAATGTACAAATATTTATCTCTCCTGTTATTTTTATTTCCAAACATTTCTTCAAGTTTCTCACTTAGAAAATTCGTACAATCTTTTGATTACACATAAAATTGCAATTCGACTTATCTTTACGTTTTATATGTCGATATCTCAGTTTATTTTAATTACGTTTTGCATAATGCAACTTTTGTTGTGTTTTGTATAATGCAATTAAAAAAAAATTGAAAATATAAAAGTTAATGTGCGTTTAAAACTTTGTCACGAAATAGTTAAAAAATGTTTCTACTGACATTCTATTGTCATTAGGACAATAAGCAATAAGGGACAGTAGCAAAATAGTATTCGCATCGAAAAGCCAAGCTTCCTCATGCGTATTTAATTATATTCGGACAAGCCGTAACTTATATAGGATTGTTGTCAATTAGTTACCAATTAGCCATTGCATAATAACTGACGTGTTTTTCTCGTTGTAAAATTGATTCGCTCTATCCGTTTTCATATTTTAATTGATTATATTATTGTAGTGCTTACGTTCTCGATGTTCACTTTCAATTAAATTTTTGTAATTATATCTAATAGAGAAGAACTCTGTTAGGACCCTCTCATAACAATTCGTTGAGTTTTAATCTCACGTTGTGTCGTTTCACGACGAAAGTTTCCGTAATCGCGCAAACCAAAAGGTTCGCGCGAAAGTGAAAATATATCCGCCTGTGTATTCGCATGAAACTTCACTGCTCTTTTGCGATGTCGATAACATTAAAATGTGGATACTCACAACGAGGAGGACGATGGCGGCAGATTGAATCCCTTTTTGCCGGCAGTGCTAGTCGCAAATAAAATTTGCATAAGACTGTTAATAGTCCGGGGAATGATAATGCAGCCACGGGAAAGGAGTTCTGGAAAAGGAGTGGAGTAGCGAAATTACATATACCAACGTGCAACAGCACGGGATGGCGCACGATCTGATGCGCTACGCCAACCCCATAAAAGACACTTAAACGTCTTGTGGGAGCGAAGTCTGCATTCAATAGAGTCACAAAGTAAGAATTGCGATGAAAAGAGCGCCGAAAAATCTCATTATATTCTGTTCGCACGTTCGTATTGTTACGTACTAAACAAAATTGTCGAAATTTACGAAGTTATCTAAAGAACATCACGGAGGTCGATGGCCGAGCAAACTCGATATTTATTTTTACAGACCCTTTTTTTATTGACATAACTAGTAAAATTCGTCGGGGTTTATGCGGAACTTTCTTTCAGAATAATGCAATTGCTGGCATTATTCCGAAAACATAATTATAATTTTCTTCTTTAGCAAATTGATTAATTATAATTTTGCTTTGAATATGAAAAAGTAATTTTCATAACAGTAAAAACAAAGTAATCTTTCTTCCGTTAATTGCGTTCCCAGCTTAGTGGCTTAATTGCCCTGAATAATGATACACGACGCGTGAAGCGTGAATTTTACTAGAATCTGAAATAGTTTTCATTTGAAATTGGAAAACGCAGGCAATTTTGTTGTCATACGATTGTAATGAAATCTTGATAGGAAATGTATCGCGTGCATATCGCCGAAAAATATATCTATTTTTTTATATATCGTTGCTACATTAAAACGTCATGCTATCCATTTTATGGCAGTAGCGCCGCTTTTGCGTGCATTTTCGGTTACGGACAATTGTATAACATCGCTTGCAATATTTGTTACTGTGTTTTCATAGTGAAAACTGTCGTCCACACACTCTTTTCACAAACGGTAGCGAAATGTGACAAGTTCTTTGATTGCATGACTATACACATGCGCGGAAGAAAGATGAATAAAACCGCATTATTTTTCGGAGTTTATGATTGAATATTATAACTACAATTATATGTCATTTATAATTATATTATAATTAACATCAAACGACGAGACACTAAAATGATCCTTCGTACGCGAAGTATTATCGGACAACATGGTATAATAAAGTTACACAGCGATTACACAGCGAATCACGTAACTAAAATCCTCAGAACTCTCCTATCACAACATAGTCGTCACGATCTCGTACTTTGACTACAAATCCAGCGCTACGTATTACGGAACAGTTTACGAATACCGGATAATGTTAATCTATATGTAACTTTTTAGCCTGACTTTGTCTAGTAAATGGTAAATAGTTTATTAAATGGGATAACAATCGGAGATTAACTCGTTTATATATTTAAGTTTATATATATTTTGCAGGTTGCTTCGAGCACGTTATTATAAAATTATGCAACGTTTTTACAAATATAAAATTGATCTCTTTATACAAAATCTATTTTATTATTTTGAATGGACTGTACAATTTGAATATATTGTATATTATATTTAAATTGTTATATATTTAATCAATTGAAAGTAAATTAAGTGGAAAGAATAGATTAAAAAGAGAACAATTCTTGATCTGGATTTTTCGATAAATATGTAGGTAATACTCTGTTCTTACATCGAATTATTGCAAGATAAAAATCTTCTCTACAATTTCCTCTATCTTTTCTATTAATTGTCTGATATCAATTGTCTGTATAACCGAAGATAAACTTTTCTACAAAAGAAGGAGAAACGTCTAAAGGGACGATGGCTAAAGAGTGCCGGACAAAATCTCCGCAGGGTAAATGGTGGCAGGGTGTCTTTATTATCTGTTGACAAACGCTATTCTGTCGGTTCTATTCATTGGTTTGTTCTTACACATTTTGTTCAGCCGTTAATAAAATAAAATTGACGAATAAGATAGTTTTGTGGCAATGAAACAGTCTGGTTAAGAGCCAATTTGTCAAAAAAGAATAATCGTGTTTTACGTCGAAGAGTGAAATGTTAACGATCAAATGGAATGGCAAAAAACAAAACTGGTTTTTTTCTGCATAATTGCGAACGCATTTTGATCAAGGTTGATATTTTAGAGATAGAAGTTTTCCGGAAAGATTTTAATGTAAAATTTCTGAATATTTTCCGAGATCTTCTCTCTCCGGAATCTTCCGGGAGAATTTGTAGGTTTTTTTTGAAAAAAGTCAAGAATATATAATAATGAATTAAAATGATCTCTAAATTAAAGATTAAAAAGGCGATACCTTGTTGAACAACTGTTTTGAGTACGCATTAATTTTGAACCACTGATATTACAGCAAGCTTTTTGAAAGCAAAAACAATCTGCGTTGATCATTCAATTTCATTATAGTTGTATAATGAAGCATTTTTATATCGAATGTCGGCATGCTATCATCCTTTCGATCCATCTAACAAATAATCGAGACTATATTAATTGTTATTGTAATTATCATATTAAAATCTATTTCACGAATTTTTAATCAATTTTTCTTAAAAGAAAGTACTAACTATTATTTCAAATTATTACATATGTACTTTATTTAACTACAAAAATTCTCTTCTTTTTAGTTCCATATATACGGCTAGTTCAAGCGCAGTGGAACTTTGTTGAAAAGTCTGCCGGGAAAAAGGCGCGCATTTGTCTAAGACGATCGCCTGCAGACTAAAAAGGTTCATCTTTCTAGAAAAGCTAAGTCAACTCGGAAGAATGGCATTGCGGCGTTTTAAATGCAGAGAATTATGCAGTCGGATGCTTTCTTGGAGGAGCAGGTTCGTCGGTTTAATTTCATTCGCTGAGAAAAATACTATTTCCGTCGTCGGAACGACTTGGCTGTGAGTCTCTTGCGCGTTTGAGCAGGAAAAAAAAGATTCGCATTTGTCGAATTTCTTTACGTACTAAATCAATTCAAGAAAACAAGATTCGTTTTTTTATATCTTTCTATTTATATATTATTAACATGTAATACGTAATTCATATGCCTAAGAATATAGTTAGTGCCATAATAAAAATATAAAAATATTTCATTATTTATATAGATTGTGCTTCAGTATTCATACAAACGATGAACTGTACAATGATAGGATGAGTAAATCTTCCAGCTTTACGATTTCAGTTTATGATGATGTTTGGAAGAGAATGGTTATTGTGCAATTTAATATTCAATCATAATCGTTACCAAAAGGTCATAAAGAATGCTTTTAATAGTATATTTTCATGTTCATTCTTATGCCGTGGATTATGTCAGTTAATTTTTGTCTCCGCTTATCGATTATACGGCATGTTTACGAGAATATTGCTTTTTAATTTAGCAAGCACTTGCTTTGATATTATTTTCCGTATGACTTTGTAAATAAGTCAGCATTAATAAATTTTATAACTCAAGAAAGACGCAAGGAAGCGGTTTTGACTCAAGCGGTTCTCGTTATTTTTTATTTGCACAGAATGTTTATTGGTATAGAACTGCCTTGCTTTACCTTTTGCAGGGTTGTCTTCCTGGGTTGTATCTTAAATCTTTTAATACTCGCCCCACGTTATGTAGTATTCCGCATCGTCCTGCGAAATTATTTCGCGCATCCTTTGCTTCAAAGAAGCTAGGAAAATACGGGACGCCTAATTCTTGCCCTTTCCCCGTTCTTCGCCGCTCCTTAGCCATCCGTCTGCTTCGTGCTTGATAATGGCGCAGTTTAAGCTCGACTTTGTGGATAATAGTTATAAGTTTAATTAAAGCGTCTCTCGGCGCGCCCAGAGCATCCATGCCGCTCGACATCAGGGCGGATGTTTCGATGCCGAGCATGATTCTTGTCTCAAAGAAGCGCAATCATAATAAGCGAAAGAAAAATCTCGGCAGTCGACGATGTAGAAAATTTAATTTTGCTCGAAAAAGCAAACCTTCGAACTCTCATAACTGCGACCACATTACAGAGCATATTTAAACACCTTGCTACAAACTTTCCGCTTTCATAATAACGTATTCCGCCACTTATTAGATTGTACAGAGATTTCAGTTGCTGTTGCGTAACTTTAAAATCTACGGAAAAACTAATTCTCTCTCTCTCTCTCTCTCTCTCTCTCTTTCTCTCTCTTTCTCTCTCTTTCGATAAAATTCATAAAAAGAAAACAAGATTTTATTCTGGTTTTAATAAAACCCTTTTAAATTGTAATTATTTTTTGTTCATTTTAATTTTTAGTACCTTTTTAATATTTAAAATAATAAATATCATATGTTGTTATTATTTATTTTCATATTTGCCATTGTTATATACGTGATTAGTCGCATTCTTGATGCTTTTGCCGAATACCAACTAGAGACTTTCTTGATTGCGTTATTTTTCTGAGTAAATATCTTGTCGCAATTCCGGAGGATAATGAAGACAATTCCAAAGCATCACGTAACAAAGAAAATCTGAAGTTTCCAAGTACCGTCGTATTCCTGGAGGACAAGAATTCTGACGGAAAGTCGCGCAGTAGCATGTAAGTGCGTGAAAGACCGCATATCAACTTAAGAGCGTTTCACTCTCGGAGATAAATAGTAAAACTTGTGGCAATAAACTGATATTTATAGTTATTGATACCAATTACGTCGAATGAGTAATAATCTTGAATAAAGCCAAAGAAATATATTTCTTCAAAATTAAATAGGTATAATGAAACATATTAATTTATTATAATAGAAGGGAATGCGATAATTGCCAACTCTAAATATTCAGGAACTTAAGTGAGGATTCGCAATTTCATATAAAATAAATTCCTATCGATCCTTTCAGTTTAACTTTTTGCAACTATTTTTCACAGTATAAATGAGAGAAAATGCCACTTATACTGCCCGGACTAGTTCTCGATAGCCTATATTGTATATTATATCTTGTCCATCCTTATTATTGTTTATATACGTCACCTGAAAAAGAGGTTCTTTCTATTATTAACCGCGGTTACGTGATAAATATCACCACATTCCTCAGTGGTCGAATTGGTAAAGATGCCTGTCACGGAATGTAGGGAGGGTTCGAATCCTGGTGGCTGGGGTAATATTTCTCGCCATAAATTCTATATAGTGATTTAATAAGGATGCTTATTAGCACCAAAAAGTCAAATTAATTATCGATTTAAATATATGGATTTACTATTCCAACGAGCTGTATTTATAAGACCGACAAAATATTGGCACGCAGTTTACTAAGAAGAAAGTATACAAAATTCACACAGAAATATTATTATTAGACTATCAAGGATCAGCCCGGACCGTAAATTGCATTTTCTCTAATTGATTGTATATCACATCGATCCTGTTTCGCTAATTATTATTTTTTGCAATTACTATTCATAAACAAATAAAAAATAAAGGCAGATCTTAGTTAAGATTTACTAACTCTATTTGCTTAGGAATAGGATACCATAAATGCAGAGTAGATATAGAGTGTATAAGAGTTTGATGTACCCGTTCTTCCGATGGAGTATCATAAAGATCGCTAATCTAAGAAATGCTATCGTATGAAACGTATTATCGATTTTCTGATCTGATTTGCGCTGATCCAGCGAGTGCCGCTGTTTTAAAGCGTTTAGCCTCGCTTCCTTTTATGCGCGGTGGATAGCGATAGCCAACGAATATCAAATGAACGCTTGCCATTGCTGCATTTCCGTTCATTCATTCTCAGGCATGGTGACATGGCTTTAATGCGTCGTCCAACACGCATCGTTTTTAAGGATGCTCGTGCATCTTAGATCGAAGTAAATTTTGCCAAAGAACGTATTGGACGTTTACCTTTGGAAATTCGATGATGTTGCTGTATTGTTAATCTTGTTTCAAACTGGAAGAAACTTCGCTTTCCTGGACGGGGAATCATATATTTTACTAATACTCAAATAATTTCGGTAGAGGATATATTTCTTTTTAACAATACTAAAAAAACAATTGTTATTTTATTTATTTGAATGATATAGTATAAAATAATAATTCTTTATTTGCTTTATATAATATATATAAAGAATTATGCAGTGTAATATTAAATAATGATAAATATATTTGCTACTATATTCTTGTAAGACCATGAACTTTATGTGCGTAATATGTTTTCTTTTAAGTATAATAATATAACGTAAAGAGAAATGGAAGCGCTGAATATTTAGGGATTTCTATCATTAACAATTTTCTATAGAATAATATACAATAAATGCTGAAATAACTAATAATTTGTGATTTTTTTTTAGCAGAAGCACGTTCCATTTTTTTTGGTTTAAATAATGAATATATTGAGATAAATTAAATAATGATTTTTTTTATGAGATATCTCTAAAGAACAACGGTTTTCTTAATATTTCGTGATATTTTTTTTGCCTTATTCGTTATAATTCTTCTTGTCTTTAGTAAAACGTATTTGATATAATATTAAATTTCGATTTTAAAAATCGTTATTGTGATGATAAACTTTGATTATCGTGAAATAATTGATTTAATTGATTATTAGTAGACTATTACTAGAAATAAAAGTCTGGTACGAAAATGGCGCTGTAATAGTGCTTCCTTCACAGATTCGCTTGTCACTTATCGTTACCTTATTGCCAGAGTGGGTATTCCGGTCGATTATTTATCAGGGTATCGTGAACCTCACGGAATGATCGATAATTCACGCGACGAAAGCCGATTTTATATGTTACACGGCACTACAGAGGTGAGATTCACGGCAACGTATCAACGCAAACTCGTAAAAGCGAATTGAGACTGCGAATCGTTATTTCCATTGCAAGATACCATAATCAATGTTAGAACGCTAGATCGTAAAGAGCACTTAGTCGGGCTATGTCACACTGTGGTACGTGCTTTCTAAAGTTTCAATATAGAAATTCATACATTCGGGAAATGGTGCGATACATCATAATAGCACTGTTGCCTCGAGTATAGTTAAAATGACGCATAATCGCATTTTTGTATCCGTAATAAACGTAGCATATACGTAATCAGTAATCATAATTGTGATAAGTGCACAAAGAAATATCGAATTAATCGATTATGCATTATATATCTGTGTGTAATAAAAAAATGAGCAAATATAGAATTTATAAAAATATTAATAAAATACAAAATAATTTTAATTAATTAATTTAAATATAAAATAAATATGTAAAATGCAATATATACATGTGTGTAAAATAAAATAAATTTATGAATTTTTAGGAGAATATTGCAGTACATATAATTAAATGCGAATAAAAAATATAGATATACGTATATGTAAAGTAAATATAGTCTAATGAATCGAAAAATTCTTTTTTTGCTTCAAAAATAATAATTCATCGAATAATTATTATACACATACAATTGAAGTATTATTTAAAAATTCATATTAACTTTCCACGCATGAAAAGTTCACGCATACACTTTTTACGCGAACCGAGGTTCACCCCCACCTCCCTCCCCCTGCTTTCGGGGGAAGTGCGGTAGACCCTCCCTCGCTTACGTGTGTACTGTTTACTGTTTATACACACACAATTGAAGTATTATTTAAAAATTCATATTATTTATTTTTAACTTTAACACTGTATATCTCGAAAACCAGAGCAGTTAGCCCTATAAGACGTATATAATTTTTTGTTCAGCATTAAAAGTACTACCAGAAACCATCGTCAAATTAAGGCGCCAGAGTTATCGGAATCTTGCCAATAATTACACAATTGAGTAATGTCAATTTTTGGAAACAAAGATAATTTAAAATACCTACAATTACGTTATTGTTGGAATTACAAAAAAGGCGTGTTCCACAAAATGTAGATGCATTTTGCAATCTGCAGAAGTTTCGATAAGATTACTGTGAATAGAGAAGCCATGTTGTAACCAATGAAAATGAGATGCGAAACAAACTCGCGTGCTAGATCTTATCATGCAGAACTCGTCCCTGTATTATGCATACAAAACGCGTCAAGTAGCGAGGACACGTAAAGGTAATACGTTTCGAGTTAAAACACATTCACCCTCCCCCCCCCCGGTTTCCGCGCGCGTTGGCACTTCCGCCCACATTATATTTTCGCGACTCCTTTTTCTTGGATCTTAAGCTCGGCGTTCTGATCAGCCATAATACGGGCGGCCGACGATGAAAATAAACGTGATGCTTATTAAGATCTATGGATGTGTTTTCTACATCGGAGCGGCCGTGGCGCGGGCGTCCCGAGTGTCGGGGCCCGATGCATCCTCCGAGAAGCGAGTTTATACAGCCGTATCTTTTTATAAAGAACACTCATATAAGCTATTTATCTCGCGAGTGGGGTAAGCCAATTTTTGAAGATCTTAACATAGCGAACTCGTATCAATTTTCATGAGGCGCAAGCTAAATCACGAAACGCAATAAATTTAAACTTTTTTCATTTTCTCTTCTTCCACGAACTAAGCAATTTGTATGAAATTATTAAAGTATTTTAATTGAACAAGAAATATTTAAATATTAATAGAGTAAGTCGAGGGAAGATGTCAGTAGGTCAGAAGATGTCACTTTATTAATATTTCGTTCATTATTTGATAAATGGTAATGCTTTCTAGTCATTAACGTGAGATTGTTCATATACAACGAGCAATGCGTGCAAGTTTCTCCAGTTTTATCGTGTTAAATTCGAAGAACCTGAGAAGATCTCTTCAAACCAAGTGGAATATTGTATTCTTCTTTATGTTAAAATCTTTTATCTAAAGCCAATATTGAAATTTATTTATTCATAATTTCGAAAAATATCCAAGAAAATTGTATTTACCAATTGTTAATAGTTAAATAATTTATTGTTAAAAATAAATCAGTGTTTTTGTACACGTATTATACTTTATTTGTTGAATGTTGCATATTCCTCACAGTACTTGCATCTTTCCCTATTACAGGCATCTTATTCAGGTAAAGGGGTAAGATACGAGTTTTGTAGGAATAAATATAGATATATCTTAATTACAACATTTAAATAATAACTTTTAGAGTAGCTATTTTCAGCACTGCTATGTGAAAGCTTAATTGTCATCTTGCAAAAATTCCGAAGCTTGTGATTATTGGTTGTTCATATTTCTATAATATTTCTTAACTAAGGCATCTTCCCTTGACTTAGCTTTTGATCATAAACCAATTCGTAGTCTCTTTGCGAATTAAACTCGCAGTTAGGTGTAAATAGATAACAAAGTTTTGTTCTTTTATTTAAATTGATTTCCAGTTGATTTATCATGCTATATCGGAGTTGCAGTTAGATATTTACTTAGAAAGACGTTTAATTCATCAAAGTCATCGAAGAATTTGTCATTAAAACTTGAGGCCGAACCGAGAGAGCCTGCATTTTCGAAAGCAGTTTTCCACATGTTATATAGTAAGCAACACATTTTGTCTGATTTTCCAGATATTTCGGATCTTACACTTGACTGTTCTCTGCTTCGATATTCTCTTTGTGGAATTTAGGGATCGTGCAGAATTTTCGTTCGTTCAGTCTTAAACTTGTCGGTATTCTCGCTAGCCACGCTACATATATTTATATATATGTATATATTGTATATATACATGTACATATATACAGGGTGTTCCAGGTCAGGGCAATAAAACTTCAGGGTCTTATAGGAAATTGAATTTGGAGCAAAAAACGTTCCTACAAACATAGGTCCGGAAACGCTTCATTAAAAAGTTATAGCTAATAAACTTCGAAAAATTACGTTTTTTGATCATTTTTAAAAATTATTTGAAAAACTTTTAGTCATTTGAAAAAAATAATAAAATAAATTTGATGGTTAATTAAAAAACAAACTATATTTTACACCAATTTTATTTAATTCTGATAAGGCGTTCAAAAAAAAAAAAAGCTCGAAACAACGAAAAAAGTAGCAACTTCAGGGTCTTAGAGGAAATTGAATTTGGAACAAAAAAGATCTTATAAACTTAGATCTGGAAACAGTGGAAGCGCTTTGTTAAAAAAATGACTTAAAAAAGAGATAATATACAAAGATTACATTAATAAGACTATTCAGAAGGACAACAATTTTATTAAAAGTAAAAGAAAAATAATTTTTAACCAAATTATCAGATACATTCAAAATGCCCCTGTTCATTAATGCATTTTTGGCATCTATACGCAATTTAAAGTTTCTGCTTCTTTTATTGTTTTAAGCTTATTTCTCTTGAACGCGTTATCAGAAGTAAATAAAATTGGTGTAATTTAGGTTGTTATGAATTAATTTTATCTATCAGATTTATTTCGTTACTTTTTTCGAATAAGTAAAGGGTTTTAAAGTTACTTTCAAAAATCGTTAAAAAAATGTGATTTTTATTAGCTATACATTTTTTACGAAGCATTTCCGGACCTATGTTTGTAATAGGAACTTTTTTGCTCCAAATTCAATTTCCTATAAGACCCTGAAGTTTTATTGACTTGACCTGGGACATCCTGTATATATTTAGGAAAGCGTAACTTTAGAGAAAGGTGCATAAAGCATGCAGCTCCAATTTTCATTTAGTTTCTCCCCATAACTCGCCGTATAAGTACTTACCTACGGCAACGTTAATGCATTCAATCCCGGATTGTAAATTAACCTTTTTAGCCATTCATTCATTACCGCCGCCCATTCTCTTTCCTCCTTTTCCGCGGATTTCAAGCGAGTTTGCATTACCGCGACTCTTCGTATACCACTACACATTACCTCGTGAATACACCGTTGTATACTGAGTGCTTCCAAAATCATACGTATTCTTATGTTAAAATTTTATGATTATCGTTTAAAGCGCAAATTATTAAAAATCGATCCTTGATTGGTTAAGACCATTATTCAATAGTTTTTGAGTGACTTTTAATCTCTTAACATAAAATAATTTCATAATTAGAATTATATCACTAAAGTCTTCCCAAAAAAAAAGTAAAAACATTCAATCGAGAATAGTTATCTATCCATATTCTTAGCTCAATCCGCCAAAACCCTTTGCCATTACATGTTTCTCAGTTTATTCTTTATCTGTCGCTGTAATCTGTACCGTTGTTTTCAGAACACCTTATACTTGTTCGTAGTTTCCTAAAGGCGCGCGCAAAGTTTCATTCCCCAACATCAGGATCGCCGGATATAGCTTTCCCGTGCAATATTTCGCGCGCGAAGACTTCTGGAATTGCTGCTGGCCGGCTTTCGACCGGCAATTTCGCACGTTCTTGCGTGTGGGTACATCCGCCGCCCGGGGAAAAAGTCTCTCACGAAGTCCGTTCGTGTCTACTCACAAATATTTGGGAGTTTTCATAAAGGGACGGACGCAGGAGGGACTGATGCTTCGCGCGGGTGACCCGGTCTCTCATATTGTATATTTCTCTGGCAAAAGAGGGAGGCATGAATGCATGCGAGCGCGGCCGCATAATTTGCCGATAATGTACGTCAGTTGCGTCGCGCACGTAGATAGCCGACGACGACACTACGTGAAATTTACGTTACGTGTGCCAGATGAATACCGAGTGACGGCGCGGCAGCCGCTGAAGGCCGTCGCCGGAAAAATTTTGGGCGCAAATTTCGGTGTACGCGAGCGCGCGCGCGTACGCGCATTATCGCGCGGAAAATTGGTCGCCGCTGAGCCAGCTTTAATCCTAAAATGGGCCGTTGAGAGTAAATTTCTCGCTCTTTTCTCGCCGAGAAAATTCATTACGGGAAATTGTCCCCTCCCTTCCGCCACTTTACATGCACATGTATATTTCGTGTATTGTTTATGACGTAATAATCTGCATAGCAAAGAAGAAGAAGAGCGCGATAAACTCCAACATTTTTTAAATCTTAAACTCACTTAATTTGCACGATCTGTAATTTGCATCAGAATATACAGAATAGAATTCTATGCAGTTATAACTTTACCGTTTTTAATATTATACGGCACGTATAACATTTTATTATGAAAACATATCGTGTTACACAAAGAGCACTTTTTGATAAAGTTTATATCTTGTCAAAAACAAATGTACTAACAATAAGTATATCGACTTTTATTAGCCCCGCGACGCCACGACACGCGCGTTGTGCCAACAGAGGGTTTAATGCAGCCGAAAAGAGGCTGAAATGGCGCCGTCGATCCATGATATATAAATAATGACTTGCAAAACACAAAGGCGAATTTATTTCGGCGCGAGTTGTTGCATCCGTTAATTAGAGTACAAAGCAGCAGCGCGATGTCGAATACTCGTGTGTATATATCTGTGCACGACGCGGCCTCGTTGGTGCAACGCTTTGAGGTAATTACGTTGCCAATTAGCCGGAACGGTAAATCGACTAAAGCAACTTGTAAATTACAACCGGCGTACAGCGGCGGGCACAATTCTTTCGTTCTGAAAAAAGTTTTCTGCTTCCGCACCACGAAACCCCGTAAAATGCATTCGAAACGGCTTTTTTTCGCGCAAGAATATAATGTCGCTGACTGAATATTTCAGTTACTATAAAAGCATCGTGTATACTTTATAGACATTTAATGATAGATTTGAATCGGTATCGCATTGCATTTGCATCATCTCGATTTGTCAGCGCTAGAGATTCGTACATTTTGAATAACCAATGAATACGTATTCTGGATGTGAGTAGCAGACACGAATTATATGAATTAAAGGATATGTATTAAATGTTTTCATTCCTGTCAAATATTTCAACAATTTTCAAACAATTTCATTTAAATAATTTCGAGAAAGTTTCCATTTTATTTGAATAATTATAAAATTACTGTTATTTTTTTCGTTGGCAAGATCGAAAAATAATTTAACATTGATCATGCATTTCCCGCGGGAAGAATGCAAATTCGCACACTGAAAAAAATTAGATATCGGTTTTATTCGCGTCGATGCGGATCGATACTATATTATAACAGAATGAATTGCACGTAAAATGGACGTTACTACTGGCAGCATTTTGCGCGGAGCGTATTAACGAGCGCAAATTCAACGGGTAACTATGCATCCTCGCAGTTTTGCATAATACGTGATTAAAATATACGGGTAAATTTTCGAAGCAACTTAATGGGGAATAAAGCATTGCTATATCACTGTGCATATTAATTTGTGCGATTGATAAAAACACATTATCAGAGTTAATAAATTCGAAGAATTCGTACACGAGATTACACGTAATATCAAATTATACGTAAACATTAATTTACATTAAATTTACATTAAATAACAAATTTAAATGTTAAAAAAGCATTATCATTAAATTATTGTGCAAACTAAAAGATATGAGATATATTTTATTAATAATGATATATGCATATATCAAATATAATGTTACTATTAATATGTGTCTGTATTATCTCTTTGCACACTGGCAAATCCAAGTGTTATTTTAGCTGAAATTTTTCTTACATATTTTTTTACATGTTTTAAATTACGTCATTTTACACGATTGAACATATTAACTTTTAATTTAATACGATTAAATGTGTTAAATAAAATTTAACACATATAAAGAAACATGCAAAAAGAGTTTCAGTCTAATGTCACTTTTAGACGTTTGTGCATGTAAAAATAACACTACACTTGGATTTGCAGTGCAGAATGGTATTGAGCTGAATTTAGTCAAGCAGTAAAACTATTTATTAAATGCAAATTTTCATGTATTGTAAAAGTATAAAATAGAAAAATTAACAATTATATTGTTAAATACAATATACAAGTAATGCCAATAACTTTTTTTCTTTTTTTTTCTCTAACTATCTCTGTTAATTTTCGTTAACAGTACAATATGTAGCGTGGATACGTATATTATTGCATTTAGAACTGCTTAATCCTGTACCTCTCTTGGGACTCATATTCGGAGGCTGTTATCGACTACTAGCTTAACGAGTTTATAAGTATCTATTACAAATGTTCGATAATCACATCTTAATTTAAATCATCATTTATGCGTGGAGTGAAAATTGTAGTACTATTAATATAGCTAGAATTTATGCACGCTCTCGAAAATAAGACAATGATTTTTAATAAAATAAAGTTACCGATGCATGATGCGTATTACATATTACAGAAAATAATTTAGAGAGGAACAGTCGGGTTTGATTTATAAGTCTTAAATTGGATATGTTTATGGACAAGTTGAGACATGTAGACAAGTAGGATATGCTAAATAATAAAACTTTTGTGTTGCGTGTTTTGTGTGTATCTTGGGAATTTCATAAGCGATGCAAATAAGATACATAGGCCAGTATTCATAGTCGGTTCTTATATTTAAGACCGTCTTAAGTACAATCTTCAGATATCATTAACCAATCACAGAGCCGTATTAGCATCTTAAGCTATTACTTAAGACGGTTTTGAAATAAGATCTGACTATGAATACCGGCCATATAGCTCTGATTGCTTATAATTGAGCCGCGGATTCTTGGAAAGCATGCAACGTGAACCATCGCGTACTTATAATTTGATTAGGCAGATTTATTTGACTTGATTGCGGGCAACGTCTCGTATTGATGTCGAAAGCGAAAGTGAGAAGTGAGAAGAAGGAGCTTCCAAGCATCGATCAGAACTGATACATCATGAATAACGACATCTCCGAAAATAATCGAGTTCTCACGATAGTAACCCGAAGAATAGATTTGTAATGGTTATCGGAATAATGCGATATAAATAAATAGGCCAATAATATACGAAACACTTTATAACAAATCATGAACACAGATGATCTACAGATTATTTGCACTTTCTTCAATAAATTAATATCTTAAAAAAATTAACAAGCACAGTAACAACTGTGCCGCAATTAACACGTAGAACTACGTCTATTAGAATAGAACATAACCAACGAAGAGCGAAAACATTTAGCAACCAACGAAGAGGTCGCACTATCCAAAATTCCCAATATTAAAAAATTTTCGAAAAATCGATGAAGTATCAAGAGAACATAACCAACGATGAGCGAAAACATTTAGCTTACATCGAAATCTTTCAAAAACTATATAATAAAGTATATTTTCCTTTAATACTTTTCGAGAACAAACCCATGTCGAAAAATTAACCACGAAAACATTTAGCTTACATCGAGAGCTTTCAAAAACTATATAATAAAGTATATTTTTCTTTAATACTTTTCGAGAAAAAGAAAACGTTGCATGAAAACGTTGCAAGAAAACGTTGCAGTCATACCCCCATACCCCCCGGGAAAGACGTAGTTCTACGTCAAAAAATACTACTAAATTTTCAAGAGAACTATGAAGAATCGATGTATATATGTGTCTACGTTTATATAAGTCCTGTGTGAAAATTTGTGTGTACAGAAGTACTATTTCAGAAACTGAACGATTAAGATTGAGCACAAATAAATCGGAGAGGGCGATCGTGCTACTTCCGGAATCAATCACTTCCTCGATTTTGCCGATCTGGACGGGATATCGGCGTGCGGATTGCCATGAAATCGGCTTGCCGGTTGAGTTCTGGTCGAAATTGTCGGCGAGCGTCGGCGTCGGACAGATTCCATTGGTTACGAGCGACGCGCGAGTAATGCGCTTTGATCATCGTCTACAACGACGATGACGGCGACGGCGCACCCGCGAACAATGGCTAACGCTACTCCGCTGTCCGTTTAGTTCGCTGCAATCTTGTGAGTAACCGACGAAGAGCTCTCTCTCCGTGACGGCGGCAAGCGTCGCCATTTAAACGCTCGACACGTTCTCCGATTGCCAATTCGCAAATGTCTCCTTTGTGCGGGCTAATAGCGAGGAATGACACAGAAGTTTAACTCTTTCTTAACCGCTGCTGCTACTAATCCTGCAGTAACGGCATGAAGGCAATACAGACTTCAACAATTTTTGTTTCTCTAAGAATTTTTTCAAGACAATTTCAATAGTTTGGTATACATATTATCGCTAGTTACGGATATAATTCACAGAAAAAAAATTGCAGCATCTTCTTGGAAGACGCTTCAATTGTTAGTTCTACTTTATTTACCTTACAATATTGTGTGTGAATAAAAATTAATGTACAATATGTACCGAACTATTGAAATTGCCCTGCAAAATTCTTAATTAACATAAGTTGTGGTATATAATTTACAGAAAAGAATTACAGCATCTTATTCTTGGAAGATGCTTCCATTATTAGTTCTATTTTATTTACCTTACAATATTGTGCGTGAATAAAAATTAATGTATAATTACTAATAATTTAAAAAAAAAATCAGTAAATCCATATAACATTAGATTGCAATTTGGAGTTAAATATTTAATGGATTTATAACCATGAGAAGCTTAATAGCAATCTTAAAATAGAAACATTTTTAATCCGAGCTTTTTCACGGCATTCTATTTTACTGAATAATATGTAATATAACTTGGGAATTAAAGAGCTTATAAGCTTTTCCATTATGGAACGTATAAACTGTGTGCAATAGCTACGAATTGATTGAACTATATAGAATGCATATAGAATATTTTAGATTTTTCACATAATATTCATCTATGGATATATGGATTTTCCGTTCGATAGAGTAAATTTTGTTGGTAAATGTTTTTTTTTTTATTAGGCGTTAATCCTATAGTTTTGTCAATTTTAAATATATTTTTAACACATTCTAAAAAAATAAGCTCCACTTATAAAATTGAATAAAAAAATAATAGTTTTCAAATAAATAAGTAATTAACTAAAGACTCTGGATATTGAAATTAACAAGTAACAAGGAAAAAAGGTGGGCTTTGAGAGTCAAACGCGATTGGCTATACGTGTGTTAACGTTATGTAACATTTAATTTAATAATTCAATACAAAATTATGAATCGTGGATTTCAGCTCTACTTTGAGCTATCTTTGGTGATAGTGACAGATAAATAAAATGAACTCACGTTTTCCAACGAGCATTAAGTGAGCATATCAAGATTAAATGGACAAAGGCAGTATAATTTTGTCGAGGAAGAGTACTAGTAAAATTTTGCTAATATTCGTAGTCTGCAAAATGATAAGATCAGAAATGAAAGTTGGGTCTAAGCGACAAAGAGAAGTGAACGTCACTTCTCTTTATCGCTTAGGTCTCTTGTCTTATTATTTTGCAGACTATGAACATTAGCAACATTTTACTAGTATTTTTTCGTGTTATATTTTCTTTGTCCATTTAATCTTGAGATACTCACCTAATGTTCGTCGGAGAGCGTGAAATTATTTAATTTATTTATCACCATTGCTGAAGTTGGCTTAAAGTGGAGCCGAAATGCACAATTTCTAACTTTGCATCGAATTGTTAAATTACATGATACATAACGTTAACGCACAGCTAACCGCGTTTGATTCTCAAAGTTCACTTTTTCCTTGATAGGTACTTAATAGCAGTTTTATTATTTATTTTTATTATTCATTAAATGGTTGAATTCCCTTATTTATTTAAAATGCAGGAAATCTGCATCTCAACATTTTTTAAAGAAGAAATTATAAACTGTTTAGTTTTGCAAATAAAATATTAAATATATTTAATATCTATATTTAACTCTTTACCCCTTACCAAAAATTGTGCGAACAATACTGATGTGCATTCTCAAATAGCAAATTTTTATTTCAGGCAAGGACTGGTAATGACATCCTGAAGCAAGTTGCGATTATAAATGTGGAATGATGCAAGGATATTACATCATATATATATTTGCGGCAGTAACTGTCCCCTTTTAACAGAGCATCATAAGCGGCAAGTCATTCGCTTCTATGGGATACACATTCGTCACGTTATGTGTTGATCGATCTATGTTGTTGCGCCAAATATCGAAATCAAATATTTTCGCGTGCTGGCCCGTAATATCGAGATCATAGATCAACGCGGACACATATCGTAATGGACATTAACGAACAATTTTAGAACATTTAGCTGATGTTGCAAGGTTTCGAGTAGTGTACGCTGACCGACGTAAACTAATGCCGCCCGTCTAGAAGCACTCGTTTCCGCCAATTTATTTTTACTGCACCGCTTTTGCCGTGCCGTTGCGAATCTTCCGGTGTCTGTTAAATGACGGGCAAACTTAAAAATCCCACCGCGCGCGCTCTTTTACAAGAAAAGCGCCTTAAAGATCCTTAACTGTATTTCGCAAAACCTAATGATATTAAAAAGTTCTGAAAGAAACGAAGACAGGCCGGAACGCGCCCGCTTGGGCCAACAAACTAACGAGTCCGCTGCGATTTTTATCGACAGGCCGTAACGAGAACTCGAAGCACTGAAACAAAACTTTCAGACATCTCAAATGGCAGTTATCGTTTATATCTTTCAACTGATAGCGGGAAAGATTGTAAACAAAGCCGTAAGCCGTAAGACAGTTCAATAAAACTGCATCGTGGAGTAGTCATTAAATCGCTTCATTGTCAATTCAAAACTTTACTTCAATTCGACAAAGCAGGAAATTAGGAGAGGCCTTCTTCGTCATAATTCCGTGACATGATTAAATTAATGGAGTAACGAGGAGTTAACATTTTTATGTTCCATAATTAGAACGCGTTGTACAATTCAACAGCGAATATGTGAGCATATACATTATTACAAATTTGTTTAAATTGCGAATTAACTCTATATTATTGGAGTAAAATTTTGTAAGTATCTGCTAAAACTATATGTTTGTTTAATTGTGAAATATATAATTGGATTTACAAATTATTATTAATTCATTATGCGACATGTAGATATTAATTTAATTATTTAATAAAACATAAGTATCCCTTTTAGAAAAGGAAAGAAAACATTTCAACTCAATTCTGGTTCCTATGCTACAAAAATAGTACTGGAATTATCAAGAGTCGAGAATGCTTAAAGAGTATTTGTAGAATTTTTACTGAATGCACTGTTATTACTGTTGGAATAGTTTCGATTGTATGTTTTCATCGTAGAAAATACATATCAATATTGGATACTTCCATACATTCTGCAAATAATGCATATCTTTGTTATAATCTATGTACGGCGGATTTATTTTATTGATTGTTCCGACTGATAAATTTCTGCATGGAAAATTATCGTGTTAGAAGCTGTTGAACGCAATCGGCCAATTAACTGAAAACAGAAGTATTGACAAGCTGCAAATCAAGCTCAAATTATTGGATTTTGATTGTGTTATGTGCGTGCGGTTCCATTAAAATCCCTCTCAAGAAAGTCGGTTTAATTTTATGGGACTTGCATTAACTTTTTCAAAGACACTGGTATATATATGATGTGTATGCATGTTTAATTCTTTTGAAATTCTGATGTTGCTAACAGAGAGAGGTAAAATAAATAATATTTATAGTAATATTTTCAAGTTTTTAGATTATTTTTTCTTTGTTTAATTCGTATAATTTTTATCGCTATAGATTTAAATAAAATAAAATATAATCAAAAATTATAAATCACTTTGTTTAACTTAAAAAATTCATTTCTGAAACTTTAAATGTTACAGCGATATGTAAAAAATATATGGCATCGCGAAAGCGCAGTATGGTAAAAAAGCCTGGGTATATTTGTTCTAACGTCATATATGCTTTAGAAAAGGGGTAAAAACTAATTTAAAACTAATTTAAAAATTCTCATAAAATCAAAATTAGACGAACAATTAGATTGATATCTCGCATACGCAAAGTTTAGAATTTATTGTTAAATAATTGTACAAGCAATTTACATTTATTACAATACTGAGAGTATAATATACTGTTACATATGTACATATCATATATTATGCATGTAAAAATCCTAGTTCCGAACTATGCAACTTGGCGTTTTCGTATCAATTGTATGTCGCTTTTTTCTTTATTGTGAAATTTGCACAGCTCAGATATATATTTATATTTTTCTATTAATTTAAAGAGAGACTAATCGTCACTGCAATTATAGTGTAATATTAATTAAATAGAACCTATACTGATCTTCTACGTAATTTGAGAACAATTTATTTGTGACAAATAAATGCCAATTCATTGAAGCATTGCGTGTTAGTAGCTTTATGTACTAAATGAAAATGAGCTTTCATTCGGTTCTGGATACCACGCAATATTGATTTTATTATCCCCACAGGTCTGCATTCTGTGTGGCATGTGGTTCATGCGGACATTAATGTACTGGTAAGCAAACTCTTATTCCCTGTCATTATCCTCAATCAGAAAGGTAATAATTTTATAAAATGGTAAAGTTAAGTTTCTTAAGATTTTCACTTCGGAAGGCGTTATCTCGCGATTTATCTAGCAAGAAAAATGATTAACGATGCTCTTCCAGTTTACGTACACAACATAAATAAATTGTTGGAAATTTATTATGCGTACATTTGATACTTTTGATTTTCTTTTCACGCACTATTATCATTTATTTATATAGATGTAACAATTTACTAATGTGGAGTGTCGTATTTTCTATAAATATTTTCGGTGTTGATGTTCTGCTCATTTATTCCGATTCGTGCACATCTAGCCGTATGCGGGTTATGTTTTGTGCGATAAATATTTCAGAACATACGGCCGGTACGGTTAACAACTAGCCTGGTTTTATACGAGTGCGTCCATAAATAAAGCGGATAACAATTAATGCTTCATGATTCGCGCTGCTATAGAAGAATGATGAAACGTTGAAAACGGGTGGGCTGAAAAATTGCGTGGAAACGACAAAACAAATGCACCAATAAAGTATCTCGTCAATTAATTTACGGCTATATCGTGCAGTGTGCACGCAATTTGTTAAATTAATCAGCATTTCAAATACGACAGGTAGAAAGAAGAGAGAAAGAGAGAAAAAGAGAGATAGAAGTGATGTTTGAAATAATCAACAACGTTTATCGTTGTTCATAATTATCACATATGTATATATTTATTTTTAGCAAAATATATTTTACATACATATCTCCACCGGTTATTATGCTTATTCGTGTAACTTTTTTACGAGTAACTTCGATGTGCTTTATGTCGATTTCATTAATAGGCAAAATGCTGCTAAGCATTTAAACTAAAATAAATCATTATACATAATATTAAAGCGAATCCTGTCGTACTTATTAGTCGGCGACGTCGAAACTTCACACGGTAATAAGTTAATTATACATATAAGATTACATAATCATTACAGTCGTTATACAGGCGCACACAAAACCGATCCTTAGACGCAAAATACAGTTAGAAACAACTGTTCGGGATCGGTTTTATACGCGCCACTCTGTATTATATGATTTTATATTTTATCGATCGGTTAAGCGCTCGATTACCGAGCCAACATAACGAAACTTGCTTATGAAACTAAATACATTACAGCTTCCTCGAGAAGTTACAGTCTATGATTATAGAAAGTTGAATTAGAAACGTGTAACAACTCTGCTACTCTGTCGTGCAAAAAGTATCAATACTGTCGTACAACTAACGTTGTAATGGAGGTATCCTATTTCTTCACTAGTATATTATGCTACGAGATGAAAAGCATATATGAAGCAAAATTCAGTTTGTACTTCATATATTTCTTAATAAGACCAGATGAGGTAACATTTAAGGTAACATACACTAAATAAACGATTAAGCTAAAATGGAAACTGAAATTCTTCAACATGGTTTTCTTAATACCTGCTCGCAGTTCCTGAATTTAAGGTCATTCTAGGAAATTCTTTATTTCACGCATGAAGAATAAAGCGTGACGAATTATAAGTGAAACGGCAACCACATAACTAACTGGAAAGTTGTCCTTTGGACAGCTTCTGATGGTCGGCAATCTTTGTAGATTTTCCTTGCGTTTCGTTTTGGGATAAAAGCGGCGCGGCGTGCCGGCTTCGGCACGTCAATCGATACCATGAAACGTTACGCTCTGGGGAAATAAAAGGACCGATTCCGCTGCCGAGCAAAAGAATACAACGGATACAGGATGTTAGCTAGTCATTGTTTCAATTGGCTCGCGTAATTTTCGAGGCTGGTAACGAGTGATTCTCGTTATTTAAAGGCTCCGGCCAATATCGTACTGTGTTTGCTTAAAGATTCCGGTTTGCTGATCCGACGTTCGTTTATATCGATCAGCGCCATTTAAAACTTTAAATTAGCAGGTAACGAGCACCTTTTGTACCGAATAAACGCTAGTACCGAAATACGTTTCTCGCCATTGAAGCGGTAACGATGCTGGCTTTTATCCTATCGAGAGCCAATTTGACAGACATAGAGCATATCGAAGCATATGCTCATAAAAATGTTGCGCGAATGAGCATAACAAACCCACTGAGTTTGTCATTTAGTGCGGCGAACTTTCGGTTCCTAACTGACAGCAAAGAAACTCGTTTAAAATTTTAATGGTTTTGATGCACAAGAAATTAAGTTTGGATTGGGCTACAAGAATATAATTTCCTGCTTTTGATGAATGTCATTTATGAATTTTAATGATCATTAATAAGCAATATCATTCTAACGTTTCGGTTTCTCTCGCATAAATTAACATTAATATGCAATCATGTAATTTATATTTTGCATACTTATATCCAAAGGGGATTTACTATCCATAATACATTCTATTTCATTTTCATACTACGCGCAAACTTCTTTTTTATTAGAATATAAAAGTTTATATATTTTTAGACATTATATATATGAAAAATTAATAATTATATTTTGAAAATTATGTAGCAAAATTAATTATCTCATATTCATGGAAGAAGTTACTGTCGTATAAATAGTGTGGATAAATAGTGATACAATATGATACTAATTTCTTTAATTTATATATAGCTTTTCTTTCTCTCTGCAGGAAAACATACATAATTGGAAATGTTTTATATTTACTGTTCTCTAATTAATTCTCAATTACTTTATTTAATTTTTCAGATAATAGTATAGAAAATAAAATTAATTATTTTTTAACTATTATTCTTTCTAATATTCTTATAATTGCATATGTACAGCTATTTTATTATTTATTGCATCATCAAAAGGGATAAGAAATAAAGCCATTGTTTGTATTAACATATACTATAATTTGTTTGTCTATTTCTTGCGACAAAATACGTTCATGTAAATAATCTTACATTGTACCGTAGTTAAGAAATGAAAACGCGTGTTTACTAGTATATCTGTACATACATGCACGTGTATTGTTCAATGGAAACTGTAGAAATTCATGTTGCTGTCAGCAGATTATTAAATAACATTCAAATGCGATATAAGCGTATACCTGATGTATTCTGTCGCACTGCGTCGGCTATGTTCTCGACGTAGCTACTCTTGCTGTTTCATTTTACTGACGGCGACACATACGTTATTTCCGACGAAACACGTGCGGGACCACAGAATACCCGCGTCCGCGGGGACAATTCTCGTAATAGTCTTGCGCGAAATTAACGTCTCAACGACGACGCCGGCGACGACGACGCCGACGACGACGACGACGACGATGACGACGATTACACACGCATGCTACCTACTTACGTACCGCCAATGTACGCGTCGCTCTTCGTGATTATGCAATTCCGCGCCTGTCAACGTTTTCCAAGTCGAAATCACGTTTAACGTTCAGCCAGAATTAAATTTTTCCCGTCGAAAATTCGTCAGAAGATTATTTTTGTGCGATCACTTTCACGCTGCCTTTTTTCTTGAGATACTGTATAACAGCTAAGAAGCTAGTCTTATACTGGATCCATAACAATTAAAAATTAAACGTGATTTAACTTTTATTTATTGATTAATTGAGTTATAAATAAAATTTGTTTTTTAAATTAAATTAATTTATAACAGAAATATGTGCTTTATAAAACAACAGCATGATATGAGAGGTCAAAGAGGTGCATTTAATGTTAGATGTGGCGTGAGAATCTTTCTCCATTGTGTTTACCGTATAATTGCTTATAACAAAAAGCGTATGCTCCACTTGTGCTTCTTTTTTATTCTCCTACCTATTTCATCGAACATTGCATAAGAGAATAAGTCAATCAACGCGTCTTTTATACGTGAAAAACAGTCAAATTCTCGATTATTTTTGTTGTTACTTTGATACGTGTGTTGTAAAAGTATTCCATATATTCGAAAACATTCTGCACGTAACATACTATGTTGATATGTGTGGATTGCAATCGATTGCGCTAAAAAATCGTTGGTGCTATAGTTAAAAAATTAGTGACAGAGCGAAGCTGCTTTTTCGCCATATATCAACGAATATTCAATTTAAATATAACAAATTTAAATATATACTGTACACATATAACACATTTTTATAATTAAACTGGGATTTAATTCGGAAACGGACGTCTATTTTTTTTTTGCATAAATGGTTATCTGGGGTGATTTTTACACTCCAATTAAACGTCATTATTATTAATTACAAATTTCATATTTTTGATTGTTCTATAATTTCTTTAAACTTGAGGACAATATGTAAATAGATTTATTCAACACTTTCTAAAAAAAGTAAAAAAAAAACCAAAAAAATGTTAAAAAAGAAGCACATTAAAAGTGACGTGAGCTTTATTTTTTTCGATACTGGGGTGTAAAAATCACCTCAGGCGCCTGTTCTCGGGTTAAACTGCATCTTTTTGCAGGTTTATGCAGATATATGCAAGATATGTTCCATATGCAATACAAAATTAAACCGTGCAAATATAACTTAAAATTCGTGCAAATATTACGTCGGTATTTTATAAAATATAAAGTACTTTGAAATTTCAATGGAGTGACATCTGTGAATATCCTGATTTGTACAGAGTTCGCTGAAATCGAACAAAATAAATTATGTGAAATAGCAATTCAGTACTCGGCGGGCAGTATTTCGGCGTGTTTTGCACGAAATGAAAGAGACGAGAGTTTCACGAAAATTTTACAGCTTGTTCTAATGGCGAATGCACACTTATATACACAGGCGTTTGTATAGTTATGGCACAGTAATCTAAGGAACACTGAGAAAACTTTCGATGAACACGCGCAAAATTTTGTCGTGACCATGCAAGAGAGCTCGGTTGCATCTGAATAATTCGCTTCCGTTTCAGTGAGTGTTCAGAAGTCTCGGAGAAGCGGAAACACTCGGGAAATAGGAAACTTTTCTAGGAAACTGAAAGTTCTAGGCGGATGTTTGCGAGCGTGTATACAAGCAACAATTATGTTCATATAATTTTGCGCGGTTTTCTGAAATTATTCGGTTCGTTGTTAGACCGTTTGCTTTCGGTCGTGAATTTTTTGATAATTCAATGAATCGACTATTCTATATACAGGATAATTACCGTGCCATCTCTCGTGGGTGGCTAGAGCGTGTTAAACTAAATAGAAAAATCCATTAACGTTTTGTACGTTTCTTAAATAATTAACGAGAAATTAAATAATAAAGGTATGCAAATCAGCATGCGTCCACGCGATTCGACGAAAGCAGACAGCGTAGCGTTTACAGTTACTACGCGCGCGGCGAGGCATTGTGTGTGAGCGCTTTATAAACAATGGCTATGCATGAGCGACACTATGTGACGCTGGACCTCCGCATCCGTAGCAATCATAAAGGATCTCTCTCTTCTCCCGTTAAATCGCACTGACGGACTCTGATTCGCGGATATTTATTAATTAATGTCTCATTATTTATTGCTAATCGCATAGAGGACTTTTTCAGTTTAACGCGCTCTACTTGCCCATGAAAGGTGTGGCACAGTAATTATAATGTCAAACATTTTGTATATATTGTATATATACATACACACACATATACTTTAAATTTTAGAATATCTTAACTTAAATAATATTATCGTGATTCACATATTAAATGTCATAATGTTAAATGTCATAATGATAAAAAAATAGTTTCCGTTCAATTTAAAAAATCCGAAATTTACAATACTACTAAATCAAAAAATAAGATAACATTTTAACGCTTACGTAAAAACAACAGCAATTTTTAAAATTGTGTTACATTTCCATAAAGAAAAGATTTATTTAAAAGACAAAAAAATAATTTTATAAGGCAAGTTTCAAAATAATACAAATATAAACAACGATGAAAATGAAACAGTGTAATTGACTGAGACAGTCAATAGATGAGAATTCAATTTTCACGTTACTCGTTGCAGCAAAATCATATCACTTTGTCCTGTAAAGTAGAACGATAGCGGCTTTTCGTGAACGTGTATTTATACATGTGTTGCATATGGTACAATTAGACATATTGTTCCCGGTTGTTCACGTAACTGGGTTTTCCATTCCTTCCCTCTCCTCCCCCGCTTCATTCCAAATCGAGTGTACTATCGGGCCAATTGTTCGTGTGTACCACGATGGCACGGGGGTAACCGATGTAGTGCCGATAGTCACTTTGGAATTTGTGCACTTCTGTAAACTGTAGCAGTTGTACAACAATAACGACATATCGATACCCGCGCGCTTTTTCCGTTTTTTTTCCCTCCCGCATATACCATACACTTTCATGGCATCCGTCGCTATGAGCTTCGAAAAATATTCGCGAGTATTAGTTTGAACCCCATCCTCGAACCTGAAAAGGGAATACCCACCCGCAGCGCGCAACGGTCGCAAATATCGCGTCAAATACGCGCGACTCGCGCGCGCGGAAATTGAATATCGGTCTCGCTTGATCGGGTGACGTTGCCATTGGTTGGAAATTTCACCAAGTTTCTACTGAATCATTATTGACGCACGATATCTCGCGAGAAGAGTGAAAGAGGTTTTCAGACCGAGGTTACCGAACCGCGAAATGCAGGATATTTCAGAGTTAATGAGTATTTTACTGTAAATACCAATATTAGTTCATTTTCTGGCCTATTGACTGCTTTAAGAAGAGATTCATTTTAGATAAATAAATCTATCTTTGTTTTATTTATTTCTTTCTGTAACAAAAATATATATATATGTTTGAGTCGAAAAATGTATCGCGAAAGTTAGAATGTTGTTTCTCGTTGACGTTTGGTCTAACTGATCGTCGCTTCCGCGCAAAAAGAAGCCGCGAAACTGCTTGCGCTTGCAATTCCTGCTATTCAACATTGCGCTAAACTGGTGCTTAATTGTAGCTAAACTCAAGACGATTAGTGAAACGGAGTAATGTGCGGCCGCGACGAGCAAGTCGGTTGCGGCAGTATGTGGAGGAAAGGAATAAATGTGGCAAGTTGTTTCACGGTTTAGGAGAGATCTCGGGTGGGTCGTTGAAAAACTAAAAGTCAGAATAACGGTAAAGAAAGGAATGAAAAAAAACGCCTCACGATCTCGACCTCTTTAGGTATTTCTTGGTACGTGATTATAGTTGCAAATGTAACTTTATTATTTACAGTTATAATATTTTCATTTCTTAAAGCTTTCATTACTCTGAATAGATAGCAAGTTTTCATTATAGAAAGCTTTCATTACTCCGAATAGAAGAGATCTGAATTTTTAATTCTTTTGCCATTTTCTGCAATAATATTGTTTTTGAAACTTTATTTAGTCAGTTATAAATTTAATGTAGTTTGACAATACTTGAATGATATATTCAAGTTTTTCATATCTTGGTATAAATAAATGTGAATAAAATCTGAGACTTAAAATTTAAGACCTGACTATCTCGCGTTATGACTTATTTCGTCATTAATTGAATTTATTACTTGAAGAAGAGGGATCTCTTTACGTGAAAAAATTTTTTTAAGATGTGACATTTCCATCACCTCGCGGATTGATGTAACGCTCCGAGAAATCGCGGAGAACTTCCAAGGTGAAAACACTTTTCTGTTACTTCTAGCATTAAATAGCGAGAAGTTCTTGAAAAGAAGCGCAAAGTTTCGAGTGCTAGACGACCGAAATAAAATGCCCCTTCTGTCTGTATTTAATGATTCCTTTTGTCGGCTAACTGCCTCGAAGTAGCTGCTACCTACGCCACCAAAGTAAATCTCGATTACTTTCGTAGACACGGTGTCACGGCCGAGAGGCGTCGTGTAATTCCATTATGCAAACTGTCAGGATGCGGAATGGAAGCTCGACTAATCGCGCACGGGGACTTTAAAGTCGCGACTGTTTAACTTGTAATTAAGAGAAGCCTAGGAGGGAGAACATATGCGATACGTGTTGCTTGCGTAATACGTCGTTACATCCTTACTGAAGGTAGAGAATATTAATTAAACTTAATATCAGAAACGCATTATTATTATATGAGTTAAAAATTGATTTAAAAAAGATTTCCTTTTTTGTTAACCCCAGTCGAAATTGCGAATAATTCACATAATGAGCTTTTTTATATATATCACTTTTCATTATACAGTAAATCATCAACTATATAACGAGAATATAACAAGAAAAATAAGAAGTGACCTAATTTGGTTTTAAAAATATTAATTTAATTTTTAAAACAAACAGCTATTTACTGCTTTAATAATTCATAATAATCAAGTATTATTCTTTGTGTTATCATCAAATTGAAAATCTTGATAAGCCGATATTTTGCGGTATCTTAGTATTGCGATAAATTATAAACTGATATTAGTTAATATCACGTATAAGAAAACATTTGAAAACTACGAATTACAACCTCTGCTAATATTTCTTCGATCTAATTGGGATAAAGTTTTATCACACAACTTCGCTCAAACGTTATAAAATCAGAATTGAGTTCTATCGTTTTTGCATCAAGCATTTCTCCAATCTTTCGTTTTTGCTGTGAGCGCGTATCACCAATTGTATCCTCTCATCGTTCCGATGCGAAGTGATGCACTTTCGGATGGACGGAGGGAACTGAAAGTTTTGCTCGGTAGAAATTTCTCGTGCTAGCGAGCGGTCACAGGGAAAATCGATTGCAATGTCCCGCGAGAGTTTCACGTTTGGTAGCTGTGCCACGCACTGATCTAAATTTGGGACGTACTATCCTAAATACATTCGGTTTGACATCGACTGTTCCGAGAAACGTCTAACGTAACGTACTCGCACGTTTTCTTCCAGAGCTAGCGAGAGAAACAGAGCACGATTCGGAGTGCTCGAGGTCATCGATGGGAAAGTTCGTCTTGAGTCGACTCGAATTTGTCGAAAAATTCGGTCGATTTTAAAGGTAATAACGTTTGAAAGCTTCGACTTTCACGGAAATACTATAGAATCAGAAAAACAAACAGATTTGTTAAAAGAGTTAATTCTATTTATTTAAACAATGATGATTGAGGAGTTTAATTGGAAAAAACATATATAGAAGATGTTATAAAATATTAATCGTATAGGTAATTTTATTTTGCATTTTCCGATTCTCTTAATTTTAATTTTAAAGAATTATTCTTTCAAATTGTACGTCTTTCTATTTTTGTATTTATTTTATAAGTTCTTATAAGTTCCTCTTATATAAGTTCTTTTATTTTTTATGAAGAGTTTCAAATTGTTAAAACTCGTTCTGTCAAAATGTTATTATTACTTATAATATTATTACTATATATCAAATATTCTTTTATGATGATTGCGCATTGAACTTTTCAATTCTATTAATAGTCTTAGAATAAAATATTAGTCTACATATGGTAATATGTACACGCGTGTAATATGTACATTCTATTATCATATAAGATATATAAAATAATTAATTTTGATAACACAGGCCAACAAAAAAAATTTCTATTATAAGTAATTCTAATCAGAGTAGGTAATTCTTATATATATATATATATATAACTTTAAAACCTGACGTGATGAGGCAATTTGGATGGCAGCATTGTTTTTTATGCTGCCATCCAAATTGCCTCATCACGTCAGGTTTTAAAGTTATTTTGAATTTTAAGATGAGAAATCTCAACGACTCACAGTAAAAAAATATATAATAAATCATTATTCTCATCTTAAAATTCAAAATAACTTTAAAATTTAATGTGATGGAGCAATCTGAACAGCGGCATTATTTTTTGTGACCGAAAATGTATTTAAAAAACACCTACTCTGATTAGAGTTACTTGACAAGAAAAGTTTTATTGACGGCCTGTGTAATTTACATGGTCAGTTACATAATGTGATTCTAATAGAAAAATATTTTTCGCAATTATTATTTTCTGATAAAATATTATGATATAATAAACTACAACTTTTTACTCAATTGTGCAGAAACAATGCTCGGTAGCAGCAACTTTCACAGCAGAGTAAAAATAAAATTCTATGAAAACTAATAACAATGTGCCGTTTGCCGCATTATGGTTGGCGTAAATTTTGCAAAGGGTATCAAATATATTAACGCTCCGTTTATATATAATGTATAACGAATATCGATGGCGGAAAAATTTTATTTTTATTGAGAGTTTTATGCTCACTCAGGACAAAGACGACGCGGCTATCCGGCTAAGCGTGCCGTAATCAAATTTGCCGTCGTTAAACGGCAATTAATATATCGAAGTTGCGCAAATGTTTTGAGAAAATCAATTAAAATTCCGTTAGCAACAAGGAACTAATTACGAAACTGCCGTGCTGTCGTTGAAATCGCTCGCGGAAATTCCGTGAATTATCCCGTAGCGGCTGCCATTTCGAAGATTCGGTAACGCCGCGACTGCTCGTGAAGGGCGTAATATAATGCGAAGCAGTTAATTGCAGTTGTAATTGGCTGTGATGAAGGCGGCTGGTCGCGTCGAATATCGTTATTATCCATCGCGGGAGTAATGGCGATTTATTAATTGCGACTGATTAATTGCGACAGCGCACGAACGCGCGTTCATTGTACATCCGCGGCAAATTTCAATTGCGGTAATGCAGTTAAATATTAATTATTTGCCGTTAGATTACTTCGTTTACCAAGAACCGCGTACGAGCTGCCGGCGTTTCCGCGGAAAGCTTGTAACAGCCATTTCGAAAGCATATATATACCTATCTGACAGCGTACAGTTGCAACGTGTGTATGCAAATTACATTACATCAGTAAATAATCATGCAATTGTTAAAGTCGCTATTCTCTCCTTAATGCTGAGACGTTTCAATTTTAACAGGACGTTTCTCTCAACAGTAGAGTAAACTCGGGTAAGATGGCCATACAGGAAAGATGCCCAACCCATATTCATTCGATGTTTCATGATGGCGAGCTAGATTGAAAGAACATAGTTTGGCCATCTTTCCTGTATGGCCATCTTACCCGAGTTTACCCTACAATCGTTTTCGAAAATGTTATAAAAATCACTTTTTTTCTTTGAAAACTGAAAATTAAAATGGTCAACAATATTTGCTGTATAGGGTAACTGGGGGGAATGTGTCACTCGTTATGTTTAACAAAGCTACGGCTACGGCTAAATACCATAAAATCGTTCATAGTTCTATATCTGACGTTTTGTCATAAGTTTTGTTCATTTCCTGGCAGTATTATAGTTTTTATGAGGTAAGTGCATCATTTTACAACGTGCTTTTTAGAATTTTCTCAATACTTTATGTAAATTATTCTTCAAGTTACACTATTTTTAACTCGATTAGCTTGTCATTCTATTATAGTATTGGTTAGGATGAAAATATTCAGTACGTCGCTGGTTCGTTTTACTGACAGCCGTATTGTAAGTACAGGCTTATTAAAATCGTAAAACTGCTTGGGGTAATATGCCACTATTTAGGTAGGGGTAAAGTGTCACTACTGTTTACAGCTTTCTAATTGCCAGTAGATTAGAAAGTTGTAAACAGTATAAACAAATATTATCACGCATAAATGTTGAAAATGAATAAACCTATGTAGATATTTATTTCATGCGCTATGAATAAACTACATTAATATTTTGCAAAATTGTATTCCGGATATTTTAAACTACTTATGGCACACAACACTATTGAAATACGAAGTGATAAAAACATTTTTTTAGATGTTTTAAACAAGAATGCCTCGAATACGGGGAACTTAAAAAGAAAAAAGCATAGCTGAAAAAAGTTATAAAATTTATAAGTTTTAAAGTTTTATAAGGTTTAAGGATTTAAAGTTTTTAAGATTTACTTTTCATTATAATTTCCAAAGTTGCAATCCAATATTACAATAATTTTAATATTAAATTTTAATTTCAAAATTGTATTTTTTATTTTAAAAACTATTTGTACTGACTTATTTTTAAAGACTATTTATACTGTTTTTATGAATAAAATAACTTTTAAAGTTAAATTACTATGAGTGTATGTGATATATTCTAGCATATTTCCCACATGCTACATGATTAAATAATATATGCCACTTTGCAACAGTTTTGTATTTCTTTCTTTGTAATAGTAAACAATAAAAATATTTTATTAAAATCATGTACAAATAACAGATAAAAGAATGAAAAAAAGAAGACCAGCATGCAAAGATACTTCAATGAGAAAGAAAAATAGGGGCAAAAATCAAATTTTTGTTAAGCGTGGCATATTCCCCCCCTCCCCCCAGTTACCCTTATACATGTAATATACTTTAAAAGAAAGTAAAATAAAAATAAAGAAATAAATATTATTGTATAATGATTTAATGTATTGTTATTGAATGGCTTTAGAGTGTATATTGTCTGTTTAACTATAGGATCTGATTTTATTGAGTTAATTTTTTAATTTAAAAACTAATACTTTTGATTATCTGAATATTATGCCTCTCTTATCTGCCTATCTTATTATGCCTTTATAATTTATAGTTTATATATATGTATAACCATGCTTAAAACAAACTTTAAACTGTTTGTTTACACGAGTTTAACGGATCGTTAACCACTCGGAGTTGATAAGTGCATTAATTCCATGAATGGCGTTGAAAAGACACTCGTTCACGGATTTATAAAAGGAAATAATAATGACTCCATGGTCTCTCTCTCTCTCTCTCTCTCTCTCTCTCTCTCTCTCTCTCTCTTTTGTCTCTCTTTAGAGTTAAATACAAGGCTGTTCCGACCAGCTATTGCCTCGCGAGCATTAATTTGTCAACAATCACTTCTCGCTCACAACGCGCCGCAGGTTGAAGGAAAAAGTTCGACTCCGATAGAAATGTTTAATACCTTGGACGGGAAAATTAAATTCTGAGCGAACAGAGCACCGAGCAGAAAGTCGAATTACTTCGGGGAGAAAGTTTCCCCAGGTGTAGAGGGGAGGATACGAAATTTAACTCCGCTGCGTGAAATTATACGAAACTGCCGAAAGTTAGCGAGCAGTTATTCCGTTAGTTGTACGTATATTGTACATACGTACGTACGTAGAGCGAATAACATGTGTAAAATAATTAGTTGTTCTCGGATTTCAGCCTATCGCACACGAAGGGCGTTTACCTGTAAAATTTGATATCCGCCGCCCGCCCTTTTCGGACGATGTTAATTGGCCAATTATAGAAATAATCACGATCACATGCGAGCGCGCTTCTATATAACTGCCCCGCATCGATACGCTTCCTTCCGTATCACAATCATACGCACGGTTACATTGTAACTAACGCGGTCAAACGTACTTGTGTTTCGTATAAATACGCCAACTTAATTTATGCACATCGAAATTGCATTTCGAACGAATCGCGTAAACAGCAAAGCTCAGCCGATTACGCGATCATACAATTAATTTTCACATATCGTGCTTCAATTTAATCAATACATTTGCAGAGAACAGTTCTCCCTCTAATAAAAATATTATCTTTGATACATCAATGGATTACAGCTCAAGCTATAAAGCCATTTTTCATCACTTTAATGTGCGAACAGGTGAAAGTACATATAAATATCGAAGTACATGTGAAAAAAAATATGTTTAAAGGTCGAAAATTTATTCGGACATGTTACAAATTATCTGCATTGATCTCCTGCCTACCCCGATGTTTTAGATAAAGATTAAAACTTGACAGCAATGTATCGCATCGTGTGTTCTGTTCTACAAAGATTTTTTTTCTCCTTTGCGATATCGTGTTCGTGCAAGTAAAGTTTCTCCACGGTTAACTCTCTTCATTCTCACGAACTCACCACGGATACTTATTTGCGAAACTCGTAAATCTTCGGCCGCCATATTTGTAAAACTCGTAAATCTTGCAGTACTTTGTCGCATTCGTCGCTGGTGGTATTTCGAGTACGGGAAATCGCTGCGACGCGATATGTGGCTGCCGTATAAGCAGATATTCTGCGAATTTTCCACATTTTTCGTATCTACGGAAAAAAGAAAACGACGTACTGACGTACGGATGTTTCAGAAAGATTTGGACAATCTTTGACAAATTTAAGTGAAACGATGTAAGCCATGCAACAATTAATTAAAAAATACACTTTGGTATAACTATTATTATTTTTAATTGTATTAATATTATAACATATAAAATAGTAAGTTATGAGAGAGAGAGAGAGAGAGAAAAAAGAAAGAGAGAGCTTGTGTTAATACTATTTTATAATATATATTATTATTATTTATTATATTCTAAATACATATTGAATTTGTATATCACTATTTTCTTTTCAATCTATTTATTTATAAATTCTATAAGATTTTGTATCAAGATTCTGCACCAAAATAAAAACTGCGATCGCGTGGCGATAATAAATTAAGCGCTTTTTCTTTTCCCAAAGGTATATCTTTGATTTTCCATGCTTGGTTAAACGCGACTGTAAAACTGGCAATTTACCGCTCGATTGCCGCATTAAATGTTCACTTATGCAAATATTGGTTTTCATTATGTTCGCCATTATTAGTTTGTGGCGTATAATCATCGCGCGCGACGAACAGCAATGACAATTCCAGTTTGCAGGGACGAATTTGGGATAGTTCTCGATTGAAGGGCCATCGCTCTAAGATCGTGAAGCGAGTCGCTGGGCATTTTGGTAGATACGTTGTGTCTCGACATAAACGTCCGCCGCGCGTCTAATTGTACAAACAGTCGCGCTATGAGAGGAGTTAAATTAGGTAAGGATCCATGCTCTCTCTGCGAATCAGTGGAACGCCCGAATATATTTCGATACTCCGGTATGTCATACTTGCATGAGCAAGAATGCCCTCCGATTCGTACCTTCGATGTTCACTTCTGTTGGCTTGCTGACGGCATCTTTTTAATAATTCCCGATTATCCGTCGGTGAACAATGCATTGAACAGTAATGATGCGACGCATCCGTTTCACAAAGAGAACTTTTTAATGCTCTCCTCCCGTAGCCGTTCGTGGAAAATTAAAGTTCGTCGGATGGCATCGAGGTGTGGGCCGGATTGCCTCGCAGAAATTCTCCGCGCGAAATTCACTTTATTCCTCTTCTTGATGACTAGATGTTCTCTCTTTCTTTCTCTCTCTCTCTCTCTCTCTCTCTCTCTCTCTCTCTCTTCGCTTATCGCGCTCCCTTTTCCCGACGACGAGGTGGCGAAATGATTCGACCTATCTGCTTGTGGAAAACTCGTGTATAACGTTTTATTGATGGCTAAGCTGCTAACAGTTATCGTTATTTCGCTTCCTCAGCGCTTCTTCCACGCTTTAACGATCCTGCAGAGCCAGCACGTATGCGAATTTTTGGCGATCCATCATCGCATTAGTTTCATATTATCCTTTTAACACGTTGCGGCGTTTCGTCAGAATTATGATACATAGGTAAAAAGTCGATTAGCCGATGTTAACACTTTTCTTATCTTTTTGTTGAACTTGTTCACGTTCAATCTCTGATGGAAATGTGGTTACTCCGCAAACCAAAGCCGGGGTGCTTTAAGAGCGCGTAGCGGAAGTACTTAACGTTCGTTTGATTCGTGCGAGATTATTGAAGGTGCATTACAAATTAATGAAGCGAAGGTTCGGTTAAAGACGAACGCTAATTTATAATTCACAAGCAATTCCCGTGGCAATTGTACGGCGTACGAAGAGGGAGAGATCGGCGTTGCCGACAGAAATTGCAGAATTCGGCGTGATATTTCACGTTTGGGAATCGCTTTAGTAATACCGCGATTTAGGATACTGTATATTTTACGCGAGGGCGTACACCACCTTCACATGCGGGTGTACCTACCTACTTGGTCGGATAAACTTTCCGGCTTTAAGATCCTCACCCATCTTCGCCGGGCTTATTTCGAAGAGAGAAGGGGAAAAGCCCTACGAGAACCTCGCGGAAAGGCTTTATGGCCTTTTCCGACGTATCCTACAACGCGCGTGTTAGTCGTGCGAGATGTATGAACTCCGGTCTAAAACGAGCGCGATAAAAATGCTTGTCTTGTTAAAATATTCGACACTTGTCGTAACGAGATTTAACATGGAGTTTTTTTTCTGTCTGTGACATCTAAACGCAAATTTTTTACGCAACAGCGAGAATGCTTTTTCGCAATTGTGACAAAACAGACTTTCTGACCTTATAGACTTACAAATGAGGTTCTTTAACTTCTTTATGAGAGCGACTTTCAACAAAGGTCTGTAAACGCATGGTAACTCGCGGTAAATGCTTGCTTGAATTTTAATCTTGGAGAATTTCCGGCAATAAAAAAATTCTTTATCTGATTTTCGGTTATTTCCTTACAATTTTCTAAATAAAGCAACGATATATGGAACATTTTGTAAGAGATTTAAAAGAGATTTAAATTTCCGATCTTCATTTTTTATACACTATAGTGTTTTAAATGTCAGATATCTTCTCCTATGCATTTGTATCATTCATTGTCCGGTTCTTGTACGGGAAGACAATTATTTTCTTTAATTATCTTTTTTTACAATTTTTAGAGTATTTTTTCTTGCAGTAGATCAATCAAACAGATAATTATTTTATAGAACCGTCAGATGATGGGATATCAAAAGAATATCGCCAGAGGTGTTTATAAAATGCGGGGTCGCTCCGTAATATTCTCAAGTAACAAGCAACAGAAAAAAATTTCTCTAATTAAATTCTCTGCTTTTCGTGCCAGAGGTCATTCAACTTCTACTGCTTGTGATAAGATATCGTTATTTAGTATGCATAAAAAGTACGCGTGTGACGAAAACTTATAATGAAGGCCGTATTCACTGTGTATTACTTTCACGAAACATTGCTGGAATTTATTCGAAAAACATTTTTCTCATTAACGAATTGCGTATATCTGCAAATCTGCAATTCTCGAATGATATAATTATATATGATCTAGATTATAATCAGGAAAATGGTATAATCAATTCGTAACTCTCTATGAAGATATAATCGATTTGTAATTCTCTAAAAAACTCTTTCCGAAACATTTATATGCATTATGGTAAACGCTAATACAACCCATGTATATATTTTGTAATTAGTAGAATATATAGAGTTCCATTTCCATAAAAAAAATGTTAATTACATTCTATTCTGCTACATTTTGTGTGGAATAACGTACCTAGTTAGAACTGCAAGTATAATTTTCGTAATTTTGCATGGAAATATATGTATATCTACAAGTTTCTCGGCCAGCGCCAACATAAATGCACGATAATCGTGCATTTTCTGCAGTTTCTCTTCAGGCATATGGAAGTGAAGTTAAACGCTCGACGACAAATCGCTTAGAAAAGACATAACGTATGCAGTTACGCGATTTAGCGGCACGTCGAACGGGAGATATATCGGGAAAATGTATAATAATCGCGATACAGGGCCCGATAGGGCGCGTCGTTTTATTTTTGCGCTCAGATTTATCGCTCTCGTAACGGCAGTTACGCGCGCACAATCGATACTTTACACTTTAGCGCCGAGTAGGCGCAATGGCTTTACAATTTCGCGGAGCATACGTGCGAGACGGGGTTAAACGTTTCGCGACGACAACGAGCGAGCCAGTGAAACGGGGAGAGAAGAGGAAGAGAAACGAACGAGAAACGTTTTATTAAAAATCGTTGCCGCCATCCGGGCGCGGGACCACATTTTCGATTCGGCTCATGGTCGACATCTAACTTTTACGACGCGTCGAATTCACGTCGCAGCGGCCATCCGGTCTTGCAGATTAAGACGTCGTTTTGCTCTAATCTTCCATAAAACGGGCAGATTTCCATGCAGATTCTTTGACGGCCGCCGCTCGAGACAACGATCGTGATGGCGTTGCTTTTGGCAAATTTATTTTTTACGGGTTTAATCAATTAGAATTTATATTAGAATGTATATTGTGCCGATGTATTTCGGATATATTTTGGCACTTTTATAACTCATAAATTATTAACAAATGTGTTAGTACAAAAGTTTTTGTTATAAGGTTTTGTTAAATTAATATTAGAAATTATGAGTAAAAGACATAAATTACCAGTATTTTTAAAAGATAATTGGTATTTGGATTAAATATTTAAACTTTGTTATATTTATATTAATTGCATATTGAAAATTTAATTTAAAAATATTTAACAATTAAACCTTTCTTAATTAGTAATGTTTATTAGATTAGTCATATACATATGAGTTTATTGGAATGATTTGAAAAGCAGAATTCGTGAATAGTATCTATAGGTATATAATTACTAGGATTAACTGAAATGCTATATTTGCAAGAAAGGGAGAAAACCAAGAATACGTAAATTAATTAACTTGTAGAAAATCATACAAATTATTATAACGCGTTAGCGACTGAAGCGCTTTAATCCTCCGAGATTAAACGAAGTTTCCAACTTGAGTGGGCTTTTAATCTATATTGATAACACTTTCGAGTAAAATTGGAGTGGAACACGCTGTGCAGAAATGATACATTGAATGTAACCTTCATTATAAGTTTGCGTTGCGCGCGTTCTTACACGTGCACGGTGAAAATTTTATTGCGAGCGATGTTATGAAAATGCAAAAGACCTGGAATGGACGGAGAATTTAATTAAAAAATATTTTTTTTATACTTGTTACTTGAGAATCAGTGATCTCGCGTTATATAAACACCTGCCTGCTTTCTTTTAATAATACTGCAACAAAGAGTCAGTATTATATCACTTATTGGAATGAACTTTTTATTGTTTTTTCCCCGCTTAATGGGGAGATTGTCTTTCTAGATGGATGCAAATTCTAGATATATGTATCTCTTCAGCCCTATGTTAAGCAAATCATTAAATAAAAGTCATCTTTTACGTCGGAGATGGACAAATTCACGTACAGCAGGCGCGGTGAATTTTCCTAGCAGTTTTTTTTCATTCTCGTCTTAATTTTAGATAAATATTCCTACCGCTTCTTTCATTTCCTTCATTTTCCGTTCTGTCTATCTATTTTTTATTCATTTTCTTCTCTCTTATCTCTTTCTTTTGTCTTCTCTTTATCTCGTTTTTTTTATCCTTATCTCTACTTCGCTTTTATCCTTTCCGAAGAGGTCATTCGTTTCTCACTTAAAAACAGGTTTGATCTCTCCGGCACGTCGCTTTTTCTTGAACGTTGGTCTTTCGTCGTCATTACATGCCAGACGCGGATCAGTTGAACGAGTTTATCATGAATTCAACGAATGAAAATAGAATAGTTCCATTTTCAGCTTGATGATACGAAGGATTTATGATTTGCATTGAATGCGGGGAAATATCTCCCGTTTCTTTCGTCTATCGATCGGTGCTAACATAAACGAAGCGCGAGACTGCGATATCTCGTCGCAAGAATTGCGCGGGAAAGAAAGTTAGATATACCAAGATTGAATGGAAAGCGCAATATATATTTACCTTGCGATATATTAATATATTACATCATGGAATATAACTGATCGAGAAAAAGATTTAGATTCTGAAATGTTTCATATTTTCACAAATTCTCCAAGAAAGCTACTTGTGTGCTTTCGTCTTGTTACAGATTAAGAAAATAATACACAGGAATATACTCCTAAATCTTTCCACAATTTTTCACTACTACTAAATTTTACGCACGACGACGAAAATTGAATCGACCCAAATTTTCTGTCGATAATCATAATCTGACAAAGTAAATTAGTGTCGTCGATATTGGCACTCTTCAATTTGATTCCACCGCTCCGGGATATTAACGTTAATGGGTAATATAGAATTAAAAAGTGGGATTTAATTTAAACGTTTTTAACAGGCCTTTTGTGCTTCTAGAAGCTTTTTTACTCCATTTGATACAACAAATGATATTGTAATATGAGCTCAGCTTGCACTAATAAAAGGAACAATTAAGTATCGAGAGAAAAGAGAATTTTTAGACAAGTATTTATGAAAATAGTCAATGAGCAACAGTTTTTCGACGAACAAAGAAACTAAAAGAAAAGCTCACGGATTATTATAAAATGAGGTTATACTACTTAGAGGTAATCTTTCATCACACATAATAATAACGGATTTTAGAACTGCATAGTGCCAACAAAATTAATCAGGAATAAACCGAAATTTCGCGATTATCTGAAGCTAACGACTTTCATTTTGTCCAAGATTAAATATTATATTGAAAAGTTTATGTATATATATTTATTTAAGATATATACTTATTCATGTATTCCCTAAACACTCTTCTGATTGTGTAGGATGAAATCTTTAGGAATACATGAATTATTCCTGGCATTTTTTTCCTATAATGTGACATTATCTTGTCATTTATCCAAACAACATTGAGAATTATGGGAATTTATGTCTAAACAATAAAATTGTTTTTGCAACGAGAGAGAAAGATAATATCTCGATTGTCGCGGCAGAGAATTTCCCTTTCGAGAACGGTACTCGAGAAAATTTCTTGTCGATAAACAACCTCGATTCTGCCAGCATTGAAACCAAAGATTACTACTTCTGTAGACGTTACATTATTCATAAGGTCCTCTTTTTACCACGTCCCAAGATTATCTCCGTTACTTTTGTTTAATGGTACCTGCAGAGCGTAGTCGAAGTTTAAATATTTCGTAACAGTGGGATTTCTTCCTGACGACTCGCGGCGACCTGGGGAAGGTAAGACAACATTGTGAAATCGCCGCGAGGAGGAATAATACTTGAGACACCTGAAGTACCTGTTAATAATGCGCATTTCAATCTTCTACCCTCGCCGCGAGGATATAGAAAAAAAGGTCAAAGCGCGCGAAATGATAAGTGCGTGGGGGCGTAACATTACTTTGCCGCCATCTCGCTTCTACGCCGCTTTTAAATTAAAACTGAGCTCGCGTATTAAAATTCCCGGCGTGCGCAAACGGGAATTTCAATATTTCGCGTCCAATTTGCAAGTCGCGCGCGGACGGACTTTCTATATTCAGAAGACGTTTTCGCATATATGCGGACGCGCGTAGCCGCACGGAGCTCATTGTCAGATAAGAACGATGCCGTTTGCGTGATATGGCGCGTTAGAGGCACCCGTGCAGAGAGAAATCCAGAAATGCGTTCGGAGGCGACAATAACATCATCCGCGAACGCAATTTAACCATCAACCGCTATGTTTTCGCCGTGTCTCGCGCGATTACACGACCCATGGGATATATTCCGTAACCCGGTTGCGTTTATGACGTTATATTACATGTTAATTTTTTGTTTCGCAAGAGAGAGATTTTAAAATACAAAGAACACACGTACGACGGGCTATAACACCCGTAGCCGTTCGTTCTCCGTAGGTTCTTTTTTTCATGAAACTAATTTTCAGTTTTTCTGACCCCGTAAATTTCCCAGACCCGCGCTACGCTCTTGGCTCGTTATTTCCCCATAGACTCGCGGGCTCGCGTTTCCACCGTGAGCGAAATACTTTCAGATCGATAACTCATTTTTATCATTTAAAACGCTTCTTCGTCCGTACACCGTCGGCCGAGAGTCCGGTGGGACCTGGACCGATGGACACGATCTCGATAAATATAATTCGAATGCGAATCCGTAGGGCGACGGCGTGGAAAGCGATCCTCGTGGATAAACGAGTGGCGACGGCCGTGACGGACAGCTCTTTATATTCCCATTCCCCGCGACGACGTTTACCCTATACATTCACGTTATACTTGCTTAAACAGCCGGCTATAAATCAACCGGCGCATTTGCGACGGTCATTACGCGACGGAGCTTGTAAATAATTTGATCTTATCGTTGTCGACGTTTCGTTGGCCGGAGTTACGCGCGGAGGAGGCGAGTTAATGGCCAACTACCGTCATCCCCTTTGGACTTTTCGCTAATTCGCACGGTACGGAAGTTTAACGAGATTACATAGCGCCCGACGTCCGCCTCGAATTTAATTCGAATCAATTCACCACCATTATTTTCCTTCTACACCGTTTCACCTTTTTTCCTTCGGGCCATTTAGCGGGTGATGATTTAACTGCGCCGCGTAAAAGATGTACGTTTCTTTTTCAGCTCCGAGAGAAAGAAAGAAAGTTTTTATTTATATAATACTGCACTTGAAATGTTCAATGTACGGTAATAAATAATTGCCTGATTTTTCTAATAGTCAGTGAAATAAACTATCCTCTTTTTCATCGCATATTGATTAATCTGCATTTCGAGAATCACTTTGAAAAGTTCAAAATACTTCACAGCATTTTATTCGATATTTACGATCTCTTCGAATCTAGATATCGTCGCTTTTATCGCGAGACTTTTACATTTTGAACGTGCCAATAAACAAAGTTACATCTATTGCGAACTGCTGCAAAGAATTTGGAAAACAGGTAATTATTTTAGTTAAATATATCAATCTCTCTCATCTATTAATTACAAATAAGAGAATTATAAATAAGCTTTTCACAAAAAAATAGCTAGATTTATGCGATTTTAATTTCTAATGTGGGATAATTCTATATAATGTGCATGTGTTAGTTTATAGTTATTTGAAAAATGTCGATAGATGCGCGCAGCAAATAAGAAGCGAGAAGATATCGCGGTAAAACAACACGATGCGATGTTTCGCCGTAAAGAGATTAATATCGCATTTCCCCGTGGACCTCTCTCGCATTTTTGTCGACAAGGTATACTAACTCTTGAATTTCAGTTACATCTTGCTTCACAAATAGCTGGAGAATTCTCGCCCGGCTTCCCCGCACGATTTTCTCCGCACGTTTAGATCTTTGATCCAAACCTCTCTCGAATTCTGCACGGCGTCGCCATTACCGCAGGAGTTCGCGAAGTAGACTCGGCGAAGTGGCACGGCCGCGCGCGCGTGTTGCAAAAGGCCCGATCGAAAATGGAAAGGAAGCTGCAATGAAACACATCTCTGGCTGGCTGGTGGCCCAAAACCGGGCTGAATGGCGGCGAGAGTAACGGCGGCTTTCAGGCTCGAAGTGGCTGTCGCTCGTAACGTTCGCTTTGCCTTCCCTTCGCATCTCGGATCTTCCTCACGTGGAGAGCGACTCGCTCATTATTCGTTCGGTGTTTTATAAATCCACCGCCGCGCCTCTGTCCCATCCGATTTGTTAGAATTTATCGCAAAGGATGGTGCTGCCTTAACGCGTCCCCTTCAGCGACCTCGCATTAAGACCCTAAATTTCACCCTACAACGAAAGGTATATGAATGCACGGCGAGAGTTTTTGCCAACGAGAAAGTATATAGCGGGACGTGAATGTTGAGATTGTGAAATGCTGAGAAGGATATAGATCGAATGCACATAAGTTTTTAAAGAAGAGCAAAAATATTTTTTTCTAATCTAATTCTGTCTATGAGATTAGATGGAAAAATAATCTAATTCTATATTCTATTTTAAATAAGTAATTGGCAAGATAATACTATTTATTTTAGATGATTAAATTTTTCCGAAACTGTCTTTCTACGCTCTAAAATTTATTTCCTGTTATATTTATATCTTCCTCAAAGCTTTATATTTTAATTGACGATCGCATCGTGACATAATTAAATATTTCCGCTCGTAAGACATGTAGACGAAAAATATAAACAATTTTATTATATAATTTAAACCTAAGATATCGATTGAGTCTATTCAGGACTTGATCAGTTTAGCCGTTATTGAGATTCGATAATCTATGGATCTTTCAACTTGTCAGCTCGCGTATAGATATGCGATCTATGTCTCGGTGCGCGTACACTTGGCGCGAGACACTACCGTGTCTTTTGATATGTTTGCGTTAATACATAATGTATATCTAACAAGGAAAATTCAGCAACTCAAAAATTTGTAAATGTAGGGGATATTTGATAGGCTGGGAGATGGTTTTGCTACCTTGATTAAGGATAGCAAAACCAAGAGATTTTCATGTAAATGCAAACATGTTCCAACTTTATTCTGCACTGTGTTCTTCTATTCCGGGTTCTCTGTGTCTCTGTGCCTCTATCTTTTCGGCTCAGATCTCTCTCGAATACATTGCTTACATATAATTACACGAGATCATATCCCCGTTCACGTTAGGCGAGCCAATAAATGGAACAATCATTCCCGCTGTCTATTCGTCGCCTAAATGGTAGCGGGGCAAATTAATCGCGACAGGTGAGTTCAACAATAAGACGACTCACGTCGTCGCAAAATGAGATTCAAAGCACGGGCAATTCTGGGATCTTGTCTAGACCAATGAGCATTCAGCCATAATGATTTACTTTACATAGCATAGCATGCTTTATATTGGATGTTCATTGGTCTAGACGCAGTCTTATGCATAATGCTGCTATGTTATTTTGTGTGTGACAGGCTTAAAGCATTTTTTGAACACTTTCATATGTTTTCAGAGAATTAATTTTTTATATGTTAAAGTAGTTAAAGTAATTGCGTATTTTTAAATAATTTTCTTAATAATTACAAATAATTAAGATTAAAAATTCTGGTGATAACTGAAAATAACTATAATAATACGAACAATATGTGTGTGTTGCAAATAATACAATTAAAAAACATCAATATCACGTGGTTTTGTTTATACATAAACTCTCGGGAGGGACATTAGTGTACTAATACTATTATGCGAGAAACGAAACTGTTTAACAACATTAAGTGGTTAACTAACATGAGTTAAAATATATGGGCGGAAGCTAAATTTCGAACCGTGATCGAAAGACGATTCAGAAACTGCAGTATATTAAGTAAACATTTTATTTTAGGTATTCAAACTAATGATATAGCTAAGCAAAAGTCCAATTTTCTTTTTCCATTCTTGTAAAGTTTAACATTATTATAGACATATTAGTAGCTAGTCAATTAGTTTATTATTATAATTGTTGATGTTCGAGAATCGTTATGTTTAACATTTCTCTAGTAACTTGACAAATATTACATATTTAAATCAACTATTAAGTACATTATAATAACTTCACTATTTAACATTTATTATTTATCTTGTAATAAATAAAGATATATTTTCTTGTATACCGCAATGACTTGTATGATATGAAAAGTATGTCGTTCTCCATTACACTTCTAATCACTGTAGCTTCTACTATAGCTCAAATTGTACACAAACGACTCGTAAACAATCAGATTTTATATATTGTGCAGATTGGAATAATTTTGATACCGTTTGATTTAAAACTGCTTTTTATTACAACCTATTTTTAATTGATTTTTATTTTTAACTGAGCTTATTTCATTAAAATGAAATACAAGTTTGCGTAACGCATTTCTTTGTACCAAAGTACATCGATTCCTAAAGAATATGTTCCAAGATTGAAACGGCCACAGCTGTATACGCTATATAACATCTAAAACCCTCATGTATGAAGTTTCTTAAAACAGATGGCTTTATGCTGCGTCCATCCAGAGTTGCTTCATATCACGTCGCTCCAGTCGAACCAAAGAAAGGTCGTAAGCAGCGCGAGCAGCCTGGTTCGCCGAGGAGAATAACCCACGCCAAATTGAAACCCAATATCTTGGAGAGTAGCCTAGGCCAGGATACGAGACGTAATAATGGCGAGCGTGCGCCATTAGTCGTTCGAGGTGAGAACAGATGAGAAATCAATCATAGTCGAGTCACACACGCGTGGGTGATAAATTCTTCCGTTCCGGAAACTGAGCTGCCATTCCGACCTGTGATTCTCCCAGCCAGCAGCGCGAAGACACGAATATTAAATCTCGTCACCTGTCTCTGCGCCCCCTCTTCCTCTTGCCACCTTTGTCTTTCCTACACTTCGGCGGGCGTTTCCCTGTCTTAGTCCGCGCAACCTGACAACATTCATTTCTTCATTCGCGACCAGCGTTGGTGTATATAGAGCGCGAATTGCCCGATCTCACGTCGTCTTGCGTCGCTTATAACTGTCGCTACGTTTACTCAGAGTGTCACGTGAAAGCGGCAAAAAATATGCAAAACCGTAACGCTGCTTTGTTCGTCCTTTCCATCTTCCCCGAATAAACCGGCGCTATAAAGGAGGAACAAACAAGAAAGAAAGCGGCGGGCACGCTTACCTCCGTATTAGAAGACAAATTGTGCTCGGCTCTCTGTAACTTGCGAGCTTTTTCTTGGATACGCATTACCATCTTTATGTCATTATTAAAACGTTCTTTGACGTGTTATTTAGAATCAAGTTTCTTATAAGTTCTTAAGATAGAAAAAAGACGAGGGATGTGACTTATCTCGATCCATATAAGTTCTTAACCTTTAAACATAGTCCATACATGGACCTCGCGGGACCTCGCATTATGGACCTTTGATCGCGTATAAAGCTGAGTCTAATCAACCAAATCTTAATGACGTATATATATAATAGAGGTAGAAAAGACTGAAGAATATAACAGAATTAGAAAAATTTCTAATAATTAATATTAAATTGTCCAAAGACATCAATTTTTGAAGAGTTTCAAGTGGTTGAGATTTGAAGTGTAGCGGATTAATAATTCTTCTAAATAATATTTTGCTAATTTAGAACTCGGCTAATTTTCTCTACATTCTCAAAATAACGAATCTACTCTTCTCAGAATAATTGATGACAGACTGTATGCTTTTATCTTGCGAACGTGCCGACTGGCTCAACTTATCATAAACTTGTTACAGTTATTCTTTAATGATACTTTTGACTAAGATCGCTCGGCAATGCAATCGCTCCATCCATCAAAATCTATACAGGCACCATACCAGCGTGTCATGATCAGCGTTTCTTTTTCTTCGTTAGGAGCCCAGCTCCAATCCTCGGCTGAGCCACTTTCTTTCGTTACTCCGGGAGACGAATCGGATCGAATTCCGGGATGTTGGAAGAAGTGAACCGTGACTGATAAAACGTATGGCGAGATACGAGCGCCGTATATCGCCCTGTAGACCTATCCTTCTTTCCGCAGTGCTTCCGTGCGCGTTCGATACCCCTCCTGGCATTCTTATCTTTTATTAACATGATGCGACAACGATGCGCGCGCTGCGCAGTATTACAGGAAATCCGACTCTCTCTCTCTCTTCTCTTCTCTTCAGAGTGAAGTAGCTATCGCGGTGTCGTCGCTATTGAGGGTCACTCGCGCGGAATATACGAAAGCGGCGATACAAGCGTTGTAGCCGACTCTGTCTTAAGTAGCCCTGTCTTCTATGAGCTGGGAATGCAATAACGTGCCACAATAACCGTAATAAACCGTCACTGAGTTCTTTGTCGAGCCCTTATTGCACGCTAGAATTTTACACATCAGACGTTTTCAAGCGAGCAGACTGCATCGTTGGCGTCGAGGCATAGAGATTATATATTGATTCGATGTAGATATTTTCGAGATAGACGGCAATTTTTATATATACATAAATCAACTACAATTAAGAACGATTAAACTGTAGTGAATTCAGAATTCTGGTATCTGTGAAAGCAGCGAGACAAACATTTAGGAGTTTGCTCTAAAATATAATAAAAGCAAAATAACTATTATTACTAAATGAGTTTTTATTTAAAAAACATAATAATTTGACGCAAATTAAAAATTCTGAGTGATCGCTTAAATTGTTTATCGACAAATTGTTTCTCGTATCCTTTATTGAATTTTTTGCATTGTTTGATTAATATATCGCAACATTTGTTTGTTCGAAGAAATTCAGAAATTTTTTCGTTTTCCAGGGAGTTCTGGGCTGGGTAGTTGGTACCGTCGACAATTGCCGAGAGATGATATCACGTCGCCAAAGACATTTCCAATATCCCCCGGAGAAAAATGACGACGTGTAGAAGCGCGTAAAAGCGCGTCGGTCTTCTTGTCGTATTAGAGAGAGCGACTACTTCCGCGACGGGGCTGGATTTATTGCGAGCGACTTCTCGGACTGTTTATACGGAGTAACAGGCGGTCATAAATCTGCATCGTAATTCCAACATTCACTTTTGGAATCCACGATCGACCACGTCTTCCTGATGCGTGCCGATCGAATATCGATGATTTCGGCCGGGAGATAAGACACGGGGGGGGGGGGAGAGCTTAACTCGACGAGAGAACACATCCAACGAGTCGATTATCGCGAACCAATTACCTTGGCCGCTGCGATGCAGTCCGCTGGGATTAAGGACGTTAACTTAATTTGCATGTGGCGGCACGGTAATGGTAGTGGGCGGGGATGAAGATATCTGCGGTAACTTAGGATGTGTTAGATATACCCATGGACCACATACACAAAAGTTACTTTCTTTTTCATGAATTAGTAAATTTCTTCTTTGCCCTTTTCATCAATTAAATTTTTTAACGAGTTTTGGAAATAATGTTGCCTGGTGCTAGTATACTTGAAATTAATATACATATATCGGCAAAAATAAATATATTATTTATGTGGTGCCGACAGCTTCTGGATATTTACAATAAAAGTTCTTCGAGTGATACATATGTATGTATATTTAGAAATACTGAAGATAATTTTATTTACGCTAATTTGAAAATAAATAAGATTACTAAAAGAAACCTCTCATCGTCATTTCGCTCATTTGCTACAACAATGACATAACTCAACAATTGTCATTATTTTTGAACTCTTTGCAAAAGAAGGGTGAAAATTCAATGCACTGAATGAAGAGCTAATATATAGCTAGATATTTTTGTTCCTCTTCAATCAGTTATTGCACCAAAGTCGCATTTAAAAGTATAAATATTAAAAATTTTAATTTTTTTGATTCAAAGCATTCAAACTTATTTTTTGGAAAATTTTGGAATAAGTGAGCGATTTATTCTCGCCAGAAAAGTGACGTGGGTCGTAGAGCATGACGAAAGAGCACTGTAAAAATGCCTTTCGAGTGATTAAACGAATTCACGCGATCAATTATCGGACGTCGTTCTATTACACGTTACTACATCACGTTGCCACTTGCGGAAACCACCGCAGACGACGGGAGGCAGTCCTCCTTGCGAGCAAACTTGGATTCCATTAACCGCAAAGGGTCCTGACACGTTCCTTACAGTACGTTTCTCGGTTCGCACACTGGCCGGTTCTCGACCGTCGCGCTTGCGCGCACTAGGGAGAGAAAGAGATGCAAATTCTCCACTTATACCATGTGACCCGCTTTGCATGACGATGGGGCCCCGAGTAAGACGATCGACGTCCTCGATTACGTCGGGAAATGTAATGGGAACTGAACGCACACGAGCGCGATTATTTGAGCGTTACTTTGAAGAAAGTCATTTCGCTGGAAAGCACGGATATATATACGCGTTGACGTTGCACCACGCCACGCCACTGCACCGCCGCGATGGATGCGCGGACGGATTCCGCCCTCATTATCCTGAAATGTCACGTACTCGGGCCTCACGCGTTCACCGCGTTAATGGATACCCCGTGGTGGTAATCCGAAGCGCGAATTAAACTCGACCGAGCGCGCGACACGTGCGCGGAAATCGCCCGCACGCGGTTAATCATGCTATACCGAACGTATATTTACGCGTCACTGTAACGCTGATCCGCGATTAGGAAATTTATTAGACGTTTGACAATGAGATTTCCGGGATGGACGGATTCCATGATCTATGCGGGTTAGCACAGAAATTATGCATGTGTAAACTTAGTGCGGCGAAAGAATGTGTAAAAGTAAGATATAATTTTTCATGCGCACGAACAGCAAGGAAACAGCGATAAAAAGGAGACACGCGATAAGAGAAGAGTCGTAGAAATTTTTATACTTATGAACGTACGTTGTACGTTGATATTGATGATAAAATGGAATACTCTTGCAATTGCTAAAATTTACTTCTTTATAGAATTATTTAATGTCTTACAAATTGTGGAATTGAGTTTTTTGTGCAACAAAAATCCGCGTAAAAGTTTGCACGATTCTTTTGAACCACAAGAGAAATAAGTTTGATCGTATATAAAATAGATAAAGTAGCATAACTGTAAAATGCTTTAAACCACCAAAGTTTCCTCTTACGGTTATCGTTTTCTACAGAACCCAACTGTCTTGTTTGAATCTTCTGCTGATGTGATTAATGTTTATCTTACTAAGCAGACCATGTTATGTAACATGCTCCCATTTTTCACTTTCTTTATATTTTATGTTCAATTTTTCATCTTTTAATGTTATTTATTTTTTGTTTCATTATTGTTTTGTATTTCATCTTAAATCGATACATTTTACAATTATCATAATTACCAACCAATTACTTCATTTTTGCCAATGTATATACTAATATATGTACACGGAAAGAACGGTTTTGCTCCAGGTTTTGCTGAAGTAAGTCTAAAAATTTAGCTAGATGCAGATCTAAAAATAATTTTGTTGCACCATCAAAATAATTATGTAGAATATTCAAACTGATTACTAAAATGTCAAAATTTTTTACGGCATTATCGTCATCCCTCAGCGACCTACTATAATTATTTAGATGATTGGTGCAACAAAATTATTTTCAGATCTGTATCTAGCTAAATTTTTAGATACTTCAGCAAAACCGTTCTTTCCGTGTGTATTTCTAACTGCTATATGTATATCTATTACTGCTTAAGTAATTAATGTGCTACTCTTATATTGTGCAAAACGAATTGATAATATTTTAAAGTAAAAAATATAGCCTCTATAAGTCCGTCTATTAATATTGGATAAATCAGTCATGGTCGTGTATTATTTCCTTGACAAGAGGGTAAAATTTTTATCACCGTATGAAACGGCTAACCGAGTTTTGTCGCGCACGATTGCATTTATCACGATTTATGAAGTGGTTTAAATGTTACCGGGTCGCGGAAACATGAAAAGCCTATATGGATCTAAGTGGAACTCGTGCTCCAGTTAAGCGCAGTATTTTCCGTGCGTTAATAGCTGCAATTACAGTAGAATAAATAGTGTCCGGTATCAAAATACATACTCACACAGAGACAAATACTGAAATCGTTATATCGTAAAAGAATATGATTGAGCTCTGTTCCATAAAATAGCCTGATTATACTTTGCAAAATACACAAATTATACATTAAACTTTCCATTTTCATAATCTTGTGTTTGAAGCATTAAAAAGGCATTTTCGCGCGCGCGATCTCTGATATTGATATACAAATATAGATACAAATTGCAAGTTGGTACCTATTATATCATTGTAATTAGAACTAATTTTTTAAAATATCAAGCAATCAGTGAGATTTAATATTAAACAATTTCGATCGAAAAAATGAAATTTGTTACTAAATAAAGTCGTGAGCAATATTTCTGAAAATTATCTGGCGATCGAAAGTGGTGAGACGCGAAAAGCGCTAACTTTCAGCGGTTTCTTACTTTTTGCCAAGCTCACACTTTTTTGTCCGCGGTAGAGCTGTTCGTAACGACTCGGATTTACAGCAGCAGATAGCTTGCGCTCGGAGCTCTGTACACCGGAAGTTATTCGCGTCATCCGAGTTTGCCATAGAAAGATCGGCTGAACTCTCCGAGATCAGAGCGCGCAGGTTTCTCCGCCGCCGTGTCGGGTTCGCATCGAGGCCCACACCTTCGCGCAACGAGATTTATGAAGCGTGATAGCACAGCCGACACCCGAGCCCGGAAAAGGCTGCCAGACGCGCGACTGGATTCGCCCGCTGGAATTTTTCCGCGTTTCCTGGAGTAACGTACGTAGCGCGGATCTCGCTTCTCGCCTACAAAGTGACGAAGAGATTCTTCATGAGACGCGTTTTATCGCACCCCTCTCGTATGACGTTTCTCTAACGTTTGTCTCCGGCAAGGAGTTTTATTTTCCAGAAAAATCTTACTATTACGTGATTTAGTGTCATATTCAGCATTTCCTTTCTTTTTTGTCTGTCTTTATCTCTTGCTATTTGTTCTGTGCTACATTATTGTATATTATGTGACTAAAACTGTTTTGCGATAGAGTAATTATAATAGTCATTATATTGCAGGATAATGAGCTAAAAAATCCGGTGCATTATTAAAATACCATTTAAATATTTAGCTTTTGAGCATAAAATACAATACATGGTATCAATCGTGTTAGATCTTTGCTTTTGTTCTCTCGCTATGATAATGTATTTCTAAAGTTAATATGAATACTGTGATTTTTTAAATTTCTTTATACAATACTGATTATTAATTTTGCTTGAATTAAAGTTTATATATTTCTCTCTTTCTCTTTCATCTCAGTTATGTATGATTTGCAACTAGTCATATATGATATAATGTTCATAAATTTTGAAAATAGCTCTTTTATTTAAAAACAGAAAACAAATTTAGGGTGACATCAAAACTCAATACAACATCGATATTCATATAATCGTAAAAATATTCGTGGTATTTTACTTGACGCGCAAATTTCGACGCTGTAAATTAGAAGATACGACTAGAACGACATGAAAATGCACGATCGCATTTTTTATGCACCTTTCACCAGCTTGGAAGCGCGCGTTGTCCTCTATAAATCTTCTCTCCTAGGACGAATAGTAACATGGAATATTTTTTTCATGACTTATCACATACATAGGTGTATACGAGGTTTTCGTGTGACACAGTCTCTTCTCGTTGGGTTAAACGAGTCGTATCGACAGAAACTCGAGTGTTTTTAAAACGTTGAAACATTCTCGTGGTCGCTCGTGGTCGTCGAACTGAAAGGGAAGATAAAGAAGGGGACAAATGCGAACGTCGGCGTGGAACGAGAGCTAAGAAAATTTACGGGGTAACACGAGAAAGAAAGGAGAGAAAAGGGAGAAGAGTAGCAACGAAAGAGTAGCAACTTGGGAGACGCGCAAAAAAGATTGCGATAGACGTTAAATAGAATTGACTCACGTAGGAAGTTACGATCAGCGAATTCGGTCGTCCTTTTACTCAAATGGATTAGCGCAGTTGTCTTGTTTTCGTTTCGTTTTATACCTAAGACACCTAAGTGATTCTAGGAGCATTCTTATACATAAAAAAAGTAGAAAGTTACTAACCTTTTTGGTAGATAGATATGAAAAATTATGAAAATTTATTGATTCCGTAAAGTAACGATATTGATTCTCGATTGACCTCAAACAAGATGTGAAATAACGGAATAAATCTAAGAAGATAAAGAATTATAAATAATTAGTATACACGATGATTGTAGTATAACTAGGCTGGATTATAACTCTTTTCTAATTCAAAATAAAAAAATGAAGGAAAATTTTTAATTTTTTAGTATAATTTACCATTTTGTGTTTATATTTTTTTATACAATGCACCGATGTGACTGCATTAAAAAAATTATACACTTTTTTAACGTAAATTAATTCTTTCCATTATTTTACGTATGAAAAGATTAGGATAAGATAATTGAAAAACCAATACAAAATTATATATAAATATATACATATATGTGCGTACATATGTATTATACATATACAAATCATTTTTAGAATTAGATTATATTTATATTTGTATGGCACTATGTATTTGAAATGTTTGTAAATTCGCGATCTTGACAGCTTTAATCATGATTTATTTCACAAAGTGAAGAAAAATAATGACGTTTCTTACGGACACAGAACTATATAAAGGATCGATTGAAATAATACTGCACCTACTATCTAATATAAAACTCTCAGTTTTCAAACAAAGATTGTTAACGTCACGTGATTTATACAACTCGATCTGTAATGCTTCAAGATTCAAAACACGTCCTACGTTCTGTTAAACATCATTATCTAGAAAGAACGGAAGGATAACTTTATAAAAATGAGTTTTGAAATGACAGCTAAACCGCGTATAAAGAAAAAATGAATATCGTTAGAAAAATAGAGCTTATCCCCTGGGACGGTTACGAAGAATGCCTCGCATTTTCATTCTCTCCCGAGAATGGCATAATCGACGATGTCGGCTAAGAGGATACCTTCTCTTTTTTTTCCCCGATAGAATCTAATGTAAATTGGAAAAAAATTTCGTTCGTGAAAAAAATCTTCCTGCTGAAGAAAAAATTGCAACTATCAACGAGCGCGCGCACGCGGAGTTTAAGTCGAGAAGCGTAGGCGTGAGAGAGTTGACAGTAGTGCCCAGGAAAATTTATGGCCGAAATCGCGCAGCGAGAGAGTGGAATTGCTGGTGGAGCTGGTCGCATAGTAACGAAGATCTCGGTATAGAATGGATAGAGTACGCGCCGCGAGGAGAGAGTCACGATGGATCGATGGATCGTCTCGTTTCCGCCTGCACCTGGGGACGCGGCGCGTTCCGCAATCTCGCAGAAAATTATTACCGATATTCGTAAACGCAGTATGTTTTTTTTACACGACACATGGATCGAGGAACAAGGCATGCATCAAGATAAAAATGAGTTTTGTGTGCCGATAAGCGACAGAGAGGAACGCTGCAATCGACACAGGATTCGATTTTTCGGTAGTTGAGAAGCCGGGATCGAACATCGCAAGCGGACTTTTCGCGAAACTAAAAAAATGGAAAAGTATTCCGGTGCACTATTTTTTTTACGTATATCGCATGTTGGTTTCTTCTTCTGTTTTGTTTTAAGAAGCCTCATTGAGTTGAATGCAAGCTTATATAATAAAAAATATAATAATATTTCTACAAATGCAAATTATTTTCGCATTTTTTCATATTACATGATATTATATTGTTTATTTAATATGATAAAATTCTGTATAATAATTAGAAATAAATCGGCAAATAAAATAGCGTTATTAAATAGCGTTGAAAAATATATTTGTACCGTTTCGTAGTGTATAATTAAATTTTTTATTTTTATTTGTTTATTAATCCTATAATAATTTAAACTCTTCCACGCCAGTTTATGATGCAAAATTTCCTGAGAGATATTTAATTAAAACTTTTGCCTGCGTCACATCCAACGTATTGGAAATAATTCGAGATCAAATTAATTTTCGTCATCGGCTTAATTTTTCACCTGTCAATTATCTACGATAAACACGATATTGGCTCTAACGGCTGATTGATTACTATCAATTTCATCTATCTGCACACGAGTAACCGGGCGATTGATTCGTATTGTTCGTAGATCGTTGGCTTTATGGCACGCCGACAATTTCCCCCCTAATTTCCGTTTACTTTCGAGTGCCGGTTTGTATATGTACACACGTGGCTGCCGAAATAGTCGACTCCAATCACACTAATTGAAGACTCGAGAATGTCTCCGTCGCATCGCGCACACAATATTATCCGCTATCTCCTTCCGTTCGCTCGCTCTCCTCCCTTCGAAATCCCTTCTTGCCTATCGTGAAAATTGCCGACGTTGATTGCACGGATAGAGCACAAAGCTCAGTGAAGCGTGCGTCGAACTAATTGTAAGTGAAAATTAAAACTTCGTTAGCTTGTCGCCTACGTTGACTTTGCCCACCTATCCCCTGGAGCAGCTAAATATCACTCGATGAAAGCGCAGCTGAAATTGCAAAAGGAAACAGGCCTGGCGCCTGCATGAAACGGAGCGCTATTAGCGCGATAATTAATGGTCCTGCAGAAAGAAGGACGGGGAGATTGATAACCGTAATTAGAGAGACAATGAATGTACACGCGTTATTTTTACCAGCTACTTGATAAAATGTTCCGGCGACACGCTACTCGCGATGATAATTACGTGAGCTTGTTGCGTAATTACGAATTTTTTTAGCAACATTTTTTTTATTAAATAACTATATTACTGGGGAATATGCACGAGTCTCTCTCTAAAACGTAGTATATAATTGGTTAGATTGATTTAATAATGTATCTAATAATTTGTCTTTTTAACTTACTTACTTTTAATTTGTGAGTAAGATAAGTTCTACCATAAAATAAATGGAAACATTATGCTATAAGTTAAAATCCTTTTCAATATAATGAATAATGAAATTCACAGTATTATCAATTTTATTGATTGACCAATATTCAATATTTTCGCAATTGCAAGTCTAAAGAAATGTGTACTTCTATTTCTTCAGATAAATCTAATTTATAATTTTAAAGAACATTTAATAATTAAGAAAATACTCAATTCTTCTTAAAAAGACTTGATTTACATTGTCCATTTTATTTATTTTTTCCTGAAGATCGGAGATACGTTTACAAAATTACTGTTATGCAAGTAAATGTAGTACATATCGGTGTTTAGGGTAAACTCGGGTAAGATGGCGACAGGAAAGATGGCCAACCTATGTTCTTTCAATCTAGCTCGCCATAAACCATAAAACATCAAATGAACATGGGTTGGTCATCTTTCCTGTATGGCCATCTTACCCGAGTTTACCCTATTAGAAGGGAATACTGGCGTTTCGCAGATACGTATTAATGGTAACCACTCCAACTTCTTGTAGGTATCGTTAAATATACAACGCACATACGCGTTACACGATGTATATATTGCACATGTCCATACGTGTATACGTACACGTTCATATCGAGAGAGCTCCATAAATATGGAAGCCAAAGCGAACGCGAAGTCAATCTCGACTTCGATATTCGCACGTCTTCTCGTTCATATAACATTGAAGTTAGATCGCGAGCGATCTAACCGTTATTCAATTACTATCTGATCCAACATTTCTTATAAATCTTTCTTGAATTATTTTGAGACATTATTTTGGAGCAATATTCGAAAATTTTTCAAGCAAGAAATATAATTCACGAGTTACATAGAAGTGCAATAATACGCTTATAATATTTGGCAATTTAACACTTTTTACGAGTATAGACAATAGTGCAGAGTCATTCAACAATAATGTAATGTTAAATTTTTACTGTTATATAAATTAGGTTATAAAATTAAATTATTAAATATTTTTAATGTAATTGTTTTTAATCATATTTTATATTTTTCTATTTCTTTAAGTCCTCGTATCTTATTGAACATTTTATTAAAGTGTTACATATGTAAAAAATTAATTTTTACATTAATAATTTTAGAAAGTTTAGCATAATAAAGCCTTTAAAAGTATTTCTAAGATTGAAGAGGTAGAATTGAAAGCTAAAGAGATAAGACCGTAAATAAATATATGAATAAATGATCCAACAACTCACGATATATCAGACCATCATTTGCCTCTTGACTTTATCACGTCGCGTGTAATACTGAAGGCAAGCATGCGGAATAGCTACAATGTAAATTCTGCATCAATCTCAATTTATATACATTTCTGTATTCCACTTTACATTAATCATTTGATAAAAAATGTGTTATTAATTATCTTGTTCATTCCTACATCTTGTGAAAGCTGATCATATTTTTCTAAGTATTATGGTATAAAAAATGTTTAAAAACATCGTAATATAAATGCACGTAGACAGATTCAAATTTATAACATTTTTGAAGGATTTGCTACAGGTTACTGCAACAATGGCGAATATCTCATGAGAATAAGGTATATTCTTACCACCAAAAAGATGTAAAGATTAAACAAAAAACTTGCTAAAGGAAAATTCTCAGATGAATTCTCTTGTTGAAACAAATTTTTCCTGAAAGCACGAGTTGTGTTGACAGAGAGTCAACAATCTTTCTCGAAATTTCAATTTAAGTTTTTTTTCTTTTTAAATAATCCAATTTTAATAGGCTTTAATTAACTCTGGGATCGTAGTTCAACGACAGAAGTTTGTGCATATCCGCCATGTTCATGATTCATTCGAAATCAGTTCGGCAGAAAGTAATGTAAGGATGAATCGATAGGGAGCGACGAGATCGTTTGTGGATTCATGCATGGATCCCTTTTATTTCGGTCGCCCGGTTTCTGTGATTCTGTATCACCCGTATTTGCCCGGCTGGCGTATTATTTTCGTAAGAGAGTATCGAGTCGAATATTGTTAAAAGTTCGAAGCGCAAGGGCGGATACCTTCGGGCTACAATTAACCGCGCGCTGTACTGCGAATGCTGCTTGGAAAAATATCGTGGAAGTTTAAATTCTGCTATAAACGGCCTAGAAAATGCCGTAATACGCCAGAACCTCCGTTTGTCTGCGTGTCTCTTCTTCGTTGTTGACACTCGCGTGACTGTTTTTAATTATTGCAACGTCTCGCTTTTATAATTCAGTTGTTGTGTTAATCGCGCTGCGTGTCATGCGTAAATTTGCAGGATTATTTGCTCAGAAATATGTTCAATTTACAATTAAATCGATTGAATAATAATTAATAAGAATTAATTGAAAAATTCAGTTTTTGATCAAATTAGTAAGTATTCATTTTACTCTAAAAACAGAACAATTCTGTGTTTAATACTCGCGTAAAAGGTTAGTATAAAAATTAAATTATCTTAATTATTGCAATTTTTTTAATATGTAAAAAAATGTTTATATTATATCTGAAAAATGTATAGGCATGTATTTAAAACGCCTGCTATACAAAATAAATATTATTTCTAAATTAAGTTTCTAAGCCAAATGTATCTTAAGAATATATAAGAATGTATAAAAATAAAAAATCCATAAAGAACAAGCTTGGGTAACGATGACTTTTAATCTTACTTCAGTTTTCTTAGCGATAGAAGATAGCGAAAAAGAAATTATTAAGGAGAATCAATTTATCTGCTGGAACATGAATTTTAAAATAAGTTTCGACGGACGTTGAAGAGGATGGAATATCCTTTGCGAGAAGAAGATGAAGGGTTTTTGCGCAAAACATAATCCGTTTAAAGTCTGTCCGAATCAAGAATTCAAGACACAGTACTTTAGATAGTAAGTACGTCCGTTGGTCAGTTTTCGAATTAGCAGAATTATTTCTGCAGTCATAAATGGCTGGAATGTAAGTACAAAATTAAAGTAATTTACGATAAATAGATAGATATTTCTAAAGATATTTCAAAATTTGATTAATGTACAATGAATCTTTTTTATATCCTAAACTGATGTTAATGACATTACAACATTTTATTTAATTTTAAGAACAAAGACTGCACTTTTTCGTAAGCGCCGAAATCAAATAAACTTTCATGCGGAAAATATATTCGATTTAATTTCTTTTCGTCGCAATTTATGAAGTTTCAAGATCTCATCTCTGATAAAAAATTTAAGTAACCCGTTATCATGAGTTATTGTTTCGTAAAACCGCGGAACAACGAATACACAATCACACACAAAGGATTGTAATTACAATTCGCTATCCACAGACTGAGACATCGGAAAACAGGTGATAACAGACACGACGGACCATCGGAAAGCAAAAGTTGCCGGCCTCGAAAGCCGGACCAGAGCAGCAAGTGGTCGTATTCTCAGCGGCGCGGCGGAGCAACTTTCTGCGTAGCATGCCGAAGTTTCTCGATCCGCCAAAACTCCCGAGGAGTTACGGCAGCGTCCTTCGGGCTATTCCTGTTACCGGCTCCGTGAACTTTGCTTTGGAACAAAATTTCACAGACGACCCGATACTCGAAAACAAAACTACTCACCGACAGTTCGGAATTCTTTGCGTCATTCTATTCTCTAATTAATAAAAGCAGTAATTAATTTTGGTTTGCTGTTGGTTAAATTAAGTTTTGCTGTTAAATTGAGTAGTATGATCAATGCAGTTTTAAATGCAGTGATGATATTTTATCTTATATAGATATATAAGATTATATGTATATTTATGTAATTTATATATGTATAGGCATATAGTATAAATTGAACCATATTATATAAAATTAATCAACCTACCAATAATTGAGTTAAACTCGGAATAACTTACATTTTTTTAAATTATTATCTAAATCTAAAAAACATCAAATTAATTAATAAAATTATTTTACGGAAGGCATATCGTGTTAATTTTTGACGATGAAAATAAGTTAAAATATGTTCTATACTAACAATAAGTTTTGTTACAAGTTCGCCATGATTATACACTCATAAAATATTTAACAACGCGATTATACACTCACTTTATATACCAATAATAACATTACAAACTTAGATAACTAACATAACTTGACTTTATAGCGTTATCGATGACGAGTTTATCTTTTGTTTCTTCAAATGTTACGATAATTATGCGAATCTCATGAACTATATATACGAAAAGTTAATCGAGATAAAATATGAAGTCTGGAAATTTTGTTGCGCGAAACTTTAGAATCTTTGATAACTACTTAGACCGATTATCTATTTCTTCCATTTTCAAGCAATAACTGCTTTTATAAATAATATTAAAATTTTTGTTATATTGTAAGAAATATTGCAATGAGAGAAAAAAAGCTAAATGAAGAGCTGCATAAACCAAAAACGAATTGTGCATGAAATAACTAATTTTTTTAAATTAAAATATGTGTGATTTTTAGTTATGTATGTATATACTGTACATATAAATAATAATTAATTATATCAACTAAACGATTTTTCATTTTACCTGTGTAGAATATAGATACAAATTTTTAACAAAATTGTACTGATAATAATAACTTAATTTAAAACATAATTGTGAGAGGTAAATATTTTAACATTTAATTGTAATTAATATTTTGTCCAAATCCTTTCCCATATCAGGTTCATATCTCCGCATGCGAATTACACACAAACTGGGTTCGTTAATTAAAATTTTACCGAATGATTTTAGTGGATTAATAAACATGAAGCATTTATTGATGATGATATTTTATCGATAATCAGTATCTTTCAATTCCGTGCGCGTGCAATGCATTATGTAACAAGATAATATCAATAATTTTTTACGTTACCGACGTTCACAGTTTATTGGAAAATTAAGGAACGAATAGGAACAGAGAAGCACCGGTTCGTACAAAAATTTTCTCTTTCCATAATTTTACATCCTGTTCGGGATTATATCACATTATTAAAAGTAAAACGATATCTTTGTTTTACGGCGGAATTCCTCTATTCGCACTTTTAACTACTTCTTTAAAATAATATCGAAACTCTATCAGCAGTCGAATAAAAACGGAGATCGAGCGAACCGCTGATTCTAACAGATCGCTATCGTTAAAGTTTACTCTTCTACCCGAAATATCCCCGACCGAAATCTGATTGTCGAGAATAGGCCGGGCCGTATTCGCGATCTAATAGTAGATTCGAGGCCACGATCGTTGAACTTTCCACTTCTGCCAAACTTTGGCGACCCTATACGCGGATTCTCCTCGCATCTCCCGCACTTCCTAAGAGCTGTATCTTTTCCTAGGCAATGTCCTTTCCACCTTTCCAACTTTCTTCTTGTGAAATTGAATTGCCGCAAAATCGGTTTTGACTCCGAATTGCGCATCGTGAAATCTTAGAATCTGTGCTCATTTAACGGTTTTGACCTATCCATTGTTCCCGAGCCCTTGCACATCGGAAAGTATATCGATACAATATATGGTTTTCGTTCAATGACTTTCGCAGTTACATTGTACGCTAAGATCTCCGAGAATTGTTAGAAAGGAGGAAATTATCTGTTTGTGTTAAGCAATGTTGGGAGAAATGAAAAATTGAGTTTCTGGATTTCGAAGATGTATATAATTAAACACCCAAGAAGAGAAAGGATTAACTCCAAAGAATCATATTATACTTACAAGTGATAATGTGGTTCATAAAAGATTAGTATCAGTAGAAATATATTTTGATATAATGACCCCATAATTTTGCAGGAATGCTTGACAATAATTTTATGTGAAATAATAATTAATAAAAAATAATTAAATAATTGTAATAAAATAATAAATAATTAAAATTATAACATTACATAATGCTTTGTTTTAAAAAAATATCATTATTTACCATATTATTAAGATTGTCAATGATTATAGGAATATCAGTGATATCCCTATAATTATTCAGAATATACTCAAAATTCCAACGTTTATGTTATATACCACACACACAGATGACAAGATATATATTTATATTTAATAATTATTAGATTCTATCTCCTTAGTAGGTAGTTAGGAACACTAACGATAGTTTTTAATATTTTTTTTGTAACTAGTATTATTCTTTCCAATTTTTTGTTTTCTGTAGGCAGAATTGCACAAATTACACGTACCGTGACCACGTAAATCGTGTAAAACGTGACAACGTGGAACGTATTCGCCGTCATTTCCAAGTCTATTTTATATCTTCTTCATAAAACACTACTGGTGTCGCACTGGTCGTCCCTTTTTGGAGTGACATCGACGCTCTACGTGTCTCATAAAAAAACGATAAACTCGAGTGCTCCCAGGTAGGAGGATAATCGCATTGTCGTGCGATTCGCGGATACGTTCCACAGGTATAGAGAACGATAGCGCAGTCGTGCCCCGTGGCTCACGTGGCTGTTAACGTCTCGTAACAAATTATACATTATACGGTTACGCAGAAACGTAAACCGTTATGCGGAGAGGTGCAAACATTCGGTGATCAAACGTGGTGCCGCCGTAAACTTTTTACTCGAGATGAAGGAAAATAAAAACGTCGGCGTGCGTACAAAGAAGATCGAGGCGACGAGATACGGCGCGCAAGAGATATGTGACTGGACTCGCTCAGCAAGTTCTAAAAGTCAAGATAAGCAATGAAATCGATAGACTTTCTTTCCGTTAGAATCTAGTTTTAAAGGCACCTGGTAGACATCCTCTTCCCGTTTGCCATCACACACACTTCGAGAAACGTTTCTCCGACATTAACCCCTCTCAATATCTTCAATAGAAACTTCATCACTATTTTAAGATATATCTCAGCAAACGTTATCGAATACGTTGGCTACTTATCAGTAGTAGATAAATTAATAAATCTCTGCTCTTCCTCTCTTTAAAGATGTTTAACTTTCGCCGCTTATGTAACATATCTCTTACGCATATTACTTTAAATATTTTTATTGACTGATGATAATAATTTTTATAAGAATTATAAAATGTCTTGAAATTTGCGTATTTAATTATAATTTTTTTTTAATTTACCTCTTCTTATTATTATTCATGTACGATTTCACATTATAGGACATTATGTGTACATAGTACAACTATATACCCATAAATTCTTCACTTCTTTGCCTTAATGTTTGTGACTTGAAAGGTTGCTACATTGTAAACCATCAGATATTTCACGCTATCTTAAAGTACTTGTTGGTCAATGTCGCTTATAACTTTTAATGGACATATTGCTGCAAAATTTACCGCGGCTTGCAAATTTCATTTGGAATGAAGTTTTCGATGCATGACTGCAATTTGCATGGTTCTGGTTGTGTCTACTGCTGAGGAAACGTTCGAACCCCGTAAATCGTAAAAGAGCCAAAGTTTTGCTTTCTCACGTCATCAAATGGGGCATCCTTCTCCCTAATTCGCCGCGTTATTACATATTCCTGTTCTTTTTCCGCGAATTTATGGGCGTTTGCGGCATAAATTCACGGGCAATTCAACGGCGAAGGGATGTTTGAACGTGATATTCTGGGGTGACTTTTGCATAAAAGTCAAGCTTGCTGCTACGCGCTGTCATTTTTCACTACGGTCGTTCACCCTATTGTTGTGTCGGCCTCACTGTGCATGCCTTTTTTGCATATATTCCGACGTAGCGATATGGTGATTGATAGAAGGTACATGTATATAGGATGCTATATCACGGTCGGGTGTCTTCTTAGCCGCAGATATTAGAGACTTAGAAAAATTCTTTCATCTCTTCGAGCTTTAAGCCAATATTTGCTGGTTTAATATTCAAAATTATTATTATTTGTATATTTTATGTATTTATTATTATTTGTATTATTTGTATATTTTGTTACGAGATTGCGTATCTATTATGAGATTATATATTATGAGATATTTTTCATCTTTCTGTGAAATGAATATCAGTGAATAGTGAATACGAGTTCATAGAATGTAAATATTAGTAAATTTAAAAAAAAATGAATAGCAATTAAATTGTATGGAGTGAGATTTATGTAAGAAATTGGATCTTGTTTTTTACCAATTTCAAATTTTATTTTAACAATAATATATTTAAAATATTGAAAATCAAGGTATTATAAATCTTAATGAATAAAATTATACCATGGAAAAATAAGTTCAAAATTAATTATTGCCGTGAGTAAATATCTGATTTCCAGGAAAAATGGCACCTTGTATACGCAATACGTAATCGAAAGCAGCATTTATGACGCGATCGATAGTTTAATGAGATATAAGCAAGTTTTTTTTAATTCTTTCTTTATTCAAAGTATATATAGAGAGAAAGCATTTTTTCAATTTTTTTAACACTTTTATTAATAGACGATGGTATTACCTGCATGTGTTACGTTTATACAACGTATTAAAAAATGTGACGGCGTCGATGATTATGAAATGCACAATTTCGTAACAAATATATTTGATTATTTTAGCATTTTTTGTATCATATCGTATCACATCATATCTAAAAAATTTTAGAATGCACAAATTTTAATTGTTACATATTGATATAATTTCACAGGAAACGCGCTAACATCTTTTCTCTCTGCTTACATATTACCACCCCATTTTCCACCCCTGATGATGCTCGGAATCTTCGGACCATTTCCCTTCTGTCGCGATCTTTCAGATTTATTGGTACCTAAGCAGCCAACCTGAAATTTTATGAGGGTGATCGTACAACCATTGACCATATTTTTTGTTTCTGTGCAACGACTCGGCATAGAATAAGAAGATCCGTACATAAATCATGCAAACATATGTTTGCTTTCTCCTGCCGATAAATTTGACAATATAATTTAGTTGACATAACTAACAATTAGTTAGGTAATTATGATTAACGCGAAAAAAAATGAATATTGTTAACATTCTCTCTTTGATTCTACGAATGTCCGTAATTTTTTAAATAATTTTTGGAAAATATTTGCAGATTATTTTAATTGCGTTATTTTATTCACTATCGTCGTTATTACACACAAAAAACACAATTAGTAGATTTTTTTATGTTAAATCAAGAGACACGGTAGTGTCTCGCGCCAAGTACACGCGAAGCGAGACCGTACCGTGACTCTTTTACGCGACGCGACGAGTATAAAATTACATTGAAATGAGGTACTTCTTATCGTGCATACTACTTCTTATCGTGCTACTTCTTATCGTTCTTGAATATGTAAAATGATATGAAGTAATCAAATTTTGGTAATTTGATTAACTTTCCTGAAACTATGTGCTGCGTGATGTATCAATGCTATCAAAGTCGCGTAAAGCTAGTAGCTTCCGTTTTCATTTTTATTCCAGTAATATGAAAGGCACAGCAACGCAGTCATATGCTGTTGGTATCGACTTTAAAGAATTTTTTTGCGGCAGACGGTTTTTTGACCCTTGCTCTCGTCTAATGAGGAGTAATTACGGAAATCAAGTTAGAGCGTAACGCGTTTCAGACTGGTTGACTGCATCTCCCGGTCATGTCCAGCCAGCCGTCGTGTAACAATTTGTAGTTTTCACACAGCGGCGCACGTTGCACTTTTCCCGTTTCCCCGACTAACATAACGAATGCGACAGATTTCGCGACTCTCCACTAACTGCACTCTCGCGCAAATGAAGATAGCATTACGGCTTCGTACGAAATTTAAAGGATCTCTCTCACATTCTCTGGCGCGTTATGGCATAAAGTGCGTAAAAATACGAAACATTATCTCGTTACGTATAAAATTTCATATTTGGACGACAACAAGATTGTGCAAAAATCAAATAATATTAGAGAATTATATATACGTTAGCGAAAACTGGTCATACGTGGCTGTTAACACTGTAATGTATATTATCGAGAAATATTATTTAAAGAAATGAAATATTAGAGATATGTCATAATTATTAAAGTTTGCTGTCAAACGAGTGTACGCTATTAAAACTTGAAAAGATATATCGGTACATGGATATGCTAGATACACGATCTTTTTCGGCAGCGATATTTTATTCTTTTTCTCTAGCGCGATAATCTGCAGCGCTTGATGGTATTAGAGCACTCAACTGTGACATATCGACAGGTTGACTTGTGCCAATATCATGCCAGAGAAAACTCTTGAAAACTACGAGAATGACAGTAATCGTTAGATATCTCGCGAAAATGCGGTTGATATATATTTCGAATATGCAAGATTTCCATTAGTCCCTTAAATCTTCAGTCAATCTCGCCGAAACTTCTACGTTCAAACTGACGTTTTTTTTTTTGGCAGCGTTATTTCCCGAGAGTCACGACAAAAATATCATAGTGGAAAATCGTCCTCCATCGATGACGAGGAGGCTCTCTGTCACTGGCAAAACACAATGTCGATTGCAAACTCAGTTAAATCTAGATCCCAGTTTTCTTTTTTCTTCGTCGGACAATGCGCGCTAAGGAGCAGTTTAATTTTTATGCTTCTACTTTAGCTGCTTTCGGCAAGCCGGGAAACTCGAGAAGCATCGCGTGATAAACTTCTTCCATTTTCACGCGCGGTGATAAACAGAAAATTTGAAACCTTATAATTATACTTTTACGACTTTCGCGGTACTTGAAACCTGCTTTATTCTGCGTGACGTTTCGCTTCATTACGACCGGCTGTAACAACAAATGTAAAATTTACACACGTCGCAAAATTCACTGTTATCATTAATTATGTTCTCCGCTGTCAAAGATTCACTAAGAGAAGAGTTTTTCGAAAACTCTGTTTTTCTTTCTGCTTATACATGTACGGCGTACGAACATTTAGCGTTGTTTTGTGTATAATTTCAGCAATAACTTTGTAGGAAAACAAAAAATCAACTAAAACGTACGAATTATCTTTTTTAAATGGCGTGTGATTCTCCACGATCTTTTTATACTGTTCGCAATTTTACAGTTATGGTCGTTTAAGGTGAATTACGGATTTCAACATCTTCACGTTGCACCAATGGCTTCAAAAATTGCTCGATCGTGATTTTTGCACGGGGTGGAAAAAATTGTACTTTTCCGAGGTGGATTATCGAAAATCTACTAGATTAGCAGAAATTCTGACATTTTATTTCCGGTATTTCTCACCTACAACGGCATACTACGAAATTTACTCCAACCGCGAAGTCCCGTTAGCGTCAAATGCGCGTTTTTCTTTGGAAAATAATATCAGAAATTCGCGCGCATGCCGTCTTTACGTCACGAATTCTATTCCTTTTGCAATTCGCGATTTCGCTCCTTCGGTTAGAGACGAATTTATTCAATCGCGAAGCGTACATTAGCGTCAAATACCTACCATGGAAATAATACCGTAAATTCGCGTGTCACCTTAACTCCGCGCGTCTCAAGTTCTATTTCCTGTTTTTTAACCTCCGAGTTTTTTCGTTAGAAATAGCATATTTTGGAATTTACCCCATCGCGAAAATTCAGCCGGCGCGACGTCAAATGTAAGCTCAGAAATAATAGCGTTACGGTTTAACTCGGTTTTTCTACTTTTTTATTCCTTTGATAAGCTAAGAAAATTTCTTTCGTCTGTAACGATATACTCCGGAATTTACTCTGCCGCGAAACTTCCCTTAGCGTTAAATGCGCGCTGAAAATAATATTCGAAATTTGCGTTTTAGTATTCTTACTTATTTTGCTTTTTATACCAGTTGCCAAGTTTGCATTTCTTTTGCTGCTACAGTAATATACTTTAGAAAATCTTTCTTTACTACGAAGATTACATTATTATCAGTTCACCCAGCGATTGTCGCAATATATTAATTAAAGTATATATATATATATATATATATATATATATATATATATATATGCTTCAAAATCGAGATTAAAAAATTAATTGTCTAATGTATTATGTTTACAGATAAAGTTTCGGCTATTATATTATATCGGTATCATACGATATAAAAAAAATCACGCATCTTATTGATCGTGCAGGATTACTTTAATTATATATACTTGATTCGGCAAAACGCCGAGTCAAATTATATATTCAACCTACTATTTTTCTCTTTCTCTTTCTCCCCTTCTCTTTCTGCTAATTAAATCCTGATTTACATACAGTATTATGATTCCTTAATTAATTTCTCTATATAATCACTCATCCGTAAAATACCAACACGCTTTACGTTAAATGCGATAGGCTCTCTGATTCTCACGTTTAACTTGCTTAACCCCGCTAACACGGGGACCAAGGATTTAATGCAAACGTGTCATGAAAATCAAGCAACCATATGTAACACTAATACAGGATGCGAATACAGAGATCGATATACGTATAATCGTGTTTAGGTTCTCTCGCAAGCATATAATCGGAAAGCGCGCGTCACGATATACGCGCGGGAGTGAATCGCTCAGATTCTGTGATTCTCTCTCGTGAGCATATAATCGGAAAATCCTCCATGGCGCAGGGAGAGAGAAGGAGAATTCTAAGGGCTACTTTCCCTTTCTCTTTGCACATGAATACGCTCGATATATCTATTCTAGTATTTCCGCATAATATGTAGGACATCCAGATAGCAGAAATTTAATACTGGACTTTTTGCAAACTTTATAATATGTATGTTGGATAATGCGTACGTTGAAATTCAAAATCAACATACATTCATAAATATAAGTTTAAAAACAAGTTTTGTATAAATATGTACGGTATAATGGAAGTTTTTTTAAATAAAAGACATGAGAGAAGTTTCATGTTTTAACGAAATTATTTTTTTAAAAATTCGGTGCAAGGAATATTACCTCTGGTGTTACCGTATTTTATATTCTTCCTGTTTAAAAAAATCATGAATACATTGGATTGATGTTATTGAAAAAATATTTAATTTTGTTGATCAGGATGACTTTGTTTATTTTTCTCTACTCAATCATGTTATAGAGAGAACGTTGTTACTGATCGCAATATTGACGCTTAATTCACTTCCGGCGCGTTCGCTCGCAACATTAAGCTACTTGCGAGCTTATTCCTGTCGATAAATGCAGGCCGATCCATTAACAATCCAATTTCTCACGCCTCAAGGAAAGAACTCTATAAGGAATTAACCCGCCGACAAACTGTCTTCTCTTCTCTCCTTACGACGCTCTTCAGCCTTTTCCACGGCGGTCCAGGCGGTACGAGCGCGATTCGCAGTCTCCGCTCGAACGAGGCAAATGGAACGCGGAGGGCCTCTCCCGTAGGATCGATAGAATAGTGGGGGGATAGCTCTACCGGGCGGTCGAGGGAAGGACGACGATGTTGGGCGGTTGAAGCGAGATGAAACGACGTGGTGCCGAGGTCGCAGGGGGTGGAAGAGATGAGGGCGCTCCGGCGCGGCGGCTTTCGCGTCGCGCCATGGTTGCTGCGAGCAGCGTCGGCGTCGGCGTCGTCGTCGCGGTGGCCGTCCTCGTCGCCGGCGAAAGCGGCCGCCACCAGATCGTACACGCAGCAGCGGCCAAAGGCAGTCTCCGGCTCCGGCGCTCGGTCCAGTTCGCCTACCGCCGTCGCTCGGTTAAGTACGTAACCGTCAGTGCCGGTGACGTCGCGACGCACGTCGTTTCGTGTCATTACGTATCCGCGTATCCATCAGTGACGTTTTACTGCCTCGCGGGACTGAACCACGCGGGTGATGCATGGTCTGTAACGCGTGATAACCTCCGGACATCTCGCCCCCAGAATTCATGATCGATGGAAGGGTAACAAAACTCTTTCCCGTCGCGAGCGTCAAGTTCGTTGAACCGGTAACTTGGAAACGAAGGAAAAGGTGCGAGGAAACGACGGGGTGAAGGATCTCTCCACGAAAGAGTAGTGATAGCCGCCGGAATCGAGTCCGTAGATCGACATCGACCTGGCCCAAAAAGGTACAGGGACTTGTTGTTTGAAAGTGCGAGTGTGTCCGTAAATATTCGCGAGATGTTCTATACTTGCGTTTAGGCAATTGCAGTGTCTAATTTGCGACGTGATATTTCTACTGGTTAGGAAACTAGAGCGCAAAAGAAATGCAGGAGATTCGTTTTCCGAAAGTGCGATAGTGTCCACTCTCTTACTGTTAATTTAATACAATGCCCTACTTGCGCCTGGAAAGTTGCGAGGTCTGTTTCGTTCTTCTACTATCTACGAGGATCTCTTAGAGAGATATGTTCAAATTGTTTTTTGTTTTAATCCAAGAATGTGAGGTAGTTCGTGCGTTTCTCTACTTGCATCCAGGAATGTCTGACATATTACACGATCTTACTACTTGTTTCTAGACTAGAGTGATATAGGAGTAGCTATAAAGCTATTTTCTGAAGATGGGAGATTGTTAATAGATTAATCGATGTGTTTTTTATTATTTATATTACAGAAGCTATTATATCTGAGAGAGAGAGAGAGAGACCTGTTGTTTAAATATACTGATTTAAACAAAACTTATACAGTTTTGCTTTTAATACAAATTCGAAAGTCATCTTACGTTCGCGTCATTCTTCATTTATATATTTAGAAATGTAACACATCTAATTTGTTAAATAATACTTCTTACTGCTGTTTTTAACCTGATTGATTCGTAAAATTATATATAAAGTGTTAGTTTTAAGAAAATACCAGACTATCTCAATTAATCTTTTGAATTCGTATATTTTATCACATCTACGAAATTTTCGCGTCTGATTTCTATCGCGTGTTTCTACTGACCTAGAAATATGAAGGCAATCGAAATTTTTAAGAATGTGAGAGTGCTAATCCCTCAGAATTGCGACGCAATCTTCCACTTGTACCACAAGGTTCTTGTCAAGTCTGATCAGTTTGTGGTATTTCTACTAGCTGGGAGATCGACAGTTTTCCAGGTAGAATGCGCGAGCGAAGTTGGTGTCTACGAAAGCGGGTGGGATTCGAGAGACGTGAAAGGGACGAAAGTTTTCGATTTACGATTGAAGCTTTGGCGCCGAACGGAACTTGCTCATTGTAAATTCCTTTTGTTTCGTAGGATCGCGAACCTGGAAATAGCCTTTGCTCTCTCGAGGTGTATTCACAATTCCCAGCGCACTTGTGTGTCGACACCCGTGTGTGCTTGCAGGTGTACTTGTTCTCAAAGATAAGGTTAAAGAATATTTTCTAAGATCAACTTTTATTCATACGCGCAAGACCGAATATTTTATATCTGCTTTTATTGCAACTCCAGTTTCTTAAAGTAAAACAATTTTGAACATAGTCATCGCATATGATATTTGAATATTACTCATCGAATAGTTCCTAACAAATCTTCGTTTTTTTTTTCATAAATTCTATGGATTTATTGAAAACTATTAAACGTAAAATTTTTAAAACTTTAAAGCATATAAGCCACAAGAATCCAGACAGCTAACAAAACCTCCTCCTCGATCAACTTTTGTTAAAGTTCACTTTAACAGAATATTAATCTGAGGCTTAGTATATAGTCAGAATACGTAATGTCGAAAATTCCAAAGTTGCAAAGAAAGATATTGCGTGGAGCTAAACTTTTCGTCGAGGAAAAATTGCCGCTAAATTCATCGGAGGATACGGTTTTGGAGTTTGATGCAAATTTCGTGAAACGCCCCGTAGTATTACATAGGAGGTGAACGCTCTCTCCCTCCAGTACTGTCCTATATTTGCGCCTCGCTCAACGAAGACGACGAAGCGACGCTTCAGAAAAAACCAAAGCGCGGATTAACGCGGATCGACGTGTACTCGAAGCCTCTCGCATAAATAAGTCGCATTTCGCGCGCATACCAGTTCGAAGCCATTATCATCTGCGCGCGGAAAACACGACGCCGTTGCCCTCGATTTATTATCCTCGTTCACTCCGCCGTGCCGGCGAGCCGCGGAAACGATGAGGACAATGCCAAAAGTTCGCGAAAATGCCAACTCGCCGCGTCCCGGTCCCCATTTCCTTTCGCGCGAGCATGCGAGCGTGACTCGGTCGTTGAATTCGCCGGACCGCTTTGCATTCCAATGAATATTAATCGAATGCAATTATTAAACGCAAATTGGAACTCAAACAGCGACCATTTCGTCATCCCTTTTCCCGCCCTACCGCGCTAGAATTGGCCTGGATGTCCGGCTTCATTCGCACGCATCTGTCTATCTATCTGCGTGCGAATTTGATTTGGGGAGCCACGAATTCGTATGAACAAATCCCTTGGTATCATCGAGATTTTCCAAATCAAACACCCGAGTCTCGAGCCTTAAGGGAATGCCTTGCTTCCTCCATTTGTTCTCTTTTTTGACGAAACTCTTAAACGCGTCAGTCAAATCGCTTAAGGAATTTTAACAGCGACGACTGATTGTTCAGGATGGAGCTAATTGCTAACGATCATTAATTCAGGGATATGACCGAGAAAGGAAAATTCGTCTTTTATTATCGTACGCAATCTACATTTTAAAATAGAAAAATATTTCTGATCAAAATTTCTACGGCTCCTCGTAGCGATTTCATTAGTCGTCGCATAGATTCGTAATTGAATCTGCGAGAAAAAAGATTTCCTATTGCAATGCGCTTATTAGAATTATTATCAGCGAATTACGGTTCAATTTTCCAATAATTATTATTATCATCATTCGCATCGATTAAATCGCCCGTTCGATTAAAATGCATTAGCAAAGCAAATTTTATTGCGCTCCGCAACCTATTTAGGCTACGATCAACAAGTGACGATGGCAGTAATTTATGCATCTATAGATAGATTTTTCGATTTCTTGGTTTGTGAATAAATATATACAAGAGAACATAATTTTCTTTAACTTATTTATTTAAATTTATTACACTTGCACCTAAGTATCTATATTTCTCTATTAAATTGTATTAAAAAATGGAAAAATAATAAAATTGAAATTAAATTGTAAAATAATCCCAACATTAATTGACATTAATTTTTTTGATATGATTAATAAAAATAAAAGTATGAACTTCATTTATTCCTCTTTTATAAAAGTTCTATCGTTACTTTTTGAAATAAGTATAATATCCTCTAGGATGGAAATAATTTTATATTAATATTTGCCTCAATGTTACATCGAATATCCATCTATTATATTCTACCTTGTGCAATAATTTCGCTATTTAAATTGTTGCAGAAATGTGCGGATTAATATGCAAATTTTCCACGTGAATAATTGATTTTTTTAGTACAACTTATCGATCCATTTCGTTGCTAAGATACGGACAAAAATTGGCGTTTAGATATATCAGTCACACGTCGTAAATTATGTTTGCATCGATTTCTCGCGAAAATGATTCGCACTTGTTATTAAATTCGAAATCGCGATTTATTTGCATCCGGTGGGGGGCAGGAGAGCGAGATGGGAATATCAATTAACATCAGATTAATTAGTCACGGGGACGAACTGACTATCTTCCACGACAGGCTAAGACAGCCAACTTGAAATTTAACTTGCGCATCGCATCATGGCTTCAACGTTGCCGACGTGAACTACTCGCGTCAAGATGGATCGCGCTAATGGATTAACGTTCTTACGACGCGTTTCATTTGTGTGCGTGCTTCATTAACGAGATTAAAAATCTAATCAACAAATTTTCCGAAGAGTAGATAAAATTTGAAAACACTTAATCCTCCAAGATCGTCATAAATATGCGAAAAACCAATCGCGCGGCGGCGGCGACTCGAGAGTCAAATCTATATTCAAATAAATGCAGCAGTATGATATATTGTTAGTGGAATCTATTGTATCTATCTTGTTTTACATTTTTCCGCTTTAGTCCGTTGGAACTTCGTTTAATCGACTGGACACGCGCGAAAGCTGAAACGCTTACAACACTATATGCAATCGATACTTTACATTTGTCGTTGTAAGAAATATTACCAAATCAGTCGCCTTTCACGATATCCCATTTTATTTTGTGGGATTTGCACACACATAAAATTCGTGAATGCGAATAACGCATGTATCATGAGCGCAATTGAAGCGTTCTCTATGGATTTCAATTGCGGCCGCGATTTTATTTCTTAACACAAATTTTTTATTTCAAATATACTATTGTTTACTTTATCGGAATTGTACGTGCTATTATTTACTCTGAAGCAATTATACGAATGCATAAGTATCTTGCAATTGAAAGCAGTTTAGCAAAATTGGCGTATTTGCTCGGAAATCAGCACAATAGAATATAATTTATTATGAATTGTATTGTTAATATTTATAGAAACAAATATTTCTCTCGATATTAATTGACATACAAAAAGAGAAAGAAGATAAAGATACTATAAAAAATTAAATAAATGCTGTAATCATTAAAAGTACAGTTTATTATTTCTTATTGTTGTATTTTTTATTATTTCTTTTATCACACTTTAATTTCAATTTTTTTCTTTATCATAATCATTCTCAATGTTAGAAATCTAATTAACTAACTATGAAAATTACATCAGAAAAAGCTCGAATTATTATTACAACAGTCTTATTATATTTTCTTATATTTTTTAGAGCATAATTTTATATTTACTAAATTAGTTTTGCCAAGCTTAAAAATAAATTGTAATAAGAAATGCAGTTCTAATTAATTTATGCATTAAAACATTTTTTTATTATTAAAACGCTTAAGATGGCGCGAATCAATCTTCCGAGAATTAATAATGTAATATTGTCATTATACGTACACAGATCCAATGACATTTAGTCACAAGGGAGAAAGAGGTTTTAAATGCACGTGAAAAGGGCAAAAACTGGGCTTGGCCTCGGAGGATTAGAGATACATGTCAGAGAAATTAGTATTCCATAGTGACGTCTAACGAAGCTTGCCAGGCAACCCTATTATTTCTCTTTTTTCTTCTTCGAGAACATCGGAGCGATCATCCATCGTGGGTGTTTATTTCACGTCACGCCTCATATTAACGGGCCATTTGAGTCTTACATCCGCCTTTCATTATTCTGATAACGCGACGTTTACATTGTCACGCAATCGCGAGTGCAAGACGCGTGTCTGCTCATGGAAATTAAACAAGGGAAACAGACTTTTGCTCGAGGTAGCGATGATATAGGTATTATTAAACGGAATTTACTCGCGTGTATTTTGCATAAGTGTAATGCCGCACCGTTTTGATTGTTGTCAAGTCAGCGGGTTCTGCATACTTAATTAAATTTACTATTTCAAAGTGATAATAGAACTGATACAGCGCAGCTGAGAGAACATACGGTCGCGATAAACGCGGATTTCAAGCCGTGCTCTAATCAATGTTTGTCCTGCGCCAAGGTCCAAATGCAGAAGTCATATTTTACACTCGTATCTGTGCAAACTGACTTTGTCAAGTTGCATATCGCCGCCGTGAGCGCGTTTCGTGTCATGCTTGACGTTAACAAGACGTTTGTGTCTGTCACGAGTATCATCATTGCACTTCAGGCAGATTTATCCGACGAGGCAACGTTTACACTTCCCTGACAGCGTAAGATGACGTTTAGAGTTGCATTTGACGAGGAAAATTGATTAATTCATTAGTGTTAAATTTGTATACGTAAATATGTCTATGTAAAAGCTATATAAAACTGTTAAATATCTCGGTTAAAAAGTAGTGGACATTACAAAGAGAAAATTTATTCACAAAATTTTAATAAGCCCACAAGCTCCGACAGAAAAGTTAAAATGATCTTTCTTTCAGCTTTTGCAGCATTGTCGGATGTTTACAATTCAGTATGGAACATGAAGACTTGACATAGTGCATTTAGTGTTTTCTGTTACAAAGTTAATTCGAGAATTTCTCAGAGAGCGAGTTTCTCCAAGTGTACACTAAAACTTTTGGCAGTATTAAGAAACCTGGAAGAAGAAATGAATTCGTGCGAGCAAATGGAGTCTATCTCGAAGAAACTCATATATAATTGTACATATGCTTCTTATTCCTTTGAGAGACATAAAGAGAAGAGAGAAGAAAGAAAGAATTACGTTCAACATTAATTTTTTATTTGATCAGTACTTCAATTATACAATGTGTATAAATTACACGTTATTTACTCCGATGGAATAAAAACTTAAAAACTTAGATTGCCAATATTTTGTTAAAGAAAAGATTCAATTAAGGCAAAAGAGATTTTTTAAATGTCATAGAAAAAAAATCTTCATAAATTCAGTTATATGAATTCTCTGACATCACGCAAAAAGACTTTTTTTAAATATATTATACTGAGACAAAGCGTTTATCTTTTATTGACATCATCTCTTGTTATCGAATACACCGATGGAATTACCAATGGTGGTTAGTTTTGGTCTGTGCTCGCTGTTTGCGTCCCCAGAGTTCCACGTTTGCCCGCGCAAATGCCCAGGTCATCTAAGGTAACGTTCACGTTTCGATGCCAATGCAAGCTGACGCTCGCGTTTTCGTAAACGGCAAAATTAGTTACACGGAAACAACTCCGGTGATGGCTCCGTCGCGAATGACATTCCCCATTACATGATACGAATGAGCAGTTTGTTACTTTCGTTTTGCGATTGTTTCGGCATCAGAAATATGTCGTCGGTTTTAACATCCCTCGAGTCACAAAATATCTGTAAATTTAGTGAAGCTGCAATAAACATGCGACTTTGTACGGACCTAGACAGACGCGGCCACCGTCGGTTTATTTGACTACCCTCAAATGAAAAGACTATTTCAACTATATAAGCTGCACACACGCGCGACTCGATTTTCCTTCGTTCAAAATATAAGACTTTAATGTTGAGGATAAACTAAAATTGAAATTAAAAAATAAAAGCTCGATCACAATTGGCTATGAAACTATACATACATATAATTTTGTGTTTAACGTCATGAATAATTACAAAAACTCGGTAACGTCATATTCTCCTGTTTTAACGAATAATGTAATATTATGATATTAGCATAATATAATAATTATATTAGTGTATTATAATTATATTTATGTAATGTAATTATATTATTTTTTTAGATAAAAGAAAAGAATATAAAAATAAACCCTGCAGTAGTCATGTATTTGTAATGACGTCTAGTCCAATGGTTCTGTTCAATCTACTAAAAGCAACACGCTTTCATGATTTTTTTTTTGCTTTTAAAATTTTATATCTAGTATAAAATAAAATTGCGCCATTATTTATCAAAATATCGTTTCTGTTTATATGGTAACATTTTAAAGCCCATACGTTTGTAAATGCATTATAACCGCCACAATATAATAATTAAATTTGTATTGATACACACAAGTTGTATAATATTACGATCTTCCAGTATTACCTACACACGCGCCAATATTTTATACATACAAGAAAGGATCATTATCGGTGGAGCGTTTCTTCCGGTTGGTTGCCCGCTTTTTTTGACATCTGGAACAAACCGACCGTTTCAACAATATCCGAAAATCACCGCAAAACCGCTTGTTTTCCCTCCCGTCCGCATTTCTTCATCGAAACGACGAAAAAAAATCCGCGTTGGACAAGCGGCATGCCAATCGAATCAGCGTGGAATTAACGACGCTACGTGGGACGATGGGAGCTGTAAAAAAGGGGGAGAAACGGATTTTCTCGCGGGAAAATCACCTTCGTGGACGACACGCGCGCTGCAAACTCGCATCGCGCGCGCAAGCTCGCACCGCGCGGGCTGCGCCTCCTCTCTCGTTCACCGCGAACGCTCGCTCGCGTGGCCGAAAGGGCTTAATTGAATTTCTCTTAATTAACTGCCTTCGTGGCGCTGCGATAATTGCAACGCACGAACTCTCCCATTACCGTAATTGTGGGTCTAATTAATGTAGTCCCGCTATTCTTCGCGTTCCGCTGCCACCGTTCTCCCGGCCCCGGCCGGTGGATTAAATTTTTAGAGGAATTTTCAACACAAGTTCTTCACTCGTGTTCCGCGTACCACGAGAGATCATATCGATATTCATGTCTGCTGAGACGCTGCGAGAAGATAAGATGGCCTTTGAAGGGACTGACTCTACTTATACCTTCCCCTTTCACCGAGTTGAACTGTCGTTCAATTAAATTGATATTTATAAAATATAAATCCCCCTTTTACATGTAATGATGATAGATAACTAAATCAATAAATAACACTGCAGAACAAAAAATCAAGTATGATAAGAAAAACAAAGAAAAAAGGGAAAGAATATTAAGAAATCGATAATATTATATATCATTCAATTTGGTTTATTTTGTAACTTCTTGCGTTATAATTTTACTAACAAAATTTGCATTTAACGATGAATTTACTTTTTTACGCAGTAAATATTCAGAATACAAAGTTACGTTCAGAAGTTTTCAAAATTTTGTTGTGATTTTTATCGTTCATACTTCATACTTGAACGGAGACTATCTATAAATGGATCACATATCGAGAATAGATATTCTTCCAGAATGTCTGAAAAAAGTATTTTATATCTTATACTTTCAATTTCAGAGAAATAGAGGATGCAGCAGTTGAAGTTAATCATTCGAAAAATAAGAATAAAATTTAATTTATTTTGCGTATATATTAAATTGATTGAAATATTTATAAAGAAGATATTTTTCAACGTATCAGATATATCTAACATACAAAGTATACAACGGTTCTTCGAACATGTCCAATAATACGAAGAAGACTCTAGTCGAAACGAAATAGTGTCGCACATTTACAATGTACGTCTCTTCCCTTATTTTGCCGCGATTGCCGCGAAAAGAAAGAAAGGGGGTACGATACATGTCATTCTCTATCCTTACTGGCCGAATGAACTCGGAAACGAAGAAACGACGAGACTCTCTTGGCGATACACCCGATATATACTTACGGAAAGAACAAATGGAGATACCGTCGTCGTTCGACGAGAGTCTAGTACGTAATGGACGATTACACTGGACGCCGTATAGCCGACGTAGGGCGAGAGAGATTTATGAGACCGCAGGAATTGTGCGGCACGTAACTGAAACGAAAAAACACGAAACTATTCGCCCGTTTCCGCGACTTCTCCTATTTCGAGTTACTATGACTGGGTGGGTCGACTATGCTCCAGAAGCCAATTGTTAAAAAGTCATACATTTTGTGTAAAATAAGAAACTTATTATTCTCTGTACCGGAAATATTCGACTGCGTTGTAATGACGAAAAAGAATCGAGAGACAAAATCGGAAAAGTTTTCCAGTCGCAAAAATATTGAGCCTCAATATTCAAATCCTGTTTACTTATATACGTTTTAGTTTTATAATACTTTACTCAATAAGATGTGCCATGTTTTATTTCAACTGATACATATGACAGAATGGTAATGGTCTATAAACTCTATATAACTATTGCCATCAGAGATACGTTAGAAGTAGTAAAGGAAATGGAAATGTAATTTGTGAATGCATACATTAAGATCTCGATCAAAATCTGCGGTGACGCGATGCCATAAAATTATAATGATTCATAACGCAGTCATCATGATTTACTGTCCTTAAAATATTGATCCGCTTCGAAACGCGCGCGCGGTTCGATGAATAAAACGGTGCGATGCAGATTTTATCTATGCACGCGTCGTCGTAACTCTATCGTTTATTGTGCCTGTATGTGTACCTATGTGTTGCCCGCAAACTTTTTATTGCACTATATTATATAATTGCGTGCTGCGTGACATATATTTCGGATGTATCTCCATGTAAAACATTCACGTGAAACGTTAATAGTTACAGCATGTCAATGGGCTGTGCAGTATATATGGATTCATTTCGTACCGCGATAATTAGTTTTTCATGTATCATTCAATGTCGATTAAGATGTAAAAATCATATTAGCCGTAAACAAGAGATTTAACCGAATGAAATGCGGAAATGTGATATCGTGTAATTATTTCTCTAATTGCATTATTCATGCCACTTTTCAACGCGAAAAATGATTTTATATTATCTTTATTAATATTAATTATTATATTACAATAAAAAATATATGTAATATAATAATAAATAAATTTAAAGATAAATTGTCAGATAAGAAATAAATAAATTTAATCTTATTGAAATCGCATTCAAAAGTCAAGTTGAAAAATATAAATCAATCTTCTTTAATAAGATGTATACTCAGTTTTAAAAATAAAATCTAGGGCCGGTATTCATAATCAGATCTTATTTCAAGACCGTCTTAAGTAATATCTTAAGATGCTGATACGGCTCTGTGATTGGTTAATGACATCTTGAGATTGTACTTAAGATGGTCTTAAATATAAGAATCGACTATGAATACCGGCCTAGGACATGAGTTGACTTAAGAGGAATGCATAAATTGGACATTATTTTTATAATGGATATAAAAGAAGAGCTTCATTAAATGTTTTTTATTGAGCTGTTTTTAAACTTTGATACCGCTTAATGGAACGCGCTTATATGGTTTATAGCAGCGACAGATTGGTTTCGGTCTGTAGTGTTCGGTACATCACATCGATAAAAATGTAGACAGTTGCGTTTTCGAGCGTGTCACATCAGTTTTTTTAATTAAATGAACGAATGCGTTCGACCGTTCGCGAAATGTGACAAGGGACGATAAACACGTTTGCGCGCGGCGCGTAATTACGACAAGTTGCGGCATTCATCGTCGTTTGACAAAGAGGCACTGCCCGATGTTATTGCGAAACGAAATATCGAACCGCCGTGAAATGAACCGGTCCCGATCGATCTTTCATCAGGAAAATGTTCCATTCCTGTTGTTGTAATTATGGCTTTCAATATCAATACCACCGTCGAGTATACAAAGATAATTGCTTGATTAATTCTTTAGCCTTGTAATCGATCAGTCCGCTGCGTTACGTGAGAAGAGATTTCGATGATCGGTTAAGCGCGACCGATTATTCACACTGCTTCTATAATGTATATCTCTCCACCTTGTTAAATTTTCTGTACGATACTTTCGGCTCATACCGCTGATACGATTTTTGTTATAACAATCATTTAATGTTTGACGAACATAAAGAACAGATTAATAGAATCATAATAATTTATATGTATTGTTTTATATACATATGCATACATAATATACATACAATACATACATATATATGTGTGTGTAATATACGAACGTATAATTACATATAAAGTGATATATGTACATAATATATATACATAATATATAAAACTTTTGCGACACTTTAGACACAAAACAGATTTTTTAATATAATTACAGTTAGTTTGAAAATAATGCAAGTATTGCAAACGCAAGACGCGTCAGAAAAGAGTAGCACTCTTGCTCTTAATGACAGATTCCTTGCTTAGAATTGTTTGATTTTTGACGTTAAACATTGTGGTAATTGAAATTAATTGAATTAGAATATTAAAAAGTATGATACCAAACGTATAGTCTGTGTTATTAAAGCGGGGTGTTAATTGGGAAGCCATCGACACGACAAATGCAGCGGTCGTTGCTGCGCATTCGATATAATTCATACGCTTAGCTGAAAATTAATTGAACTGCCGAGCATTGATATTGGCAGCGAATCATCGGCCCGGTTGCTGAAATCTGACGAAATTTCGATACCGCGCCGATCGAGCGGCTCTCGCACCCACGTAGAGCGTGCCGATTAAACATTTGTTGATGTTACAACGCATCATGCGTGTCGTTGCCGTAATTACGCATCCATAGTACAAAATCACGCCCCGTGGTCTTCTTACGCACGCACGAGGATAATAGAAAGTAAAGATAAATCTTTTCTAAACCGGTAACATGCCATGAAAATCATAGACAATATGATGAATTTTGTGAATCATAGCCATTTTGCAATGTTAAATTATATATTAAATTAAGGATTTCTCCCCCCCTCTTCCTTATTTTGCTTGTACATAAATAAAATATTACAGTTAAATAAATTGGATAAAATTTATACTAGGTATATACAATTTTAAAAGTGAATTATAATAAAATTCCCATTTTAGAGTTTTAATCGTCAAAATAAATAATATTGAAAATTAAGAATAAAAGATGCTAATTCAGTTTTAAAAATAAATCGACGTTTATTTTTAAAAGAAATATGGCACGCGTAATAATTAAATTTTAGAAACATTGAAAAAACGTTCAAATGGAAAAAAAATCGTATTTTTTGTTTGGCGTGTTACCACTCCATCACTCCGGTAATTAACGCGATAACGCAGCCGGTTGTGGTGTCCGGTCGTCGCCGTGCCGAAAGTGCAACCCGCTCGATACTCGATATCGCAGCAAGGAGCTAATTAAATGCGGGCGTAACAGCCGCTCGCTGCACGCTTTGATGCTCATCGCTATCGGCCGATGTTTGTTCATTTCCGCGTTCGTCCATAAAGAATGCAAACTCTAATTGAAATTCCATTACCATTAGACGCGAGAGCCGGCGGAGGGCCCCGCGCCGCGCAGCGCCGCGCGCCGGTCGCTCTAAACTGCATATTTCGCGGATTAATTAAAAAGTGTTTTGCATGCAGAATGCAATGGAAAGAACGGTACACGCGGCGCGTGTTCGTCCGTCGTTTTTCATCCTCGTCAAAGGAGGCGGTCTCGTCAAGGCCAGCCGCTCGGTCCACAGAAGCAGGCTTTACATTTAAAATCTAATTTCTATTTTTTTTTACGCTAAGGGAGTATCTGAAGCCCTTTTAAGCGCTCGCCTCGTTAACGGCCCATCTCTTGCGCTTCCGTTCTTGCATTTTCTTTTTGCCTACACATAAGTACACAATTACGAGAATACAATTAATTCATACAATTAATTTACCTAATGCCGCGCATAATCACAGGGAAATATTTTATGTTATATTAAGGCTTATATATATTTCTCCCGGGGGACACGATATCTGTTTCCCATATGTAGTCAACGCTTGACCCTGCATTACTCGGGTGGGATGTATATGTTGCAGGCATAGGTAATACAAAATCAGGCATATTTTATAAAATGCCTAGGCCAAAATCAGGCATAACGTTATGCGTGTACCTATTTATAATGCATCATTTAGATTTCGCTTAAATATTTGAGAAATATATCAGTTTATGTCAATGCTAAGGGAAGTAATTTGCTGATATGTGTGTATAGATAGTACACATGTATGCGTATAGCCCCTCCACCGCTCACGCATATATATATTTACAAACTTTTTTATTATATAATTGTACAACAATCATTTATAAACTCTTATTTCTTATCTAAAACTCTCGTTATGTCGTCTTTTTGTAAAATGCCTGATTTTATATTATGCCTGCAACATATATACACCCCAGCCTTATTAGAAATTTACTAAATTCACAAAATAAAATCTTTTTTTCGATCAAATGCTGTAAATTGTTTCGTTAATTAAAGAAAGAATTTCATATTTATCTTTATCTAAAAGAATATTATCAATCTTTGTTTAATTAAAAATCGTAAAAGAGAACAATGAAACTTGAAATATGTTGGAGTGTAAAATATATCCGACATGAGTAATTACATAAAAAAAAACACGAGTAATATAGAGTTAATGTGTTTATTATACGCATGAATGTATTCGGTAACTTAATTATTTCATTATCTATTTGCATTATCTGTATATTATCTATTTCGTCCGCTTTCCGTTGTTAAATATGAATATTACAAACAACAAGTAATGCAGAAAATGAATTTTAAAGAATTATGAAGTTATCGAATCAAGAATTTTTTTGCGATACTAATTGAAGATACTATTGATGCGGAATTTTCACGTATTCGCGTCCATCATCTCGCGATCGAAGTAACATTCGCAAAATCGCAGCACAGCACTGAAAATGCCTTTTTCTCTCGCAATCGCGCATTGTTCCTCGTTCTCGTAACGACTCATTCCCACCCTCCCAAGCGGTGGGTCTCGTTGAAACGTTGAATTGTAGCTTTCATGCCGGCCGCTCGTAAAGAATTTACCTGCAATTTCCGACAGCCCATCCGTGAATGGAAAGGTATGGTGTTTCAATAAAATGAAGCGTGACTCGTGTGGTACAGCTTGGCACGCAGCACACAACCACCGGTACTCATTTGGAATAATGAGAATTAAAAAGAGAAACAGAAAGGGAAATGCACATCAAGGTGAGAGGAAGAACGAAATATGTCCGGCACGAGGAGTGGACAAGTCAAAGTATGCTTTGTAATAAATTTCCACTTGCATGCATTCAACTACAGAACTTTCTGCTATTCCGACGATGATTATCGCGTCGACGATATTCAACGAATGAGAAAAAATATGTGCTCGCGATTCGCGTGGGTGTCGGGATGAGAGCGCGCGATAAGCAATCGCTCGATAGCCTCGGCATCGGAGATCGATAGCGCAACCAGCCTGATGATTCCCAACGTGTCTGCGGCGACTATACCAGCGGACCAAGCGACCGGTAGCTCGGTTTCATGCACTCGCGCGTAAATCGCGACGCGTGTGACATTAAAAAACCGGCTGCAGCAGGTTATAAATTTCCAGGGATTCCCACCTATAGCTCTCGCGTTTCCCAAAACCTTATCGTGCGTGTCGTCATATAGTTCGCACATGACTACCGCTGAGGACGGAAATTCTGATCGATGTTTTGATCATCTCGCATGTCGAGTAAATGCTCGATTAATTCTGTAATCGTATTCTAACAATCGTGAGATTGTTAGAATAATAAGTTATAAAGCGCCGTGATTACTAATTATACAAAAATACAAGTTGTTAATCTTTTTTTTTAAAATCAAAATTTTCTAATTATTTTGCACTTTTTAATCAAATAGATAGATATTTTGATACAAATATTTTGATGTTGCGTAAAAACAATAACGATTAATTAAAATTCATACTATTAGTATAAATTGTTTTAAATCTTTTTGTTATTTAGTTATCTCAAAATAACACGAATTATTTAAAATTGCAACAGCATATTATTCTCCCTAATTGCGATATTACATTTTATGAGCATAAATCGCATCGCAAATAATACAAGATTTTGGAACAAATTATATTAACAGCTTCAATTTTACTTAATTAATGGTTATTATGTCCTTTTACTCGACAAAATATTTTGTTCATTTTAACTCACATATATTTATAATAATTCCGCGTAATAATATTTCTTCTATTTTTGTTCATGGGCAGTTCTTTCGATGTGTCATCTGTCTTCTGTGATTTTGCTCACTTGGAGATCTTTTGCGGTCTTAAGATTCCGCGCGATAAAACTTGACAGAGGGAAGGAGCACTATTTCATTACTTCTTGCGTTATAAATATTCATTCCGTCGCTTCTTTGATTGAATATTTCGTAGGATTGTTCTGTCATATAGCCGCCATGTTTAAAATTATTCTGATTCCGCAACAGTCAACTAGATATTTTTTAGTTAAATTGTATTCCTCAAATGGAAATACCCCGCAATAAACCAATATCTAAGGATTCTGTCTTAATCAAGTTGTGTTACAACTTTTAATTAAAAAATTCCATTATTAAGTACCCGCAAGCGATAATTTTGGTTAAATTAAGAAAAGTTTTCTGACAATTATTCAAAAATTAACATGTATACGTTTGTATTACATAAATTTCATTCTATATTTCTTTATTTTTAGGAATTTATTGGAATAACAAAAAATTTAACCTCAACATTTTCGTTACAGAGAAATCCATTACAAATTGACCAAAGAACCCATAGATAAAAAAAAAGACGGCAATGAAGCCGGTCCGCTGCGTTTTCCTAGTTTTTCCCTCTCATTTCTTTTCTTCGTTATCATTCAGCAGCAAAAAGAGAACGTTTTATTTGATAGGGTACAGTGGCTGATTGACCTCATCTAGTTGCGAGCACGACCCCTTCTGCCCCATTTCGCACAGTAAAAAAACAATAAGCGTAGAGCCTCGCTAGTGATTGCACCGAAAGTTTGCGACTTCGTTCTGGAAAGGTAAAGAGTTATGGCAAGAAAGAAATGGCGGAGAGAGAAACACGGACGGTCTTCGTCGATGGTACGTCAGTAGGGATGGCAGAGGGGGCGAAAGGAAATTGCATTTTAACTTAATCGGGAGGCGGAACTCGAAACTTTCGCGACGAAAACGGAGTGGCAAAGTCCCGTCGCGCTGTAATCGAATGATCGAGCCAGCATTAAGTCAACTATCGGCTAATGGACCGGGAGTGCGCGGGATAAAAAAGAGCGCGGGGCGAATCTCCCACAGATCATAGGAAGAGTGGTTTTAATGCAGGTACACCTGCTGCAAGTAGAGAATTATTCTCTATTGTATGATTAATAACGTTATGACGGCGCATAATACGTGCCTGTCCGAAATAACAAAGCGATACACAAAAAAAACAAGACGTTTTATGATACCAGTATTTATGATTATAATAAAGGCAAAGAGGAAAATTTGCGTTATTGGCATACCGATAAAAATTTTTGTCATTTGATGTCTGAAACTCGCTTCGGGCAACCCCTAGCATAATTTTTGCATATATCAGACGAAAGATTTTATTAAACTAATGTCGAAACTAATTTTGTTTTAAAGGAAGATAGACAGCGGCAAGACTGCAGCTGAATAAAGCTGTTCTTATTTCCACTGGAATTACTCGAATTCCTATTTTAAAAGTGCAAAAATATTTGTATTTTTAATACCGATTAATAAAACTTTTGTAAATGCGACTAAAGTATTTGTTTTTAAAAAGTTTAAAAAATATGAGTTTAAAATAAATAAATCATAAAAATTTGTAATAATTAGTTTATTATTTGATTCTAATTTTTTCTGTTATAATTGAATGTTTGACTTTTGTATATTTTACTATATACTAGATAAAAGAACTACAAATGTTCTGTTACAGATGCGTATACATGTATTTATGTGTTTACAAGTTGATGTTTACGCGCGCTTGGTTTTGTTTAAATAATTTCTCTTAAGAAAGAAGTCATATTTGAAATCTAAAATTTGAAACACTTCCCGAAAATAATACTTACTTAATACGGATAAATGTAAAGTAGCGCTTATTGTACGTAATAAGCGGATTATTAAAGGGGATTACATTTTAAATGACACGAAAAGCTTGATATATCCGATCTACGAATGGTATATTCCGCTTTTTATCATTGCAAATGTGTGCAATAACAATATATTAGTATTCGGCAATTTTCACCAAATAATTTTTAGACTATCGCCAATTTCTATAAGATATTGAACTTTATTCGTCAATAAATGGAATGAAGTTGGGGTAATTATTTGTAAATTCTATAGTTTTGATTGTGTGATTGCTACAATACAATAATGAATAATTTTATGCTTATATTTCAATATGTTTATTTCTAGACAATATAAATGAAACATTTGGAATAAAGCATATGAAATGTAAATAAATAATTTTATCAATTTGGTCTATTGTTTCAGTGAACAATTTGAAATTAATTTTGCTTGAATAAAAATTGTGTTTTATATTTTTTATATTATTATTATTTATATGCATTACTAAAAAATAATTAACGCAATACTATTTGCCATAATGCAAGAACATATAGTATTTATTGTATTTAATCTGTTAAAGAAAAAATCGACATTAAATTACTTAAAGAACTTAAGTGTAAAATTGATAAAAATTTGTTTATACGCTAAAAAGTAAAATTGCATGATCTAAATTATACTGATCTAAATTTCTGTAAGAAACATGCTTCTCGGAACGGAATCCACGTTTATTCCAAATCGCGAAAACGTTTTAACTCGCCTGCTGGTGATATTAAGACATTCCCAAGTGCATCGTACTATTTCTTGACTGTTTATGTGTTTCTCTCTGTCCGTGCTTTAATATTCGCGACTAGATAGCGCCAGGACACTCTTGGCTTTTTCCTTTCATAAAGTTCTTCAGTGGCAAACAATGTTCACTGTTTTGTACCGCTTAAGCAATTCTCCTGTGTGCTACAAAGCTATGTACGACTACTTTACATTACCTCGACTACAGCTAACGTCGATTTATGAGCTGTAAAATGTACTTTCATGACAGCTTTAGCACGAATTGTCAGAATCATTATACTTTCTCGATTTATAGTATAGTGCAAAAATTGTTGATAAAAATAAAATTATTTCAAAACTGTGCAATGCATTCTTCTCTAATATTCTTTTTTTTTAACAATTACTTTTACAAGTGACAAAAACTTTTTGAGATAATTTTGTTATCTTACTGCACAAATATTGGTATTAATATACGCGCTTTTTGTAACGTTTATTCAGCCACGATGATAACACACAGATAACGTGTTTTGGCAAGCGAATTTTTTTGCAATATGCATCAGTGTACGTATGTAGTGCACAAATCGAATATAAACCAGAAATTCACTAACATATCGTAAAAAGTGGTTATTGTTTTGAAATATCATGCGTAATATCACAGAACTTTAACGAGTATCCCGGATTTCTCATATAGTGAAACTATGGCAAGCAAGGCATACGCAAATATTTGTGCACTCGAAGACAAGCAAGCAATCGGTGCAACGTGATATTTTGATTCGATTTGGCGGTTCACGTTGACATTACGCGCTTCGCATAATTCGCGCGGATACCCAACCTGCGTGTGATGAATAACGGTAACGTGGAGGAGGAGACGTGTCCAATAACGCGCTATATCGTGCCCGTTTGTAAACCGAATGTCAAGATTCACGCTGACCATTGCACTGTGAAGAACGCGATACGAACGAAGCAATTACGTGTGCGCGCGTAATCACTATTAAAGTTGGATTAGTTGGGTTTTCTTGAACAAACTCGGCGAACATTTTGAAATTATTTCGATAAATGGAACCTGAGGAAGAACCGCCGCAATGAGATTAAACGCGTTTGATTGGCAATCGTTTGTTTTTGACAAACGATTAATATGTCATTGCGATTAATGGAACGTCATCTCTAATGATCTGACATGACATCCAATTACATCAAGAGGCTAACTTAATGAACAACATGAAAAAATCAATCCAAACTTACGATGCAGAGAGATGAATGTAAAATCGATTTTCTCACGATTTTTGCATTAAACATTTTTCTTTTTAATTCAACGTTCTATATTGATTAGTCCACTTTTTAAACGTTTGCTTTATACTTTCAAGTGCATTTTAAGTATAACTTATAGATTTTTAGTATAAAAAACATAAATATTTTTCTTAAAAAAAAATTAATATAATTTATTTAAATAGTTTAAACATTAACTTATAATATAGTATCAAAAATATTGAGCAATTATCAAAATAATTGTAAAACAATAAACGAGGATTAATTCTTTTGACAAAAGAATTTTACGTTTCCTCAGTAATATAATTTCTCATCAAGTATCTTTATCAAAATATTCCTACATTTCTGCATTACAAATAGTTAATCAATACTATTCATGTAAGTTGAATCTTCGACCACTACGTTGGACTGCGTGCTTCCGATATGCGCTTGCGATGTATCCCAAAGAAATCTATGTAACAATCGCATTCGTGAGTATAATGCAACCAGAATATATATTCACCACGGAATATGCTCAGGGATAGTTTAAATGCGGGATTATATCTCTATAATAGGGGGTCAGGCGACCAGCTCCAGGGGTTACCAAGCGGGAAGTAGCGTGATTACGTATTGAATGGGGGTAATTATTCAGCGGATTGCCGGGTGTCGCGGCGACATACACACAATCGTCTAGGCGTTTCATCGGCGAACCTATACATGTCCGGCATATCTCCGTTGTGGGGCCTTAGGATATAGACGACTAAAGTGTTCCCGCCGGGATTCGGTTCACGACTGACATCATGGCGAAATTGGCCTTCCAGGCGAGGTATCGCTGCCAATTCGAAAGATCGACTGCCGCCGAACGGCACGATCGTTCGGACACACCACCTGTTTGCTTGGTATATTCGCTGTTTCAGAGATCTGATTTTGCCTGCGAATTCCGCCCCCACGTGATTGAAATCAAATTCGTGACTTTCCGATCATTGCAGCTATGATTTTGAATTGTGACATTCAAAACATTGAAATACATATATCAGGTGATAAAGAATGAATAAATGACTTTTTTATGACACGATACTCTTCTTCATGAAGAATGATTATACGATGTATGCATGGATAAGCGAATACCAACTTATTATTTACAACGAGAAAAATTAGAATTCAAGCTAAATAAAATATATTTATGAATTTTATTTGTTCGTTCATATGTTGAGTATGATATTTATATAATTTTATAATATATCTAATAAAACTTTCCGAAGCATTTTTTGAAAAACATCACTGATTTAAATAAATAAACTTCTAATGCTGACACATTTAATATAAGCTCGATAAAAAGCAGATTTGTAAAATATATCGATGTCTTTTCTGCTGTTCGCCTTTTATAAATTTTTACATGAGAGAACTCATTTATATTGGTATATGTATAAGGCAAGAAAAGGTTATGTATGATTTCTCGATTTTGATGTATCATAATGCAATATCACAGCTGCTTTAATGCAAGCTTTTAATGCGACGATACATGGCGTTTTGCGCTATGAGTTGTGCCTTGCATGAATGTTGCAGCGATAAATCGCGCGTTCGGGAGTCGTCACGTTCGCACTGGAGATGAATGTTATGACAACGTCGTGGAATTTCACGACTCTGAAGTGCTTCGTCCAGGGAATATCGCGGCAGAAATACGTGCTTTGCGCGAAATTCTGCAGCGGATACAAATTATTCAAGGTTGTTTGCTTCTGATGGAAGTAATCTTTAAAATACTTTAAATATTAAAATATTAAGAAAAATGGTTACATAAAATTCCTATTTCTTCTGCTAATTAAGATCAGTATATATAATATAATTAATGTTTCTCAAGATACTTTGTATGAAAGCAACTAAATCCCGCATAATAACGTTGATCGATATTTATTAATCATCTTTCCCCTTTATATTCTGTTTCTTCGTATTAAAAATATACAAAGTTTAAAAAATATTAAATAGATGTGCAAATTACCATATAATATTGACTCTCTGTTATTAACTGTATTATTAAATGTTATTATATTATATACAATCAAATCTCTAATAATGTATTCAAATCTCTAATAAATTATATTAATATTATTATTAGTAATACTGTTAATTATGCTGTGCACGGAAACATGATACAATCAGAATTGCAATTGTTCATAGCTTTATCAGAATAGCTTTTCTGAAATTTATTTTTTTTTTTTTAATTATAAAGTATATTTTTGAGTAAAGGCACGCAAAAATTCAACTTTGTAAAATGTTTCCGTCCCAGAATACATCCTCTCTTTTCATCCAACTACTTTTCTTTAAAGTGCATGATCGCGTAAGCCATGCTTATAAAATTGCATGACGATAACATCCCCGCGTTTTCAGTATGATTGGCAATAAGCGAACATCATATAATTTCTCTCATCAATAACCAGAATTCTATCCTTGATATATGAGAGTTCCGTTGCATATCGACGAACAAGAACATATTGGACATTCCATTTCAACGATCTACAACCTGCGCTCCCCGTAGCCAAAAATGAAGAATCTGTCGTCGAGCTCCCAGCTTTCATCAAAGAGAGAGAGAGAGAGAGAGAGAGAGAGAGAGAGAGAGAGAGAAAGAGAGAGAGAGGGGGGGGGGATACAAGAAAAATTGATAGACAGATAGATAGGAGGATTTATTCTGAGATTAAATCCTCTCTAAAGATAATCGGATATTGCGCAAAAGAAAATAACCGATATTTTAATGCAAACATTTAACATAACTGCAACGTATAATATACAATTCCGAGTTCAAAAGTTAGATTTCAATAATATTAAAATGAATGTAATGTAAAGAAAGAACGCGAACATACAAATTTGAATTAATAAATGGCGCACACACGTGTATCTCATTATAAATAAATACACGTATAAATATATTGTAATTCTTCGGAGAAAAATTGAAAAATTGAAAGCCCTATCGATTACGTTAAAATTCTAAAAATGGGATGTTGACTTTACAGAGATGAATATTTGAAATAGCATATCTCGCGTGTATATATCCATTGTAAAATAAATCTCTCTAACCAACTTTTTTATTTATACGACGCGAGCTGCACGTAGATTTCGCTATGGTATTAAACAGGGAATGAAACACAGCACGATGCTCATGGAATCGTCATTGGTCTCGTATATCCCTTCTTCAAATTCTATGCTCGCGGCGCGAGGAAAGGAATCATCTAGATTTATGTCGGCAAATAATTTATGCAAATCCGCAATGCATCTAGCTGAACGCTGAACTCCCGTTGTTCCTCTCTATTTTGATAGAAAGCTCGAAACCTCGAAAGCATATCCTAGCAAGTTTTTATACCGGTAGAGAAAGAGAGGGGGGGAGAGAGAGAGAGAGAGAGAGGGAGAGACATGATGAGAAATCGGTAGAGCTGCAAACAAGTGGATGAACGTGCGACGCGTAGAAAGGAGGATTCTCCTCATAGTTGTATTGTTCATCGTTGTTTGCCCCTCGCTATTCTATCTGTATCCTCGAAACTTCTCGACATTGCACAAGCATTGACGACATAAACGTTCATCCATATGTTTTCGAAATGTTCATAGACGTGCCTATCTCTTGAACAATCATAGCAAGTGAAACGATCACATCTTATCTTTTTCGGACGGTTCTTTCTATCGTCCTGTTTTTCCAATTAGAGTGCACTCAAAATTGTCACCTTCCTTCTCACATCTTAGATGAATTTTTCGCGTGATTCAGATTGTGTAAACAAGTACATTTTAAAGATACTAAGGCTTGTTCTAATAAAGATAAAGAGAGATGAACATAAGAAATTTGAAATAACTCGTTTAATTCCCTTATTTCTAATTTAATTCATTATGATCCGCTATAATTAATCGTTAATAAATATAATGTGTTAATCGTTAATATTAATATAATGTAGAGATTTATTTAAACTCAATCTTCTAACGAGTTGGTTACGCGGAATTGGAGACAAAACGTTTCGCATGTTTCTTAAATGAACTATTGTATCAGTTATGCAAAATCAAAATACAAGATTATATTCTTCGTTCATAGTTTTACTGTTGAAACTTTCGGAGAAATGTATGTCTTAAATATTTTTATGCCTATACGTGTAAAGTGTAACGTTCTATGACGAATACGCGAGTTTGAAAATTGGCGAACCGTGACGAACATGCCAAGAATAAATATGGCTCCGATGTTTATATTGAGCATACATTATATTTGAATGTATAATAAAAATCCCCAAACTTAATCATTTTAACAACTAAATAATTGCTTAATATCTGACTTGTTCATTTACCTGCATACTTATTATGCACAAATAACAATTAGTACCTTATATAGGCTTTCTAAAGGCGATTCTTAGAAAGTTTCGAGATAATAGTTGAACACGGTTTGTACGGTGCGTGATATGGCTGAGGAGATTAAATGCTTTCAAGCAGTATCTGCTCATCTGCCTGTCGCAGCGGCTTACACTATCAGTTGCGACAATGCCGGCCGTGTTCCGGGCGTGACCAAAACGGATCGAGGTTTCATGTTTACGGGGCGAGAACGCGGTGCGTGCAACGCGTGCACTTACGATCCTCCTACTCGCCACCTGCGGGCTGTATTTACTCCGTTTACAGGCCTCTTGTGTATGTTTCGGTGCATTGCTACGTGCATCTATAGCAGCAGTGCCACGCTGTTGTTGCCAATAGACAGGTCGCATTCATGACACCGTCGAAGTGAACCGCGCTATACATGTAGGTATAGCTTGCCTTGCTCGCTGTTCGATTCCCGACGTGGCGAGTGATATGCATGTACTATAGTGAACCTCGAGACTGTTTCACTCAATAAAAGATTATGGTTAATACAAGTGACATGCCATATCATTATAATGATTATTATAATGTTAGTAACATGTATTTTAATTTAAAATTCTTCCTGCATGGATTGTAAAATTTGCACTTATAACGAAATTGAATACGATAAAACGATAATATGGTAAAAGCTATGACATATTTGCAGGAGGTTATTTGCTACAAAACTATCACGAATATAGAAATAACGAGTACAGAAAGGAAAAATATGTAAAAATTAAAGTTATGTGAAAAAATATATAATGAAAAAATAGAAAACAATTTTTATTTTTTATATTCTTTTTGTTTGTATTTGTTCGTGTATTTATTTGTTTGTGTATTTATTTGTTTGTGTTTTCTTTGTATATTTATTTCAATTTAAGATATAATTGATATAAAAATTTTTAGAAACGACTTAAAATAAAAGCACTGAATTTTCTTTCATATTCAATATTTTATCATTTTTATTAATTCCTTTGCAAATTTTATAGATGGTAAATAAAAAAATAGTAACAAATCTTCTAATCGCAAATATGTGAAATATGTGAATAAGTATATAATGTGCCAATACGAAAATTATGTTATAGACGAAATACTATGCTTTAAACGATATTTGTAAAAGAAATCATAAATAAATCCGCTTATAAGACAGAATTAGTAAAACGATCAATAAGAAGATGCGGGAAGCTCTTCCCGCAGCCAGCCAGATGAGAATTTGGCGAAGCGATCTTCCTGCGGGCTATCTCAGCTCGCAAGATTTCCTGCTCGAAATTGCTGACGGTTAGATAAATTTATCACGAAGTGAATCGCCTGTCCACCTTTCATGTTCGTCGCTCAATTCATCTCGCTCCGATTTTCCTCTCTCTATGAGAAGGGTGCACGGCCTCTGAACGTGACCCCATCGATGCTCTCAATGAGCATTCACGCTGTTTCGAGCCTCGCGGCTGTCAACGAACGGGATGAGATTGTGGATATTGATTAGGATAACACTTACAGGGTTACTATATCGTGGGCGTAAACTACAATTACTGCTAAACTCATTTCCATAACGAAATTGAATGTCACGTTGTACTACACGATATCTCAAGTCCCTCGTATTTCTCTTCGTCTATGAATCTTGCAACTAATTTCTGGTCCGTTTTTTGTTAAAACTTAATTGATCAAATTAAACATTCTATTATTGACGTTGAATTTCAAGAGATATTTATATTCGCTTTTATCTCATTGTACGACTCGGACATAATTTATCTCATTTTCACACTATAATTTCAAAGCTCGTGTATGTTGAAGCTGTTGTTTATAGTTTTATCTTCACTCATCTTTACTATAACTATCATATTAAACGTTAAACATAACCGTACGATTCTTAATTTTATTAGCTAAAACGGAGATCACATTTGATCAACATGACATACATACTATGTGAAAATCAAAAAACTATGTCTCGCTTCAAATGCGCTATGAGAATGCGAGCCTACTCCTCTATTTTCGTCTAGCACTCTAGCTCATCCGGATACGTGAGACGGCGCATGTATGAGATCCAACTTGAATACGGCGGAATTCGCCGAATTCCGATAATCCTCGATCGACTAGGAATTAATCATCGGAGAGGACAAACAGGATGGCAATCGAAAAACGTCACGTCCAGCGGATATGGTAAATGTCATTACGAAATGGATTATTTGGAGGTGACAGGAAAAAAGAGGGAAAAAAGAGGAAAAGAAAGAGGGAAAAAAAGAAAGAGCAAAAGTCGCTTATGCGAATTTTCTTCCCTGTTGGAGTAAACAAGCCATGTATAAAATATTTTGGAAGATTCTTTTTTTCGCACAAAAATTGAAAAATTCCATTGTATGTACACAGAATCCATGATTTTTTTTTATTAAACTTTATGCGTGTACATGCGGTGGAAATTTACTCGTTAGGTAGAGTAAAAATGCTCTCAATTTCGTGCGAAATCAATTTAAATATAATATCAAAGCTGTGCGAAGGGAACTGCGAAGTACATAAAACGCGAAAGCTGTGCCAATGACGAAACGACGCGTGAGATATTAATTCGCGAAAGTAAAAGTACTGCAAACAGAATTTTTTACAAGAACTTTAATTATGATACGATATACACAGAAATTCCGTAAAAACTTGCGTAAGGTTGTAAATAGATGAAAGTAATTATTAAATTGAATTCTCAAAATGGTTTCGACACCGCGAAATAGAAGTTCAAAGTGCGTACGTGGTCAAATATTTAAGAGCAGGTGTTTAATGTTTCAGCAATTTGTCCAGTTGTTTAAAAAAAATTTTCTACAGTCAATCTAATACAAAGTTTATTCAGTTAAATTCAGTAATATTTTTTCTACTCTACCGTGCCGTGAATATACTCTAAAAGTTCTAGTACATTGCTCAAATCAATCATATAATAATATCAACAATGAGAAAAAACTTGATAGCTGATATTAATACTAAAAAAACTGATACTTTTCATACATATATATCATTTATTATTAATGTTTTTATTTTAATCATTTAATCTTGCTCTTATATATATATATATATAGAATATATTTCACTGTTTCTTGACTGTTTATTACATTAAATATTTGCGTATGCGCGTAAGGGTGTAACTTTTTTTTTATAGTGATTGGGATAAGACTAATCTATCACCGTGTGTACAACTCCGTGATTGCTCCAGTTTTCTTGACACAAATCTTTTGGCATTGTAATGCCCGCAATGTGCTGAGCTCAGGGTCGTGTGTTTGCTAAGCCTACATTATTATGCGGATTAGTTATCCCTGCGGAATAGTAATGCAATATAATAATTCTAAAACTAATTAGATTATATGGCAAACAAAAGGGGAAGAATACCGTGTATAAGTCCAATTATTGAAACCTATTTATATTAATTGCAATTAAGTATTTTAATGTTAAATATTTTACATGTTAAAATACTTTATCCGTAAAATGTTCCTCCTCGCTACCCTCTTTTCGCACTGTAGTTGTTAGTTTTATCACGTTTCATGATTCTTGAATCAACTTTTTATTGCTTACATTTAATTATGTAATCAACTTAGTTTCACTATCTGCTTAATACCTTTTCATGCTCTTCATATGTATGTATACGTGTGTATATGTTGCTAGCGCGCTGCATATGATATTCTCATTTTTATCTGGTAGACACACACATTGTGATAGCATTGCTCTGGCGTCTCACCATTTACGTTTTTGCATATACAATTTTTTCTTTCTTTTTCTTTTTTCATGCAAATCTTATACTACAATAATATAAATTATTATTATTAATTATATTAATATCTTAAGTCTTAAAATATGTTAAATATCCGACTCAATATTTTCCAACAATAAAATTATACTGTTTTTGTCTTTTAACAATGTGACTATTATATAAAACATGACAAAGCACCATTGAATTATTTTATAATAAATATTACTTTTTTATGATAGAAAAAATTTTGGACATTCGGAAAAGAGTAAATTTAAAAAAGAAATTTGGAAATCTAATTTATGCAAATTTATGCTATCGCAATGTGCAACGTGTCACGTTATCTTTATCATTATTAATTCGATGCTGTGAAATGTTATACTCGACTATAAAATCTTCTTTATGGTATAAGCGGTGTTTGACACACGGCGAAAAGTGGCGATAAGATGCTGACCACGTACCAGGCATTGTGATTCTTGAAGGATTTTGGCCAGCTCGAGCGTAGGATTAGTGATCGTTAAAGAATCCATCGTTGGTGCACGGTCAATTGACCGAACACCCGTGAATCGCAGGAGTAAAGAAGACGAAAGGTTCACACGGGGTCGTAATACAAATTGTCGCACGTAACTTCAACTTCCGCTCTTATCTCGCTGACATTATAGATCGCCAAACAACGTCAGACCTCAAATTATATATAGGATCAGGACGATCAGGTTTATCCACGTCGTTATATGCATCGCGTAAATAATCGCGCGATCAAAATCTTCGTGGGCAGACGTTTGGTGCCCACGTTTATTGCTTTGGAAATTTACCTCAAAGGTAATACATACTCAATAAATACAATATTTATGATTTCGCTTTAAGATATTATTGATATCTGAAATGACTAATGATTCCGATCCAGAAATAGAAGGATATCCACCCATAACGTTTCCCCTTTTTTATTTTCTAAAAATAGAAAGAAACTGAAAATTCTGATTTAATAACTTAATTGTTGAAAAAAATTTTAGTCAATTGATGTAATTTTGATTAGAAATAGAAAATAACTATAGTATTTATTATATTTAAAGTTCTTACTTCACAATGTTATTTATATTATTTTCGCAAATTTTTATCTAGTGCTGAAGAAGTCTTAATAAAGTCAAAACGTTCACTCGATATCGATTATAAATAAAATTATTTTATTAATGTAATATCTTGTATTTAGCATGTATCGTTAGCCTATTATATATATTCGCTTATATTAGAAAATGACGGTAGACATTTTAGATAAATTTCTTCCAAATTGGAATGCTTCTAAGTAGAACTTAACGTAAGATTCTCTCACATTCCCGACTTCTGCTAGATTTGCTGACACCGCACAACGCGGGATACCAACCACGTGATATCAATCGTGTGTGGCTGAGAATACTTTCAAATATTGTTCTCAATAGTGCTCAAATGTTTTCTTTAGTATTTTATTATGCTGGAAATTTTATGAGTTAGCAAGATACTTTCTGAGAAGAGAACCAAAAAATTAGTTATTTTTATATTAATCGATATAGTTCTTGTTTGATAACTTTTCAAGTAGTTTCTTGATTAAAATTCAAATTTAATGTAATACATGTAACGCATATAATTAGATAAAAATTTAAATAAATAAAATATAATTAATTTTTATAATTAGATATATAAACATGATCGCACTAAAAAGCAAGTTAAATTTTGAAAGTTCCTAAGGCAGTTAAGGACAGCATCGAAATACATAAAAATATTAAACATGTCTTATATATCAAACTTTAAGAAGTTTGATATATTTAAAAAAAAAGGCGGAAAGACAAACATTTTAGATTAATTTATTGTATTCCTAAATAAAATAACGTTTTTCTCCGTAAGAAAAACGGTCCTTCAAAGACGGTATATTTCTCTGCATCCGATAGGCTCGATATCTCACACGAGATCGTGCTTCCTCAGATGACTATTTCGAGCTCTGCTGGAGCAACCATCTCCATCAAAAAATTCCTTCCGCGTCATCGACGGCGCCGGCAGGCGACGTCGCCTTTTATTGCGGAAGGCGATCCGGAGTTTTCTAAGGACCCGCAGCTGCGGCACGCTGCTGCTCTCGAAAGAAGTTCATGCGAACGATCCAGCTGCTCGCGACAGCTCGTCGCTGTCGAAGCTCCCCGTGATACCGAATGCGGAAGTTTTTCACCGTTTCTCTCCCTTATATCGCGCTATGCCCTAGTAACTCGATCCGCCTTGTCTATTTGTTTGTCCGTTAGTGAGGAATTTTACCGTGGCATCGATCGGCGCCATTCGCACTCTCGTGTGTATGTATGCTATGTACATATTTACGCGCGTCACGCACGACATGCCAATTTAGAAAAATTACCTCCAATTTTACCCTCCCCCGGCAGTTTTCCTCGTCCAAATTTTCGCCTGTGAGATTAGTTTCCAGCAAAGCAACATCGCGTAATCTTGACTTAATTCGCGCTTGCCCTCTATCAGTTTATGTTTATGATGAACATTGGGGTAAGCTAGTCTGTTTGCTTACACACACGCTATCATGTTACGGTTCGACATGGATGTTTATCTAAGAACGAGTTATCTCAAATGTACAAGAGTGAATAGAGCGGAATAACGTATATCATAATTAAAAAGATAAGTTGATACAAAATATTCTAGACGTTATATTTATAACATTTTCTGATTATCTACATCTTTTATTTGAACTCATGACTGCAAGAATGTCATCTATTTGCGTATGGATTTTATTTTCCCAATATTACTGAACGTTATTCAAATGTAACACAATCATCATTATATAATTCCATTTAATTTTAAGTGATACTCTGTAAAAATCTGTGGTTTTGCGTGCCGACGCTTTATACATATCGCATAAAACAAACACTAGGTATATTATCGCGGAATGATGCAGCCCCCTGCTGATTAACGAAAAAAGCTACACGGTTAATATGCATGCCGAAGGTTTTAACGCGGCTTTGTCGCGATGCCCCCTGTGGCGGCGCGGCGGCGTGCAACTGGGAATGGAAAATGAACAAAGTTTATCTCGGCGTGGGTGTAAACGAGCGAATGAAAAACGGCTAAAGTTTCGGGTGCGGCGCCGCTGAGTTCCGGCAGTTAAATAGCTCGTGAGTTTCTCGGAAGAAACAGCAAGCAGTAAGAATTCCGGGTACGATTTATTTATTAAAAGCGTCGGAATTGAGCGCAAAGCACAGAGTAGAGGACGATGAAAGAGAAGGATAAAGAAAGGAGGAAGAGAGAGAGAGAAAAAAAACAGAAGAAAAATGACAATAAAAACCCGGAGTAAATGGCAAAAGAACATAAAAGGAGATTTGCAGAAAAGTATTCGTCCTTAAATTATTGCAAAATACAACGAAACCCAATTTTAGGGCCCGAACAAACGAGCCACTTTGTGGCCTGCAGAAAAGCACAGACGGGCCTTTAATACCATAATATATCTTAATATTAAACCTTTAATGCCGAGCTTAAAAACGATCGATGAACACCCACGGTTTTTCGCCGCGCGATCAGTGATGAAATAAAAAAGTAACTCACCGGCCGATGCGCAACAGCGGAGTTGTAACCCTGCGTTGATCTGTAACATAAAAATACATTCTTATATTAAAGCAGGGTGAAAGATAATCAACAGATCAATACTTCAAGTAAACAATTATATCGCGTCCGTTAAATTTTTAAAACATCATTTTAAAAGATATGATTTTAAAATGTTAATGTAATAAGAAACAATCGCAGCCGCCGACGCCGACGCCGCAAGCGGCTGCATATTTCCGCGTTAATTCGTTCTCCATAATTTAATCTGCGAAAAATCATGCAAGTAATATTACGATCGAGCGAATAACGACCGATTTCACCGTCTCCGATTAAACTCACTTTTTATCCCTTTCTAACTTTCCCCTTAGAAAGAGACGAAGAGTGAGTTTAATCGGAGGCGGTGAAATCGGCCCTAAGAGAGAGACGCGACGTTCGCGACGTAATATCTCCTTCTCGCGTATGTCGGAGATCGAACTCCGAAATCGAGATAATGAATAATATCACGTAATGGGCGAATCGAGTCGCGCTTGAGAACGGAACGCGCCACAGGACAGCAAAATATAAATACGAATATCAATTACTCACCCTACGGTTGCCCCGCTGTCGCCCGATGCCTCCCAGGCACCGTCCTTCTCTCCTCGATCCTCCACCGTTGGTACGTCGTCGCATCTCCGTCGGCGCACTCACTCACGACTCCCGCCGACGCGGCGACGTTCTCGCACGAAAATCAGCGATATCGTCACTTGTGACCGCGCACCGCGCGACACTTTCGATGCTTTGCACGGCACTACCGGTATTTAATCTCGCGACGTACTTTGATACACGGCAACGGAAGAATTACGGCGGAGAAGCTAGGAACGATCCGCTTGACGCCCGTGACGCTTGACGTTCAACAGGCAGGTAGATGGCAGAGACGCGAGACGCTGACGTGGCGGAGAGAATTTCGTAAATCGCGCGGCCAACTTCACTCGCCACTCTCGCCAGGAGCAACCGTCGCGAGGACGTTACACTTGACGCTCATGAAACGATTTCGGTTATCTCTAATTAAATCATCGATTTACGAACACTGTGTATATCCCCCATTCCCACGATCGCCAAATATCAAAATACGATTAAATACGATTAAACGTACGACATTAACGGAGACTGTGATCGCTAATTAAACGCGGCGCGACATTAGGGCTATATCGCACACCAAATTGCGTAGCTGCATACGCATAGAATAAGACCGCTGGACCAATGAGCATCTTATGTAAATCAATATGGCGATAACTTTATGCTGGATGCTCATTGGTTTAGCGGTTTTATGCTAAGTTATGCGTTTTATGTACGATGGCATGGCCTTTACTCGATTTTGCTCGATTTCGGGTTTTTTATCCGTGTTCCGAAAACTTTATTCTGAAGCTGCGCGACACGACGCGAAACGAAATGCGAGTCAAGTTGACGGTTGAGAAAAGCGAGATTATCCGAAAGAATATAATCGAATGCGCGCGCGATATACCTCGGTATAAATTCTGCGAAGCACACGTATTAAGGCTGGTTCTACAATTAGTCGGATGTCGGAACGCAGCGGATGGTCCAATGAAATAATTTCTTTTTCGAAAACGAATTTTCCTCATTGGACCATCGGCTGCGTTCCGAAATCCGACTCCGACATGCGGACTGATTGTAGAACCGGCCTAAATGAACATTCGACGTATTATAGGTTTTTGTAATCTGAACAATCGGACCTGGCGATTCGTATATTTAAGTAATATATTACTCCGCGATGCGATCCGCGAGCAACGACATCAGAATGGGCCGCGCGCGCCGCGCGCCGCGGTAAACATGAACAGTGGGGATAGGGAGAGGTCGGCTCGGGCTGTTTACGCATACCTACTGAACGCGCATCGTGTGTAGTCACCTTACTCCCACTCTATCCCCACTCGTATTACCGCGGCCGGCGGCGCTCGGCGCGCGCGGTGCGTTCTGACTTCTGACGTCGTTGCTCCCTGCTCGCTCCCGCTCCCGTATCGCATCGCGGAGTAAGTAATATACGAATCGCCGACTCCGATTGTTTAGATTTCGAAGAACTGTGATATATAGATGTTCATTTAATACATGTGCGGAATTTATACGGATACCGAGGTATATCGCATTCGATCACATTCTTTCGAATGATCCGTCTCGCTTTTCTCAACTGTCAACTTGATGCCGTCGCACCGTGCGAGTCGCGCGTCGCGAGGCTTCAGAATAAAAGTCGTTTTCGGAACACGGATAAAGGAATCGAGCGGAATAAATCGAGTGACGCCGCGACGTGTGTTTAATTAGCGAGCACAGTCTCTTAACGTCGTACGTTTAACTTCGTATTTCATCGTTTTTGATATTTGGCGATCGTAGAGGGATAGACACGAATGTGAGTGTACGTTCGCATAAATCGACGACTTAATTGCAGTTAACCAAAATCGCTTTACAAGCGGCAAGTGTAGCGTCCTCGCGGCGGTTGCTCCCGGCGAGAGTGGCGGAGTGAAGTTAGCCGCGCGATTTACGAAATTCTCTCCTCCATGTTAGAGTCTATACCTGCGGAGCGCGGGCTGCGGGAGTCAAGCGTCACGGGCGTCAAGCGGATCGTTCGTTAACTTCTCCGCCGTAATTCTTCCGTCGTCGTGTATCAAAGTACGCGCCGCGTCGCGAGATTAATACCGGGAGTGCCGTGCAAAGTGTCGCGCGATCGTTAGCAACGATATCGTCGATTTTCGTGAACGTCGCCGCGTCGTGAGTGAGTGCGTCGCCGGAGATGCGACAGCGGTCCAACGGTGGAGGATCGAGGAGAGGAGGAGGGGGCCTGGGAGGCATCGGGCGACAGCGGGGCAGCCGTGAGGTGAGTAATTATTACTCCTTTATTATTTTGCTGTTCTATCAGGCCTGTGACGGATTCCGTCACTTTCCCTGCTTTTCCAAGAGCGACTCGATTCGCCCATTACGTGATATATACCTATACTATTACTCGTTTAACTCCGGCGGAATCTCGTGATTTCGGAGTACGATCCGATCCCCGGGATATGCGAGAAGAGATATTTCGTCGCGAACGTCGTGTCTCTCTCTTATTCGCACGGTCGTAATATTACTTGGATTTTTCGTGGATTAAATTATGAGAACGAATTAATGCGGAAATATGCGGCCGGCGTCGGCGGTCGTGATTTATTTTAAAATCAGATCTGTTGAAATAATAACGTTAAAAATTTAACGGGCGTGATATAATTATTTACTCGTATTGATAATTTTAGACATTTTTCTAATGTAAAAATATCAATATTTATGTTACAGATCAACGCAGGATTACAACTCCGCTGTTGCGCGTCGACCGGTAAGTTATTATTTTTTTATTTACTGAAGGAATTTAGTAGATATGAAAATCTGTGTAAAAGATAAAATTTTACTGTTATTTTATGATGTAAAAAACCGAAAAATTTTTTATTACCAACTTTAATGTGTTATATTTATTTAATAATAATAATATTTTGATTAATATATTGTATTAAGTTATTAAACTCTATCTCAGAAACGTGACTTAATAGAATTTTTACGGATTTTGATCAATATAAAAAATAATCGATCTTTTTAAAATATCTACACACTTAAAAATGATCATTCTACAGCCCAAAAAAAGCACTTATACTTATTTTATTTAAGTAAGTTTTCTTACAACAAAGAATATTCTCTTACTAATAGTTTTCAAATATATATCTTGACACAAGTATTTGAAAACCAGAATATTGTTTTGAGTAAATGTAATGCTTATAATGACTTTATGGTAGATTTGCGGATTAAGTAATTGATAAGCTTATATATCCGCAAGTCTACCATAAAAGTCAATCTAACAATAAGTATTACATTTACTCAAAACAATATTCTTGACTTATGTCAATATATTTGAAAACTATTAGTAAGAAAATTTTCTTTGTTGTAAGAAAACTTACTTAAACAAAACAAAATATAATAAGTACTTTCCTTGCGGCTGTAGAATGATTATTTTTCTCTGTGTAGCGTTATAAATATGCTAACGTCGGTTACTTTAAAAAATTAAGACCATCGTAAAAAATCTTAAAGCAATGAAGATATTTATATGTACCATCTTGATGTGTTACTCTCGTGTTTCTTGGTTAAGGAAAATTGTTTATGATTCTATCACGAATGAGTATAAATGCCAAACGACACGACAAAATGTATCGGCCTGTACGTAAGCTTTAATACAGTGCAGGGGTATATAGCTTTACACAGACTTTCTCTCGCAATAAATGGAGAAGGTTAGATCAGCGCATTATTTTACACCGTCTACCGTACTCACGGGAACAAAAAGGGTCGAGCACGATTCAAGGTTGGAAATTTATCTGGTTGTAGAATGGCGATGAAAGGTGGGTTCGGGGTTTGAGAGACCTGGCCGTTTTCGAGGGATGAAGTAGGGTCGAAAATGTGTGCGCGCGAGATTGCGCCATGTGTGAAAGGATACCGCTTCACATGTGGTCGGCACATTTTCACTCGCCTACGCTTGCTTATAAACAAATCATTTCCTTCCATAACGCACATTTTTATTTTTATTTTATTTTTTTACTTCGTATATCATAAACATGTATGTTTGTTTCAACTTTCAGGTTTATTATTGAAACGATTAATACTCATTCATTTTGTATAGAATGCAACACAATATTAACAATGTACACAACATGCAGAGTTAACCAAATTTTATCGGTTATTTTTTCATTGGATTTTCAGCCTTAAATATGTTTTTAATTAATTTTCCAATAAAAATGTTAATAAGACAAGCGCTTTAGTTTGTATTAAAAAGTAAGAGATTACAATTTTGATATTTATTACGAAAAAATCAATTACAAATTGATTAAAGTAAAGTAAACAACCGGAGATGTAGCTAATAAAGTACATCCTATCTATATTACTATATCGATATTGCTCGTGTAACTTGACCGAAGATTGGGTCTTGTCGATGCGACATGCAAATGCATCGCCAAGTTATAATGCACGAGCCTCTCGTATGCGAATGAGGGGATTATCAAAGAGCACAAATCGAACTTCGCGCCTAATTTATGGATTCTGCAAACCGTGCACAGTTATCGGCTTATCGAGGGGGGTATATCGGCGAAGTGAAGCGAGGAGAAGAACTAAGTGCGAAATTATTCAAGAACGATAGATCGAATTTCGTCGTGCATACCTAAGCGGCAGATTGGATTTGAAGATTTCATCCGTTGCAATTATAATTTCAATAAAGCGGCTCAGGAAGCGCGTGCAAGCTTTCCATGATTGTTTCGCAACCATTTTATCGGAACGAAGTACCTTAAATCGCTATAGCTTATTCTATTGTTCCACTGAATGGTCTTTCGTGTGATAAGGTCGGCGTTAATAAAATCAGTTGCATTAAAGTTACTATGCAATAAATATTATACAATTCGGGTGTTGTAATTTATATAATTAGGTACGGAGAAAAATCGGATGTCATACATTCTTCTAATATAATATTTTAATGTATTATTAATGAATGTATAGATAATTATGGAAATCTAATAAGAATAATGTAAGATCTGGCAAAGGTAAAAACATATCACTATTGGACATCTGTATAACTAATCCTGCCTGCCCAAGGGATTAATCACGCACGATAGATTAGTATATCTTCTTCTTCCCCACAACGGCACATTTCTTCGCGATAACGGTAGCTGGAACTATGATAACGTTGCTCGTCGATATAAATTGGAAATATAACGAACCATAGAAAAATGATAGCGAGAGAGTTCGTTTCCGGATTAATCCCGAGATTAACATCAGCTGGGAGTACCGGGCGTCGTTATGTGCCAAAGAGAAGACTGTGTACGGGATTGAACGTCCGGACTAATCTCGTTCGAAATTAAGCTGCTTATCTTTCCCTGATGTACATGTATCCAACCTCTTAGTAGACTCTTAGCGAGAGAGAAATTCTGGCATCGTCTTTACGAAGGTAAAGGATTTATGTATAATGCGCTCACAGGAATTTACCGGAATAACTTCACGCTACGTTGCGTGCGTTGAAAAACGTCGCCGTCACGGAGCTTCACGTGTATTAATTTGTCGTTAATAGGATTATACGATGTGAAGGACATGCGTCGCGCAAAAGATTCCGCCCGTGACTCCACTTCCGCATTGTAGGGTTTTATCCGAGTTACGGTAATCTGCGAGTTTATAATGCGAAGTCGCATGTACGCAAATGATAAGTACCATTGTCTGACTCCGACTAAACGTTTCGGCTCCACAATAGTCCGCATCTACATTGCGCATTTAGCTAAATCCGGACATCCGGCTTCCGTTGAACGGAAACGTCATAGTTAAACTGAAATTTGGAGAAGCGTATAATTCGTATGAAATCGTAGATTTTTAATCGCGCAGTAGAAAATTGCTGCAATAAACAATTCGTTCGTGGACGATGATTTTTTTGAGAAGTTATCAGACATACGTATAGACGATACGCGGGAAAGCATCGTCTACGTACGATCTAATAATTTTTAATAAATTTTTGACACCTTTAATACTGCTTTGTTCATCTCGTTAGATTGTCTTTGCAACGTCTCTGTAACGGAGAATTTCATATTGTGACGCAAGTTTGCACGCGCGCGCGTGATCCAGAACGGCGCAAGCGTTCCAATTTTGATGTTTCATTAAGAGACTGGAGAATCTTCTGCTTGTTGTCACTGATTCTTGAAATAGAGTTCGTGAGGAGTTTCGGAATCGAACTTCTCTGGTTGCTCGTTGTACGCGCCCAAGTTGAGAGGATTGCGCGTGCATTGGGAAACCTCGAAAGATATTTTCCTCGGAAGAGATTGTCTCCGAGGTTGCAATGAGAGAATTGAACTCGCCTCTTTGAAGATTAATTTCATTTCCAAGATCGCGATCAGACAGGGAACTAATGGATGTATCGTGTTCTCTTGAAAAATTAAAACAGACGGGTTAAAAAATGTCTATCTAGCAATCTGTTTTTCTCGGAGCAATCGGAATAACTAGATTCAGTAAAAGTGACGGAATTGAATAGCTACATTTTAACGGCGCAGAGGTGAGACCAGCGAATATAGATTTCAACGATATCCAAAATAATGTATAGCTATATTGCGATCTGGACGATGCAATATAGTACAGTATATGCTCATACACTGTAAATACCTCGCTTCTCTCGAGTGTTGAGTTCTCTCCGCTTAACTATCGTCCAATGCCGGCGCACATTGGCAAAATCAGATATATACTATGAATAGTCGAAACGTATGTAATCGTGCATGTAAAGTCCGAAATAATTACCGGAAACAGCTAGCTTGCCTGCCGATAACGGGTGGTGGCAATAACGTCGACGGAACGGCGGCGAATCGAATTGGGTCGGAGCGAATCGTTGATAGTATTTTATGTATTCAATCCTCTCCGATGGGATTGTATATAATTTGATTGCGACGTGACTGAGAGAGAGAGAGAGAGGGGGGGGGGGAGAGAAAGAGAATGAGCGAAAGAGAGAGAGGAGAAGGATGAGCAGGGGATGAACAGTGAACGGATTGCGAAATACCCATTCGCGTGCGTACACATCATCACATGTGCGTACACTCCTGCACACGCATACCTGCACACGCGTACGGATGAGATACAGAGGTCTACGTACACTGAATTACGCCATCCCCGGAATTGTTTGCGTATAGTAGGCTCGGGACATCGATATGTGTCGTATTTGACGTGCATAGGCTGCTCCGAAATCACCAAATGGCTAGGAGGCATCTACAACTTTGACTACAAAACATTTTTACGATGAATATTAAAGACAAATACAAAATAACGAACTTTCTTTGACTATGAGAAATGACTTGTGGCTTCTAAGCCAAAGATTGAAAGAGTAAGATTAAAGAGTTACAGCGACAGAAACTCCGTGGAAGGAAAAACAACTAAGTTTCCCTCTATCCATATATATAAAAACAAATGTGTCCTGACTGACTGACTGACTGACTCATCAACGTTCAGCCCAAACCCCTAGAAACATGAAATTCGGGGAGTTCTTTCCATGACGTAAGCACGACCCGTAAATGGGTGAAAAGGGGTAAAAATGTGTTTCTCAGATTCCTCCAATATCTCTTATGAGATATCGACTTCGTTTTTTATTTAAAGTAGTTACCGTAGCGAAGCACGAGTACTCTAGGAAAAATATAACCCACTTTGAGGCCCACGATTTTAGATAATCAAATTATTTGGATATCGTAACCCTAATTAACATTTAGTGCCATTTTGGTTAAGTGAAAATTATTTTTGCGTAACTAAATATCGACAGAACTAATTGAGAGAATTGACTAGTATAACTTAAAAATCTTTGAAATAGATAGAATAGCTAATTACGATTTTTAGTTACGCGTAATCGTGGGCCCCAAAGTGGGTTATTTCCGTCTTTATTTTTCCATGAAGCTAGTTTGTAATAAACCACTTCCATCCTTAATTGTTCAAACATGATAAAAAATACTATGTTTCATATATATTTTACTGATTTTTTCTATACTTTTTTTATATCGAGGCTGTATTATTTATGATTTTGGAACGCTCTGTACGAGGTATACGAATGATTCAGGACGGAAGAAGATGAAATTACACGTGTCCGTCTCATTATGCATCATTGTCATCATTAAATTACACGCGATGACGGTTCCACCGCAGAATTGCGTGGACCGAGAGCATCACCGTTACTCGGTAGAATGCAAGTTGATCAAATCAGAATGGATAACCAGGGAATATCGCGGAACTTTCGATTAATGGATCATCTCTATTCTGCGAGTGACTGAGACCGAAGCAATCCATTTTCTGCGCGAATAATATGTGTCCCGTAAAAACTCGTTATATTTGAAACTAAACATAAATGTTATCTTTCATAATAAAACAATAATACGCAGTACAAGTTTAATTGTATTTTGTATATATTTTTAAACAGATTTTTAAAGCACATTTATGCCTAATTCTAAGTTGATTCCTTATCTTTTTATTCTTCCCGTCGATCGTACATTTTTATATGATAATCGGCAAAAATTGTGCTAAGGTCTACGGACTTTTCCGGTTGTGCCACAGTAATTTGCGGCTAGGCGTGATCTGTTACTGTCTTCGTTAATATCTCGCTATAATGAATGGAGAATATCTAATAGCGCATCGCAACCCGTCGTTTGACGACGGTGTTCGATGACGGTATTAGATTCCAACATGATCCATATCCGTGAGGAGATTCTACCAAGAGTAGATTCGCAGCTTCGTTGATAGGAATTTGATCGATGAGCGACCGACAGCCATCGCGTGCTTCAATCTTACGTAAATTCTAACTGCGGTATGAAAAACAGATGCACCATGATGTTCCGTTTGTTCGCACTACTCTTTGATATTACATATTTTGCATGTCGGGCGTCTGAATGCATTATCGGACACTTATATCATGGAAATAAATTTTAAAGGAACTGTAGAGTATTTTTTTACAATTAAGATGTACCTGAACGATCGATTTGGATGAACCAATAGGAAAAATATTTAAAGGTATCGCAGAAACCGATAGTAATTTTTTTGCAAAATGCTCTATCATAAATATGTATAAAGAAGAAAAAATGTGTCAATAGACTTTGAAATACAGAACAAGCTAAAAATAATCCTAAAATGTACAACTTATTGATATAAATGCAAGCATAATTGTAATAAAACAATCGTAATAACATCTGCCTAGTATTTTTGGAAAAAGCTTATTTTAAACGCTTAATTATCCGAGTACGACGAGAAAAAGTATCGTCCGTTGACTTTTTCCTTCAGAACTTCGTAATTCAAAGAGAAAGTCTCGTGCTACACAATTTCCGCCACGCCCGCCAGTCTGCTCGAGTGTGATGAAATTAAGTGGTCGAAGTGCGTTCTGGATCCGACACGAGCATCGTCTCTTACTATTGTTATGGCTTCCTGCTCTTTCATCTATTTCCCGCGCCGTTACCAAGCTCTTTTCGATTCTCGACACCCGCGCTTCCAAAGACACCGTTGAAACATCATTGCTATGCACCGCAAGCATCACTTTACCATACAGTAATATACATGTGTGTGTGTGTATGTGTTGTGTACATACCCGTATGTTACATGCAAATAGATGAAGCGCAGTGAGTTCATAGAGGATGTTTCAAAATTTGTCTTGCGATCAAAAGATGATCAAATTTTACAAAAATGTACATTATAGTCAAGTATATAGAGGAAATAAACGGTCGCTCAATCAATTTTGAACGATAAAACGATAAAACGAAAGACTGATCAAATTTCTATCTCATCGATTCTTATTGTATTCAATAACGGTTATTGCCAGATTTTATTTTATTCGTTGATGAAATTGTATTTTATTTTTATTAATCTCTTTTTCGTAACTTTGATGTTACGCTTCTTGCCGCAAATTATTGTGGTTTGACATTCGTTAAACCACACCGTTCTCAAAATCTATTTTTGAACAATGACACCGTTTCTTTTAACCGTCTATTATATTCTTAATCTATTATATTCTTATAAATCTATTTAAATAAGAATTTCACTTGGTATAAACGTATGAAAGATTAAACGCTATTGCTTGACGACTCTTAGAAAGCCAAAGGGTTTTCCGAGGAGAATGTACTTTCTTCAAATATCATGCGAGAGAACAAGAGCGCGCACGAAAATTTGGTACGTACAGTATGAATTCCTCGCAATTCGTTGCGCCGGCTGTATTTTCTCGTTTCCTTCGCGTCGCTGCGACGTGCCGTATCTTCCAGCATCGACCTCGACGACAAAAGCGACAAATATGTCGGGGGGGCTTTTTGCGAGGTACATCATCATTTCGGTGGGAGTTCGGCGTCCCCGGTGTACGTATATCTTTTAAACCTGTACATGGTTTCATTTGTCCAACGAAATATCGGCGCTCGTTCGTTGCCGACATCCGCACTCGAGTCTCCGCCCATTCCCAGATTGCTTGATTGGCCAGAATAACTCTCGCGAGACTTTTTGTTCGCGCAACTAACGGGTATAAAATGTAACGCGCTGGTGCACGACCGCCAACGACACATCGCGACCGACCGCCGTCTCACCCCGCGAAAATGGCGGTCGCGGAAAATGCGGTCGAAAAACATGAATTACGACAAGTCACGCGACGACGACTGTTATTTACAGCTAGCTCGGCCAAGCTAGGTACCTGGATATATATGCAGCATCAAAAATCGTAGAAAAAACTTAACACCAGAAGAACAAGTTTCCCACCCGATTCTCTGTCGCGGTTATGACTTCTTGAAAAATGCGGTGAAAATATCCTTTCATGCACTCTTGAATTCGGATGTTTCGTAATATATGATAAATATTGGATGAGGTCGGAATGAGATAGAAACATAAATTTTTGAAAACTGACGCTTGTGCTTTGTTAGTTCTTGTTGCCCAAACTAAAGTAGTTCTCGTATATACCATGGACCGTTTATCAAGATTATTTTTACTAATTAATTTTGTTAAACGCGTTAGAATATCTTTTTCATCGAAAGGTCTTTTACGTATCAAATTGAAGCAAAATCAGAACATAGACGTTACGAAAAGTTTAACGAGGCTCATCGATCGATCAGCATCTCGGCGGCATTGCCATAATGCAAACCGTCGTCGTAGATAATATTCGCAGACGCGATAATGGCAGGAGGTCGGCAATAATTTTGCGGGATCCGTCTGTTCCTGAGGTCAGTTCGGGTGGGACAAAGCAACTGCATCCATTCAAATATCTGAACTCGCGCTTTCGTGATTAACGCGACCTACCTGCCCGATGAGACATCTGGCAACCCCCAAATTTCGTACGTTCCAGCGCCGTGGTTGCTCGCTCCGGGAATTCCAACATCGCCTGCATGAACAATGCCCCGTTATGCAGGTTCCTATCGTGTGTTTACCGAAGAAGTTTACACGTTTGAGAGACGTCGCTCGTATATAGCGGAGCGAGAGAAGTTCACCAGTCATTGCCGTACCCCTAGTCCTATATAAGGCGATTAACATTTCGATCACACGGCAATCGATTTTCACCTTGCTCGAAAACTCTTTTAAGCACGAGAAAATTCTACGCTGATATATGACGTGCGATTGAAGCGTCGCTTTTGCGCGCGCAATATCGTGCAGCGAACTATAAAATATTTTAAGAGATGCGCGCGCGCCAACACGTAAGTCACTTACGCGAAAGTATGATTTTTTGAAGGAGCATTCTCTCTTCTGAAAGCATACCGCGATTCGGAAGATTAAATATAAATCGGAGCTTGCGCAGAGAGAAATTGCGTTTTCATGTTCTATTCACAGTTACCGGAAATCTCACTTCCGCCGATATTTTCGGATTTTGATGAGCGACATACCTATCTCCGCGCTGGAAAATGGAGGAGCACGCGAAACTTTGGGAACAAGCCTGAGTGTACCGGCCACTTTAGACAATTTACTTGGTGAACCAGCAGACTCCGAAAGTGGGGTTCGTTCGTGTCATGAGTAGAGACCGACCCGCCGAAAGCTTAACTCGCGGCGATCATATATCATTCCGACTGCCGTCGTGCAAGTCCGCTCCGAGGCCATAACTCTCGTTCTCTTTTGTTTTATAAAAACTTTATGGGCCGGAATATTAGACATGAACCCATGATCGCGAGCATCCACCTTTTGCCCTCGCCACTTACGAAAAATAAAATCGGTTTAGCAATAATAAACGAAATTCGCGGGAGTATAAGACTAATACATCGGGATAGAGAGAATTTATCTGTCAACGCGTTTCTTGAGAATATTGAATACCTGTCATTCCGTTTTCTCTTCTTTCTTATTCTCAATTTTCTCGCATTGAGATGAAAGATTATTGCTATATATATACACTGCTAAAAAAAATTAGAGGATTACTTTTTTAGTCAGTAAATTTTTACCGATTTTTAAACTGTAATTACTCAGCGAATAATTAACGTAAAAAAAGTTTAAAAAAAGTTTTACAGGCAAACTCTCTACTATAAGACTTTTGTTCAATTTTCACTCAGGTTTATACTCAAAGGCGTGGTCAGTTTTGAATAAGGACGTATTTGAGATATCCAAAATCTTGAAATTTGCAGTCTTCCACCACTCAACAAAAAAATTGGCGAATATAATAATAATACCACCTCAAAGTACAGACTTTGCCCTTTCAAATACGTCCTTATTCAAAGCTGACCACGCCTTTGAGTATTAACCTGAGTAAAAATTGAACAAAAACACCTTATAGTAGAGAGTTTGTCCTGTAAAACCTTTTTTAAAACTTTTTTTTACGTTAATTATTCGTTGAGTAATTACAGTTAAAAATGGGCAAAAATTTCCTGACAAAAAGTGATCCCCTAATTTTTTTGAGCAGTGTAGATATAAATTTTAAATTTTTATATATTTGTTGTATGTTGTTTATTTGATTGTTTTTTTCGAAAAAATTGGTAACATTTGGTAACATGTTTTGGTTAAAATTTGGTAACATTTCTAAGCGAAAAAAAATGGTAGGAATTACTAAATTGTTATGCAGTTTGCGAAAAATATATATTGTAAATGTTTGACTATATTGACATTTGAATGTTACGTGAGAGTTACCAATGAATAAAATTGCAAGCTTCCGTATATCTCGATAAATTGGAGCAGTATGGGTTGTTATGAAATCAGAATATATCTGCACGGTTGTGTGGAGATGAAAAAAGCCAAGCGCTGCAAGACCACGTAGCATAATGGTTAACGGCTTAATCCATAAGCCGATATCGCGCGTTTGATGATTAAAAATAAATATATCGTTAATTCCGTAGTTGCAATTAACCCACACAGCGAAAGATATTTCCTAGTAGAGAAATGCATTCACATTTTGCGAGAAAGTGATCTCTTTGAAGGATCAACTTTGCTATTAAATAACAGAAATAATAATAAATAATAAATAATAAATAATAAATAATAATCATAAATAATATTTCAAGATGCTATATTAATTATTGAAGAACTTTCACTAGATCCAAATTGACGCGAAGCTCTCTTGATCTATACGATCTCTAACAAGTTGACCCGAACTGTCCCGCTCTGAAATCAGAACTGCAGGGTATAACTCTCGATGAATGTCATTTCGAGAGCGATTCTCGATATGGAAACCCTTTCAAGCGATACCCCTAGCCTCGGGCAATCGAACTTTATTCGGGCGGTTATTATTGCGGCCAAATTTTTCATACGGAAACGAAAATGTATGAAAGCGAACTGGATTCCCGAGGTCGAGCAGAGTCGGCAAAAGGTACGGGCGTTTCCGGGCGGCGAAAATAAATATCCGAGCTTTCAGGAAAATGCGCGGGTCCAACAACAACAGTCGTCGTCATATCGACAGTCGTAGCGGTAGGATCGGATGAAATTTTAATCCTCTCGTCGATATCGTGCTCTGGCGCAAGCGCGCTACACCTAGAGAGAAGTTCAGAGGGAAAAACGTAGACGTAGCCCGGGATTACGCGACTTCTCGTTTTCTTTTTGTTGCTCTTTCGCCGCGGGTTCCTCGGTACTGACATTTATTTTGCAATAGCCGCGGATAAATATTCATGACCGCGCGCTTTAGCCCTGGCTGCGCCCGCCCGCGCCCGGCGGCTATGACACATCGCGGTAACCACGTACGCGTTACACGCGAGGATGTAATGGACCGCCCCGTGTATAACCGCTCTTCTCTCCTCCACTCTCCGACAACGGTCGACGCGATTTATATGAATCGTAAATAGGCGCGTCATGCGCGCCGACCGTAATTCCTTTCGCGAGAGCGTCGCGCTATTTCCGCGCGCGCGATGGCAAAAAGACTGGCGCTCGTTTTCCCGCGCTTGCGATCATTAAGCGCCACGAGTGGGAAAAATGGTCGAGGAACAGATGAAAATATTCCGGGCGACAGTTAATACGGATAATGGCTGGGCGTAGTTGTAGATGTAAATCCTGTATATAGTGTAGGATAGCCGCTCGTGCATCGAGGATAACGCGTCAATGTAGATAATGCTTAGTACGAGCACCTGACATTCAGGGTCGATAGTGCGAATGCATGCTATCGGTTCATAATTCATAGAACTTGCAAATTATTTGCACGTCGTTAATTAGAAGTAAATATGAATCTTGTATCAAGAAGCGTATCACGTGAGATACTCAGGAAAATAAATTATATTTGAAGATATGTAAACGGTTTTCATATTTAAAAGTCAATTAAATATAATTAAATATCCAACTAATTGTAAGAAACGGAATAATTAAGTCCCGTGAAATTTAATGCCAGTAAAGATTATACAATGCGCAGAGGCAGAGTTGTGATTACAAATTAGAAGGATTACTTGCGTTAATTAGAAGTAAATGTGAATTTTGTATCAAGAAACGTATCACACGTGAGCTACTCAGGAAAAGGAATCATATCTTAAGATATAAACGGTTCATATTTAGAAGCCAATAAATATAATTCCCAACTAATCGTAAGAAACGAAACGATTAGTCTCGTGAATGAAATTTAATGCCATTAAAGATTATACGAAGCGCAGAGGGCAGAGTTGTGATTACGTTGCTATGAAATATCTCGCAATATTAAACGTGTAATAAGATGGTTATCAAATTTTATGTTATTAAATGTTTCCGTTTCAAGTAATATTAAATAAAGTTTTTAATAAATAATGATGGACAGACTATGAAAAATTAAATTATAAAATTGGCTTATTTATAATAAGAATAAATATGATTAATAATTATCGGAGCTTTTTTTATTAAATAAAATAGTTAAAACATCTATCGAGGAATTTAGCAATTATACTTTCTATTCATCTTTAATCAATTTTTGTAAAATGTATTTTTTTTTATTCTGAACTTTGCTTTCTTATATCAATTTATATAATTTTTATTTTAAATTTAATTTTAGAAATATTTGATTTATAACGCGATTAACGGGAGTTAATTTGTTATAATAAATAACGGCGTTAGGAGAGAGGTTACTTATTCAAAACACGGTTATTTTCTTATTGTTTTGTGTAATAATGTAGTAAAGAAGCTAAATGACGCGCACTTGTATAGTATTCTAGTTTAATAAAATCTATACACGACAACTAAAATCTTTTATTTACTTATTATATAGAATATAGATAATTAATAATTAATAATAATTTCTATTAGCCGAAAATCAGTGGTTTTATATGATATTTGAATATACGCTGTTGATTTTTGCAAATGTCAGTGTAGTGATATTGATACTTTATTCGTTACCCTTGAGATTATTATTGTATATATAGCAACAACCTAATTTATTCTAATTTATTCTACAATCTTTCGTAAAAACTATCATTTTTTACCGTTCTGATTTGTGACTGCATCCGACTTATGTCTAAACACGTACTTACATCAAGACAGCCTTATTTACAAACTATATACGTATAAACAATTATAAATTTAATTTAGATATTTATTTACGTGATTTATAGTATTACAGAAATTCGAGATCCATCTCCTTCCATCTCTCTTTCATTGTCTGATCTCTCTTTTTACTGTTTTTATACCTATTATTTTTTATAACTTTTTAATCAAAAGGTTTATTAAGTTTTTGATAATATTATTATTATCCTAACAAGAGAAATTGTTAATACTAATTGTAAGTAAGTAAGTTACTAGTAACGTTGACGATATCGTGGTACAGAAAGATGTGCGCTGCTTTAATGAGCCGAAGATCGAATCCGAGTTCAAATCTAACCAAAAATCGTTGGTTTTTATTCGATCACCACCCTCCAGGTCCTCCAGGTTGGGAGTTATGCGTGGGGATAACCCTATTACTGAAAAAACTCATTTTTGATGAAAGTTTATTATCTTAAAAATGGGGCTCAACTACAGACTGCAGGTTTCGGGGGTTATGATATGGATCTTACTGCAGAACGTCAAAGTAAAAGAATTATCTGAACTTGGTCGTTTAATCATCTATACAAAAGAAAGATACAGACATACATGATAAGTAATTCTTTATTATAACATTATGCAATTGTATTCTACAGCATTAGGATTCTTTTTAATAAATTGAGTGATTACTTGTCATGTGCGTCTGCACCTCTATCTTGCATAGATGAATGAACGACCAATTTAGGAGATTTTTTTACTTTGACGTTTTGTGACATATCGACATATACAATAATAATCTCAAGGATAACGAATAAAACATCAGTATCACTTATCACTATACTGATATTTGCAAAAATCAACGGCATATTTCAAATATTATATAGAACCATTGATTTTCGGCTAATAGGAATTCTTTTATTAATTATTAATTATCTATATAATATGTAAATGAAAGATTTGAGTTGTTGTGTACAGATTTTATTAAATATGGCTATTATATTTAATTGGAATATCGATAAGAAGTATAATACTTTATGTATCTGACTCGATTTCTATAACTAATGTCAAATAGATGAATATCTAATCTAAATCTCTGAATTGTACATGTGTATAATTGATATAATGCATTAAAAACCTCAAATAAATTTTTTAAAATTATATGCGAATTAATAAAAAAATTATTATTACGATTTTTTAAAGAATTATATGGATGATATCGGATAAAATCTTTTGTTCGCTGAATTTTCTTTAGCTATTGATTATTTTATTATTACATTTATTTTATAATTTTTAATTATAAAATAGTTAATTTATTAGTTTATTTTAATAAGTATGAGTATGTACTTACTCATATATATTCTAGTAATCTAAAAAGTCGGTATTCTATTTTAATTTTATTTTACTCATGCACATTAATTACTTGAACAATAAACCGAATTGAAAATTGAACTCAGAATGTATAGCTATTATAATCCATTATAATTTATTTGGTGTAAAAATTTATAATAAAAAATTAAACAAAATTATTGACATATTAAATTATTAATGCCTTTATATAGTGTTTTCAATTGCATTTTCCGATAGTTTTACTTGGCAATTCGTGTATATATTCAATAAATTAGACGATTATTCCAATTTCAAGATTAAATATTTATATATTAATATATTTTAATTCATTTATTTCAAGATAACAGACCTTTATATTTGATATTTATTTATGTTCTTATGGTCTTGTTTTTCAAACATATTAATGCATATATATTTACATATTGTATTTATTGATATAATTATCACGAAGATTCATTAACTTAATAAAATATAATATCACTCACCAATACGATGCGCAGAGGTAGAGTTGTGACGAAACTAAAACAGAAATATATATTAATTTAATTGTAGCCAAGAATAATTAATATCTAAAAGAATTATTCTGTAAGTAACAAATAAAATAAGAAATAATAATTGATTCACCCTATTGTTACTCCGCTGTCGCCCGATGTGTCTCAAATCATCTCCTCCTCTCAAATTTGCTCGAAGCACTCGTGTAATACAGTCATTCACGAAAATACGGTTAATTACGATCGCGCGTAATAATCGCACGTATTATAATCGCATGGCATTTTACACGGCACTACCGTTAATCGCACGCGCACTTTACATTGCCGGAATCTCGTCGAAACGCAATCGCGTAAATAACACGTGAAAAATATGAAGTTCAATAATTAGCTCGACACACCCGGCTTAATTACGACTATATTTATTAATTAAACGCATCATATATGTTACTCGAAGTCAATTCGTTTCGTATACATGACGTTCCGCTTATGCCTGAAAAATGACGTTATTTTAATACGCGCGATATAATAAAGTTGAGAATTGATTAAGATATGATTATACACGGAAATATATAAAAATATCAAAATTTAGTATTGCACGCGCGTAATATATATGTGGAGGTAGGTATTCAATCAATATATTCAACGACTCGTGTATTCTATGCTCTCAATACAACGAACAATGTAATGAAAATAATGAATAAATATTGTTATATTTAAATCAGTAAAAAATCAGAACATGATGCACAATATATTCGAATTTAAACTATATTGAAATTATCGTCGCTAATAATAAATATAGCGATAAAATAATAGATACTTTATAATTTGTAATCTCTATCACTTTGATTCAAGTGAAATGAAAATAGATTGCGTGAAATATATTTATAATTGATAAATAATCAATAAATTTACAGACGGATTATGGAGTTAATTAATTGTACGACCTAATAACTGAACTAATTGTTTGTAAGAAATATCGTGTTTCGATAGGAGTGTCTCGCGCTGCTATCCGCTCGAGTTTCATCGCGAATGATAATACGGTGCGCTGTGATATTGCGTAACGCGCGCGTCTCTACCAAAATAAACACGAAGGCCGTTCACCAGCTAGGCTCGCTCTTATGAAATATCTAGCAAAATATTACAGAATAACTGCACATCGAATATCTCGTTTCTTGTATTTTAATTCTAGTTTCGATACATGAGCTATTATTACATATTTTGCGGTTTATAATATTTCGGAATGAAAATACTGTTATTTAAATCCTAATCGGCAAAAGATAGAATATAGAAATGTATACACTTACTAGTCAATGTATGTATATGTGTACATTTACTAAATTTTACTAAATGGTTTCAAATTTATATCTTATTTTAATTAAATCGCGATTACAAATATGACATATAATAAACCTGGAATTAACTCTTAAAATCTATTTACTAAACCGTATTACATATATCTCATGACTAGTTGCAACTGAATTTTTCAGCACAAACGCGATTATAAATATAGATTTTATATTATAATTTTTCGATCAACATCTCAAATATTGTCACATAAATATAATTTATATTTAGCTTCTTTGCTGTTTTTTTGTTCTAGAGAGTTAAAGGGAAGTTATAATAATTATGAAAATTTAACATGTTTTATCGTATTAAATTAAAAGTTAATACATTCAATCGTGTTAAATTACGTGATTTAAAACGGTAAGAAATGTGTAAGAAGAGCTTGAGCTAAATCTGCTAAATAACACACTTGGATTTGCAGTGCGGTGATTTAATAATGTGATTTGATGCTTATCAGCATCAAAAAGTTAAATTGATCATCGATTTAAGTATGGATTTAAGTGTAGACTTATTGTTCCAACAAAGAACTATGTTTTAAAAACCGATAAAATATTGGTGCGCAGTTTTTACTGAGTTTTTTTTACCTTTAGAAAAAGGTATACAAAATTCACACAGAAATTATTATTGTTATATAGGCTACCAAGAGCCACCCCGGATCAGCACTTTTTCTAATTGATTGTATAACGATTTTCGCGATTCTGTCAAGTCCCATAATTCCTATAAAATCAAATGCAGATTGATAAAAATCAAACAGGAAAAATAAACTTGCTAGTGGAGATAACAATGTAAGGATCGTCGAGTTGAACGTACGATCGGCAGGTCAAGAGTCAGATAAACAATAGGAAAGTGATTCGAAAGATTCGCCATAGTGTAACAGACGAGGAATGAAAATAGTAGTAATATAATAGAAGAAATAAATGGTGAGATACGATAACAAATCGCGTACATAAACGTGTTCCCAGGTCAAAAAGAAAGAAAAGAAAAACTGAGTGATTTAGGTTTCGAGGATGTTAAATTATAAATACAAGTGAATTACTCAGTAGCTAAGTTCACGATATGTGATCATTTTACGTATTTATATACATGCAAAATTCAAGTGTTATAAATCACTTTTTACCCAATGGATCGTTTTTTCCCGTACATTACGTGTATGGAACTTATTTATCAGATTCCCACAAAATTGTAAAATCTTTATCATTATTATATTGCTCAATTGTACACTCATATAGACGGTTATATACAAAATTCCAAATGCTTTGCATTTTACAAATAGATAAACAAGATTTTTCTTCAGCTAAAGCAAAAAATGATATAAAATAAATATATTTTGGTATAACATTCAAATACTTAATTTTAACTTATCATCTTCTTATCAATTTTTATTTAATTTTGAACAGATCTACAAATCTTAAATTTTTAATGAAAATTTTATTAATCTTGTTATTTAGATATACTCTTGAAAAATTGTATCATCGCACGAACAACTTTATTGGTCTGAGATTGTGTCGTAAAAAGGTGTATGACGAGTGAATGGTCGTCGTCGAGGCAACTTAAATGTTACTTCTGCGTGTCTCGTAAAAGGACGGACCCTTGTGGCAGAGATATAAAAGCGTACGATTAGCTAGGTCTTTGGAGTACTCTCGCGTGGATAGATGAAGCCTGCTGCTTCGAGGTGGAAACGGTTAAGTCCGCTGCTAAGTTTCCGAGTTATGAACACGTATAAAAAACTACATTTACACGTCCGCGATAAAAGTACATTGTGTCACGCGCTGTATTTGTCTTTGTTAATGCAGTAAACGAGGCGCTACGGAAGTAAATTTTTTACATTTTTCGAGATTTTCGCCATTTGCAAAAATCGCAAGAGGATGATACTAATATTAATCGATACTACTATTATACTTATATTATTTATTGATTTATATATTTCTTCGTGCCATATTTTGCTTCGTGAAGAAATATCATATATATAAAATCGTGCGTCATTTCTGTTTCAAAAGAAATAAAGGTAACATGGTAGAATCAAGAATGAAGCAGGAATTGTTCAATAAAATCCCGTGCACTTAAACTGCGTTATAATCATTGACGATGCAGTCGTGGTACTTTTCATGAAAGGCTAACATATTCGATTCACCCATCTGATGGGTTTTACCTCATTTTCCTCTGCGCGCGTATGCATGTAAAGCGCATTGTCTGTATCCTCAAAATTTCATTGTGGCCACTCTGTTCGGTACTATAATTCCGGGGAGTCCTCATTAACAACCGCGCGATGGTAACGATGAAAGCCTTGCTCGGCTCCCTCTCGTTCCGTCGTATCGATTGTGACTCGACCCGAGGGAAAATCAAGATTTATGGTCGCGAAACTGTCAGGCGTTCTCTGTTGGGGTTCACCCACGGTTGATCCATCTGTCACGGAGAATATATCTGATCTGTTTGTTCTTTTTTTTTACAAATTCATTTTGTAGCTATTTTTTTCATAGTGCTCCGTTGTTGGCAAATTGCGGCTCACCAAACTCGCTTCGTGCGCATACATTTTCCTGCATATTTTACGTAGTCTTCGATTACTTTTTCGCTACATTCTCTGAGGTACAAGCTTGGCAACATGAGTAAAACCTGATTAAAAATCACGAGGATACGATGGTTCCTCTTACAAGCACCCATGCACTTGCACATTGTTTTTTTCTTACCATGCACAGAACCGCGAGCGATAATTTACAACAGCTGTCTCGGTCTGTTCATCTAACCTGCTCCTCCATCTCTTTTCAAAGTGATTTGTTTTCCGTTCGAGAAAAATGATCGGTAACAAATTGTACAACTTTTCCATCTGATGATATTCAATTCTAATTCCGTGATAAACAAAACACGATAAAGTATCGGAAGTTATTTCGATACGATAAAAAATTCAATATTTTATTATAGTTCAAATTCGAAATAAAGATTGTTTTTCAATAAAATTATTTCAACATTACAAATTATTTTCCAAAACGTGTCGTTTGCAAAAACGATTGTTTAACAATTTGTTTATCCGGCGTAACATCTGTTATCAGCAAAGGGGTCTCTTTGCGAAGTAACCAATTCAGCCGTAGAATCGATTTTGCTTTACTCATACACGAAACGATTCCGTTTGCATACCATTCGGTTTGCGTCTTCGATAATATTTGCATAGTCATTCAACAAAGAAACGTCTCGCATACGGGTGAGCCGTACGGCATCGCGCGTCTTTGTCACGGATTTTCACTCGGCGTTTCCGCTCTTCCGGTGTGAAGAAAGCGATTCGTCGCCATCGTCGTGAGTCTCCTAAGATTCACGCGAATGCTTTTCCGATATCCACGCGGCGACAGCGACGACACGTCGCGCACGCGAGTCCGCTTCACAACGACGCCGACGGCGTCGAAGACACCAACCCGATCGCTGATGCACCGCGTACATACACCCTCGCCAGGCGTTACTTTCAATGACAGCTCCAATTCGCGAAGATAACTCGATACTCTTTATTCACGGACGTACCGTGCACCTTTATATCTTTCCGCGACGTGAAATCAGCGTGTATGAATTACAAAAGTAGGTGAAAAACTTCGATTCATAACGTATTTATTTGAGAAGCATTCACGTTGCAAGATCAGACTTAAGAATGCGTTTTACATTTCACAAATTAAAATTTATATGCGCAGGTATGTCGACCGTGTCGTGTATATTTTAGATTGAAGTATTAATCCAAATAAACTTCTATGTATTACACAACGCTATTATACCTTTCAGAATTCTGATTTAAATAACTTCCAAATAAATCGCAACATTTTATTTCATTGCAAACTGGAACGGGATTATTTATTGTGAAATTCATGCAAATGTGTTTTAAACTTGGATATTGTAATTCAGATATATTATACATATTTCATATTAATGTATAATATATAATACAATCGTTTATTTAACTTTAAATGATTTTTGATAGCAATATTTTATTTTACATAGTATTTTATAATATATTATGTTTTATAATGTTTTTTCTATTGTTACGATCTAATATTTTGTAATATTATTTTTTAGCTTTAAATATTGTATTTTTCTACTTTTCATGATAATATTCGGCGAATTTTACCTTTTTAAAATTTAAATAATCAATGAAAGATGATTCTGTTTTACGATTACATGCACTGTTTTTTATTGGAATTATTTTCATTACGTTGTTCTTTTATTTCATTTTGATATGCATTATGATGAATGAGTTATCACGAGTTAAAAATTAAAAGAAAAATGATGATATGGGTGTTATGATAAAAAAGAAATGTCTGATCTAATGATGGTGGATGTGACTTAAATATTTATGTTAATAGTGTGTGTGTGTGCATTATGCTGCGAAAATAACATTGCAAAATAGCGCTGCACTATTCCCTCGCAAAAAGGTAAAAAGAGACTGGCTATAATTTGCTAGAAATATTAATAAGCAGCAGCAAACAAGAGCGCGGTTCTCGAATCGCGGAGTGTTTTTTGTCTACTTTTTCCCTAACGAATGCAATCCAATTAATCCTTTTTAACAGCGCCCGCCTTTCGTTGCCGTGCCAGAAAGGAATTTGTTTTTATTTGGTAACGGATTGAGCTCAATTTTTCTACAGTCATGCCGGGGTAAACATTTCTAATAAAGAACGAGTTTTCGGAGTTTTCAGAAATAACATGCGTTTTTAAAGCACCGAATGCGTTTCGGTTGTCGCAATATCGTTCCGCGACATATTCGCCGGAAAAAGGACCGCCGGAAGACTTATCGTAGCGGAAGAACGAGGTCCTCTGCTCGAATGGTATTTTCGTGTGCGAGAAATGTCTGGAACGATATATATCTCGGGCGGTGAATAATCGCGACTCAAAAACAAGAAGAGAGGAAGCGCGAGAGCAGGGAGATGTATTATTCGTCCAAGCGCGGTTGGCAACATAAATTACTGGCGCATTCGACGGTATGCGTGTGGCCTCTCATACAAATGTAGAGTGGAATGCAGGACAATCCACTCTGCAGTAATCTTATCTCGCGATTGTGGACGAACGAAGCGCAGGAGTACGAACCGACGTTTGCTGCGGCGCGATCGACATACCAGTAGAAACAGACGGTCCATGTGCAGCCCGCGATTGCGCTCGGTTGCCGCGCTCCACGACTACCGACAGTGAATGACTGCGCGTTATCAGTAAGTGCAAATAGTCTATATTTCCATCGCGTGGACCAGCGTCAAAGATCCATCATATTCGACCATGTACACATGCGTGACTATGTATATTCGATGGCACATACGTGTCATTAATCTACGATACTAATCTCGTACGAAACCTCGGTTGAATATTTTTTTTACAATTTTTTGCCGCAGTCGAGATATTACCCTGAGGCTATTGACAGCAAATTATAAGTTTTTTGTAGTCATAAATATTGTTTGTGTTGTCAATATCTATTGGTAACACGCGTATATAATACATGCGATAAATTTAAAAAGATACAAGCTATAAATTTCCAAGCAAAAGCCATTATCGGAAATGATATTATTAACAGTTATATATTTTCCACACTTGTGAAATATATTCTAATTGTCAACAAAATATATTAGAATTATAAATAATAATAATAAGTATTTTGTATTCTGTACTTTTTATGTATATAATAATCTCTAAAAAAATATCTTTATGAACATCATCAGTTCAGTAATGTTTCAAATTAATATAAAAACGCGATTTATATTAGAAGAGAGAGAGAGGGGGGAGAGGGAGAGAGAGAATTACTATCAATATAGATAATAATAAACAGTGTTTTTTTAAATGTAATATTGTTTACAATTCTGTGAGTGGAAAATAGAAAAGTTTATATTGTGGATAGAAAATAAAAAGGAGCCGATTCGGTCATCGTGAATCACGGGATAAATTACCGGGTCGCTGCGTTTGTATCGTCAATTGTGTGCGTGTACTACTCCACTCGGCTGCGCGAGAGCGTAACGGAAACCCTCCTGTTTTGCATGAAAATAAACTGTCCAGCAGCAAGTAGCACTATCGGCGAAGGTAAATTTTGGCCGAGCTAAAAGCGTTTAGAGATACGCCTGTTTCTGCATTGCCTTAATGCATCCCACTCGTTCATACATCCACGAGTGTGATATATAACAAAAGTAAACAAAAAAGAGAGAGAGAAAATGCGAAGTATGGAAAGAATAACTTCTGTTTATGGCTCATTGCAAGTTACAATTACAAATTGCAAAATAAATTATGCAAATGAGGTGAGTTTGAAAAAAAATAAAAGGATAAAAGTAACAGAGAAAGAATAGCGTATCTATCTTGATCTTGCATGTAAATGAGATGAGGCAAACAGCAGAGAAAATAGGTTTAGTGAAATAAGTAACGCTACATTTGCATCTGCAGACTTTGTAAGACTAGATAAAATCAACTTCATTAAATGAATTTTATGATATCTATTATTCCCTATGGAACTTTAATTTAATATTATATTTTATTGTATTATTAATTTATAGAATATTTTCTGTATTTATTTAATACAATTTTCTTATTTATATGATTCTCAATTTTACCTATCGAGTTAGTATAAAAATAAAAATAAATATGTCGTATAAAAATATCAGTTTTACAGTTAATTTATAGCATGGTGTTTTATTTTAAAGTCATATTATAAAAAAATTACTTGAAAGTATAAAAATTTTTATAGTTATATACATTGATATATATTTTAAAAAATTTACAGTTTACTGCTATTATTGCACAGTTAAAGTTATATTGAACACTTATTACCTTTTATAAAAAAAACAGATACTCAATTTTATATGGCTTCTCTTTCTTTCTTCTCATTTTCATTTATTAACGTTAAGCTAATAGAATCTTTGAAGCGGTACAATGGAAAATGACATTTATCCTCTTGAGTGCACGTGCCCTTAGGTACAACTTGTTCTCCCATGAAATAAAAGGCAATTGTTAAGATAAAGTCGAAATGAAATGTGCTTGCATTGTGCAAACCATCAAAATTAAAAACCTAATACTTCCAAGCTTAGAAAAGAAGAGAATATATGGTGACGGATAAATAATCAGCAGCAAAAAACGGAGAAAACGGAAAGAGAAAGAGGGAAAAAGAAAAGAAAACAGAAGCATGCTCTATCATGGAAAACTGTATCCAACGATCGTAGCGTGAGATATAAATTGCTTGTTTCACTTGTTTGTTACGCGTTTCCCTTGTTAAGCTTGATGGCAGATGGGAAGAGCGTGAAAGTGCACGACACATCCGTCCTATCTCGCATGAAAATAAAGCACGGGGGTATGAGTTCAATGAGCACGGGGGAGAGCGCGGAATAAATTAGGGTGGGGATGGACAAGTGCGGGCACGTGTGGTCACGAGTTAACTGTTGAAAAGCGGTTATAAATAAACCACACCGTAGTATTCTCGCGGACGCGATGTCACTTTCTCGCTTCACCTTGTCGCATTTCGCGTTGCGTCGTGCGATATCGCATGCTGCGAATGAATGTTTTACGATGATATCCAGACTTCCGTTTCCGTCTAGATGCGAGTGACAAAATGCAAGAAACTAGTGATTTGTATCATACATTTTTAATGGTTCGATGGCAATTGAGCTACGATTTCATATATTTCTATAAAATAAAATATAAAATCAAATAAATGAATTGTTAATAAAAAATTTATTTGAGATAAAATTCTTAGACTAATAAAATACTTGTCTTAGAAATGATTAAGATAATAATAAATTTCAACAATCACACTGATAAACAACATGAACTTTGACTATGAATCTTTTATCAAAGAAAATAGATGAAAAATGAAATATTGATTAACGAGGATTATATTCTCGAACTGTATTTGGACATTTTTAAGACAGGCTTACAGAGCGGAACGAATTCTGCGTGTGTGTGTGGAGAGGATCCGGACGAAAATAACATGCAAACTTTGCAATAACGCTCGCTACGTTAAGCTCCTCCAATTCTACCCCGGTTCGCTTATACATGTATGTGAAATAACTCGGCTTCCATCGAACCGATTTCCATGCAACTCAATGGGCGAGTGCTTAACCGAAATTTGTCAACTATAACCGATTCTATCTAACGCACGTTTCCATAAAATAACGAATGTGAATCCCTGTGATATTTATTTTTTGCCATACAAACGTTTGCCAGTTTCTAAATGAATATATGTAATGATTGCAATTATCCCCTGCTTAATTCTTTCACTGCATATCTCACAATTTCCAATGTAGTTGTTTTATTTTTACTGCCTATTTATGCATATTTAATAGCATAAAAAAAATACAAAAAATTGAATTTTTTTTTAAATTCTTAATGGTTGAATAAAAATTGGAAAAAAATACAGAATTAAAATAACATTAAAAAGCTTTAGGAAATGGTACAAAATTCAACCAAAAATCTAGTGACAGTTTTAGGATTATGATGTATATATAGAAACTATGTCGAAGATATAAATATCATAAAAATGTTTAATAATATTCAATTTTTAGGCCGTATGAAGCTCATGTTTCATTACTTTCTCTTACATGTTCTAAGGTTTATAAAACAAAATAGATTAAGATGGAAATAGAAACAAAAAATCTATGGCTTAAGAATGACAAGAAAAAAGCGAAATAAGCTAATTATTTATAATATCAGCAAGCGAATCAAGATAACGTAAATCCTTGCAAATCACTTTTTAAACAAACAGAATTTAAGATGGAAGCTTTATGTTCGACAGGGATGAAAAGAAAAGAAAATGAATGACGCACGAGTTGTAAAGAAGGTAGAAGGCTATCGCAGAAGGGAGGATGAGAACCTAGAACGAGAGAATGGTCTGTATAGAATGGTTGTTGATGTTTGAAAGGGAGGCTAAATAAGCGCGAATGCCTCGCGGCGAGTGTCAAAACAACAATACCATTGTCCGTTAATCGCCGATCTGCTATCAAACGACACAAAGAGCTGATTGCCTGAAACTTGAGAGCCAGGTCGAGGCAACTACTTCGGCTATTCTGTTTTTTGAAGTTAACTCGATTGCGCTTTGATTCTTGCGCATGTGGGTCTAGAATTGAACGTAATTATATATTTTCATAAATATACACTTTTTTGCGAAAAAGAACGAGAACGAACGAAAATTAATGTATATACCATAATACTAGTAAAACAGATAGAAATTTGCTTTCGTATCATCCAGTTAGACTAGATAAATTAGATTCCAATGGAAAAAGATAAGAAAATAGAGAATGAAATAGATACAGCGAGAGATAGGTTCTTCGCGATAAACAATACAACTTTACTTAACAGTAGAAACAACAGCTCGGTAGTAATTTCTACGAACATAGTGATCAGCAATTAATTTCAGTTTACTCTCATTGTAATTTGCTTGTCCTATCACTCGAACGCCAAGTCTGAGAATCGCGTTGGTAGAGCACATTGGGAAGTATTAATAATAAGAAACACCCGTCGTCCTTCGATTGTCTTCGAATGATTAAGTAATAGTGGTATCGTGCAAATGCAAATACGGCACGACGATAACGTCGTTGTAACGTTATTATTTCCACCTAGCGGCAGCCGGTCGGTGTAATTTAGAGAATCAATTACAACGAAACGATTAGACTATCTCTCAACGGCAATAACATATAACGATGGCACATCTGTAACGTTACGACGGTTATTACCGCGAGACGATTATGGTTGCCATGTTGCCCTGCGGAGACATATTGTCCTGTGACAAACACGTACCCGATCGTGTAATTGATACCTGTAACGATCCTAATATCTGTCTCGGGAAATAACACTCCTCGCCGGCCATAATAGTGATCTGATTTAGATTCGATTCATTAATACGATGTACCTAGAAATTGTTTATTATAAAAAATAAATTATATATATTTTTATTCTGTTATAACATTCTCCGTCGTTCTCACAAAGCTTGCAATTATAGAAAGCATCGACTTCTAAATATTATATATTAAAAAAAATATATTTTTATTATTTTGGCGTTTAACATGGAGACGAGATTAAGCGTATTAAATATTTCATGACGTTTATATAAAAATGCAATAATTTGGCCGATATAAAATGCAAATGACTGATCGAATAATCGAATTGTGGTGGTCGCGCATTCCACGCGGCAAAATTTGCGAGCGGCTCGCGAAAATGTGGGCTACGTAAAGCACCGCGTGCCAGAAAGCTCTCCCTGCCGAGAATGACAAGTTTGGCCGGGATATGCTGGTGGTGAATTACGCAAAATTACCCCCGTGTGTGCGGTTTCGTGTCTCTCCCTCTCGCCGCCGCCGCGGGGAGGATGCGATTCGCGTCGGGTCGCGCGTTCGACGCGAAAGAAGAGCATGGGATAGATCGGAGGTGACAGAACACGGTGACCTGAGCTATGTGCCGGCGAGTCTGTTTGACCACGGGATCCCGTCCGGCTGGCTGCATCTCAACGACCAGCGTAACTTCGTGTCACCGCATTGGAATTAATGCGTCCGTTTTTCGTCGGTTTTGGCGGAGAGAGCATTCAGCGTGTATATACGCGAAGCACACGTATACATAAACTCGTTACATATTTTATTTATGTAAATCGGATAACCACAGATTCGCATGCATTTTAATTAATCCAGCCAAAATTTTTGTTTCCGCGTTATGTGCTGAAATCGCGCTACGAAATTTCGAAATGCGAAAAATTGGTTTTCGAGATACGCCATAATAACGAAATTCTGAAATAGGAAGCGTATTTCTAAAAGCTACATTCGCAATTGAAAAGAAACATTTAATAAAATAATAAAGAATAACAAAACGACGAGATAATAACGTAACGAAACGATAAAATACATATACGTTACTTTTGTCGGAATTTAAACTTTTTTACATGTAATTGTTTTAAATCGTTCGAGCTTTTCTATATATCACTACAGTTAAATTCAAAGAGCAATAAGAGTGGGGAGGTATGTATATTTATAATTTAATAAATTCTGCTTCTCGATTATATCGCTGTAATACTCGTGCGAATATGCACAAGCGTAATCTACGTAGGTATAGGTATATTTATTTGATGGAAGGAATTAGTGAAGATCTGGAGATGCAGTCATAGTTTGTGAGCTCAGTAATCATCGATTCACATATATTCAACGGATTTATTCTCCTCTGCCTGGTGCCCGAGTTTGTTAATAAATTACCGTGACGCCTAAGTTTCGGGGATATTGCCAAGTTCGGTATTTACCTTAATCTAAATTTTCGATGAACATGCCCAGGCATCGCTAATTGCCGGAAGCTGTGTATCTTGATATTCAATCAGAGGATGCCCTATATACACGAGTACGTATTATGGGCCTTGATGGCACACCTACTAACATCGAACGTTCTTCCATGCCTCGCAGGCGGTAGTGATATCCTGATATCGCACTCTATGACTTTTATTGCATCACGATTAATTAGCTAAATACAGTTTGTAACTTAAAATTATAAAAAATGTAGGATAAGCTCACACTACGAACAACTGCTATTAAAGTATTTAAAGGTGTGCAATAATTGTAAAATGAAAGTAATCAAATTAAGAAGATAATTCAATTAAACATGAAAAATGTAAATTCTTTCCCGGGAAAATGTTAAATTAAAATGCAACCTATTTTTGAAAACAAGAGATAAAATTTATTGAAAATATATGTATAATATAAAAATTAATAAATCCAAGAATTCGTTTTGTAAAAACATAGTATTCTACTATTATGCACATATTGTGTTCCAAAATTCAACCTTGGTAACTATAAAATCTATAGTTTACATCACGTACACTATAGCATTTTAGTTACCGAAGTTAAATTGTGAAACGCAGCCCTGCATAATAATAGATACTCAAACTTATGATCTTTCTTATTAAATTTTTAGAGATTTCTTTTTGTTAAATTTCTATTAATTTATGAGACAAATGAAGATTGCAAATTGATGAACGTGAAATTTCACTAGCCTATATAAAAATAATAGTCGACGTTAAAGTAAATGTACTTTCATGTAAATGGCTGCTGTTATCTCCTTAAATATGTTCTATCGTTTATCTTTCGTGAAACACAAACAAAAGATATTCATCATTAGTAAAGTCGCTCAGTATCCAAATCACGAAGTTAGTTCGTAAATCTTTACTTACGTTCGTTTAACATGTATCCATATTTATGTTAGAATATGGGTCAGTGAGAAACTAGCGCTAAGTACTAGACTCATATTTAAACAATAAACTGTCAGTGTATAACGATAATCGCGAAGCAGTTCATGCATCGCAATCCGTATTTGTCTTAATTATTTAAACCTCACATTTTAAAGCGTAATTACATGCAAACGTATCGTACAATCATCTCTATCGTATAAACCACGTACGATTCTTAAATATCGATACTTTACCAATTACCTAACGTTAATAAGCGCGCGGAATAGCGCGATAACTTGAAAGGATTTGCATGCATTCGCATCATTATGACTTTAATGAGATTCGATAACGATAGGTATGATACGTTCAATCTTTGGAGAATACGGGAGATCTTCGTACCGTTGCCAAAACTACCTTTAACTTCGAAATATGATGCCTCGACGGCAGCATGAAGATCTTCTGCATTAACAACTTTCAATTTTCCGACATTACAATCGAGAATTATTCATTCTTAAAAAGAAAAGAATCGCAAGAATCTTTTTTTTCCCAAGAAGTAAAATTTATAATTAAATACGAAATTCATTGAATAAGTTCTCGCAAAAGATTTCGCAGATTCCTTCTTCTTAGTGAATGAAATTAATGTACAATTACGCGACACAGAAAATCACCTGAGCAAGGAACTTCGATACCGCGCTTATTCCTTTAAACGCGAGGGAAATTAATAAACCGTCGGTTTATAAGTTCCGGAAATTAGCAAGGTAGTTTAATTAATGCTCTACTGAACTTCAAATCCCCGGCGGATATTTCCATACTTTGCAACACGTTCTTCCCCCTTTATAAAACAAGGAGTCCGCTTCTTCTCTCGTAGTATTTTCCGTCACCGCGTCTGACGTATATACACCGCATTTATGTTCTCTATCCGGCCTCATCCTCTTCACCTTTATATCGGGCGTGCTCTATTCAGCTTTCATCAAATTTGAAATCGTGTCATCAGGAGCGCTTGCCCCTTACAGCGCGTCCATTGGGATTTATGTCAGTTACGACGATGGTGCTAATTAATCACGAGATACTTCGCTTCTTGTCATCGTTACCATTTCACATTTTAACAAACTCTATCTACGGCCTACATATCGAATCATTTTACCGCCGTCTTAATTACAGACGTTCAGTAGGCATTTTACTCATATAATGAGTAGTGTATTTTTAATTTACATTACGCAAGTATTATGATTAAATCTTGTCTTCCTCTAAAAAGTAACTTAAAAAATCCAATCTTGGAAGTTTTATAATTTATTTAATTAAATAGAAAGAATGAGAATATATAAATTTTGATATAACTATATAACACACATAAAAAATATACATGTATATGTATATAGCATCAATCTAACTTATTCTAACTTATTCTACAATTTTTCATGCGAACACTATCGTTTTCGACCGTTCTGATTTGTGACTGTATTCGACTTATGTTTAAACAGTCATAAATTGAATTTAAATATTTATTTACTTGACATTAATATTACATAAATTCAAGACACAAAACATTCTCTCCTTATATTTTTCTCTCTCTTACTCCTTTCATCTCTCTCACAAGATCTCTCTTCACTTCATTACGGATGACCGTCTATAAATACACTATAGCATCAAGTAATGTGTGAAAATGTAATATTTTAAATAATAATTCTTTATTTTTATTTTTAATTACACTACATTTTGATGCAGACCTATAGTACTTCAAACTCAATGAGCGATGATATGGATCCTTCTGCAAAATGTCAAAGATCCTTCTGGTTTGCACGTTCAGTTATGTGAAGAACCTAGTGAAAAAACAGGCGTACTTAATGAGTAATTTGTTTTATCATACACTGTAATGACATCTTATTTTTTAAATATTGACTTTTCTGCACAAAAATAATTTACAACAATTTTAAATAATTCTATTTTTAATTACATCACATTTAAAAGCAGACCAAGCACTTCAAGTTCAACTGATTGTGGTGTATAAATCCCACTGCAGAACGTCCAAGTGAAAAAATATCCTAAATTGATCGCCAAATCACTCAACAAAGCAAAGGAAGAACATTAACATTTGATGAGTATAAATCACTTAAATTTACTGTTATTAAAAGAGAAATCTGTAGAATAAATTGCATAATGTTAAAATGAAGAATGATGACTTATCAAGTGTTAATGTTCCTCCTTTGTATTGATGAGTGATTCGGTCAGTTTAGGAGATTTTTTTACTTTGACGTTCTGCAATGAGATCTATACACAACAACCAGTTGAACTTAAAGTGCTTGGTCTGCTTTGAACTATCTCTTTTTTGTATAGATGATTGAACGGCCAAATTTAGATAATTTTTTACTTTGACGTTCTGCAATGAGATCCATATCACAACCCACGAAACTTTTAACCACAACTACGAAATTTTTAAGATAGTGAACTTTCAGTAATGGGTTTCTTTTTCCGTGGTATAACTCCCAACTTGGAGGACCGGATGGTGAATCGAATAAAAATCAACGATTTTTGATCGGATTTGAACTCGGATCTTCGGCTCATTAGAGCAGCGCAAATCTTTCTGTGCCAGACGATCGTCAACATTACTAGTAACTTACTTACTTAGTATTAGTACCTTACCTAGTATTAACAATTTCTCTTGTTAAGATAATAATAATATTAGCAAAAATTTAATGAACCTTTTGATTAAAAAGTTACAGTAAAATTATATAAAAACCATAAAAAGAGAAATCAGACAACGATTATGATTTTTTGAACTGATCTAATTCATTACGCTTTGGATAAATTCTGTTATATTTTACTTTTTTGTCTAGCTATTTTTTAGACAAGGTAGATTACACCGCATCGTTTGTTTAACTAAATCCAAGCAGCTATGCATTGAATAAATCGGCCTTCTCTTCGAAATAATTTACAAGAAACTTGGTTTTTGTTTTAGTACTTACATTGTTACAGCCATGCAGTAAAGCCAAGATAAATCGGCAAACGCTTGATCTCGCGACTTAAATAGCGGACTCTTAGCAACTCGCGGATATAGAAACTCACTGTTATCCGATCGCGCCGAGATTTTGCCCCCGGGGGCGACGTCATTCGGAAATTGGAAAATATATCTTCCCAGCAAAAAGGTCAGCTCGATACACACCGGCGCTGCAGCGAGAGATTTTTCCGGGAAGCTGCTTACGACCGTTACGTCTGATTTATCGCGTGTGTGCCGCGCTTTACTATGGTCGAGCCGACGAAATTAAGTATCTCACGATAAGTTCCTTCCCCCGCCACTCAATGCACTCTCTCGATGCTTTATTCACCATCGCCTGTTTACTATGCCGTTCTTAAAGCTTTATGGGCTGTGGAACTGCTATGCAGTTCCGACGTTTTCGAGTAAAAATGTTCTCCAATCTCCATGAAGTTTCTAAGATCGCTCTTGAGAAAAACCGGTATAAATAACGAAGATTCCTAGAAATTAAGGAACATGGAAATGCTTCCTCCTCTCATTTCTGCTTTGAACAGGATTATCGGTAGAATCCATTAGCGAATATGTCTGTATTATCTATGCAAGGAGCAATATGATATACTGTAACACGAGATAATGATGATGGCGTTATCATTCTCAGAAATATTACATTTAATCCACCGAACTATTAAGTGAATATCGTACCGTGATAATGACATATCTTTACATTTCGTATTTATAACAATTATTTAGTGTTATTGCGTGTTATTTTTCCAATATACTTCCAAATCAGAGTTTATAAAGAAAATATTCATTTATGTTACATAAAATATACAGGATACTTATCCCCGATTCTTCTTATACTTCTTGTGTATGTATATACAAACTTTTATATCAATACAGAGTGTATATTTGTTCACTGTTTAGCTGTGCTTATATATCTTCGTAGCGAAATAAGGACTTTTAAATAAGGATTCTGCCAAAGTAAAATTTACTTGAAATTAAATAAAGAACGAAGTTTTGTAATTTGCATCCTTTGAAACTTATTTCGCATTTCTCTAGATTTTCAAATACTTATAGTTAGCGACCCCTGAGGCAGTCTTGTTGGACAAAGATCAACTTCAATTACGTCAGGAATCTATACGCAAAAGCAAACGTAAGGTAAAACCTTGTATATAGTCTATTGAATGTCGTTAACAATTGCCGTTTCGTAAGATTAGACACAGACGTTATATCTTTTGAGAAAAAACTAAAAAAATTCGTAGTTATTTTTCTTGCTTTTCATAAAGCATAATGAGATTTATATCGCATTTACTTTAGATTGATTGAATGCAATACATTTTTATTGAATATATATGCGCGAGAGAGGATTATGACGTTATGTGTGCTATTACAGTTAGGATTTGAAGCCATTATCGGCGAATTAATTCAACATGAAGATCGTTACACAATCAAGTTATTGATTAAAATGTAGGTTACACTCTGAACGGTAAATCGCGGTGATTACAATTTACTCGATTCGTGCGAATATTCCGGATCGTTCCGTGAGAGAATTTTCCGCGCCAAGCTAACCGCATCTAAATGCGCATTTAATTTTAGAAAATGCATCGTTAGAGTTGCGCCGATAGTACGGCTACAACTTGTGCATTAAATGAATTCCGTCGGCTAATTTCAAAACTGTTACAATGATTATCGGTGCGATTATAAACTTTATCTTTTGTCGAACCCGCGATCAGGTTCAGTTTCAATTTTGTTGCATACTTATCTGCTCTCGCTACGGAAACTCTACAAAAACTCGCTCGCATAGATTGAAAAGGGATTATCGAAGTATCTCCGTTAAAATGGGGGGATACGAATGATATCGCCGTTCTGACAAATCGGGCGATACTGATAAATTACAACCCACGGTGTACTATCAAGATGCCCGTATATTTTCCGAAATTGTTTTGTAAACATAATCTGGGTGTATAATGTGTAACGGTTTGTCACTATTATTTACCATGTATATATATTTGTAATTTCACTTAAAAATCATCATTTATTTGACACCTTTATAAGCAACAGTTTGAACAGTTAAAGTTACAAAAATTTTAACTAATCCTTTTTTTTAGTTCTGTATTTAGAAAAATTTGTCAGTAAATTTGATCAGTTTTCTTTCATTCTGAATTTGTCATTACTGTCGTCTACTTGTGATAATCGATTATACTTTTATATGGTTTGCAAGATGTGAAATTAATATTTATAATACTATTAATTAAAAAACAATATTTTAATTTGGAATAAAATAAGAACTGACAAATAGCAGTCAGCAAAATATAAGTAAAGGAATGAAAGAAAATAAGCAATTTTATGAACCGACTCGGATTAAAGCTATATAATATTTATCCTGTAACAATACTGTAATAAAACAAAGTTGGACTTACGTAATCCTGTAAGAGACTACAGCACACGTATACTGAAGTGAACATTTTCCCTTCAGTTTTAATAATAAACTAAGCAGTAACAGTTTACATGAAGAAAAGTTTATGGATTCAACTGATAAATATATAATAATGCGCCCGCAAAACTGATTTAAATAATAAAAATTACAGGGTTTTATCGTCAAAAATTAGTATCTATAATGTTAAATCTATTCTTTATTTACAAAATCAATACGTAGATCCCGTAATTTCTCATTTTCCTCTTCTCACAATTTTTTCGTTTTTATTTTTTAACTTGTCGTTTATGCAATCGCATTAGATAAATGTTGAAGGAGGCGAAAGATGTCTTTGTTATTTAACAAGATGTCAGAAAATATTCTCGTTTGCCAGAGAGATTTCTTTGCGTCATCCTGTATGCACGCATAATGCCGTCGCGGCATGGTTGCATATGATTGCAAGGTGCTAGAAAATTCTGACGCAATCTGCGTCATCTCTACTTTGTATCATTCTTTGATATAAGAGGAGTAACGCAAAATAGGATTACAGTAATACATTGTACAATAAGTATAATAAAAATACATAAGATGGCTAAAGAATAATATAGCTAAAGAAAAATATAGTTTTATCTTAACTTAATTAAATATATTACGGCATTACGAAATATATTTAGATTAATGCATCATGGAGTTCTAAAATAGAGAGCTACATTATTGTTCAATTTATAATTATTTATTCATAATTAATTAATTAATTAATTAATAATGGATTGGACATATGTGTATAAACATATATATTATTTTATATACATTATTATGTATATATAGATATGCGTGTGTGTATATATATAATTATATGTATATGTATATATACACTAAAATAGTAGAGTAATATCATCAGATATCGAATTTTAACGCAATTAATTAATTCATTACTGTTAATTTTCTAATTATCTACTTTCTGCTTGCATACCGACTTTCTATTTGTGACGGCAGTATAGGTTCAATATATATTTTCTTATAGAAAATAAATCGACCGATTCTACATAATAGATTTTCAAAGATCATGCAGTTATTCTCTCGATCATTAATGGTCGATAAAATCAAAATGGTCACCCATTTTTTATCTCAAGAAAGTATGTAAGATATAAGAACTTTTTCATTTTTAATCGGTGGTTACTGCACTCGAGTACGGGTGAAAGACTAATCGAGCTGCACGATCGGCAGATTTCTTTCCAGGGACGGTTAACGTGAACACTCATTGACCCGTTGGTAACGGAACATCGCGACCGCGTTCTCGTTCCTTCTTCGTCGGTATTACGCGATAAGTCAGCGCAGGAAACGGCCCGTGGAGATTCCAAGAGGTCGTAGGAACGCGAACAATCGACCAATAAATTTCCGCGAAAATTCTGACGTGCGGCCAGAACCTTAGGGGGAAAAAAAAACGGACGGAAGATCGTTTTCGAAGTAGGTCAAGGATCGTCGACGTAGAATTATCCAGGCTAGAAGTTCATCTTCATGCAGCAATGCCTTTTTATATTATCGCAATACCATATTCCTTCGCAACCGCAACCGCATTATTGTCGTATCGTCATGTCGAAGAACCATTTTACTACAATATATTTTTCAACACGGAAAAATATATGAAAGTGTAAATCATCACATACAAGAAATATGACGTTAATTGTATTACCTCGAATTCCAGCACAATTCTCACTAGCTTGCCTAATACTAACACGCAGTAATTAGCGGTTACTTCATAATGACAAATATCATGATGTTAAGCGATGTTGCAGTAATGAAGGATTTTAAGAGACAGACATACCGTTGAGTGTCACATTACAAGATTGTATTGTATATCATGTTGTGTGTTGTAGCACTAGAAGGTAACATTAATTATTAATAATGTTAACTACAATTAGGTACAATATTAACACGAATTTTCGTATTACGGCAAGAAAAGCGCCAACGAACATTTTGAGTTATCTATAATTCTCGTACATTTAAATTATATGTTTTAGGTTTTAGGTTAATTAACTTGAAACAAAAAATACTATTTGATTTATAATTTTTTTGCACAAAAAGAACGTTTTTTTAACTAAAATATCGATCAAAAAATTTAGCTAAATATAGATTAAAAAATAATTATGCTGGATCATTCGACTACATTAGATGCTCAAGCTAGTTGCTACAATATAGAATGTCAAAACTTTTTACAGCATTATGATCCTGTAATTATGTTGATGGTCTAACAATTATTTTCAGATTTGTATCTGGCTTAATTTTATATATTACAGCAAAACCGTTTTTTCCATATTTTTATATTCAGTTTATAATTTCTTGCAATTTGTGCATATATTTATGCACTTATCAATACGTTACCATTATCTTATAACATCGTATGTATATAGAGGCACAAAGGATGTCGAAACATTCAATGGATGTTAAAGTATATCTAACAATTTTTACCTCTTGCAAAATAAAAGCCGGAGTGATTAGTTGATAGAATTCATTCAATTATATGGAAATGCATCGTAATTAAAGTAGGAGTTACATATAATGTTGAATTATATTACTATACTAATTTAAAAACTTATGTCTGCTTATATTCATTTTAATTAGTTGTTAAACTTTAACGAGCTTATGCATGTTTTAATATTAGCGGAAATTTAAAAAAACAGCTGTTTCTCTCATGTTTAATATCAACTTGTTAATAGAACTTTACATTCCTATTATTATAAAATCCTTTTGAAGTCGACTAATATCTATGACTTTTCTACATTTAAAACACATTTGAAGTTTAATTTACTAAAACTCTATCCCTTTCATATATCCCTTTCATATATATCTATTTAGCAAGTATGTGTCGCGAATACGAAATGGAATCGCTAATTGATATTTTTGCTTGTCCCATACTTTGGCTGATTAGGCAAATTGATATGTCCTTGTACCTATCGGTGAAGCTTAACGATCATTGGATCCGGATGTGATCACAGGATGTATACGAATAATACTGCGGAATGGTTTCCGCGGAGATCGAACGATTCCCATTACCTGCAAGTGTAACGGAGTTCTACTAGCAGGTAAATGGTGCACGCAATTATTGCCATCAGAGCGGGAAATGCAATTTCGTAGCGCTACGCACGACATACCGGAGTTTGCGATGTGACGAGAGTCCTCTCATCAATCTACTATGACCTTTTTATCCATTAAATGTATGAATAGAATATTTTTTTAAATTTCGTCGTTTCTTACAATATCCCGAAAAAGACTTATGTTTTTTTAACGATTAGAGAGAGAGAGAGAGAGAGAGAGAGAGAGAGTTTAGTTGAAATATTTTTTTTATTATTCTATTAAAATATTATTCTATTTATTATGTGTTTTCTCTTCTGCTCGATTATATAATTTAGATTTTTTTCGATATTTTATATCTGACTTATTTTGACAAATTTATTTCAAGATAATAAATAAATTTCTCTCTCTCTCCTTCCTCCTTTCCTCCCTCTTTTTCTTTTTCTTTCTTCTTCTTATCATCTTTTTTGGTCAAAATTGTAGTAGATTAGACGGACGCATCTATTTTCCTTAATTACATCTTATCTATATTAAGATCGGCAATTCGATTTAGCGCGATAGAAGTTTCTTCAAATCAGTCACGTACAATAGAAACTGTTTTTCATCTCACCCGCAAATATTTCACGACATAACAATGAGAATATTTCTGTCTTATTTCTTCAAATATCCCGATGTATATGCTTCATATACGTCGGCCCATATGTCCATTCCCGAAGTTTTCGAAGCGCGGAGCTTGTTTCTATTTCACATCGCGCCCGCCGCCGAAGTATTTTGGCCCGGCAGGGATTTCCTGCGTGAAAAGAAAGAATGCCATCCAACTTTCATCGTAATATGCGACGAGTTGCCGCAATATGTTGCAAAAGTAATTTTTAAAGTAGGACCGCTGTTTCGGCGGGATAGAGTGCGTATGCGTGTATGTGTGTGAGTGGATTGAACACGTGCACAATAGGCGGCGCGTAATCGCTGATCCTGTTAAGGATACTCCTTTGTGGCAGTAATGAGAAGATACGTCGCGCGCTCTAATTCGGTTTTAGTGTCGCCGATTATGTCTTCTCGATCGATTACGGGACGTTGGGAAGCGTACGAAACATTCACTGAAGACAATCATGGTATCGCTGTTAAATGACGCATCACTCAACATCAGATCAGATTTAGTGGCCTCGATCTGTGCCATTTACGATAATTGCACGTGGTTTGATTAGTGTATCATCGATCAGGGGCTGAATGATGCAGCCTAAAATTAATGCAAGTCACTTGTGACCCAAATGCATTCGATACACGTTTAATGAATTGATGCCATGCTCCTCTATAGATATTCAACAAGGATCATTAAATAAATGTCGTAAAGTTAATACTAAGAATTTATACTATGAAATGAGAATAAAAACATATTTATATTTTGCTACATTCTATCTAAGTTTGTTTAAATCTTTAAATGATTCTTTAACATCTCTTTCAAGAGATCGACGACGAGTTGTTAAAGCATTGGATAAATCAAAAGGCTAAAACGGATGAATATTTTGTCAATCGTTTCTCATACTTCGTTCTTTAATTAACGAACTTATTGGTAATGCGAATTGATTGCCTGCGCAAATGGTAATTTAGCCCTAATAGGAACCGTTTAACTTTTAATTGGAATTTGAAGTGGTGCGAGCAATCCGTACTCGTGATTACCAACGCGAATATCTATTTCCGGTATGAGCGCCAGATGTATCGAATTGTCGAATTAACTTTCGCGCCAGGTTCATCAGCTAACGGGCGAGGCCGAGCCACGAATCAAGCAACTTATACAAATCGCTGAAATAGGAGCACCGGGTGCATCGTTCGCACGGTAATCGGTGCTGAGTTAACTATAATTATGTCCAACTGAGCCAGTAATTAATTCTAAAGTGAGAAACGATTAATCATCGCGGCCGCGCCGCGCGGTGTAATATTTTACTCAATCTTCCGACAAATATTTCTCCTATCTCACAGAACCGGAAAATCTATATAGGCAACCGGTCGTGATTATGTCTATTTTTTTACGATTAAGGACAGGCCGTTTTTAATCAAGCGTATATATATCTCGACGAGAGGTATTCCTTTGACGAAAATTCTCTACTTACAAGTTAAACAATATTGAAATATTTTTCAAACGGGCATTCCAATGGAATACGTTATGCGAAGGAAAACCAATTACGAATTCATAAGATTATTTGAATTCTTTTAAATTTATTTATTTAGTTAAATATTTATCCATCGTAAACTCGCATCTTAAAAATAGCATTAAAAGATGTATAGTTTTTATACATAAATACATCCAATACGATTAATTTGAGATTGATTAAGCGGATCATTCTCTCTTTAAGTTCTTTGTAGCAAGTCTTGGAAATATACGCGATATAGTCTGCGGGTCCAAATACAAAAATGTGATTTGGTCTCTGCGACTAGATAAAAATGGATTTATCTGATTTTCGTTTTAATCTCTTCTCTTTCCCATCCAATCGTAAACAGATAAAACAATGCGATTTCTACGTAATGAGATTTATTCATCGTATGGGGGAGCACACGATACCTCGATTGTTTAAGCAGATTCTGGGGTGACGTTCGAGTATGGCTCGGCGCCAACAAAGCCACACCCGAAAGCCCCGGCAGCGCGTCGTGTGAATCGTTTTATACATATATTCGAACCGCAGGTAAACGATATACACGGGCAATTATTTGCAGTGTGTGTTGTTGGAATAGACAAAAACAGACAACATTCTATCGTACAAAAATACCGAAGGCTGTATTTGAATTGACTAAAAGGCGAATGCAGACATGAATTTCACGCTTTTCTATGCCCAGTGACATGTTTTGATTTAGTTTTGGTTGGGCATTTAAAATGGTTTAGAGAAAATCCAATTCCAAAGTATAAACCCTGCAGGCACCAAATAGTTTCAACCAGCATATGAAAACAATCGGATTCTCAAATAATTTTTTTAGCAAAATCTGATAATAAATGGTCAAAAAATTGACGTTAAATTGTCCAAAGTCTCTATTAAAACAAAAAATATTTTTCACGTTATCAAAAAGAAAAATCTTGATATTTGTATCATATTTTAATACATTTCACTTATCAGAAAGGACAATGTATTTATACTATCTTTATATGTTGGACTATTTATTTTTGTAATTTTATTCTTTTTTTAGCATTTACTTTTCTATTAGGCTGATTTATCGAGATTGGCTCCGTTTTGAGTAAGAGTTATCTCGACAGTTCCCGCAATAATTGCTGTTACAGCCAATAAATGGACTACGTTTATGTTCTTATAGTTCCATTTGGCTCACGAAATTTCCTTCGTGCGACGCTCGAAGCCTTTTTTCCGTAACGCAATTCTTTTCCGTGGGACATTGCTATTCGAGACATCTTGGGAGAGACGGAAAAAGAAACCCGCGGAGGAGAGAAAGCCGAAAGGTAAAGAATAGCCTCGTATTCGTGCAATGCGGTTCTGCGAGATAGAGTCAACCGTAATTTGAGTCCATTCTTCGACCTTCCGGAATTCGTCGTTCGTGAGGCTCACCACTACCGATGCTTAATTTTCCCCGGGTCTTCTTATCTACAAGCATCCACTATGAAAATTATTACTTGTCGTCCCGAGTTTCCCCGAGATCTACAACTTTGTTCGAACCTACATTTTTGCGCACGTTTGCTCTTTACATCTATTTCTCCGCCGCGCTGTAATAGTAATGTTACAAACTACTAACTAGCCTAGTTATCAAGTAATCTGCACTTATTAACTATTACGTTGTTTTCAGTATAACGTAGTTAAAATTGTAGTGCAAACCAAGCAAGTGAGCGCGAACAAACATGAATGTGCACGTATTTCGATAAGTTTAATTCCCTCAAAATTGGCTCCGCGATTCGATCGCTTCGTGACTTTCACACCCAGGAAAAAAAGACTCGATGATAACGATTAACGACACAGAATAGAACGCTGAAAGACGTTTATACGAGCGATACCAGACAACGCCGAGCAATAAACTTGGTCTGGCACTGCGAGGGTTTAGGTAAAATTGCGCTCGATAAAAAGATGTCTGTCGGTGATTTGTCGCCGTGCGCGAATGCCATCGAGCAACTTCGAAGAGGTTTAAAAGGCGATAAACGGTTTGTTGCGTAAACCGCGGCGCCATAAGATCGAGGGATCGACAGGATAATGCGTCGCGACGTCAATTTAACCTTCCACCGTGTGTGATTTATCGGGTTTACTCAATGAGCGAAAGAATCGAAGACCTAAGCTTTCACAACACACAGAGTCGACTATTTCTCTTCGTTTATTGAACGATTGTGACGATTGAATTGTTAGAGAAATTCCATTGGTATCTCTCTGCAAAAGGATGTCTATATAGATAGCACATCGAGAGAAATATATATGTTTGATTTGCAACTGAAATATTTTGCGTAATAGAGATTTGTAGAAATAATGCGTACATTTGTGTATTCAGTCAGTATATTTTATCCGATTAAACAAAGAATTTCGAACTAATCAAGACCTCTTCACGAATATAATTCGGAAAATATTAACGTATTACTCGAAAAGTTTGCGCGTACTATACGATCGTGTTCCAACATATACTAATGTGAAAGCATCTCAGCAGCGAAACAAATATTGCAAATCACATAGAGAAATTAAATAGAGAAAGTGCCGTCTTCGGTTGGGCTGCAGTGTCTTGGTGTAGCCTAATAATAATATTTCTGTGTGAATTTCACAGTACCGACGGAAAGTTTCGGGACAACGTGAAGACGCAATTGTGCCTTTCATCCAATACGAGTATGAATCAGTGAATGTCGTTATAATTACGCACGAAGGAAAAGGAGGGAAAAGGGGTTTCCTAATTTGATATAACGTCGCAGTTTAGATATGTTTGTAATTAATCCAATCAATTAAGTAAAATACGACTATATACAGGGTTGTCCCGAAACTTTCCGCCGGTACTGTACCTATTTTTTCCAACTTACAATTATCAAACGCGCCGATTACTTGTCGGTCTTGACACGCAGAGTTTTTTTGTTGGAACAATAAATCCACATATTTAAATCGATAATAGATTTAACTTCTAATTCTAATAAGCATCCCTTTTAAATCACTGTAAAAAAATTTATTGCCAAAAACATTACTCCAGCCAGAGTTATTACAAACGATAAACGAAAATAAATAAAGTTGGACCGATATGAATCTTATAATTAAATAGAGAAGATGCCATCTTCGGTCGGGTTGGATCCAAGGTTCGGACCCTCTTCCACAATTCGTGATGGGCATTTTTGCCAATTTGATCACTGAGGCACGTGATGATATTTAATAAATAATCGGCGGGCAGGTTGCTATATTATTAGGCAATCAAGATACGGGCCGATCGAAAATGACATCTTTTCTATTTAATCGTAAGATTTATATCGATTTAATTTCACTTATTATCATTATCATCGCATATTAATTGATTTATCGTTTGTAATAAAGACATGATATAAAAGACCTTATTTATATATTAATAGTTTTATATATTTAAGAAAAATGTGTTTACTATATAAACATGTTGAAGAAATGTCACATTTCTTCTTGAAATTGTATTTATTTAATTTACATGAATATCTATTGTTAAATAAAATATTACTACGAGGAATAATAATAACTATTATTATATTAAAGTTTCTCTGGGAACGAAACTTTGAATCATTTTTAATTTTGTAAAATAAGTTCTGTACCGTACTAGGCAAATATAATTGATTGAAAAAAGCACATTGTATAAAAGAGGCGACTCATGGAATTAAAGAAGTTGTGTTTTCTATGTCCCTCTATTCCGGGAAATTCATTAAAAGTTTAATTTCGTCGTTGTGAATATATCCACGAAGCCTTTGTTATAGAGAGAAGTGAATCCATTCTAGTCCCTTGGTGGTTGTTCGATAAACTTTTAATTAGCTATCTACATTTCTCTATCTATCTGGGCACAAAACCTTGTTATGTCCTTCGCGCGATAGACATAATTGATTAAATAAATCGAAGGCTCGAAAAGGATAATTGGTTGGAATAACCCACACGTGTATGACGTCAATTACTAATTGTCGGCATTTGTTGCGCGTTTTGATTCTATAGATATTTGTTTTTTTTCGATCTGATCTATTTTATTTAAAAATAGCTTGAAATGTACGCGTGTATGAATAATGTAATATCTGCCGATATTTCGATAAACGAATTAATATGCGACATTCGTTTCTCTGTCGAGAGACTGTCATTTCACATTGATATTGGAACATAACTATGTAGTACGCGCAAAATTTTCGAGTGATACGCGAGCATATAAAATAGAGAATAATTTGTGTTTATGATGCGTGCAAAATATGCGGGATAAGAGTAACAGATGTAAAATGTTTTCTAGTAGTTTTATAAATGTACGGGTAAATTAAAGTGAGCGCACACGTTTCTAGTAATAAATCCTTGATGTTATCCGCCAAAAAGTCTAACGAATTATAACTGACTGATCTCTATACATATAATGTCCAACATTTATGTCAACGAGAAGAACGATTTAACAACATATTGACAATAGCACAGTTAAAGATTTCAATTTTGAATAAAGTCTGAAGTGGCGTGAATTTCGAGCAACGAAATTGCGATATGGAAAGTCCGTGCTATTTATCATCAATCAATCGCTGACATAGAATCTAATGCACGTTGTATTTGACACGCGGCTTGCTCTATTTCAAAGTACTGATATAGCCGAAACGCACGGAATTCGCTCAAATATCCATTGTTGAGTCTGACTTTATCGGCTCGCACAGAGCCAGACAGGCGCTCACACTAATCCTAGATTTACAGAAAGCCAGTGAGGGAAACGAGTACAAAACGTGGGAATTCCTGTAACCTATATATATATATTGTGTATATATATATATATATATATATATATATATATATATATATTGATGTACAATTATGTATTTACTCAAAAGAATTTTGGCAAGTACAAAACGAATGCCAAGGTAAACCCGCGAATAATAATACGAAGAAAAAATTCTACATGCTAGTATCTCTGTTTTCCCCTCTTTTTAAAACGATATTTCGAATATAAAGGAGGGTATACATTTGAAGCATTTTGGAGAGCCCGCAGGGATCATTGTATTCATTTTTTTTCCACTCAGAATCACTTGCTGAATCTGAGAAAAATGGCCAAAAACATCGTAGTATTCAGTAAAAGTTTTTAAACACATTTTATACCGAAGGAAGCAACGATCGATTTAATAAAATTTTGCAGAATTTGATAAAAGCAAGTGATACTGAGTGAAAAAAAAAAATGAATTCAACGATACCTGAATGCTCTCTAAAAATCCTAAAATGCATATCGTCCTTTCTATCATCTTTGAGAACTAAATTTATGTCTAGTTATTTACAAATATATTTATCGCCTTTTCTTGGACTATTATGGCGAAATTCAACTCGTAATTCAATATCGTTAATTTCTTCCGGTCGACAAGTTTCTTAATCGGTTTCGCGTTCGCGCCCGAAAGGAACACATGATTTGTCGTTGCGGACCGGTAATTAGCGCCAGTACCAATAGTTCGCGGCTGAATGAATTTATCGGCGAACTGTTGAGATTTTTAATAAATTGAAGCGTCGCACGCGCGCACAAAAAATGTCATATCTTTTGAACGAATCATCGTACAAAAATGATCGAAGAATCGTTGAAAAGCAGAAACTTTCAGCTTTTTAATGCAATTTGGTTCGTTATTCTATGATAATTTTTGAAAATTCTACGATGGTTTAAACAAATTGTTACATGCATTTTTTGCCTTTTTTCATAAAATCAGCCACAAGTAGGTTCCAAATTGTTTAAAAAAAAAACGCCAGCAGGATATTACAGTATATACTTCATACTTTGACCCTACCAGAGGAAAAAAATTACAAAAATTTTTTGCTTTAAAATCAAGCTATTGACATTTTCAGTAATTTTTAAAATTTTTGATGAAACGTTAAAATTAAAATCGTCATAACTTGGCGAAAAACTGAGCTAGAAAATTTTTTTAAAAAGCAATCGAAAGCTTGAAATGTCTACTTTTAGGTCCTACATTGCAATATTCCTCATTTTCTTGCATTTTTATTTATTTTGCTCTCTTGTAGCATTCAAAACGCATTTTACTTATTGTATTCTTCTTTCTTCAGCCATCGATTTGCGAGGCGACATATATATATATATATATATATATAATAGACTACATGTGAAAGTAACAGACGTGCATTAACACACAGTCCTTTATAAATTTATGGACACAGCTGGTTTGGTGAAATAAAATGTAAATCCCAAGTGAAATATTCATAAGTAATTATTCAACTCTATGATAATCGCGAAACACGCTGATAAAACATTGAATTCTTTCCATACCTTCTTCAACTTCGTGTACTCGATGTCCCAATCGTGTTGTTTCTTAGAACGTTTTCTTTTCAAACATGTATGCCGTGTGTCGCATACATTCCCGTTTACTTTTATTTATATCCTGACAGCGGCTCCTCATGTAGAGTGTACACTCGTCCGATACTTGCTCGATTTGTCGCGGCTTCGATTTCTCGCGTGCCACTTGTTCACGTCGGCGACGGTTACGCGGTCGCCAAGTCTCTCGGGAACGATCTCGCGATTATGGACGACAGTTCGCAGTTCGGCAGTGCTTTTTCTCCGCGCTTGTCCATCCGGACCGCTGTCTGTCAATCTATCTTGTCATTTCTTCGACATGACGGTTTCGTCACGGGAAAGTTTTGATCGAGTTAACAAAAAAAGACAACCAGTGCTTTCCATAATACATACGAGACCGGCGACGTATTGACACTCGTAGGCAGCAGTTAATCATTCATTAATAAACAATTCCCCTTATAGAAATTTAATACTGTAAGTGATTTTTTGGCTAGTGATTAATCATTTAAAAGCACTATTAAAAGCACTATTAACAGTGCTTTTAATAGTGCTTTTAAGTGATTAATTACTAGCCAAAAAATCACTTACAGTATTAAATTTTTATAAGGGTCGATGTAAGTGATTTCCGCAATTTTACGAAAATGTATGTCATATTTATATTAATTTGTTACTGAAGACACACATTGAATATTGGTTAAATTTCTTCCTTATATTAAAATAGAAATACTGCGATCGTAAGTTTGTAAGGATAGCGGAGTTCAAGATAAATCAAAACGAAACACACACCGCATAAAGGACTGTATTGTACGTGCCGCACGTACCTAGATAACATAAATAAATGTAAACAGATATAAGAAATATTGAAAGATATTGGTGTGAGTTGGCTGGGTGTAGCGATATCGGCAGAAAAATTGCAGAGTCCAGTGAATCCGCAGTAATAATCGCTCGCATCTATCACGTCTGATTTGCAACGTTCGATTTATTCAGATTTATTTTCACGGCGACCCTAGGCGCATTTCTCACGTGGGTTTTCTCCGCGTGTGGAAATATTCTCCTCCCCAGTTACTCCACCGCGGATTTTATTTATCGATTTCGTTCGATTGCGCGCGCGATTTCGCATCGTGACAAGCGTAATTTCCGGTCGAGTTAGAAACTCGCGGCAGCGCTGCACCGTTTGGTCAAATTTCGGGCGAGAAATCACGGCAATGTATTATTGAATAATAACGTCCATAATTAATACTTCAGTTCCTCCGCGCGTCGACAATAGCGCGCGTTGCTCTGATTTCATTAAACGTTGTGTAATTTATGCAGCGAGTTCCACCGTGTGACCTGGAGCAAATGAAATTCATTGTTGCGCAATGAAACGAGCTTTTTTCGATAAAGCGGTCACATTTTGCAAATTAAATGTTGTGAAAGTACCGCATTAAGAATCTCTTTGATTTACCTGAACATACTTTCGTAAGCAAAAACTCGGCATAAAAGAGCGCCGACAATGAAAATGAACAATTAACATGAAATAATGTAACAAGAATTTTGATCTTTAACGAAATGAAAATTATTACAAATATTCACGTCGTACTGTGTAATGTTATTATTCGGAATCGTAATAACACTAAAGTAAAATGTAAAACGAATAATGTCTTTCCTCGAGCAAAACGTGAATTGTATTAAAAAAGTAATGATAACGGTTTTTGATTATAAAGTTTCATTGTATATTTATTTATATGCATCTAACAAACGAAGTTATATAAAAAATAGTGTATTACGAAAATGATTATCGAATATTCAAATTGACAGATGAAAAATGAGTACCGGAATGCGAAGAAATATCGAAATCCGATATATTCGAACATATTTCGAAAATGATCGAATATAGAGAAGATAAAGTTTCGGTTCAGATCATGGCATAGTAATTTTATCAATATAATACTCAGCCAAGTCAATAGTTAATATTATAATGTATCAAATGCCGAGGCAATTTAATGTAATATTGATAAAATACATTCAATGTATTATTAATAAGCTGCATTATTCATTATTAGTTTTTATTAGTAAATATACTTATTACTAATAATTAACATTAATACATGTTATATGTTTAGGCTATTAGAATTATTAATTATGTAAAATCTACTTAAAAATATTGATTTAAAGTAAAATCGATACAGGATGAGCACAGCGCGATATTGAAAACGCGAAAATCGCGCGTTGAATAATCGAAGAACAAGTACCGGACAGCTCATTTTGCTGCCAATTATCGTTAGCCCTCGGTTCCTCGGCTCGGCCTGCTGCGGGATTATTTACCACTCCGGAAACTACTGCGACTGCCGCGCTCTATTGCGCTCTCGCAAGTGTAAGCGAATGAACTACATACGTCGGCCGGTATTTGTTTTATATACGTTTCCGGCGTGTGAATACATAATGGCATTCCAAAAGGATTGTTTGCCCGACCAGGTGACAACGTATACCCAATGGTAAATTTAAACGTTGCCGTGGCTGCTTTGTGCGGCTTGTCGTTATAATTTATCCCGGCAACAAAGAACTCCCTCATTTGCTGAACATTTTCGGATGGCACTTCCGTTCACCGTAACCCCAGTGATTATTCCGAAAACGCGCGCTATTAAAGAGCGCTTTGAAAGAGCTAATGTATGCGAATCAACTGATACAATGCGGATTGTTTTAGTTATTTATCGAATCGCAGCTCTATTTTTCCGTTGCTAAATGTAATCACATCAAATGGTGATTTTTGTAAACTTGATACGCAAAGCAAAATATGTAATGCATATTTTCTGCTTTTGTACTATTGTTTTTATTGTACTTTATACCTTCTGGTGTCATATGGAGTTAAAATGTCGCATTTCATCTTCGCGTTGCTTTATCTACCATACGCACAGTTAGTTGTATTAATAAATTTCAAAATATTTTTTTACAGTTAATGGAAAAGAACAACGATAATATTTTTATTTTTTTGTGAGAGTAGTACAATGACCCAAATATATTTATAAAGTTATTTACAAAATGAAGAGATTTACAAAATCTCTCAGAATTAAAATGTTTCTCTTTGCAAGTAAACTGCAGTTCAATGAAATGAGTAGTCTCAGACAGAAAAACTTGAAAACCGTATATTTCTAAAAAATTTTTAAAGAAATGTAATTTAATATTGTTGGAGAAAAATATTTACTATTTATTTAAACAATTAAAAATAAAAATAAGCTTTTCCCCCATTAATCGTCAAATATTAAAGTTTTTTTTACAATAATAATTATTTTTATTTTTAATTGTTCAATTAAATAGTAAATATTTTTCTCTAATGTGGTCGGACACTGGTACGTGTCCGACCACTGGGACATTTACCTTAAATCTTTGTAAAAATGATAACAACTGTAAATATTTTGATAGTGTTATATCTTTGACTGACATCAAGAGCAATATTTCGATGGAGACAAATTAGAAAAAACATTTGTTTCTACCTTCTTGGTTTAATTAGAAAACATGGCTTTTATGATCACACGTTGCATAACAATTTTTATTTTCACTTTCAATGGAACTAACTAATTTTAATTAACTTTCTATCTAGAATAGACCTGTATATGTATATGTTGTTTAAATTGGATAATTTAATTAGTTGTGACATAGCAGGGCATACACGGGATGATTTTTACTGTATTCCGCAACAAAAGTAACAATAGGTAGTTTTATTCTATTCCCACTATGAAACTATATCAACTATAGTCACAGAAAATTATGGTAATATTATAACAGACAAGAATATTGTTGAGAGAGAAAGAGGGGAGGGGAGAGTGACAGCTTTGGCAAAAATAGAGGGTTTTTTGTTGAGTTTGCTGCTTATCTTAAACCAATTTTTGATGTTAATCCAATTTTGCCAAGTAACCAGATATTATAATTTAACGAAACATTGTGTTTTATAATTCTTTCAATCTGACATTCTTCGACAAATATATACGTTATATCTATATGAATGAGCGTTATAAATGCAATTTTTCGTATTATTACGTTTTTTCGTAAGTCTCAGTTAATAAAATCATCTTTTGAGAAATTTCCAATGAATTTCAAATTTACCATAGTCACTTTAATTAGGTAATTGAATTTGTTAGGGAAATATATTTTAATGCATAAATAATAAAAATATATTCTGATATTACATTAAAGCGATTTTTGAAAACGTCGAAATTATTTGCATGACTTATGAGTTTTATTTTATTACATTCAGCATTTTTCAATAAAAAATGAAAAAAGAGAAACACAGACAATCGTAAAGTGGAAAATTGTAAAATTGCGCGCTTAAAATACGTGCAATATTAATATACCGATAATTTCATTTCGTGCGAATACAATTCGAAACGGAATTAATATTTCCAACGTTAATCTGGAATTGACAAAAAATTGAAGACTGACGCGGTGGTAGCATTCTGAATCGCGTTCTCTTGAAGTTAATATTTAAAAAAGATGTAAAGGCGGCATAAAGGGAAAGCTGTCTTGTGTCTTGTTTGTGCATATGCGCGTTTTATTCGACTATACACATACAGTCCGTCCCAACGGACGTCAGCCCACTTCCTCATAATGAAGTGCATTATAAAACTGGATTATTCTGACAAGGCTTTCGCGCTGTATTTACATTGTTCCTATTTCGCGTACGTTAAAGTAAAGCTCTATGATGATTCCTTCCATCAAGATATTCCATCGTCTCGAGAAAAATTTTACATTCAACAATAATATCTATCTCTTCGTTATAAATATCGCATGTACTTTATTTACAAAATATATTTTACTGCGTAGATAAGCAATGCGCACAGTATACAATATAATGTATAATAATATACTTACTTTCATCTAAATGTATAATAGTAATTTTTGCTCTTAAAACGTTTTTATTTAAAAAACTATATTGATTGCCACTTTTGTGATATTATATTCCTTATTATCTTGATTTAGTCATCTTTTGTGCGTGTTCAAAAATTACAGTATAATAACATGAAGATGCAAATAACTGATCTTTATTTACATCTTTCTTACGAGTGACAATGTCATCTAAAGATGAGTAATGTTCATCATTAACTTGGATTATAAGAAAAGCAAACAAGCGAGTCAAAAGCGATAGAAAAAGTTTCATTCTGAACGCGTTCAGAAGTTTTTTTCAATAAAGACATCCCGAAGTACCATCAATTAAAGCCCTCGTTCATATCTGTCAATAAAAGTGACAGTAAAGTTTCTTTTATCGTAACAGTATGTCCTGCGCATATTAATTTATTTACTATTAACGCGAGTTACCGTACAACAAGGCATTCAATATGTACATAATATTTTCGCTTCAGCACCGATAATATAAAGCGATTAGTGACCGGACGTAATGATGATAAATGACATAAGCGCTAAAAGCGTGTATATCCACGGTTAGCGTATATACCCGTTAGTTTATACGACATGTAAATACGATTGACAACCTCGCAATCTCCAATTTGTGTCGTTCGATTGAAATAACAGTGCGACTCATTTATTATTTATTTTACCTACAAACGGCGCGGAAAAAGTCGGTCGTGGAACGCGTACGTCATTAATGAGGCACTCAGGAACTACATTCCCAATTAGGATGCATTACATACGTGCAGCGTTTAAAGCCTGCAATTAGTGCGACGCGATATAACATTCTGTATCCTAGCTGCTGGCTGCTGCAAGCCAGACGGTCGACGCGGGACATTTGTAATGCGGCCGTACGTCATTCTCTTATTGCGCGTTACTTTATTAGACGCGCCGGCCGAATTTTGCCGCTCTCCAGCATTTTAGCGTGCCGACAAAAACGCACGTGCACGCGTCGCGAGTGAGCAAATAGCAGGTGCAATTTCCGCAGAGCGACAACTAAGAGCGGTCGTTCGGTTCACGGTCTTGGGATGTCGCGATGTCCATTGCACGAACATAGGAGTGCCGGGTAACGAGATCATAAAACGTGCGACTATCCCACGTGAAAGCACGTAGCTGCGCAATCTCGTACATTTTATTAATACGCAATAAACTCGGGAAAAATTTCGCACAGCTATTCATGCTTTTTGCAACACTTTTAACCTTTCGCGATTTTAAATAGAGGTAAATTCAGCGCAGTGATGTTTATGATACTCTTGTACTTACTTCAAACGTTAAACGATTACGATTTTATAATTCAGTGCTCTTTTTTAATCGAAAGTTATTTTTTATTAGACAGAAGCAAAGAGATATAGTGAGTTTTCCATCGTTATGCATTGGTAATTATTGTTGATATTGTTCACTACAACGAGGTGATATAAACTGATTGTGAGAAACGTCTGTTGAAGATATGTCTGTTCAATTGACAGTCGAGAGTTGAAACTTAAAAGATGATAGTTTGGAATTTACATATGAATACGTATGAGTATGTAAATTCCGAAGTTATGTAACCGACACACGTGAACATGTGTGCCCGTGTACAACTCAAACTATCGCATTTAAATAGTACTTCGAAAATTACATTTCATAAACGGAAGGAGCAACGTTGAATCACAATAAAGTTTCACGTGTCACGTATAAAGTTTCACAACGCGCGCGCGCGTGAAGGTTTAGCGCGTATTACGCGATGTCACGTATAGAGGATACTCGCATTTTCGTAAAGTACACTTCGCAAAAATACGGAGTTATATGTGGGGGGATTGCAAACACCAAAACCGCGGGTGTAGATGTTGTGTTGTACGCAGCGCAAGAGTCTCGGGAGATCTTCCGGTTAATTCACGCGATGCATTTTTACGCTTATGGACCGACATCCATCGACGATAATTGCCCGTTCCATCTTTACGATAGAGAGACACTTTGGACAGGTTTTTAGGGAGCTTTGTCTGTTCTCTCGCGCATGAAAAATCGTTCCGCCGACGTGTTCCGGTCGTAGCGAAGTTACGAGGGCTTTTATCAATAGAGTGTTCAATTCTCTGCCGCGAAAAAATGAGATGGTACCAAAAACGTTCCACAAAAATATCAATGGGTTTAATGGAATGAAAAAGTTAACGAGTTATTTTAACATTTTATAAAGGACAGTCATTTTCAATGTAGTATCAAATTTAACAAACTAAACGCGCTTTCCACGAAAAATGCACGACGTTAAAATAATAATAAAATGTTTGATAAAAAGGAGCAACTTTCGAGAAAATTCTGAAACTAAGAAAATATATTTTAAATAATGTATCAACTTTAGAAACATTATTAAATGAACTTAAATTAAATTAATCGAAATAGATTTATTTTTTTTTGTAAATTTATAATATTATTTACGTGGTGTTCAATCAAATTCATCGTCCACGTGTATGTACATTACATCGCTAGTATGATGATAGAATTGTCTCTTGTTATTTTCGGCACAGAGCGCAGATATTTTTCCAGAGAATTCCACGTATATTCTGGATGCGAGTTTTATAATCCTCGATATGCTATTTGTTTTGTCATCGAGATGGCTTTGCAACATATCTCGAGTCACGATAAACCGAAGGCGCAAGCTGTGTGCCATACGCCTTGATCCTCATGCATATTCAAATCTAGATTGCCGTATACCGGCGTGTGTACATCGTCCATCCCCGAAATCCAAACGTTTTCCGCTTGCGTCGCTTCATAGCGTTGCTCCCATCTCTCACCTTTATGCGCGATCTTTATCATTTAGTGTGAAGTAAAAGAGCCGGACAAGTACGGCATTTGTTGCGCCTCATGTTTACAAGAAATTAAACAAGTTTTAAATATTCATTCTCTATTAGTAAATTATCTTCAACGAGATATACAAAATCTTTGTGTTATATCACACAGGATAAAAATTGCTTCCTCATAGAGGAAGCTTTGTTTTCGTGAATTTCGTATATGAACCTTCGATTACGTATAAAGTTGGGTTTAGTCAACCAAATTTAAAAAAATTATATATGAAATAGGGGTAGAAAAAACCAACGAAGAGATTGGTTTTTGAGTTTTTTTCTGCCAATATGTTCAGATTGTTGTAAAACGTCGAAATATCGCCTAAAAAAAATGTCCGTGTGTATGTATGTATGTATGTATGTGTGTATGTATGTATGCTTTTGTTGTCCGTATATGCTCTAACTTCCGTAATTTTTGAGATATCGGGATGTTTTTTTTTTAATCGATAGAGTATTATTCAAGGAAGGTTGCGGTATTGAATTTGGCGATGATCAGTAAAGGGGTTCTTTTTTAAAAAAATTTTTTGAATTTTTTTAGAAATGTCCGTGATTGCTCTAACTTCCGCAAATTTGGAGATATCGATCTATTTTTAATTTTATTATATTTTTCAGTCTTTTCTACCCTTATTTCATATATAATTTTTTAAGATTTGGTTGATTAGATCCAGCTTTATACGCGATCAAAGGTCCATAATTTTGATCGCATATAAAGCTAAGTCTAATTAACCGAATTTAAAAAAATTATATATGAAATAGGGGTAGAAAAGACTGAAAAATATAATAAAATTAGAAATAGATCGATATCTCCAAATTTGCGGAAGTTAAAACTTCCTCTATGAGGAAGCCATGTGCAAAATAATTTGCACAATTTTAGTGAATTGTTTATCAACAAGATTTTGATTTACGGCGAATATTTCCCTTCAGACACAAATAAATTTATTACACAAAGCTATTAAGTTAATGTTGCGAACATATCATTCCACAGTACGTTTGCAAGTTAATTGAAGAGATGCTTAACGGAATCTATTTAAATACGCTTGTCTGACGTCATTTCCGCATGCACACATATGGGAATTTCATATCAATGACATATGACCAAAAGAATGCGGAACATATTGATGCATTGTGAAATTATTAATTATTCTCGTTATATAGAATGGAGTTGACAGTAGAATACATCTACGCAAGTGGCAAAACAGACGCGTAGCAGATAACCAGATCGCGTTAGTCAGCGGCGCGGTATAAATATCGTTAGTGCACTGCGATGCAAGCATTAACAGTGCAGGCATTGGCAAGATAGCAAGATGAAAATAACAGTGGTCTTCATGGTCTTGGCGGTCGTGGTGTGCGCCACGGCCCAGGAATCCGTAAGTTTTAATTCGAACATGATCGCTTATTGATGAATTTCTGGAGAATAATGACGTTCTATTTTGCGCAAAGGGACAAGTACCTTGGTCCGTCGGCCCAAATGTGTTACCAGGAATACCAGGCAGCCCCATTGCATATAATCGGCCAAAGACTCTATTGGAATCAATACCATTCCCAATTCCATTGCGTCAATTAATAGATCCACTTGGATTGTTCCACTCTACTGAACAACGCTCTATCTCTTGGCCCTCTTGGCCTTGGTTACGGTCCCTAGGAAAACCTAAAGCAACCTCTGGAAAGATCCCAACAACATCCGGAAGTGCATGGACAAGTGTACCAGGGATACCTGAAAGTGCATGGACAAGTGCACCAAGGTTACCTGAAAGTGCATGGGTAGCAAATGCAAATGACGAGATCCCAACTGGAATCCTAACTGGAATCCCAACTGGAATCCCAAATGGAATCCCAACTGGAATCCCAACTGGAATCCCAACTGGTATCCCAAATGGAATCCCTACTGGAATCCCAAATGGAATCCCAACTGGATTCCCAACTGGAATCCCAACTGCAGTTCCACCACAATATGTACTACCAGGATAAGAAATGCAAAAACTACCAAGGAAGGAAACAATAAATATTGTTAAGATTTCATTGGAAAAATAATATAATTATTTTTGCACTTAACAAAATAAATTTTCACTGGGAGTAATATCTAAATTAAATATAGCGACAAAAATATATCGAATGCTTAAATATGAATAAATATAATTTTCCAAACTTTTTGAAAAAAAAACTAATTGCGAATATCCGATACAATATTCAATAATTATTGAATAACTAAACGAAATCATAAACATAAATAAATGATAAAATTTACATTTTTCTCTATAAGATTGAATTAATTGGCACCAGAAAGCAAATTCTTTTTATTCAAAGAACCATCAGTAAATAAATACAAGACACATTTTTATCTATTATCTACTTTGTCAACTCTTTATATATCTTATATGAAAAGGGAATTACGATTCAGAGGGGATTTAACAATATGTAACAACGCGAAAAAATTTGCGGAACTTCGACTTTTGTGTAAAAGTATCTGAAGCACAATTGTGGAGTTGAATAGTGGTGCGCGAAATACCGGGATCCCTCCGGATGTGGCTATAGGAAACTCCCCTACAAACTCCGAACGGTACCACGTCCGCACCATTTTGCCATTCTTCGACTAATGCCTAGCTTATAGTCTACGTGTTGCGAGAATATATTAAGCCGAGCATGGCATGTTGTACTGAAGTTTTCTTAGTTTTTCATTAATAAAGTTACTCTACCACGGAGTTAGAATATATTCGTGGATCCTTGAATATTTAAATTTGTGGCCTTCAGAAAAGTTGAATTTGCAGTTCCTTAGGTGGTTAGAATGTTAAACTTTAATTGTCTTTGGGCTTTCACATTCTGGGACTCTAAGGCTTTAAATTTTGGGATGTTTAAATTTTTGAAGTCCATAGATCTTAACGTATTTAAATTTTTTAACGATAGGTTCTCTCAATCCCATTTTTTGGAGCTCATACCCTAAATATTTAATTTAGCCAATTTTCAAACTAAGATATTTTTAACATTTTTTTAGATTTTTCGAATATATCGAATTCGATCATTTTGATATTTCAAACAAATTCTTAATTTGTAAAGAATTCTATAAAATTTTGTAGAATTGAAATGTTTAAAATGCAAGAATTATTATTAATTAAAACTATTATCATATTATTATTGTTAATTAATCTATTATCGCGAATAAGCTGATTTAAAATATTCTGAATAGCTATTAGTAATAAAATCAACAATGCGGTATGATAAGTTACAACAATAGAGGTATTATTACAATATTCGATCCCTATAATCTGTAAATTATCAGGAATTATCTGAAAGCCATAGATTTTAATAGAACAATGAATAATATAATTTAATGTTAAATAACGCGAAAAACTTCTTTTAACTAACAGCTTTTAAGTATTTATACGAATCCGATGTGAACATGAACGAAAGAGGAGTTTTGCCGTAATTATCTCGATTTTCCACACACATAATTCACAATAGCGCGCAGTGGTCGAATGTATGAATGTGTTTTGCATGAATCTCGCTTCACGCAGTGACAGAAACATGCGATCTCGGTAGTCGACAGGTAAGGATTACGTAAATGCACAGAAATGCCTGGAAATCCTGACGCGTTCACCGTTAACGCGTAAGCAAAAAATCTTTACACACCCGCACTGATGCAGTAAAACGAGAACTTGTTGACCTGCGTAATTCCTCCTAGTTTATAAATTAAAAAGATGAAAGCGCGATATTCGAGAATTTCACGCTAGCAAAAAATTGTAAGTTTATAGCGAATATTTTGAAGTTATTGGCGCGTATAATTGGCGTATAATAGTCGCGTGTAATTGGCGCATACACAAATAGTGGAATATATTAATTAATAATGTTACTCTTGAACATCTGAACATAATTTACAGTGCCATTTATTTCTACAATAATCGTAATATTAGAAAATTAGGCTCGTAATATGCAAAGTAAGAAGATAATAGGTCAACGAAACGAGTTGAAAAAAAGATGTAATACTGAAATAAGGTTTATTTGTAAATATTAAGTAAAACACGCGTATTTACGTGTTATGGTAATTTTAATTTAAGTTAGTGTTTAATTATACTAATATGATTATTTTTAATTTAATATTTTTTTGTATTTATTTAATGTACTTGTGAGAAAGATTAATAATATTAGATTAATAATAAGTAAAGTCGAAAAAAAGACGTTAATTTTTACTTAATATTTACAAATAAATTTTATTTCAATATTATATCTTTTCTTTAGCTCGTTTCTTTGGCCTATCACCTCCTTACTTTAGATAAAATAATCAAATTTAATCATAGCACAGAGTTAATAAGAATTATTTAAGATTAACACTTTTCTGATGCGTTGTACTTTCATTTCCATAAAGAAAAAATGCTGACACATAATGTATCAATATATTTCATGTATGCAATGCGCATGGCACTTATTGCTTCATTCATCATTTATGCAATATCACGGCTGTACTGTCAGATCTTGAATCGAAGGATATCTTTTCTCACAATAACGCCCCAACATTGTCCTTTCCTTCACAAATCCTTAGGATCCTTCAATCTTATCGCGTCCTCCTCTCAATTCCCCCTCGGAAAGCATCGTGCATCATTTCGCATTCTTTTCTTCGCCGTCCAAGCGGATCGTATGCAGAAAGGAAACGAGCTTTTTGAGAAAGAAAGAGAGAGAGAGAGAGAGAGATGGATAGTGTAATCGCGAAGGACTCGCGAATGGAAGCCGTTACGAATGTTTTCCGATGGCACAGTTGCTACGACCTCGCCATGAATATCTCCTCCGAAAGAAAGTACTTATGCGCGCTTTACTGCACGCGAGACGAGGCGCGTCCCGGCGTTCTTATGCAAAATCCATTTGAGAATAGAAGAGGAGAGAAAAGACATCGCGCCGCGCCGCGCGCTGCATTGCGCCGCGCCGTGCCGCGATGAAACGTTAAACAAAAGGGACTCGCAAGCGAAACGGAAAATAAAATAGGAAATCCTATAGCCGCGATGCGGCAATTTCGGCGTTGTGACGGGGATTTACTCGTGTTACACGATGTTGTGTAGAAGCAATGTTGGCGATGCGAGAAAACCAATAGACGAGTATTACCCGCTCGGGTCTCCCTACGCCAATACAAAGCGAACAGATTATATATATATATATATATATATATATATATATATATTAATAAATAAGTTAACTATGTCGTAATGAATTGCAAGAATACGATTTGAAAGTAACGAGAAACAAATTGAATTTTAATGGCGAAATTGTAAATATTCACAAACCGTACGTGAGACAAATCGAAAAGCATTACGTATTCCATTTCTCGTAACGCGAAAACCATTAGAAAGAAATAATAAAACTTCCATTTTGTTATTCGCAACATTTATATTCTTTTTCCGTTCCGGTGCGGCTGTACGACGACCTGAACACAAAAATTTTAAAACATTTCAGCTTTTTACATAACGATTTATATAGGTAACGTAAATCTGATTTAAAAGAATTTTTAATTTAGCGTTCGACAAAGATCGTCATTTGTACGTACGTTGCGGTTTTTATTAAAGTTCCGAACACTTTTACCGAATGCTTGTTCCAAGTTCCTTGTTCGTAGCAAGTTTCCTACTTTGCCCAATTTTTCATTTAAAATTGGTGCGCCGCGTCGGCGTTGCGCCAGATGGACTGATCCGATCGATATCGAGATGATTCAGTACACACATATAGGATCTCGTGTTTTAAGCGCTTCCCTATTCCATTTATATTGTGCATCCGCGATGCGTCGCGAACGATTATGCGAAAAAGAACAGCCGGAATTCTCTCGTTAAACATCAGGAAAAACGTCATTATGATGAAAGACTAGGACGAATAGTCGCGCAGAAATAGAAAGACGAAGCGCGAGACGAATGATCCGTGTTTCCATAAAAATTTCATGTCCGTGCAGTCCTATGGGACGGTCCCCAGTGAAAAGAGCTTAGCGCACAAAGGCAAAGCGTTCATTAAAATTTAGTGCGCATCTCTGAACGGCGCCGATGTTGGCTCTTCGAGCGCTCGCTTCTACTTCGTTCACACCCTCGTTTATCGCATCCATGCATATCGCGACTAAATCATGACTGCACCTTTAATTATGCGTAAAACGCACTCCCTGCGTGCGCGACAGTGTCTTCTTAACGGTATACTGAATACTTCAAATGATGCAGCAATACAGTTTTCAAATAATCTCGAGTCAATGTTTAATTCTTGACGCAAATGGTATTTTTAATTTTAAATCAAAGGGTAACATAATCGAAGGGTGATGTTTTCTACAACGGTGGTTTAACTCACTTTACTAAGAACTTAAAAAAGATTTTAATCTTAGAGTCGAGAAAATTAAATTTTCGCGATTTTATTAAAAAAGTGGGTTAGATTACATTATCAGATCACATGCTCTAATTATATTTTAATATAAAAATACATATATCTGTATTTTCTTTGTATATTAATTGCAAAATGCAAATAACAATGTCATGCAACAAAAATTTTAAAAATTGTTTTAATTTATTATCTTACTGAAAAGCCAGAGCCAGTTTTCCCCGTTAAACAATCTAAAAAATTGTTTTCTTTCTTTGAGAAGTGTCAATATTACTTTATGATATCCCAAGGCGAATATATCTTTTCTCTTACGAGGATCTTTCTCGATAGAGGAGGAAAGAATACGAAATGATAGCGCGATACAATGGCACGACGATATTTTCCAAGATGGAGAAGCGATGAGATTGAAGATAACTGAAGATTCGAGAATAAAAGAACAACGATTTGTAAGGTTATTACGAGTAAAGATGCTAGGCATCCATTTAAAATAAGACAATAAGTTTGCAAAATTATATATGTATATTTAAAAACATCTTCAATTATTCTATTCCATCTTCTAACTAATATAATTGTATATATGCAGTTTAACAGAAGGTACAAAATATATGGCGATAAAGCTGATTAATATTAAAAGGAATGTGTTTTTATTGAAAATAACGCAACTTTTATTTATTTAGCGATGTAGATATAATATTTCGAGTTTTATGTCTCTTCATAATTTGAGATTCTGTCTCCAATCAGTTCCAAAATACTTTTAATATTTTTTTTTATATGAAGTAACTGCTTGCTTATTTAGAAAATGTTTATGACAAAACAAGGTACAAATATTATTAGTAGAAGCTCATTTTGTACTTAATTTTTTATGCAATATTATCTTGCACCATTTTTCCTCACATTTCTCCTGGTACCTCGTAATATGACCCGATATTCCGCAAATAATCCGATTGAAACTATCGACAGACTTTCCTACAGAGGACTCTTATCATTTTACGTCTAACGGATGCTATTGAATAATCCATTTTAAAAATATCAATTTAATATCGAAAATTAAAACACGCGCCAACCGCATTCGCGCTCCCCATTTTATTTTATTGTGCTGCAACAGGCTGCGCGATACAAATTGATGGAGATTGCGTGCATCGGAAACGGAGCGGATAGGGGATAGGGTTCTAGCTTTACAACCCATCTGCAAAAGGGCGTTATGTCGCGGGTACGCCGATATATCGGAAATTCCGTGGATGTATATGCGACGGGGGTGATCCACGCTCGTATCGGTCACGTCGCTCTCGAAGGAAGTCGGTGACTGTAAGCCTTATAAATTATGCGGAAAGAGAATAAGCTATCGGCACACGTGTATAAACTGTGCGTTACGCCGCTGCAACATTTCCGCCCGTTGGAAAGGTCTCATGGGCGCAGACCGGAAGCGGCAAAACGTTTAGCGAAGTAGCGTGCCATGTTCCCTTGGTTAACTATCGCGAGTCGGTAATTCTAGCAACCAGTTCATAGCGGGTGGATAAATAGGTAAATGGTGCTGCGAGCATGCATAACGCAAGAGTTCATGCGCTGTAATGTCAGCCTTTGCTGTCCTATTACATTAATTTGCGAACTAAATCGGCGATCTCGAATAATTTTGGATGTTAACCACCGGAAATAATATAGAAGCGTAAAGTAGATCTTTTAAAAAGGGCAAAAACGTTGATAAGATTTTAATAAAATATGTCACGCAAATCTAGATATAAATACTAATTTGCATGTGTTACATAGACACTATATTATTCTTAGCAATACGTAAAAAGTTCTCTTTCATGATCCTATCGTGCGCAATTTTGTTAAAAATCTAGTGTTTTATACCTGCATTATTTGATGTATGAATTAATTTGTTACATAATGTTAGATTTTGATGTTATGTTAAATTAATCTATAAGTCACCGACTATAATTACTATTTTATCGCGATAATAAATCTTTTTAATTGTTTTTTATAATAATTATGTCTTTAGAAGTTATATAGAAGTTTAGTGTTTACTGTATAACTTTGCATGATCCATCGGTATCGTCGCTTCCGGTTAATTCACGTATAGAAACTGAAGCTGCAAATTGCTTTTAGCGATTTTACCGTAGTTGAAACTTATCGCAGCGTAAATGATTGCAATGTAATATTGTTTCACACAACATGTAATATAATTTAAGATAGTTAGAATTGATTACGCGCATGCACTATCGTAGTGATGGCCAGATGGCCAGATGATGGTAACATGACTCAACAATTTTGGATATAACTAAAATAATATATAATAGCAAATATTAAATGACCATGAAATGGAAATAATGATGGTAATTTGGTAAATATAATTGTTATACGTTATATCTTTACACCTGTAACATTTAATTTTTGACACTTGATTGTTTTCGATAATCGGAAAGGATATATATGTTGCCAAAGAATTCGAGCTACGCTCAATAAAACGTACGATAAATTTAATCGCACGAATTCATGCATTTTGAAACCATTCGATTGACAGAAATATCAAGCGATGACAAAGGCAACGCACTTTACCTGGTATACGCGCATGTTGCTTTATCGTGTTATGGATTGACAAATTCTCTCTCTCTCTCTCTCTCTCTCTCTCTCTCTCTCTCTCTGGTAATTCTTATGGACGTCCAATGCAGTCCGTGAATAACATATGCGCCAAATACAAAAACTCAGGGAAAACAAAACGGAAAAATACAACGCGCGATCTATTCTCGCACGCGATGATCTCCATAATGAAAGAGAGGATTATTCCCGAAAGCGAATAAGGGATTTGTGTCGCTTAACGAAATCTGCATCGCGGGATTAACAAATATTTTTCTAAGGCGCGTATATACACATAGTAGTTCGGCGCGGTGCGGCGCGGCGTAGCGCTATGTATTTTCACTGTGTTCTCGGACCGCATTTACCAACCTTGCGCAATCCGACTCGGTTCTGCCTCTCGCAAAGCTCGTATATTTGTATACGCATCGCCATTGTAGCTATACGTTTCGCGGGCTCGCGAAAAAAAGCCCTCCAGCTTCAGTTTAGAAAACGTGCGGGCAGTCCTACTCTTTTTTCCCTCGTTCGCCTTCCCAACAGCGCCTTTGCTTAGTTGACTTGCTGGCAATTGTATTTCATTGCTCTCAATCCCGGCCGCCGCAATGTTATTTTGCAAAGATGATAAACGCGTAAACGAAAAGAAAAGCACACGCAGTTTTGTAATTTCCGAATGACCCGCGGAAAAATTAACGAACGCGCACAATTAGCAATTTGAATACATATTTCCGCTGGGAAATCAAAATACATGAAGTAATCCAATTTCGAACGATAAATCCATAAGGACTAATCCGTTACTGCAAATTTAATAATAAAAAAAAAATAATTTAATTATACATTTAATGGCCAATATTAAACAGAGAAAAATTCTTTTTACTTGAAATATAACAGTTTACTTCGAATTAACGAAAATTAAGTAGACTGAGAGAAAAAAAGTAGGTACTCTACATACATTTAAAGTGAGAAAAAAAGGCGATAATTATTTGTAATGAAATTTGAATGTATATTCCAAGGGATGTTGTAACTTAAAATCAGCGAGAGCGTTTTCCTGCATTTTTGTGCGAAATCTGACCACACATGGCAACATTTACTTTCGTCGAGTATTATGGGGCAACTGCAACAAAAGGAAGAAACCGGCGAAGCAAGGAGCGTGCCTTGGAATTTCGCGGAATATATTCCAACGCGTATAATATATTTCAGAATTATATTCACAGCGCGACGCTTATGTAATGCTACTGCAGACAACCGGTGTATGTAGCCGTTGTATAACATTTCGCGAAACTTATATTTAAAAAGAGATGAATGTATGAGAGAGAGAGAGAGAGAGAGATATTTATACGTCTATTATGGTCGTTCTACCTATGCCGGGGTCAACCATAACTACTCGTACCACTTTTTTCTACTGTTTAATTTACTTCACACTACCAAGGGCTATACAATAGTCGCAATAGAAAAAGCAATAACTGCTGCGCAACATTTTTACCTCTACGTCCTTAATGATTTTCATTGCGTATCTTTTGTTATAAATTTAATAACTTTTTGCTCAAAAATAATAATTGATTTAACGGTTCATTTTTTTATAGTTTAATTTAATTTTGCATATGTATATCGTAGGTAAAGAAAAGTTCTATTTTTTATTTGTTCGCTTCCACATTTCTTAAATAATGATATTAGCAGAATGAATTTGTGACCAATTTACGTGGCATTCTTGAAAAATAAACGTACTTTATAATAACGACGATGCAACAAAAGTATCAACTTATAAATTGGCAAGCAAACTTATAAGCCGAAAAAACTTTCGGAATTCGTTTGAAGTTTGAAGTTTGATATGTCACGGTTGATAATGCTCAGAGAAAGAGAGAGCGGGAGGAAGAGAGAGAGAGAGAGAGAGAGAGAGAGAGAGAGAGAGAGAGAGGAAGAGAGATGATATAAGATTCGAAACGTCTGATAGATACAATCAATGTTGCAGTCGGTTTGAATTTTTATATATTCTATATTATCTAATATATCTTGTATATTTTCATAAACTCTTATGTTGACATTAATACCTCGTTATTACGTTACGCGCTATCAGTATTTTTTTTTTTTTAAATGTGATTCAATATAAGAACTGTATTTTAATATCATATTTTAATATAAATTTAAGTATTAATATTTAATATAAATTACACGTAACTGGTCAACTCTGGAATAATTTACTAAAAATTTTGAATGTTACTTTCTTGCATTTTAATTTATATAATTAATCTGATTTTGGAAAAAGATATCAATACCAGAAAGACCTTCTATTAAAAAAATATTAAAATGGGGAAAGAAGAAAAAGTAACGTATCTAAATATTAATAATATTTCCTTACTATATGTATAGATAGATTATAGATATTTAATATACAATTTTTATATTTCACATAAAATTACAGACATGGAGAAAGAGTAAATATTTCATTCCGTTTTTCATTGATCATGATGTACGAGCACCATAAAGTTATTTCGATAAAAGCTTTATATTTTAAATACATCAACATTTTATACATATATTTGTTATAGTTTTATTTGTTTCTACTTTCCTTATTTCTCATTATTTATCTAATGAATAAACTCAGAAATATAATATCTATTAATTACAATGTGCGTGCTCTTAACCCTTAAATGCCACACCTCTCAAGAATCTCGTAAGTTCACTGAGGGGTCTAAAAGACACCAGCATGAAAAATGTCTCCTTACTCATTGATTTTTTGATCTTTAGTTATGACAATTTTTTTCAATGTTGTTCAAGGTCTAGAGAAGAATATAAAATGCTAATATTGTTCAAATTTCAATTTCGACATAGTATAAAAAATTAAGTAAACTGAGTACTGCTAAGTGTACACACGGGTAGGTCAATCACTGAACTATCATCAATGGGAGCATGAGCTCCATTTTTGGCAAGAACATTTGAAAACATTTTATTCTAAAGGGTCTGGGGTCCGCTGGACCCCACTGGTCATTTAAGGGTTAATATTAAATATTCTTTACTATAAATATTATCTATTAATATATTTTATCTTTGGGTTCTTACTTTCTGAAATTCTGTTTTCCGAAAATCTATATATTTCTAATCCATATAGCTTAATAAATAATGTAAAATATATTTTTAGCGGATTTAGAATTAATTACCTACTCTTTTGGAAAAATAACTCTTTATTGTTATTTAACACTTTTTATTGAGCACATTTTAACTGAAATACTTCCTATTGTTTTTTTATTTTACAAGCTTAAATTTTCTATAATTTTTATACGCTTTACGTGCGCAATAATTATTTTACTGCTACAGCATTAAACTTTGTACCAGTAAATAATCTAACTAGTCAATAACATATCGATAACAATAAGTTCTATTCAGTAAGCTTTATTATATACGCGTACATTTCAATATGCAATGGGTCAATTAATAGACGTTTATATATATTCCAGAGTTAAACATTTGCATTAATCTCTCTCAATCCATTCATTTCAAAGCAATGGTTCTGTGAGATGTTATATTTATGTGTACCATTAACAGAACCATTACTTCAAATTAAAATAAAAGATAATTTGTCATTCACCGGCACGACGTGCAACAGCGGAGTTGTAGCTACATTTCAACTACGTTGCTGATGTGAAAATACAAATGTGAAATCTGCATGTATTACAACAGCATTTAAATCAGATAACATTTCAAAAAATAGTTATTTTACACATTGAACTGTTTATTTGCATATTACTTTGCAAGAAGATATTTTATAAAATAGTTATATTATAGTTTTCGAAAAAAGTTGTTTTCAGGTTTTAATTTTTATAAAATTTTGTAAACTTTATAAAATATTATTCTTTGTCCCAAAAGATCTTACTTAAATCACTTAAATAAATGATCTAGCCAATTAATTTTGCAAGTAACAAATAATGTAAACTTACTCCATGACGAACTCCGCCGTTATTCGGTATCTCTCAAGTCTCGTCCTTTCTCTCAGGGTTTCTCGAAGCACAAACTCAACATAACATTCACGGAAACGCTGTTAATCATGATTGCGCGCGTATTAATTATCAGAGTACGATAATCACGCTGCATTTTGCATGACATTCCCAACATTGCCCGAACGCGACGTGCAATCCTGCGAAATACGTGAAATATATAATTAATAAATGATACATGGCTTTTCGTTATCTGAATCATTCGATCCGATGATTTGCTCTCAATTCGGAAACAGTAATAGATAATTTGTACTTAAACGAAAAATTTGAAACGTTTGAATTTCTATTTTAAACGACTCTAATGTTTATTTCTACGAACGTAACTTTAATTTCGGTTTAACTTATACTTTTTATATCTTTTCTTAGTTTTGAAAATTAGAAGACAATAAAAAGTAAGCCGAGATTAAAGTCAATCTACATTGATAGAGATAGACATAAATTGCGCGAAACACTGCTTTAATAAATCGACGTTATTAATGCCAATGCGTGCATAGTGTAATGCCGTTACGAGCTCCTAATCGTGAGAGTTAATTAATCGCAATGTCAAAGTTCGGTATCATTAATTGCTCGCGGGGAACAATTACAGGGTCGAGGGCTAATACGCAACTCGGCTCGCTATCACTCGAGTATCGAAGGGAGACTGATAGCGCGGTGACCTAGTGTACGTATACAGCACACTGTGTACGTCACAACACACATACCAAAGCCACATCCTAGCCTATTCTATGTAGAAAATATTTAATGTATTGTAAAATAAATACTACACGTCGAAATATCGTGCTCTTTGCTTTCCAAGCGGTGGAGCGCCGAGCGTATCGAATTTGTGTACATAAAGCGTCACGCCGCGCGGCAGAAAAACGAGAACCGAAAACCGAGTGCCGAGTGTCGCGTGTATCAACTGACTCGTCTTGTCACTGTAAAATATTTAACAATAAAGATACGTTATACAATAAAAGTATTCCGCGTTTTTTAGATTATATATTATCTATATATATATTATTTAATTTGATTAACGTTTCGTGATATCTTATTCCTACAATTCCGCGTTCAATATCGCGGCATTGATGTCCTAATAGCCTATTATCCCTCAATTCCGTCGACCCTTCTATTGCTCTCCAATCCTTACAAGGGAGTGACATTCCTGAATCATCGCTGATTTCGTGTCGGCAATTAATGACGTCGCGGTGCGTTTAAAATACAATTCTCTTGTAAACGAAGGCAGATATTCAGACCGGATACGAAGACTTGCGGCGTGCATTTTAATGAACTCGCTGTCCAATCTTGTTTTCCAGTGGCGTAAATTCCTGCGGGAGGACAAAGAGAAAAGGAAGGAGCGAATAAGAGAGAGCGAGAGCGAGAGAGAGAGAGAGGAAGAGAGGGGCTCCAGGCAGCGGCGGTGGAGGCTACGACGGAGGGCGCAGGGGGAGACGGCGGGGTGAACCGGAACCGGAAATGGCTGCGAGGTGGCTGCTACTGCTGCTGGCGCTCCTCGCCGCCCACGCCGCGGCTCTTCCTGATTTCATTAGGATAGGTGAGTATCTTTCCCAGTTTCCCTCGGTGTGAAAGCCGTGACCCTTTCGACCGCATTCAATGGCGTCAGTAAAATTATTATCAATGTCCCGATCGATAATATCCACGAGAAGAAAAGGTAGCGCGACTTTTCGAGATAATATTCGAAGATGAAGATTTGCGAATATTATAAGCAGATGAAATCTTATTTCTCAGTTAATCTCAAGTGAACTTAATGGAATATTATGATAGTTATTGAGATAGATAATCATGCAATGATTAAAGCAAGCGCCAGTTTTTTTTTAACGTAAAAAGACTTGGAATGATTTACTCATGTAAAATCTTGTTTTATCCCTAAAAAGAACTATACAATTAAATATATGTATATGAAAATACTAATCTCTCTAATCTTTCTAACTTTATCGTTTGCTTATATAACATTACTATGTGTTATCTTTTTTATTTTTTATATCTCTTTTTTATGTCGATCTTTATTATAATCAAGTGTTTAATTAAAACAGGTATTTAACTGAATTTTTAATGTTTTATTAAAAAAAGCTATTTTTCGACTAATTACATCGTCTTGTGCTTTCAATCTACAATTCTTGGTTTACATACTACTACGTAGACGTAGACAATCGTCAAATATCGTTAAATTATAGTGGCTTCGTGAAAATGTTTTTCCGGCCAAGCAAATAATTGAAATTAATGGCAACGATAAAAGGCTGCGCTACTAACGGTGCTTTATTTAATTGGCATTGATGGTAGTGCAAGTGGAACACAGGCAACGTGACGCGGATAACACGCATTTTACCGTGTGCGACGACAATTACCGAAGTTCTGGTTGCTGCGCGTCAGAGAGAAAATCACTCCAATACCAACCACGCGTGTAGTGTTGTGCATGTAGCGGATATATAAACAAGAGGTATTTCACAGTTAAATGTCGCTAACCATCTGCCTGCGGGTATATTGAAAGTAGCTGGCTCTGTGAACGACAGACATGGTGATAGCACATTTCGCTTACAAGTCGCGAAAATCTGCAAAATCTCGCGACCAGAATAACATAAATTTACAATAAACATATAATACATTTTTTTGAAAGTTTTTTACACATAGACAGTGGCTAAGCAATAATTTTACATAATTTAAATCGAGAAAATTTTTAAAGGTTTCCAAGTTTTTACGTGTTTTGCAAGTATTTACATAAAAAATTGTATAATTGCTATTTATATTTTGTTACAATCAAAAAAATAAGCAAGTATTGGCCTTTCATATAACTATTAAAATATATCAGAAATTAATAATAAAATAATATAGATAATATTATTTTATGATTAGTTTATAATATAATACTAAAAAAAATTCTATATATAATACTAAAAAATATCTCGTTACTATGTTACATTTTTGTTTTTTATATCATAGAATATTTTTATACATTTCTATTCCTGTACGAGCGGGTTTAAAAATATAGTTTACAATTTTGTTGCAAAAGCTTCTCGTTGCTATTACATGAAAACCAGACATATTAACTTTGTGTACAGAAAATTACGCGATCGTAAAACTTTCATCCATACTTTCTAATAGAAAATAAAATTTCATCTATTTAATGGAACGTAGATTCTCTGTTGCATCAATCGATATATACGTTATCGTTGCCTACAAACAAAATTAATAACTTTATTAACGAGTAACAAGGAAAAGTGGGCTTCGAGAATCAAACGCGGTTAGTCGTACGTGAATTAACGCTATATGTAACATTCAATTAATAATTTCCTATAAATTATAAATCATACGTTTTGATTCTACTTTAAGCCATGTTCAGCGGTGCGGTAATAGATAAATTAAATAATATCCAGCTCTCCGATGAGCATAAGGTGAGTATTTAAAAATTGAACGTCCATGATAGTGTAATTTTTAAGAGAAAATACCAAAAAAATTCTGCCAATATTTACAATCTGCATAGTATTTGAACTAAAAATGTGAAATTATTTAATTTATTTATCACCAGGTCGCCGAAGATGGCTCAAAGTAGAGCTAAAACGTACAATTTATATTTTGTAGGAAATTATTATTTAATTTAGCGTTAATTTACGCACGACTAACCGTTTGGCTTTCAAAACTCATTTTTCCTTATTACTCATTAATTTTAACATCGAGAATCTTTAGTTAATTAATTAGTTGAATAACTTTATTGTTATCAGGATTTAATGATAATATAACGTTATATCAGCCATGATATTTTTACATCTGAAAATCATTGATTTGCACATCATTGATTTATATTTCACTATGATTATAGCGCGCGCTTCGCGTGCGCTTTGTGATGTTGTTTATTTGTTATTATCTATGCAAAAAACACACACACATTTGTACACTCGATCAATCGACTGAATCGAGACGACCAATCACGTTCGCAATAAGAGGAAACATAAATTGTTCATAAAAGAAGCGTTTTATTTGTATATAAGCTTTTTGCAACCTTCTTGAAAATATGATAAAACAACAACAGTTCGTACATTTCACGCACATGCGAAACCGTCACGTCGCTGTTTAACATTATGATTGTCGTTTCCTGTCGACGTTTACGACGCGCGGACGTACACGCGGATGTACGTGAATGCACGACTATACTCTGAACTTTTATCGAAACGTGAATTCATGATACACTCGATTTCCGAACGCTTTCTTTTCCGTGGTAGCGAGAGAGAAGCAAAAGTGGATCGATATACATGTCCGAGTTCAGGGAGATACGTGCTGTACTTGCTGCGAGTTTTGATGCATTCGTTCGTACTACATCCGTATACGCTTGTTCCGTGGCATATCACCAATGCCGTATATGGCCAATATAGCTTTCTGTATGAAAGCTGGAAAAGGAAGAAATTTACGAAGAAAGAGTACGATATTATATATAGACAGACAGAGAGGAAGAAAAAGAGAGAAAGAGAGATAAGACTAGAAATTCTTTTAACTTACATTACGCCGATTGAATTTTAAGCGTTTCACATTTCTTAGTTTTCTAATTTTTTTCAGCATCTTCTTTAGTACCAGTTCAATATCCGTAACTTTCTTGCCGCGTCTTCTGTAGTATTTCCGTCGTCTGTATTTCCATCTGCTTTTTCCATTGTTATTGCTGGTCACACAATTGCATGGTCTTTCTTTTAAAAAAAATTATGTTTGCAAATTGAATAGCTGACATGGAAGAGTATAAAAATCTGTTTTCGTTTCTGATAAAAATATGCAATAATACGATATGCAAATCTTTTTCAATTTGCTCTCGTGCAGTTCACACGTGTATTAATGAATGCTTGTTACGTATAACGGATTACGCACAAAATAGTTACACTGAAAAATGTAATCGGGTTTATAATTTATACGCTCACAAAGCTGTCTTTCACGCACCGTTGTAATCAGGATTACAAGCAATCTTTTGTTTTAGAACAATAGCTCATTATTCGCTCGTTTTGAATTCAACGTTATTATAAACGTTGTTTCGGAGGCCGTCAAATCGACGCGAAAATTAAAAGCAGCACGCGCCCGTGGTCGTGTATAATTTTCGTGATTTATTTGCGTCAACCGGTAGTGGCAAGTTCGTTTATTCGCACGTGTAATTAAATGGCGTATAGCTTGACACGAGGAACACTAAGAATAAGCTTCAATGTATATTTCGAGCAGCAATTTAACATTTTTATTGCATCGTAATGATTGCAACAACAATAGCGACGGGTTATTGATATCCCCGATCATTCTGTGCGAAATTCATTAGTGTATTAATGAATTCGAGATTAATTAATTCAACGCGAAACCGGCCCGAAAAAACAAACATCTAATTTACATAAACGTATTTTCACCGATGTTTTGCGATGATTTTACGACCGACTTGATGTACCGATTACATAGGTGTCTATACGTACAGCGTTATTGCGCGATTTTAATCACATCTGCTAGCTTCCACTTTTCCTTCTCTCCTTGACAAAAGTTTTACAAGTGTACTAATTTTATTTCCGCGTATGAATCTGGCAAGGAAATCACGACGGAATTTATTCTCCTGCTGTGAATACCGTGCGTTCATCTTTCTTTCTTCGCGTTACATTTTCAAGCTATATATTTTCACATTTTCGCTCTCGTTCGCATTATTAGGCTTATTATTGTCACAATGAGCGTGGCGAATTGGGGAACCTTACCTCGTTGCGCCAAAGAGAATCGATAGCGGGTCGCTAACGAGAGACGTAAATCTATCCCGCAAATTCTATAAATCGCGGAGTCAAGCCGGCGCAGCTGCTCGTACAGTTACTTTATGACGTACACGAGATTAAAATCAATTTATGGCGCCAATTTCTCCTAACCGAATGAATTGGAAGGCGCGGAATTTCAGCGGACCACACGAAGAAACTGTCGGGAATACTTATGCAATGTGAAACGATAGAAACGCCAACGGATGCAACGTGCAGTTACATGCGTCACTTCCCACGATCAAATAAAAATGAATCTGTGTTTGCATGTAGAAACTTTCGATTCACGGAGAAAATTTTATATTAAATATCACTATGGTGTCGCACTAGCTGCGGACCATCGAGGAATTAGAAGTTAAAATACTATAATCATTGTTTTAAAAATAATTAAATAACGTAATTTTGACCATAAACATAGTATTTTAACTTCTAATTCCTCGATGGTCTGCAGCTAGTGCGACACCATAGTAATATTTAATATAAAATTTTCACCGTGTTGGGATACTATCATTTTAAGTATAAAGATATTTTACGAACTTCAATCCAATTTCGTTGCATAGCAGTTGGACTATAATTTAACGTTGTTATTCGTTCTTTTCTTATATTTCGTTTTTTTTTTACAAATCCGTTATTTGTGTGATGTTATCCCGGCGCTAGATAAATTTTTTCAAGTGATATCTTTCTTTTTTTAATAAGAGACAATAAATTTTAGAATCTATTAGAACCTATTTTACAAATAAGAAAATACTCGAACTCAATATAACTTTTTCAAAATAATGCAATTTTTTAAACTGTATCTATTAAAATGTATTATATTTAAATTTAAATATTAAAGCATTCTTTTCAATTATGCCAAAGACGTCAGAATTATTTCAAAAACGCTGAATAGATATAACATGTAAACACATGCGCATAAAATACATTAAGCAGTGAAGTTACACGAAACATGGCTCTAGTCGGGATCATCTCGCGAAGGTGTAAATAGACCATAAATCTTTATCGCGCGCCGGTGGACACGGAAAAGCAGATAGATAGAAGGTTGGATAAAGATATCTTTGTGATGGCGGTCGTGGACGGAAAATAAGGAGGAGTGCACGCGCGTGGATCTCGTCAAAGTAGCACCCTTTAATATGGATGCGTGATTTCCCAGGCGGGCTGTTTCATCCGTCGGACGACAAGCAGGAAGTGGCCTTTCGCTACGCCGCGGAGAAGATCAACGCCAACCGAGACATCCTACCCAAGTCTCGCCTCAGCGCCCAGGTCGAGGTGATACAGCCACAGGATAGTTTCCACGCCTCGAAACGAGGTGAGTTTCATAATTGAATCGGAAATACTCGTCGAATCACATGAGATTCCGTCATCCTTTGCTCGCTTCAGAAATTTTCTCCCGAAGATCGGCTATTTTTATCGTTACTCAGCGTCCATCAGAGTGTGACGCGATTTTTAAAGTTTTGTTTTATTTAGAATTGAAAGTGTTGTCGATTAGTATTATATTCGCATATCTAACAATAAGTAAAATATTGCAAAAGTAATTTTAAAGTTTAACAAATGTTTACACCTGCATATACATTTAGAATAAAAAATATAAACATGATAAACTTTCTAGCTTCTTCAAAATTTAGTTTACATACTACGCAATTAACAAATCCAAAATCACAAAGATTTTACCACAATATATTTTTATTACAAGAAAATTTTCTCTCACTCTAATTAAAGAAACGAAAAAAATGTGTTAAAAGATTGCTTCTTTATTAATAGCGTATAAATTAGAACATTAAAACTAAGAAATTAGAAAAAACTAGATATCACTTCAGTTAGTGATATGAATAAAAGTCAAATAGTTTAAGGTAATAGCTTGTGCTATGCGAGCAAGTGGCCACTATATATTGACGGGAAACTTCGCGTTAACGTATCTATACATATATGGCATGCCAAACCGCGCATAACTGCCTCAAAAGTTTGTATGACTTGCTTGATGTGCGAAATAAACTGCATTTACACGATTGAGGATTCAATGTTGTTGTTCGCGTGAAGCTTCACTCTCACCAATGCTCGAACAGGAGCTGTCAGTTAATTTCTCGATGTGACGATCCCGTTCTCCAATACTGGAACGCCCTAACATCCTTATCTCAGGTGAGGCGAAACCTCTCTAACGTTCAATCTTGTTACTTGCAGTTTCGGCACGTCTAGTGCATCGCGTTCGTGAATCGAAGTTAGATTTAACATACTAAAAGTTTTACTTTATTCGAATACGCACTTTGCAACGTAATGTTTCAATGGCGGTCGCTCGCGCAAATCATCCATGTTTTTTAAAAGTTGCATTTAAAAATTGAATGTAATATTTGAGAAATAATATCTGATTATATTTAGATACTCGAACGTCTTTAAAAATTATAAGTGTTTATCTAAATTCTTACGTATAAGTTATACATGAATAAAATTAGTTAATGATCTAAATTAGTATTTAAATTCTTAATCAAAATTATAACGAGTGAAAATAATTATTCTTTTATTCATAAAATTAATATTAAATTGTTCTTTGTATGAAAATATGTATTATATGTACAAAATGTTCTACTATTGTACTTTAATAGTAGAAAATAATGTGCAAAATAATATGATTCGTAAATCTTTTGGACTCTATGTATTGAGACATTGCAATGTAGATGGAATATGGTACAATGATGGTATTTCTTTAAAAAATGATAAAACATTAACATATAAATAGTAATAATAAATAAAAGAAGTATCTCAATATCTAAATATTCAGATATTATTTCTCAAATATTACATTCAATTATTTTATTATTTTATGTCATTTTTTAATTTAACTTTCTACCTCTCATATCTTATTCGAAAAACATGGTGATATATAAGAAGTTGTTACTTGATCCAGAAAGTAGGCCATGAATTTCTTTACTACGTTGAGAAAGTTATGGGGTTCAATATGAAAATAACTCTGCATGATATATATTATACAATACAAGCCTGCAGTTAGTCGTTTAACTATATATGCAGCCGGAAATTAATAACGTCCAGCACAAAATAATAACTCGGCGGATATTTGCGCATGGAATTAACCAGGGCCAACGTAATTACCATGTCGAGTTACTAAATGATTAAAGCGAACGGTGCATTCTAAATATGCACACTGGAGTCGCATGCAGGCGCATCGGTCAAGCCGCAAATGTGTGCGAGCGTGTGAACCGCCGTAAAGCGCGCGCACAGGGTAGCCGGATAGCCGAATTTGGCGGTGCTCCAGCACCGTATTACACCGTGAAAGCAATTTTATTGATAAACTTCTGTTTGCCAGAAGTTAACAAATCTCCTTGGGACATGCCGATCGCTACGGTCGAGCTAGCTGGCTGGGCACATTCGCCCCGCGCGCATTCGGCAACGCTCGAAATCGCTACCGTTGGGTCATTCAAAAAAATTTATCTCCTCCTGTAAATCAGTGGCGAAATCGCACAGTGCAAGAGTAACGAGCATTCTGTCGGACGTGTAGCTCAAACTTTGTTAACAATAGGTGTATTACGCTATAATGGCGAACACGAGATTCAAGCTTTGTTAACAATGACGTATAATGGAAACATAATGCGAATTACGCAAGATTTGAGCTTTATGAATAATAATGTAGAGTAACATTAGGAGGGATTCCAGATATTAATATTTTAATATAATTAAATATCTAGATCGCAAATTGAATGAGAAATTCGAATATTTTAAATAATTTAAAGATGCAAATAAAAAAGACAATCAATTTATCTATAGCCAAAACATTTTGAATATTAAATGCGAATAAAATTTTGTCATTTTCGCTTCAGATAAATAAAACTGCATTAGATATATTTGAATGACTTGAAAGTCTAATTAAAAATCTAATTACGAATTTTATCTAAAGTATTCGAATGGTCAAAAGTAGTAAGGAACACACGATAAAACGAAAAATAAAAAATAAGTAAAATACAATAAATATAAATAAAATACAGTAAAAATAACTTCATATAGTGTTGATCGGAATGAAAAAAATATATTCAAATCTGCTATGCATAAATTATGAATATTATAAATACTGATAACAAATTTGTTGCCAACATTATACATATCGCTCATTCGCTGCAGCAATGACATAACTCAAAAAACACAGATTTCCAGAAAATAAAGTTTGATGAACATTTTAAATTAATAACTGACTGAAGAGGAATAAGAATATTTAACTCCATATATATTGACTCTTCATTTAGCGTATTAAACTCTCACTATTTTTTTGCAAACGACTTAAAAATGACAATTTTTTAATTATATCGTTGTAGCAAAGTGAGTGACATATGTGTTGTATATGTATTGACCATTTATTTGGTTAGCGATGCAATTACTTCACAGTCGCTCGAGAGAAAGAAAGACGAGAGAAGAAGTAGTACTGATAAACGGTTGTCTGCGACGTCGGACGCAATAGCGGGATAAATTAAATGCTGGAAATTCACGTCAGGTCTCGTGTTCTTCTCGTTGTTTAGGTTTCGTTCGCCCCCGGGGCGATGAACTTCTTCGTTCGACAAATAGAAAGAGCGCATGGCCGTTTGGACGGTCTCGCCTCACGTCTTTTTATGATACAACGGAAAAACATCGGTGAGTGCGGTTCGCCTTTGTTCGCTTCGTACCTTTGCCATTGCAGCCTTTGGCAGCGCGGTTGTTGGCAATACAGTTTTACGATTTTGCCTGGTTATTTCGGAATTTTAGATAATACAGCCCGTCGTTCTCCGTCGTGCAACTCCAGTTGGAACGGGGGTTAACGAGGATGCGCGCATTCGATTAGGCTCGTCGCTCCACTGCGCCTCGTTGGAAAAAAGCGCACGAGGCGATAGCGGTAAACAGTAGCACGGTAGTTTCAGCAGAGACAGTTGTTGAGCTCGGTCCATGCTCGGTATGCATTGCGCGATAATCTTTGCGAATAGAGATTTTCCCCAGTTCTTTCCATGTTTTTGCTAAGGTAGGGAAAATACACTTTGCCAAGCAAGCCAAATGGAACAAAATATTTCTTTACTTCAGTGAAAATGTCGATTTTCACGAATAAACTTTGAAAATGCAATGACTGTAGCAAAATTTTATTCTCAGTTTACATTCATGTAAAGAATATATTTATTTAGAATCTCAAGATTTTAAAAATATCTATTAACTTATATATCTGTGATTTATTAAATAATTTTTAGGGTCTTAAAAGAATTAAGACATAATAATCTTAACTTGGAAATTTACAGTGAGTGTATTATATTTAAAATTGTATAATTTTTATAAAATAATTTTATGAAAATCAGCATTAATTAGCATTAAACTTTGTTCATAATCATAAAAAAAGCGATTATATATTAATTTGCGATTTATATAGATTCGAATAATTTTTCCCAGGAATAAAAATACGATAAATTAATATTTTTCTAACGAAATTGAAGATTTCGTGTGCACACGTAATACAGTCTGGTGTTATATTACGTGCCGCACACACACACACACACACACATATATACACTTCGTATATATTATTAATCGATTATCGTGTAACTTGCGTGAACGAAAAGAATCTTGCGAAGTTGAACGTTTCTCGGCGCTAGCGCGAAAATGAGAATATACCGGAATACCCTTGCGAAAGTATAAGAGACGCTTCGTGATATTTTACGCTTACGGCGACGGCGTATGTCCGAGGGAGGTTCCCGTAACTACCCACCGGGGGGTGAAGCATCTCGCCGCGCGCAAGCGGTAGCGTTGTCCCGCTCGTTTCGCTTTCGCTAAGCCAATTTCCCAAAAATCACCGGGATGAAACGAAAAGTTCCGCGCCGGGGCCGTAGGAGTAACCGGAGTAACCACAAGCTGCGCGGCGACGCGACGGTGCCGCGGTGTCGAGATAGAACACGGTCCGCTCTAATTTTGCCGTAACTTTAAAGGTTTCTTCTTTCACATTGTTGCACCAACTTTCGAGAAAGTATTGGTGCGCGAGAAGCGTTTGCGAATGCCGTGGTACGTGATTTCGAAAGTTTGGAACGAGGGGAATCGAGAGACACTCGCGTGCGACGCGCGTCGTTAACTCTCCATTATCTCCAGTCCTTGAAACGGCGTGTATGTATGTGTTGACCATGTTTAATTCACGCCTAACTTAAACAAGAGAAAAGAAAAAAATCTTATAAGAGAGCCGACGTTTTTATGGAAGAATTCTGGATACATAAACGGTAAATAGGTTGGAAAAAATACAGAAGTTGAGCCCAAAAACATCAGCTTAAGAATAAATTTCAATAGTAAAAATGGCATCTCTGTTACCGAGGGGAAAAAGAGGATTGTAATATGCCATCTGTTACAAATATAACAAACTTTTTCAAATATAAAAAATAATATAATCTTTTGATGGTCTCTATTATGATGTGATACAATGATGACAATATTGTTATAAGTTGTCAGATAATGAAAGAATTTTGATATAAAAGATTAATAAAATATACAAATTAGATAAAGTCTTATTTGTAGTAATACTCTTTTTATCCTCTTTATATAAAAAATTCATATATTAAAAAAAATATATAATAAAGTATGAAAAGGAAATGTAATTTTAAAAATATACAAAATAATTATTAAAAGTTGCTTTAAGACCTAGGTTCAAATTAAATAGCTTGCCACGATCTCTTTCACGACGTTCAATTTAGAACGTATCGACCCAATTTTTTCTCAGACACTAATGAGCGGAGCGTTGATCAAACGTAATTTCTTCATTAGCAGTGGTGTCTTTTAGCCTGAAATAGGAAAAATGTCTACCCTGCATTGTCAGTTGACAGGTTCTATTCAGTCCATAGCATTATGAGCGATATTAAATTAATTTGTTATTTGTCTCCATTATTGTATCACGGGTTTTCTTTATTATGCTTATGATATATTTTATATTCAAAACATGTTATGCGCGTGAACTACTTTTTTGTTTAATTTAATTAGCTGTATTTACAGTTGTATAAACTTAGATTGTAAATTTATATTCTGTCACAAATATTTATTAAGAGAGTTTGGTTTTTGAGCGAACAAAAAAAGAAAACTATTTAATGCAGAAAATAAGATGTTAATTAAAATGCCAGTTTGATCAAAGAATATAAAGCCAAAAGACCTATTCTAAATAATACTCTTAAACAAGTATAATTTTGTTTAACTTAATGAAAGATATTTCTTGAAAGATTTCCTGCGGTTTTGTAATCAATTAATATTATAAAAGGATACATACACAAGTAATTTCGATGCTTCGGTCTCTTGAAATTACAAAAGCGACGTTCTACCTAACATCGAAATCCCTTGATTTATTAACGCTAATTTTCCAATAGTTCTGAATATCGGCTAATAGTTATCGGTAGATTATTCCAGCCTTCATAAACAGGTCGTCGATTTACGAATGACGATTAAACACGACCAATCCCGTGAGTAATTATACACGATAGCCAGGTGGCACGCGCTCATTAGCAGTCGTGCAAACAATACAGGTGCAAACCGCGTTCTCGCCGAATGTGGTTTGAACATAACGACGTGTTGTCTTCCCGCGATGTGATTTCCGATCACGTTTTGGTGCGTCAACAGATACTATAGATACACGGCGAACGGCAATGAGATCGGCAGCAACCACAGAGCTAGGACGCGGGATAAAGAAAGGGATGGAATCGCGAGTTGTGCGGCAACGACAGTCATGAATAATGTAGTCGCTTCTCGCGTTGGCAAAACGCTTTTTATTTTTCTGAACCTAAGGTAGCTATTTCGTACACGCTTGGTGAAAAGTGAGAAATAACACGGTCACAATAAGGGCGCGCAGGGCGACGTCGTGAGAATCGAGACACTACACAGGAACATGTGTATTAAACATTTCTTTTTCTGGAAACGGGATCTTATTTCTCACATACTAAAAGCACATTCTAAGGCATTTAAGATTACAGAATTGTTTGTATTTAAAATTACTATTTTCTACTTTAATATTTAATCGATGATAAATTAAATATGTTAAAAAAGTGATATAACAACGTAACTGTCATGTAATTTATAATAGCATATTTTCAAAGTATCACATGCTAGAATATAATGAATTTTAGAAATATCTAAAAATATCACAAGATTAAGAAAACTATTTCTCTTGTGCATCCATACTCTATGGAAGCTTAAAAAAATTTACATAATTACGTGAGATAGTTTGAAACTGCGTGACATATTAGAATAAACAGTTCGTGATATTATATGCTATGAAATAAGTTGTTCTATTTCCTGCAAAAGTAGATAACACGTATAAAAATTTATTTACAAATTCTCAAAATTCTGTAGAATCCCTTTCTCTATATATATGTATACTCTTTTATCACACATATATAATTTCATATATAGTAATAGATTTTCTTAATGTATATAAACTAAGGTGGTCCTTGCAATAAAGCGTACCAATATTTTGTATCTAATAATTATAATTTGACGTGTACATTTGTGAATCTACAAACCTATGGCGATTTGCGCTAGATGTTATAGGTTTGCGTGTATCCGTGGTGGATCTTCTAATCGTATGCATTAAATGTCATACCGTGCAAACGTCGTAACCGATTTAATCATAACACGTAGCTCGTCTTGTTAAGGCCAGCTCAGAATGCTGGCCGCTCTCTCTCTCTCTTTTCTTCTCGGCCAGCTTGCGAAATGTTGGCGAGGAACTTACTCGCTTGGACCGTGGCAAGAGTGCGTTAGCTTTTCATGCAATTACGGAACGCGCATAAGGGTCGCTGCCTGCCTCGAAAGTGCGCCGTCGTAATTATGGTTTTGAGCTTTTCAATTATAACAACGGCGCCACCGCTGCTGCCGTAGTGCGCTCGTAAATGTTCTCTCTCACCCGTGTAATTCGCAAAATAATTAGCTCTTTCACTTCTTGAAAATCGCATTGTGCTTGTCCAACTCGGATATTTTTATTCGTCCCTTGCAGTACCTTCTAAAGTGACAATAGTTATTAAATCAGTTTAGGACACTGACTATATCATTTTATTTGGGTAACAAAAAAGCTGAATGCCTAATGCAAGAACGGAGGAAATATAGAATTTTATGAAAGCAACTGCCAAGTGTTCTTATAATAATTAATAAGAAAATATTACGAAAATAATTGAGAATATCAGCTTGTACGTGTATTTACCGTTTACTTTCGTATAATATTTTTTTTTACGCGGAATTTATTCTTATCTAACTTACTATATCTCGCGAAGGAAACTGGACAATTGTTTCATAATATTTGAATTTTAAAAACGGAGATAATAACGTCCAATACCTAAATCACGATGCGTCCAATAAAATGCGCATGTAACGGTATGCAAAAAGCTAGGCGAACGTTATGAATACTTACGGGTCGCCGCAATTTCCGTCCGTTCCTTTCACCGCGCGTTTTTCTGTTCGCGGGGCTTTCGCGACGGGATGAATCGGATTGTGTTTTGCGCGGGCTTATATGCGAGCAATTAAACGTACCTATTTCGCAGACGCGAAAAAATACGAATGCAAATAATAGCGAAGATATTTTGCGAAAGCGATGGAGCGGCTCTGTAAAATACTATTTCAGGTTCGCTAAAATTTACCATACATATTTTTATGGCAGACAAAGTTAAAGAAAGTATTGACTTTTGCATTAAAATATCAACAGTTTAAAAACGTTATAAGTCATTAAGAGAGAGAATTTAAATAATATGATAATAAAAGAAGTTTCAAGAAAAACATTTAATTACTTTTATCTTTAAAAATTAACAATTAAAAATTGTGACGTGTGATGTGATAATAATTATAAAACTTTTATCTCATGGTTTGCAATATAAACGCATGAATTTTTCTTAAAACGTACATTAAAATTGAATGTAGGGAAAAGGGAAACATGAGAGAGCATGCTCATGTTTCCGTATTATGAAGTTGTTTGATTAACAAAAGTAACTGTCTGTTTAGTCAGGACGATTTAATAAAGAAACCACGATGACCCTTACGATGAGTGGACTTTCTTTTATTTCTCATTATTTAACGTAATTCATCCCGCCTCTCCCATCTCTCACGCAAGTCTTAGAATAGCTGACTATTTTCCCGGTAACTTCCGCTATTTTTCTCTTCTTTAAAGTACGCGCCGTTTTGCCGTCCTTAAAATTAAAATAAATTTACGAGCCGGCGAAGTTCGTTAAGAAGGAGATCCTCGTTATTTAGTAAATCTACTTGAAATTCTCGGATATGGCCCTCGCCGGTACAGTATAACTAAGAAAAAGTCGGAAGTGGTTTCCCGTTCGCTGTATAAAACGACTCGCTTAATCTTACATTACGAATGTTTCTTCGTTGAGGAAATCCAATGTCGTAAAAGGGCGTCCATCAAAATTCATAGCGTATAAATAGGCATCTTATTAATTTTACATAATATTATTTTTGATTGCATGCACTAAAAAAATTATGTGTGAAATGTACAAAATATACCCCCCCCCCCACACACACACACACGTGTCTTGCACATCTTGTAAATTTTTACAACAAGAATGTCCGTTTAATTAATCATTTTTTAACATTTTTAAATACAATCGCAAACGTATGACAGTAAAATTTGTACGAATTAGTGTAACTTTTGTTTTGATTATATAACCTTTTGTTTTATCTCTTTAATTGGATGTATTGCATTCTTAATAACACAAAGAATGATGTTTGAAATGTTTGAATGGAAAATTCATTTGTATATACAGAAAAAATTATAATTTTTTTAAAAAGACAAAAATATATAGAGAGCGTGCGATATATCATATTTGTTGTATTGTAGTAAGTATTTAATAAGCAATAAAAAACTGGTCGTAACGGAGGCTATTTGCAATGTACTAAGAGATTCTCTTCCAAAGCCGGTTAAGAGAATCCGCCTAAGTCGGGACACCAAACTACACTGTAAGATACTCATAGAGAAGCACTTAAGAGTTCCGAACGATGTTATCATTCGCATTATATCATATTATATCGGTAGGGACCCCTCGTGCCCCCTAATTGTGTACGCGCTCCGACATGCCGCTTAATCGCTAGCAGACTTAGGGCGCTGCCCTAAATTATGCAGAATTAATTATCACAAGCAAATGAAGCTATCAACCGTTCATACCCGATCGCCTGAGGTGAAACAAATTACAACGGGTAATTACCATTATTTTGCAATATCAAATGCCGTTAATATATTATATTAGAATAGATAATGTACCTATTATTGAAACGTTTACCATTTTCGTGGGAATTATATTATTGCCTCTTGCACAGACTGCGGATTTTACTACAAAAGAGAAATGAGTTTTTATTTGAAAAAAATAATTCTTGCAATATCTCGAAAAATGGCAGCACACATGACAAAAATATTACAGCCATTAAACATGCTCCACTAAATAAACCAATCTCTCGTTTGAAACACTTCTTTTAAAGCGATACTGTCAAAACGATATCAGTTTGTCGCGCTTTAACTATCTCATTAATCTATCCAATCTATATAACAAATTACGACGAACTACAATGTAAACGTTCGGGGGAGCGGGCGGAGATCGCGCGTGTTCAGTATCTCATTTTGGCTTGGTTAATTTTGAATTTTCACAAAGCACAACGAGAGGCAGGCCCGACGAAACCGCCACTTTCGGTTGATAGACGAAAGTTTCGCCGGTATACCGTAAATCGATCGCACCGGCTGGCTCCAGCGATGGGCGGCGTCGCGCCGTTTATGGAACTCGCTGCGGCGCGATCCAAACTTTTTCCTCAATTAAGGAAGCAAGTTTCGGAGCTATAATTTCGTACCCTGCGTTTTACTACTTTTAATAAAATTAGCGACGCGCCGCCGCGGAAATCCTCTCGCACTCGTACGACCGTTTCTTCTCCTTCCTTCCTTCTTCGTCATCCTTTTCTTACATAAGCCTTTTCGCCATCCTACCTTCTAATCAAATTAATTACAATAGCTCGAATAAAAATGTTACAATTATGCTATTATTCTCCGCCGCAGAGTCCGCACTTTAGAGACTCGAAGCGAGAGAATCGTACAGAAATAACCGTGAATTTCAAATTATACTGTGTAGAGTGATATCAAGTTAACTGATACCGTAACTTATCATGTTATCCGTTTATTATCTTATCAGCCTTAGAGAAATTCTATTTCTTCACAAAATAGATAAATGTTTGTAGGTATAAAAGTTTTCAACAGTATGCCGTAGTAGTACACGCGTTATAAAATTACAAAATTTTATATAATTTTATAAGATTGCGAAACTTTATTAAAAAATATTATGGCTTTATTAAAAATAATAATAATAAATATATATTGGAGTAATTTGTAAACTTAAAATAAATCTTTCTTGAATTATTTTTAAATAATTATTGTTCTAAATTACACGTTCAATTTAATTACACAAATTGAAGCTATATAAATACGTAAAGAAATTATTATTTTATTGGACAAAAATCTGAAATCTATGATACGACTATTCCGTTACACAAAGATTCAAGATTTACTACGCTTTTGTCAACTAGTAGCTCAGTATAAAACATTCGAGTTCAATATCTCGTATTGTTTCCAGCTGTTGTTCAACAAAACTATATACGCATGTGCTTCTCTCATTTATCTGCGACAAGTGTCGCAACAGAAATGTCGAGGAGTATCGGTAAACAAATGTGCTCAAACATCGTTAGTCACGCGAATATCGATACGTTTGATTCAATTTCAACTTGACCCACGTCAAACGATTAAACTCTTTTAAAGTGGAAATAGTAATCGAGTTCCTCGTGCGCAATATACATTTTCTGCCGAATCTCACGGGCAAGTTACGTTTCATTACAGTTTTATTTCAACTTCCAAATTACTTTCAAATTGAACATATTCAATATTCTTCCATCAACAAAAATATAATATTTTATTTCAGCATTTATGATTGTGTCATAAATATCAATTGCTGTATACAGGATACTGAAAGGGTTTTTATTTTTTTTATAAAGTATAAATTTAGAAAAGGTAATCCCTTATCTACAATAAATATAAAAAACTTCTTTGAAAACATTTTTTATATCTGGGTATTTTTTAGTATTTTATATTTACATCTATATTTGTACATAAGAAATGAAAATAGATTAATAAATAATAATGCGTAAAAATAGTCTCGTTTGTTTTGTCAAATTTATAATGTTTTTATTATTATTATTTTTTTTTTAATGCCGTAAAAGAACTAAAAAGAATGTTGTATTGATATAGGCTGATTAGTTAATCAGTTAATGGATTTATGAAACAGAATAACTGGTAAAGGAACGTTTACACCGTTTTATTAATAGGTAATAGCTGATTACAAATTGAAGTACCGCTATTGGAATATCGGAACGTTTTGTCAAACCGTGTGAAATGTTCGACAGGGTGACACATTACGGGATTACACAGGACTGCATCATCCTTGGTATTACAGGAATTCTATTAACTCCCGCCATCTTCTCACGAATTCTTGCCAAACCGGGTATTTTCTATTTTTACCTAGTGGCTAGCACTCGCGAATAATTTTCAATAAAGGGCGGTCTCTTAAAAATTACTACGGCGTTGAACGTTTTTGATGGGATAATACTTCCTCCTCTGTAAAAAAAAAACTCAAACAGTTTTGTGTAAGAATATAGCTTTCAATACATCAAATCTTTACATTCTACATATAAAGGTAATTTAATAAAATCAGTATAGCGTTTATTACAAAAATTATGGGAGTCTATATACATTTTTTAAACATATATAAATTTACACCAATGCAATATGTTGTTTTAATAATACTTCTTAAAATAAAAGAACTATTTTCATAATATAAACAATTTAATAGCAATAATTAAATAAATTTTATTTATTAATAAAAATAGATATAAAAAATTATTCATGTATGGAAAAATTATTTATTGTATAAATTATGTATATAACAAAAGAGATAATAATTTTTTACAGTAATAGGAAATTATTTGACATAAAATCTTTATCAATTATAGCAAATCGATTACAAATTATTCATTGTCTCTGTGGAACTACTTAATCCATGGAAAAGAAGTCAATTCCTGACTGTATAATGCTATATACGATCGAAATACCAATAATTTCTGTCGAGAATTAAATTTTCTAACGAATAATTTTCGATCTTTTTTTTAATGGTGAAAATCTAAGAAACGCTAGCAGAAAAGGAAAGGTACATAACTTCCCAAGTAACTTTGCGGCACAATCCTTCGAATACGTTCATCTGCATACCAAAATACACGGCTATTTAACTTAAATTGAAATTTCAGATCGCGACAGGGACGATAAAAATAATGGAATTTTTTTCAGAAAACACTTTTATAAATTTTATTCTCATTATTCTGTTTCGTCTTGGAATAATCACGGAATCGTTCGTTCTTTCGAGTGTAATTTAATATGACTGATTCGTATCTTTCACTATTCATGGAAGTCTTATAAGGAACAAGATCGTACCTCATGCTCGAGCTTTTATACGACGAGCGTGATTAATTTTATGTAATTTCATTAGACACAGCGGTGAAGATTTTTGTCTCTAAAACAGTAGAAAGAAAGTTTCATCGCGGTCGGTTCTTGCTCCGCGTAGCATTTGTAGAGAACAATAAATTACGCTTGCATAAGGATGTCGGAGGGAGGACACGAGAGGGGACGTTAATCGGATTGTTAGCGGGAAAGAGAAAATCTTACAATACAACTTTGCGAATGAATATTCGCGACAAGCGGTTGACGACACGGCGAGTCATTAATAAATGTCCCGAGACGTCACCGCGTCGTTTTCTTGCAAATAAAGTGCTATTTGTTGCGCGCCGGATAATAGCCGCAAATAAATGCATCCTTCGCGTTGCACCCTGGTAATAAACGTCATCGAAATAAACGAACGCTTATGGCAAAAAGATATAATTTAGCCGTGGAGTATTAACATCTCACACCGCGCGCTCGGGGTGTATATCAATTAATTTAACAGTTAATGTTATCAGCACGTGAGCATAAAGTGATTATCAAGTAAATAACACGCAATTATTTTTCTTTTGAAAAAAAATTTTCCGACTTGTTAAGATTAGATTTAACAAAACTTTACTTATCGAAGCCTTGTCTCATTTTTACTGTTTTATTTTTCAAATGTTCTATCGTTAAAAGTCAATTTTACTTGGTACTATCTCACATCGATTTAAATTCACATCTCAAACGATACACTATTAACATTAAATGTATGTAATTAAAAATAATAAAAAATTCAAAATAAACAAACTTCAAAAGCGTTCGCAGCACCGAGGGGTTTAACAACCCGCGGTAATTCTTACTTTCTGCAGTTTAATTCTCTCATTAGATACGAGGGTCCAATGAGACGCTGAATTCGCGAATGCTCGTGGAGCGTTCCACTGAAGCGAGCTTGGCCGCGCGACAAAGGAGCGGAATATAAGAGCGAGCTCCGTGCCACGTTCTTCCGACGACGATGCGGTCTTGGGTCGTGTTAATCCTACGCGGGATTCTAACACGGGAGGAATTTGCATAGTCGTAGGATTTTTATCTGCACGAGGGGCCATCCACTCCGGTCTGGTTACGGGGTCGCGGCACCGACGCCCGCGAACTCTTACACCAGGTGGTCCCGTATCCGCCGGTCCGCGCCCATCCTCCTCTCTCTCTCTCTCTCTCCCTCTCTCTCGGATAACGGTTGGCGCTCCGGAAACAGGGCGCATCGATTTTTCATTAAGCTTCAGCTCCGCGGACCGTCGCCTGCTTTGCATACGCGCGCTTACTCGTCGCAACGTCGAATTCCCGGATTCTCCCTTCCACGAGGCTCTCACGCTCGTGCGACCGCGCTGTTTCCGATTACGCGACGCGAAATCCCACGGCCCATTTCCGCGTCCGCGTCCGCGTCGGCCGTTCCGCCGGAAGCGACGAACGAGCCAGGCATCATCTGCGCACGTATTCGAGCCCGATCAAACCTGCGCGGAAATTATCGCGCATAAGCGTTGTAACGGTCCTTGATCGTTATAAATACGAAATTGTGATAAACATCAATTTTTGTATTGAAGCGTGCAACTTTCACGCGTTATGTAAGCTTTCAAAGAGCGTAGAAATGTTAAACGTCTTTAAATGTTACGGCTGAAGAAGACTCGGTGAAGTCGAAACGTATACCAATTTATATATTGTACATGCGAATTAATAAGTTAATTATTTAACAACTATTGCCGCTCGGTCATTGGCCCTTTCCATTTCAATTTGTAATACAATATTATTCCCTTATGACACAATTTACTTGCGTGGCGTAATCTGATTAGTTTAGAAGTATACAAAATAATCCTCTCAAGACGATATTTCTAAAGCTGTATACGCGATAAGAGGATTATGTAAAGCTGGTAGGGATCTGTTTGACCTCTGAAAGATATCAAGCTAGGGATTCAGAAAAAAAGAACGAATCGCGAGGATTTGCCGCGATATATATCGTTTGCGCCGTAGAGATATGCGTCAATCGTTTCCACGCATGTTCGTGCCAGTCAACGCGTAAACTGGGACGGATGGGCGGGGTTACGATGGAAACGAGGCAAATTTCGGGAAGCGAAATTTCCATTACCGCGATATCACCTCCGCGGATTCCCGGATTCCCGGATTTGATCCGCGATCGAGCGACGTGTCGAAAGTCGTTCGCGAATCTCATCGCGGACCGGGGGATCATAACGGTTGTGCTCGCAAAGTTGTAAAAACTTTCTCATCCCGGGCGAGTTTAACACTCAGACGATCCGCGGGTACGAGGGTCTTCAACTTTCTTACGATCGCGTGATGAAATTTCGATCCCGGGTGGCGTGGGAAACCGGCATCTAGGTAAGCAACTACCGACGTTCGGAGCGAACGATTGATATTTCGGATAGGATAGAAAGCTTGTTCCCCATTTTATTTCTTCCGACCGACAAATGCACTTTTTAAGACACATACGCGAAAGATATGCACGTTAGAACGGAACACAAAGCTGTCCCGTAAACATATTTCTTTCGTGAATATCCGAGAACAACGTCTGAATATCTTTCCGTTTGGGTGATGTCTGTTTGGATGCGTGCGTCTGTGGGAATAGGAAGAGATTTTCCTCTAACATCCTGCTTAATTATGATCTTGTTACGCGTCGTGGAGAATTATCGGCTTAAGGCCGCGCAAAGTCACCCATGCGCCCTTACTAATCGCCGTCAAATATCTCAGCGCGTTACCGAGGGCACTTACATACGTGGTCTAGTATATCAGGATGAGCTCGGCCATAAATGCCGCGCGAAGTTTCTGCGCAAGTTTCCCTCGATTTAGTTATACAGACTTGTTCCCAATCGCACGACTTGTATTATACACGATCCTTAGACACACCCGGTAATAGTCCTCCTGTCGCAAAGTCGCAGATAGGTTTACGGTTTACGCTATGTCGCTGAAATTACGACGCTGACCCGGCTTTGTATAGTAGCTAACAATAAGACGCACCCAATAAGTACACAATCACCGAGTACACAATCGCAGTGTACAGAGCTAAACCGTTGCAAACGGCTTATGTAGCATAAATACATCTTAAGATGTTGCATTGCAAGTTAATGAAAGTAATTACATATATAATGTTTCACATATAATCTTAATATCTTTTTTAATATATATATAATCTTAAAGATATTATTCTGACAATCTGTTACACTACGTCAAATATCATGACGCTTGTATTAATCGGAAAATCTGTCGAATATACCGCGCGTATAACGAAATATATAATTATATAATATCAATATCTAAATATTATTTTATTTTATATATTAGTATGCACTTAAATGTTTTTAGAATCAAGTTAATTAATTGCTTTGTTTACACCGATAAAACATAACTAAATAAATTTAATTAACTAAAAACTGCCACTTAAAATTAACAAGTAACAAGGAAAAAGTGGGCTTTTGAGATTCAAACGCGGCTAATTGTGCATGAATTTACGTTATGTAACATTTAATTAACAATTTGATACACGTTATAAATCGCACATTTCAAAGTATAATAGCCGAAATATACGATTTATAACAATTGTATCAAATTGTTAATTAAATGTTATATAACGTTAACTCACGCACAGTTGACCATTTAAATTAATTTTTTCAATGTTTAAATTAACGTTTTGAAAATAACTCTGAAAGCTCATTTTTTCTTGTTACTCTTGTCACTAATAAATAAACAAGTAAAATTTAATTAATTTGTGATTACATACATATTTTGAAATACAATGAATAATATTACGCATTTAATTCCTACAATTTTTTATAAAACTTTTTGGTCAAATATAAGCATTAGTATAAGTTTGCTTGTTTTTTGTGAATTATTTTTGTAAAAAGATATAATTATTGTACGCATAATTTATATAATATCAAGGATTATACATACCTATATATAATGTTTTGCTTCTTATCTGTATATTGTATGCATAAAATGGAATTCGTATTATATAAAAAACTGATTTGATACTTCATGTCAAAATCGTTATCGCATTAAATTTAATCATCTTACTTGCCCTGGAACATCTTTAAATCCCGCGGATGTTTGTTTTTGATTACATGGCACTACGAGCACTGCAGGTTCGTTACGTATATCGAACGGTACTTGCGTGGCGGGTTTGCGAATGAGTTTGCGGAATTGCAGAGCAGATACTCGACAGAGCGACGCAGAAGACGTCGTCGTAGATTGTCAACGTCGCTTAGTACCGCACGGTGCAAAACACATATAAGTATACATAGGATATCTGTTGCCAGTTTCGTGCCCTATGCGAGGTCACTGTCCTATTTCCTCAGGACGATAGAAGGGACGGTTATCGGTTGGTCGTGAATGGGGCCAAGCTCGTGGACACCAATTTTACGATAACGAACCACTGAATATAGATAGGAAATTGGAGCGATTCTCGGCAGGCACAGAAAACGATCATTTATACTTTTAATAATTGCTTTAATGTAATTTAAGAAATTCTTTAATAATTTAAGGAATAATTAAGGTTACTTGAACAAATCTGTCGAATTATCGTTAAATTTCAGATTTCCTCATTCCTAGACTCGTTTATCGAATGCCAAGCAAGAATTTTGTGCAACAATATCCAAGAAAAATCATTATAAAATTTTCAATTTATATTTAACAGATTCAATTTTAATAAACAATTTTTAAATTCTTTATGAAAATATTACTATTAGATATTACAATATTATAATATTATAAAATATTATATATATACAATATTATAAAATAATATTATAAACAATATCAGAAATAATCTAATAATAAAACAAGAAACAAGTTGGCATGTGCAACAAAGCATGTTGCAAGTTCGATAATAGATTCTCAATGCATTTTACAAATGCGAATGGAGGAATAATACGAAATAGATATAGAGCCCGCAAATGCATACAAACCACTGTATTACATCCTTGAAGCACTGAATGCGATAAATACGATCAAGTTGCGGCAAAAGGGATTGCGATATAGGTGGCTGACGTACGAGGCCAGACGTCTCATCGGACAACGTTAATCAACGCTGACTGAAACGCTCGCAAACCTAGCAAGATCCTCCTTTCGGTAATCGTGCTCGACTAGAGCTGGTTTATGTTAACCTAATCTGAGATTAATATCACAATGGACACTCAAGAGCCTTCTCAACATGATTAAACTATGTATGTACGGAAATGGTTGACTTTCCAAGTTAAATTAGAATTTTCCGCGCGTGCGTGTTGATATGAATATATCTCTAATAGTAAATATACACTTAACTATAAAAACTAATATATAATACTGATACTAAAATTCCGAATTAGATATTAGTATTAATAGAATACTAAAATTTTATATTTAAAAGATTTAATTAATATAACATTAATGTAACATACAAATCTCACTATTCGTTCTAGCCAATTAAATTTAGAATATGGGATATTGAATTTAGGATATTGAAGTTAGATTGTCCTTCTCAAGATTTCTATTTCCCATTAAAACGAGATTGTTATGGGTGAAAGACGCCTTGCATTTCTGCAGTTACGTCAAAACGACGAATCATTCGTGCGGTTCTGTTATTGTAAACTATTCTCCGCCCTAACATCGTTCTCATAACTCCCTCTTATATGCACGGTATTCTCCTCTTTTACACATTGAGCAACATTCAACTTCATTACCAGGCTTCAACGATCGTTAGCTTTGTCAAACTTTACACCGCCTATCTCCTTCATTAAGCGTTCTCGGAGTTATATAAAGTTGCCTCTTTCCGTCGTGCTATTCCCTTACGATTTACGATATCAGACTCTTCAGTTGCTTGCACTGAAGTCGTTAAGTTCTATAACATCTCGATCAATCAGTAATCTTTTAACCTCCTAAAGAGTATTCGTTTGTGTTATCGCATTGACAATATAACCGTACAGCCGCATAATATTTTAGCAGTAAAGGATATCAACATCAAATGACAGCTATAAAAATTGCAGCGGTGATCTTCAGTTTAAACGCATTAGTGATTTTGACATTATTACGTAAATTGCGACATTTGAATAATCGATATTTTAATTTATGATATACTGATAATTAAAAAATCCACTTTTCCAGGAAGATCTGTGTAAAAAATAAGATTTGAAACCGAATACGGTTTTTAGCAACAAGTCGTTTTTTTTCTATTTCAAGCACAACAACATTTGTGTAAATTATTTAGTTTAATGAACAAAAACAAAATGATACATACACTGAGAGAAAAATCCAGGTCTAAATGATCGGACAATTCGTTCGAAAATTAACAAACGGACACTTTTAATCGGAATAATTAAAAAGCCGATCAATTATAAATAATATCCGGCTATCATTGATTGAACATTATTCTAATTTTGATCGGCTTTTCATAATTCCGATTAAAAGTATCGGATTATCCATTTGTTAATTTTTGAACGAATTGTCCAATTATTTATTTCTCTGAGTGTATGTTTCATAAAATGTGTACAAATTTCGGAGATACGATACATCTAGATATAACTTAAAATGCTGACATATGTATGTATTTAGTAGCACTATTTGATCTTATATCTGTCGAGACCGCTCGACTTTGTTGCATTGTCATTTTCATTCTAATTAATATTTTTAAGCTTGTAATGTAGGAATTGGAAATACAGAGTCTGAATAAGATGTTTATGATAATGTCAGGTCAAGAAAATGATTTGAGTTTAAAGTGAATTTATTATAAGAAAACTAGAAAATTATATTATTATGTGAAAACCGAAAAACATTCAGCGGTCCACTGGACCGGAATGTGGCGAACTAGGGTTAACAAGACTTTATCAATAGAAACTGTGAGTTTAAAATTTAATAAGAACACGCAAAACACAGGTTTCTAAAACTAAATTTCATGAGATTAGAACTTCTTGGGATATTTTGAATTTCAGTAGAATGCCACGATCTCGTGCATTTTTCACTCGCGATCGCGATCAGGCGGGCAATTCGTAATATCGATTGCTGTGCGAGAAACTGGAAATATGTATTTCTACACCGGTGACATTTTACGTATATACTTACCTTACTTACCCACCCGTCTACCTACCGGAGGAAAGGCGGTTGCCGGTAATGCAATTCCACGTCGCTGTACGAGAGAAGTTCTGCTTCCCTCCAGATGTACGCATTCCTGTTCGTCCTGCCTCCGCGTTACGGCACCGCGATGCCACACGTTGGCATCAAGCGACCGGATAATGCCGTATGAGAAGCGTCTCTCGTTTGAAAATGTAATATAACCGGAGACACCGGAGCAGGAATGCGCGCGCGCCTCTACGCGCGAATACGCGAGATAGAGACATCGTCGTCCCTAAGCAAATGAAAATTGAATTCACGACGTAGACTTCACGCAATCCCGCGTGATCTTTGCTCCGTTTTCCGTCTGCGGAGTACCCCGAATGCTCATTTCTTCTCCGTTATGGATGCGCACGGAGCGGAATATGCGTTTGCAGCTTCACAATTCGGCGATTCCGCGCGAATGGAATGATATCGCATAAGTTTGTCCAAATGTTTCCATTTAAGATGCTTTTTGGTGATCGAGTATGAAGTATGCTTCCAAAAGGATATTAATTCTCTGTTATTCGCATAATAGAAAATAATCGTCCACTGTGGGTTTTAATTTTTTATACCTTACGACAATTTGTTCGATACTTTTAGTACTGTATATAAGAATTAAAATTGCTTCTTTTTTTGCATTATTCTATTGTTATATTACACAATAGTAAACAATTGCAATTATGACCAATGCTTTTAAATAATAGAGTAGTCCAAAGTAACGGTGAGAGTAACTACCGCCATTTGCAGGAAAATCAAACCGCTAATAATTTTATTAACAGAAAAGCTTTTTTGTAAAGCTGTAAGTAAATTTTTCACGGCTATTTGGCATAAATAATAGATCCACATATGTTTCATAATATTTCAGATTAACTCAATTTAGTATAATAAAGCATTATACATTTCTGTGCGAATTCACTCTTCTGTGGGCATGTAAATCGACGATGTTGTCACGCTTGTATAGTAATTAGCGTTTAATTTGATTTGGTTTATTTGGGTTGGGGGCTGAAGAGCTCTCTACAATAACAAAATAACTGACGGAACGTACGCACTGTTGGAGATGTGGCATTGCAAAGGGAGCCCTCGGACGTGATTGACAGCGGTTCGAAGCGCGGCAGCGTGTTAATTTGAGGGATGACCGCATCTACAAGAGCTCCAAATCAAATTATAGGCACACTCCGTGCACAACAGTTATACTCCGCCACTTTTGAATAATTTCATTTTCATTATTTATTATCAGTTTTTCTCAAAAGATAATCGCAGTGGTCTTGTCATATCTTGCTTCGTTCGTGAAATCTCGTTCACAGTGATATCTACTAGTTACTTATCTAAAAAAGTTCAGGCTGCAATAATAATCAGCTTGGCAGAGTAATCAATGTTTTATTTGTGCATTATTTATTACTCGCGGCTTCGTAGAATTGAATTACAGTTAAAGAAATTTTCACGTTGATCGATAAGATTTTAGATATTTGTAGCACTATATACAAGGTGCTGAAAAACTATATAGACAAACTCGGTGAGGAAGGTTCAGGGGAACAAGATGAAGGACTTTTTTCCCGGGGGAGAATGGTCAGAAATGCCTCCTTCAGATCCTAAGGGATGGTGAAGGATGTGGGATGAGGAGTTTGTGCAAAACTGAAGTGATCCACAAAACTTGTTTTATTGGTGATTGCAGTATAATAGCGCATATGATAGAGAGCCATTGTGACAACTTAAAGCAATTGCTCGAAGTTTCGACCGCCAACCTCATAGCAGAATTCACAGCGTTTCCGCTTGGAAACTCGTACACGTTCAAAGATGTTTAGCGTATTGCATATCTACGCGACCGCTATTCTTCCAACGAATTCCTCAGCTGATTCGATAGGTGTCTCATAAATGATGGCCTCATCTACGCATGTGGCCCCAGAAAAAAAAGTTCAGACCTTTACTACTCCTAAGCTCCTGAACTTGACATTTTTTATCGTTTTCCACTGGGAAAAATTGTTCATCTCGTTTCCCTGGATCCCTCCCCCCACGAATTTGTCTACATAGTTTTTTAGAACTCTGTATATACAATTTCAAGTAGAAGAATATTTCGTAAATGCATAAATGTACAAATAAATACTCTTAATCTGTGAAAATTTTATTTTGAATTAGTAAAATAAAATATCTTGCGTCTAAAATCATATTTCTCTATATTCATAAAGTATGCATCTATAGTTAGTCATCATCTTGCGTTGCTTTTTAATTTTAAGCGTTAGACGAAATTAAAAGCGATCTTCAATTGATAACGATAATGAAAATAACGAAGCTGTTATTTTGGGGCGAACAATTTTAGAGAATTTTTCGCGTGGGACAATTTCATATACACGAAAATGTTCCGGACGATGTTCTAAACACAACAAGTGGCCACTATCAACATTGTATTACGATACCGGTAGCATGGCGTTCCGCGTGCAACGTATAGTAGATACTATCGGGACGGTACATAATAATCCACGGTACCGGCAGTGGACCGCATACGCTACTAGCCCACTATACATACATTGTACCTATAGACTTTGACTTAATTACAATGCGGGGTAACGACTACATACATGTAGATCGACTCCCTTCTCGCGATCGCCTAATCCTCGTATTTTCAATATCCATTGACGACCCATACGCACTCTCGTTTTATTAAACTAAAAGTAACCATTCCCGGAATTACGCAAGAAATGAGATTCTATGAAATTTCCCAGACATGTGATTACTCCTGCAGGACTATCTCGCTAATTCTTCGCGTTACAGCTCTATTAACTAAACTGACATTAGACGCGGTAACGCTGCTAGGAGGAGAGCAAAACTCATTATAACTTAATTTGTGGTCTTCTCGCATTGGAGTGTTTTGCGAAAAGTGGAAAAGACACTACTTTACAAGCTATTGTTTTAATATAATTTGCCACTCTTTTGCTGAATTACGCGAAATTAAATGAAATAATTAAATAAATTCTCTTTTGCTTATATTAATAGTATTAATTTTGTAAAATACGAAACTGAAAAGTGCATGTTTCCTCTTTTACGCAAGTTATTAATCGAATAAAGTTATTAAATTCGCAACTTTAATAATTATTGTGCAAAATGCTTGGAAACGTTACTTACCTTCATAATCTACTTTTTTAATCAATTTAAACCTGTACCTTTCTTAATAATACGTTGATTCCACATCAATTATTTTTACAACTTTTCGAATTCCCTGATTGTGAGATCTGTGGTGTTCATTTATTCAAAATTAACTAAAAATTTTACGTTATTTACTTATAACAAAGTAAGATTTAATTTGCAAAAGTCATTATCCATCAAAGAATTAATAAAAGATAAAACCGATTGGCTCTTTTTGAATGTATTTAATTATTTCTCGCATTTCAATTATAGACGAACGCAAATGGATACGATAATTACTTGTCGATGCGACAATGACTTGCATGGAAGTTATTCAGATGATCAACAGAGAGTTAACGGATGAAACGGGCGACTACGTTGCCCGATTTGGTATAATTTTGTCCCGGATCTCGGCGAATAGCCCAGGTGGCTTACTGCCAGATTAACACCGGATTCAAGTAAATTGTAATTTATTGCGTAACGAATGGCCTTCTATCGATCTAGCGTGATCCATTGATTTCGTATACGTCCCTGTGCATTTGACGATCGAGATGTATTTGACACGTGTTAGTTAGTGGGCACGTGGTCTTTCTGTAACGGATTAACGACGCGTTCATTTTGACGATTAATTAATGTCACGTTTGCGTTAAATTATTGGAAATTCCTGTACGTTGTATATAAGCGGACAAACCGTTAGTAATTGTGCAATATTGCATGAGTGTAATGAATATAATTTTCATAGAAATGTAAGAACACTAGAAAATGGTCCTTTTTAAGTATTTTACCATTTACGTCGCTGTGCGTGTAAAATATAAAATTGTGCGTTTTGCAAATTTTTGTTAGAGTGAACGAATAACTAATATCATCAGATACCGCAATTACAAAAATGGTTGCAGTGAATCAGAGAAATGATAAACAAAGCGGTGTATTAAAAACGTCCGAGTTTTGCGTAATAGAATAACAGACATTATATTTGCAAATTCTGTATAAATTTTTAAAAGCACTGCACAAGTAATATATTTTTGAATATACAAGTATCCAATAAAAGTAATTGAAACGGAATGAATTGAGAAAGTTCTAATGATTGGTTCACTTTAACACACATAATTTAATACTACAGGATATCTCAAATATCGTGACGTTATTGGTTTAATAAACGTATAAGAATTTTCATAAATTAAACTTTAACGACGTGTCTGATTTTTCGCCTAATTTCAAATGGGTTTTAATATAATTTTAAATGTATCACAAGCGAGCTTTGTACGCGCAATTAAAATCTCTTTGGCGTTTAACAGGCATTCGAAACTTACCGTCTTCAATTAGGCGAATCTCTGCGAGCGATGGATTATGCTTTGACCAAAACAGGGAGCTTTGCGATCGACGCAATTTACACGCGGCGACTATAATCGCGTCATTCGCGTATTTCGATCAGCCGCGATATTATACAATTTACACGCGTGCGACAGCGGAATGCGTAGTGCGTTACACGGCTGTGTGTGACCGCACAATTCACGCATCGCGCGCACCTTTCAATCGTTCAGCGTACGCAAATACAACCACGCGCCGCTGCATTTGCATACCGCGGATTCCGCCAGAAAATCGTCCTTCGATCAGATCCGCCGTTCAAAAACAGGCCAGACATTTTGAATCCGTAATCCCGGGTTTTAGCCTTTTGCATTTACATGCGCCAGCTCTTCTCCGACTGCACGCTTCTTGCCCACCGTTCGCGGATTTTATAGTTTTCGTCATATTTATTTTATCATATATATATACACACGTGTGTTTCTTGCGTATTGTGTCACTTAATTGTTATGAACTGGACACGTTATCTTTTTCTCTTTAATACTTTTTATTTTTTGACGAAACATTTATTCTGCAAATAGTTTTGCTTTGAAGATCAGCAATTTTATATCTATCTTTTTTTGTTATACAATTATTTAATTTTTTTTATTTTCGGCATTTTTTTAACGTAATTTTATACTAGTATATACAAAAATGCATATTCTAAAAATTTTAAATATCTTTGCTTGCACATGGTCGTAAAAAACTGCATTGCGTAAAAGTTTTTCAGCCTTTTATATCCCGAGATCTTCTTCAATAAACGTGTACGTCTGATTTAATTTATCAACTAATAAGCGTTAGAATGTCGGGGCGGTTTTAGCAGGCGTTACGTCGTAACACATTACTCGCGTTGTAAAGACATTTCAATCCTTCATTCTTCCAAGTTGCAGAACCTTACATTACACTGTCGTGGATAAAGTGATGTATCACTTCCCTCTGCGATAAACTCCAAAGGAAGTAATACTTCGAAGGAGAAAGGGGAAAAAGAGGTACCAATCAATTATAGACATGGTAACGTCTTTTGAGTACATTCCATCACGCTCGCGCGACGAAGTCCATTATCCAACGATCTGAAAACAATTATGTGCAAGAAGATTGAATTCCCATCATGTTCCTCGGCAGGAAGGACCGATAGAAGAATAATACTCAAGCTTTGCGTCAGTAAGCGTTGTAATAGGAATGCAGCGGATGCTTCCGATTGCGAGAGAACCGTATCAATCCCGCGTTTATCAGCGATGGAGAAGCGTGTGGTTCGAGAGCCGATATCGATAATCGGCGATTGAATTAATAACGGAAAGAACGCTTTCGCGGGCATGACGCGCTCGGTATCAACGCCATGGCGGGAGGAACGGGTCTCATTCGTGATACTCGTTAACGCGAAGCCCCGACAAAACGTGATAAATCGTACTCTGTCCTATCGTGTAATTGTCGCGTACCAAACGCGAAACCCCGCGCTGCGCGACCGAACTGGAAATTAATATATTTAAATCCAGCGAGTGCATCTCTCCTCGCCGCGGGTCTTCTCATGCTCCGTGCTTGAGCGAATGTACCATTTCCGGCTTTCCGCTCTTCCGCACCTCTCTTCCTCCATCCTACCATTCCGTACTTCAACGTAATCTACGGTTTCGGAGTTTCCTCAATGGATTTTTGGATTACCGCGAGACAAATGACTACTCTTCCCCACGGGAAAAGTATAGAATACTGTAGAACTGTGATTATCCGGCCAATCCTGACAGAGAATTAGCTCGATGTCGGTGGGAATTTCTCCTCCATTACCGAGGTCCACCTTAGAAATTGACAGAAGGAGATATTATGAAGTAATCTTTAATAATCTTAAATTTTTGTGATGTAAATTCATCAAAGTTAAATTGAAAAGTGACTTAAGTTAACATTTGGATTATGAAGATGTTTCGAGTTGTTAGAATTTCAATTTACAAGTTGAACGCTCAAATTATATTATATTTATATTAATTATGAAGCTATAAACATTAAAAAGAGTATACAGAGCGACGAGAAAGTTCTCGGATTTTTTTTAAAAAACATTAAGCAGCTAGAAATCAGTACAGAAATTAAACATCTACACTTTAAACAGAACATAAAATTTTATTAGAACATTATAATAACAAAATTAAACAAAGAAAATCACAATAAATGTACAAAATTGCTTCCTTTGGCTTTAATACATTTTCGAAGCAGCTTTGAAAATTCTTCACACGCGCAATGCTGGATGGTAATTTTATCCCACGCACGTTGCAAGGCCACTTCGAGGGACTCCGTTGATTTAAAGCGAGTCCCAGAAATCTTCTGCTCCAAGATGGACAACAGAAAAGTCCATCGGTTGAAATCCGGCGAGTTTGGCGGTCAAACATCCCAAGTAACATATCGCAGTCGAAATGACATCATATTAACCAAAAAATGACGTAATATTAGGTCAATATGACAGGTCAAATAGTGTCATTTTTACTGCGATGTGTTATTACTTGGGATTCTTGCCCCAACAATCAAGGAACAGCTCCTCGCACGTCGCAATCGTTGTTCGCGCCGAATGAGCCCAATCTTTCTGTAGCATAAATCCCTCTCCACCGCTCCAGCACCGCTCTTGTCACCCTGTATATAACAAAATATAAAAAAATACAAAAATTTTTTTTCTCAGTATGAATTACAGTGTCGCAAACATAACATATTTTTTAACTTTCTCAAGAATTTAACGTATCAGCAACTCGATTTTAAAGTACAAGTTAAATCTGGCTTTTTTCCTTGGTCGATTTCGAAATATTACTATAACTTTCCATCGCGAATTGCCTATAAATATAGGAACCGCCGTAAAACTTCGTGTTCAATGTGATTTAAATTCTGTCGTTATCACCCGTTTCATGTATGCGGAAGCGATCGGAATAAACGCTTAGTCTTCATATTCTTTATATCTGCGCGACAACGTTTACGAGCGCGGCCGAAAATGGTGATAAAAATGAAACACATGTTATTATTTGCATTTACTTTGTAAATTGCGTGCCGAAAACATCGGTGCAATAAAATATAGAAACAAAATTGTAATATTCTATTTTAGAAAGTGAGAGAGAGTACTAACTATTAAAATGACGTTACCGAGCTCGTCTTACAATTAGTCGTGAACCATCGTTCCCAAGGATTTCGATTGACCGTGTACGTCTGTCGTCTTTGTCAGTAATTAAATATTGTAGCGATCGACTCCACTCGCTCCGTTCTCAAACCGTATATAGGATCCCATTGACTTACCATGAGAATTTCCGTTCAGAAGATGCCGACTAACGTGCACATCCAATTATTGGCCGGTATTCATAGTCAGATCTTATATTTGAGATCGTCTTAAGTTTATTTTTAGATGCTGTACAACTCGTTTCATTGGCTACAGAATATCTAAAGATAAACTTAAGGCGATTTTATATATAAGATCTATGAATACCGGCCATAGTTATTGTTTGGTCCATGAATGATTACTTCTTTTGATGATGGCTTGGGCTCGCCTAAAAGACAGGAAAACCCTGGGGACTGATTCTGTAATTCTTAACGACAGTTTCGTTATCGTTATATCGTTTGTTGCACAGCTTTTTTACTATATGATATTTGTGCAACAACAATAACTATAACAAAGCTGTCGTTTAGTTATATAACTCACAGAATAGGAAAGTACAGTTTTTTCTCTTTGTTTTTTCTCTCTCGTGTCCCTCTCTGACTCTTCCCTACTCTCACTCTTCCTGTCTCTACCTATTATCCTATTCTATTAACTTAATTCCTAATTCGTTACTTTTCAAGAGAATGATTTAATCGCTTTAGTTGCGCAACGCGAACAATAATTTTTGCGGGAATATTTTCTATACCTTTTCTTTCATATGAGGTGATTCAATTGGGACGGATCATCAAAAGATACGTGCAAACACATCCTAAAACGGTATAATCCTCGTTCGGCATCCACCGGCCGGATTACCGTCCATGCTTTACTTTACCGAGAATTAACGAGCCGAGGAGTAAATAAGCACTCTGCTTGCGATTCACGGGGCCAGTGTTATATGAGCCCCCGCCTCATAAAATTCATAAACCGTCGCCGCGGAGCGTGAGGGAACGAGCATACCGTGAAAATTCCGTCGCCCGATCTACTTTCCCGGACCACTCCGCCTGGTTTGCGGAGTCTTTGTATGTACACAAGACCTTCAGACATATGTATATATATATATATATATATATATATATATATATATATAGTCTCGTACAATATATTATATACATATATACGTATATATATTATATAACTATATACATGCGGCGCACATATCTGTGTATATACAGACCATCTCACTACTAACATGTTTGTGTTTGCTCAGCTATGAATTGCTTGACCAACCTGGGGGCAGTTTTTTTTTCTCGGGAAAAATCTGGTAAAGATATTTATCGTATCCACCAAAATTTGGTGAATAAATTAAATATTTTTATAGTGAAGTTTCCCTAATTAAATTTTGAACAAAAATTAACTGAAGAACATCTTGTACAAAATTAGTAAAAGAGTTTGAATTAATGAAATTTATAAATATCTTGTAATAGGCATGAAATATCAGAATATATAAAACACCAAGCGAAAGAATGAAAATTATTCAACAAATTTATTAAAAATTATCGAACTGTTATCGAAGCGCTATCACGCAACTTTCTTGGTACAATATAGATAAATAGATTGAATGAGATTTGAAAGAACGAAATAAATAAAAGCTAAATCAGTTCTTGAAATGTTCGCAACAAAAGAGTTTCTATATTTAACGATATTTAAATATATTTATCACAATAACCTGTGAGAGAATCAAAAAAGTTTATCAAGAAAGTTATGGGACATTCTATGTGGACACATAAAGCGAATTATATGAGGTATATGGAACCAGGGTAATCCCCGTGCCGTAATCGCGAGACTCTTGAAAAATGGATCGGCCCTACGTTGCTGCGCGTATAATATCGCCCGTAGCAGTAACGTCCGTAATGGCAGCTAAGGTGATCATAAAATGGTCACTATACCGCTAACAGTAAATCACGATCTCGTCGTCGCGATTAGGTTCACGACTACGACGTCCAGTTTAACGCGACAGTCGAGAAATGGGGCAGATTTTATTTGTGAAAGAATCTTAATTAGTTTTTCTTTTTGCTGTTTCTGAAACCTTTTTTATAATATTTAAGTTTTTCGTGCAGCTTAGGAAGCGCGAGAAAATCCAGAAACGTTTTTGTCGAAAATTAATTATTAACTGTGAAACTAAATCAAAAACATCGTAACAATAAATATAATTTATTATTATGATCGTATCGCATGACTGACGAATTTTATAGCGTGTAGGTTATTTATAAGAAGCATCATTGCGTCGTATCATTTCAAATAATAGCAGTATATCATAGCGATATTTGTAACAATTGTTCGAAGGCACGTAACCGTAATAATTTGTACTATTTGTAGTGACATTATCTTTTGATGTTCAACTGTAGCTTTTTCAAAATGCATCTCGCGTATCGCGATACATCGTAGATGCTCACCACCCGATGAAACATAAGATTTTATTGCGACGACGTTATGGCAAGGAGAAATGATCGTGCTCGTAGTATCAAGTTGCCAATATCGAATGCGTCAGGAGATTCAGATGAGAGAAAATTATATATCCGTTATAAGTTAAATTTACAAATCATGCAACACGCATTCGGTATCTTCCTCCATAAATTCAATCTAAAAATACAATTTGTTTGTTATAAATGTTAATATTTTCTTCATTTTTGCACAAAAAAACGAAACACTTAACTAAAATATTACAGCAGATATTACAATAGCTAGGTATTTTTTCTATCTGGTTATCAAAAAATAAGATTGAAAAAAAAGACTAGCTGAAGAATAAAAATGCAAATTGTGCATACGCCAATTCTATATAATTCGGACCGAAAGCGAATATCGATTTGCTATTCCAATCGTTTCATCATAGCAGTTTGCTTATCATCACCGGAAACGTCTTCGAAGCGGAAGAGATTTCAGTTACCTGCTCGGCCGATAGACTCGGGCCTTTGGAAGAGGGTAGTTAACCGATGGGTAGTTAACTCCGAAAGCGTGCCGTAGGGAGCTGACTAATACGCCCTCCCGTGCTAATGCATTAAGCTAATCTTCAAAGTTTCCGCAAAAACTACGCTCGACACGAAGAACTCGAGAGTTTAAAGACCGTCGAAAATGAACTTTTCAACAGCGCGTCGGAAAATTGGTTGCAATTGTAATGAGCACTATCTTTTAACGTTTTAATCGCGTCCGCGATTTTGATTGTACTTTATCTCTGCACACCCGATCTTAATTTATCATTATCTTTTTTATATTCTATATCTATATGATTACATATGTCTTTACTTATCATACCACGCTCTTTTGAACCCATTATTTTTATATTGTTGTTAAAACATGTTTTTACTTCCAATATACTCAATAATTTACTTTAAATGTCATAAAAGATCCCGCTTATATGTCACAACTTGATGGCTAATACAATTAAGTATAATCGCATTCCTTATCTGCATCTTAAAACAATGCTTTTTCTTTAATTTTGATAAGAGTTATCTTGAACGTAAAAAGTCTCATATAAATCGAAAAAAGTGTTCGTGGTTTTATATAACTTATCCTTTCTAGCGATCTGTATACAAATCAATGCGACAGAAGTAGAAAATCGCATTCCATTTAACTTTAAAGCCCCTTGCACAATGCCAGGCGACAGGTAATAGGAACAGGGAATAGAAATCAGAAATCATGTATAAATGCAGAATAAATAGTAACACTGTCAACAGAGGCAATAGACACAGAGTTTCCGTCACGTTGGGGAAATTCTGTGCCATTGCCTGTTGTCAACCAGTTATAGCATTCGAATTTTGTATAGGTTGTAATTAATTTTTTGGTTATTTCCTGTTCCTATTGCCTGTTGTGCAAGGGGCTTAACTCTTTCGTTGTTATAAATATAATACGTATCTCTCTCTCTCTAAGAAAAAAATTTATATACATATATTGCCTGATTTACATGTTCAAAGTTTTGGGATACGCATCTTGCGCTTGCGCCTGCATTAATCTACCTAATTTACATAATCCATTTTTCTGAATAAATATTTAATATTTAATATAAATGTTTAAAAGGTCATATTTATTAATAGTAAATACAACTAATAATAAAAAAATTAATGAACTATTGAAACGTTAAAAGGAAAAGTTCTCGCTTATTAAACTTGTTATCAAAACTATATTAGAATTTAACTTTAATGCTGTGTTCCTCACAGCATTCGTGTCAGCGATGAAAGGGTTAAAGTTACTATGGAGATGCTAAACGAGACAAAATGAAGAAGCAGCCAAGAACGGGCTGCTTAATATCGAATTACTGAAAGTCGGGAGAACTGCCGAAGTCGTCGCGAAGAATTGCATGAACGACAGTACCATGAGAATAATCCAAGCCCTTTGTAATGTAATTGCATGATAAGGACGAACTTATTCACGATAACAGAAGAAGGTACGAAAGAGTCTCAGGCTTGAATTACCGATAGGTTACAATGATCTTGAAATAAGAGCTAGAGAGATGAAGAATTACTGCTTTTAGATTTTAACGGTTTGCACAGCTACAAAACTCTACGGAGTCTTAATTACATCTTAATCATGCATAACGTAATTCCGTCATACCTATTACACGTTCAAAGTCTTCTTAATATAACTTAATAGTGCGAGAAAGAATATTTTAATTAAAATAATTTTAACCCTCCATTGTTCTCATTCATCAAACGGACGTCAGTGCTCTCGTATTAGCCCTGCGCCGCGCTTGGTACATATGTTTATCAATGTATTAGTGTGATATTGCCACATAGTTTTCTTAGATTAAGGGCTATCTATTTCTAACATCTGTTAAATTCTAACAGACTATTAACTTTTCTGAATAGTTAATAGAAGTTGGCTATTCTGAAAAGTTAACGGTCGATTAGAAGTTGAAAATAGTGTCCCCTCCCCTTTAAATACAGTCTTGTAAGAACAAGAGGATGAAGCATCAATCGGTACATAAATCTAAAACTTACATTTAGCAACAGCACGAGTCGCGTCGACTCTAATTGTAAGTATTTGCTCTTGACATGAGCGCATAGATATATCACACGTTAGTACCTTCAAAGTCTAATCTAAAAATTGTGTTAACGAAATTTTGTAAAATCATCATACAAATATAATCTAAAAGATTGTAAATGAAAAGTCAAAAAGTTTCAGAGTCAACTTTTGTGTCACATGCAATTGAAGAAATAAGATGTGATGTTAGCGCTTGTCTAACACGAAAGCAATGGAGGGTTAATTATTACGCGCGTTGACATTAAATTAACAATATATAACAGTTACTATCAATTTGATTAATTTGATTTGATAAATTTGATTTGATTAATATCATTATAAAATTGTAACAAAATATAATAAAATAATATCTATACTTTTTTATCTCTCTATATCTCTTATTTCGAGATTATCGTAATCTATACTTTTGAGAAGCGAAAGTGAAAAATTACTGCCAAGCACGGTAAATTAATCGGTCGTCTTTCGCGTTGTAAATAGGGATGCATACACACGCTGAAGGATCACCGATCTCGTAACGCTGACGTCTTCCATTCCCATTCTTTCTGCAGCTGGTCGCTTTTATCTTCGCATCGGAATCGTACCGCGACGGAACGTGATAAAGCGTGTTTCGCGCGAGGAAGGGTTCTTTGTCCGACGAGCAATGCATTATTTGTGCGTCTATCGATCTTCGGCCATGAGGAGATCTTCCTTCGCGCACGCCGCTACAGCTCGTTCGACGAATAGACGATAAACGTAAATCCCTCTTGCCGAAGTCAGCCCAACCCCCCAGCGAAGGGAAGCCGCGTATTTAACCTTCGATCGGCGGTAATATTGTAAACCTGCTCGGAATCTCAAATTAGCATGAAATTTTTAGTAGATTGGACACCTCCTGGCAGGAACATCTTTTGTGTTTTCACGGTGAATATAAAACGCTCGTGTTTTAAAACATTCAATACACATACGTGTCCACACGTTAATTATCCAGATCTAAAGCTGGAAAGTGAATTAAAATACAAATTAGTTTGCTTTTTAAAAAGTTTAAACAATTCGAATCGACAAGTGCAGATATCCGCGTGATGGTATAGTTACAATGTTGTAACTCTTACAAGAGTTCTGTTCACTTGTACTTTAATTGAAGAAGATACGAGTAAAAGTTAAAACTTTCTGCTATTTGCAGCACTGCAGATACTATGTTATCGTATATGTATCTGCAGTATTTATTTAAAATATGAATTACTTCCGCTCTTATTTAAAATGAATTACTCTTTTTTTACATAAATTTTATATGCATATATTTATATATATATATATATATATATATATATATATATATAATATAATATATAAAATATATATATATAATATAATATAATATATATAATATATATAATATATATAATATATATATATAATATATATATATAGATATATATATATATATATATCACAGCTTTTATATAAAATAATTTATGATTGAGGTACATACACGCATATTTGCAACTTTATCATCATAAATAAATATACTAGGAACGTATATCTTTTTGACCGCAGATATTTTCTGTTTCAAATATTTGCCACAGATACACTGTGACATTAAAGAATTTTGCTTACGTGTGACAGGAACGAAACAATCTACTTATTGCAGTAAAATGGGAATATGAGATTTTTCTGTTTCATGATGGTGAAGTAAAATCACGATCGTGCGCGTGACGGGTTTCAGTCGGAGGACGGACAGTTAGATTCCACGTAAGAAAACATTCGTTTCCTCTACCCCGGGCAGGTTTCATCCGCTCCTGGGTATAGCAGTTAGTTCCCCCGAGAACGGCATTAGGAAGATTAAAGGACAATTCGGTCCTCATTGCGAAGGGATTAAAATCACTCTCGAAGCTCTGCAAGTTTCCTTCCCCGGTATCTGTACGCCACGTTGGTTCCCTTCTTCGTCTATCTCATAGATGTGATGGTAGATGCAGCCACCTAGCGATCGCGCACCGCTGACGAACGAATTAACATAATCCTGCCCGCGCACTCTCTCGCTCGTACAATCGACGAGTACGAATCAGCACGCGCATCGGATTTCGTAAACTGTGAGCACGTGAGCAAAAAGACGATTAGTTGGCTCATCGAGTCGCCTTAGGTTTAACGACTGTTTTGGATTAATCACTTTTAAATGAACCGTACTGTAAGGGACAGGATAATTTAAAGCGGCCGATTAGGCCGTGAGTTGCCTGTCGTTGAGAAACGATTTGATTTCGCTCGATTTCCTTCGTAATAGTTCAGATTGAGAAATCTATGGCTCTCGATCCCTGCTTATAGAAATAGTTTGGAAATTAGATATCGTAAGCAATTGCTAAAATTCCTTCTCTAACTGTCATTTTCCATGTAATTAGATAATAAAATATAAAATAAATTTGAAAATTTTCAAAATTGTTGAAAATAATTTTAAGAAAGAAGACTATCTCTAAGATAAAAAGTGGAAAGGCGAACATACGTCAACAGGATCAACATGACCGAAAAGAGCATGAGCTAGAAACCACTCGATAATACTGATATCTTATTCCGATACTGTCTCTCGAAGCAGGGTGGATCGAGGCCGACCGGTTCCGATACCACGTACGTCTCGTGAAAACGTCGCGCGCGAGACTGGACTTTCCGTCCTCAACGAGGCGTCGACGAGAATTCAATAGAACTCAATGGAATTCAATAGAAGCTATAAATGTCCCAGGTGCCGGAAGTGTCAAGTCGTAAAGCAAAATATCTTATTAACCGCGCCCGTACCAATATCCAGCCACAACTTTCCTCGCGATCTTTATCGGTGATTATTATGCCGCGCGATCCCGGCAAATTTATGAAGAGCGAAAGTGGATTTCGAGGATCTCCCAAGATATTGAGCTTACGCGACCGCGTTAACGCAGACTGTTTCACATTTTGCCGGCTCATCCGCGAACTAGATTTTCTCGGATTTCACCGGCTAAGTCGGCGATGCTAACTTCCAACTCGCAAATCAGACTTGTCATCCGAGAAATAAGAATTGAAGGCGGATGTGTGCTCGCAAGTCAGATTGAGAATATAAATCCGCGGATAAAAAGAGAGAGCGGAGGAGTAGCATGCAATGTAGATACTCTTACGCCATCGAATGCCCTAATCTTGAATAAGGAACGAGCGCGAGAGAGAGAGAGAGAGAGAGAGAGAGAGAGAGAGAGAGAGAGAGAGAGAATAAGGGAGTTTCACCGAGGAAGGAGAAAAGAAAACGAAGTTATGGCTCGTGGCCACCAAACGTACTGAAATACTCGAGTGAAACCGACGGGGAAAAGCCCCGAGAGAATAGAAACATATCACTTTCCTAAGGACAGACAGTAAGAATTTCGACCGCGCAATGTCGAGGAAATGGCAAGAAAAATAAGAGAACTGCATATATATAGGATACTTTAGAAGTTACACACACACACATTAATACTAAACGAGAAAGTTTTATACTTTAATTAGGAAAGTAAAACCGAAAAATACTAAAAATAAGTAAAAAATTAAAAATCTGTTCACGCGTTTCTCTCATATTCATACTCTTTTCATAAGGATTTGTCTTTCATATGAAAACTCCAAAAATGATTTTAAAAGTTGCCTATATTTATACTTTTAATCTTTTTGAGGAATTAAAAAAGTTTTTTTATATTGTATGATACATTAAATATTCCCGCGTTATATATTTTATGTATTTTCACACTATTAGGAAAAAGACCACAGTAAATATTTAATCCCATATGATATTATATTATTATAAGACAACTTTAATAAAAAATTTAGACATTTAGGTATTTTCTAATTATTATTATTATTTTTTTATATCGAAGAAGTCATGCGTCGAATTATCTCAGCACGTTTTATGGCTTTAATAAAAAGAAAATTAAAATTTGAATATGCAGTGTCATTGTCATGACTGCAGTTTTGAGGTGAAGGGTGAAATTACAGTCGATGATGAACAGGCGCGATCAAGGTTCACAGATAGAAGGGCCCGAGAAGGGAGGAAGAGAGAACCGCGGGATTAGATATTACTCGGTGCCGGGGTCGCTCGCCAACTGGCTTTGATATATTACCGAGTGATAATCCTATCTGCGCGCAAAGCCAGGACACAACGATACAACCAGAGCAACTGGATGCCATGCCGACTCCATTGCACTTACAATATGTATCCAGCTGCCTGCCGGTGAGAGAGCACGAGTAGTATCTAAGACGCTTATAGAGCATATAGAAATAAGCGCGGTCCTGTGCCACACACTGACGTCTGGTAACAGCCTAAGATGGAAATCCGTGTTAGCGAAGGACGGTTAAGTTTGTCAGGAACAATTGCGATGCAATGCAATATTATATCTCGGGAATGCGAGAATAATAAGATATATATCAGATAACGTGAACTGTAACCCTTAGATTTCCAATGTTGTATAATATGACATTAGTAAAGAAAGCAATTGCTCCATCGTGAGCGATTGTTTCTTCTTTCATGTTTTATTTTTAAACGAACGATCAGCAGTCATATCGCGGCAGTACATACAAGTCAGTAAATACATGATGTATAATAAACATTTCCTTGACTAAAATAGAACATTACAAGAACATTGAAACATTTCGACCGTGTTTATTTTTCTAGTATTTATGATATTTAGTTTACTTGTATTATTTTAACTGTAGATTGGCTCAAGAAAAAAAATTAAAAATATAAAGTATAAAGTTTTATAAAAACATATTTTATTATATTTTAGTGTTATACATTATAATTTACATGTACAAATGTTGTAAAATTATAGTAATTTCTGAAGGATATTTGAGTCGAAAAATATCCATGATTAAACGATAATATTTTATGATAAGGAAATAAAATTTAAATATACAGTGAAAGGGAGTGAAAAACACGCTTCTATTTATATTATTTTATTTTCTTGATAATTTTATTACGTTATATAACTGTATTAAAATTTAAAAATTAAATAAATATAAAACTTGTTTTTTTTTTATACGTTTATCTTTTTCAAATGTAATTTGTGATTTTATTAATATGGCAAAAAATTGGAGTTTTAATTAAAAGCATTAAAAATGGTAGGCTTCAGTTGCAAGAGAACACAGAAAGAAAATTTAAATAATTTTATGATTTAAGTAAATTACATACATGCACTCATTACAATACCATGATGCTTTAGCAATATAAATTACTGCATTAACTTAGTTCTATTATTTTTATAAAGTCAGATCGACGTCATTCTTGAATTATATCACGATATCACCAAATATAAAACCGAAATATGTATAGTGCCACTAAAAGAAAGAGATGGTAATACTCGAAAAAATTCCAAGTAATAAAATAAATTTAGATATTTCGAGAAAAATAGCTCGAAATTTTGACGAAGTATTCGTATACTTGACTGAAATTTGCCTTTTAACAGATTTCACTACAAGCCATTATATCCATTTCTATATAAATTACCAACCTGTACATACGCGTGCTGTCTACAGTACGACTTATCAATTCCTCAATCCTCGCTGTTTACGTATTTCCGTCGAATTGATAGCGCGATATAGACGATATACAAAGCTCTTCCACATTCCATCGCACAACCTGCATCTCTCAAAGCGAGCAAAAGACGAGCGCGCGCGTATTGCTCCTGATCCACAATGTGGAGCTCGAATTGATACCGGGGCCCACCTCGGAAAAGAGATCGTCGAGACCCTCAGCGTGCTGTGTGACCGGAGAAAAAAAGAGAAAGAGAGGAAGAGGGGAAAAAACCGGAATTCTCGATACATACTGATGTGTATGGCCATTCGCGGGGCGCCCTGGGGCCCTCCGACGAAATTGCATCCGGAATTTCAATATAGCGCATATCATATTTCAACCTTAAAACGCCGCCAGCGCTGTCCAGGTATTACTTTGAGGCTCCTGTGCCCGTAGAAGCCGACTTTGCCCACCGATTATAGAGATTCCGACTGCGGTAAAGTATGTGCACAGGTGAAACGCGGGGGGGGGGGGTGGACCGAGGGATGCGGCAACCGTTCCCCTTTCTCTCTCTCTCTCTCTCTCTCTCTCTCTCTCTCTCTCTCTCTCTCTCTCTTTCTCTTTCTCTCTTCCCTCTTCCCCCCGACGCGATCCTTTCGCCGGAGTAGAGCAGCCTGCAGGGGACATTAGATGGTTTTCGCTCGGAATAAATGATCAAAAGGTAACTCCGGATTAAAGCTGTCGCTTGCCCGGTGACTCGCTCGCGCTTACACGCTCCGCTGCGACCCGGATGTTGCGCTTTTACAAAGCGGTTTAATCAAATTTTCAGAAAAGTCGTTGATGCTATTAATACATATTCGCCTGTGCCGGAAGGCGCGCGCAGTTCTCTCAGTTTCTGGATTCTTTGTCAGATTTGGAAATGATTCTAGCTTAGAGCGAAAGGCGAAAGGTTAAAGGGAAGATCGAATTATCTTCGTGGTTGAAGTTCGTCTAGGGGAGCTGAAAATTTCCATTTACTCAGTTTCAACTTATTATTCAAGCTCTCGCAAACTTATTAATTATTTAATGTTGCTGAACTTTATTTATCTTTGATTATTTATAATAGTGAGTTCTTCGCCTATTAAAATAAGAGAATATTTTGCTGCATGATCCGTCGCTGCTATCAAAATATTATTGCAGAAAAGAAGTATTTAGTGCTAAAAGTAAGAGAGAATGATATGCTAATAATAGGAATAATAATACCGCAAATTTTAATTAAAGATCAAATCCAGTTTTATTAAATTTTTATAAAAAAGCGCAATTTTCATACATGTTACATTATCTTATAATTTTCCATGAATTAAAATAAATCGGTTCCCATTAAATGCATTTTCTATCCTTTTTTCGTGAATATATGTAATAAATAATTACAGAATCTAACAAAAAAAGAGTACAATTTTTTAAATAATCAATAATTATTGCTCAATTAAAAGGATATATGAGAGAACCAATAGAGAAAAAGATTTTCTTCAATAAAATACTTTACTCAGCAATATATATATATATATATATAAAAATCAAGAATATATATAATTATTAGTAGCAATGCCGAGCTGGATTACGAACCGATTATTTCAAAGCGTATTTTTCTTTCTTTTTTCGTCGTGTATCGTCGGGGAAAAGAAAAATTATCTCGTGGTTCAAATCGGAGGCGAGGAGGACGAGAGAGAAATTAATGTCAGTTCGTTAGGGTGGCTTGTACTCGTGTCGCAGAATTTAATTATTAGTGTGAGTAAAAATAAATGGCAGCCACGAGAAAAATGTCGATTTAACGAGGCGCTGCGAGCATATCGCTATCGAAACACTCGCGATGTTTCGCCATTAGGTGGAATGACCTTTCGAGCAATTTTCACGCGTATCCGGGCGATCTCGTAAGAACGACGACGATATAATATATTCTTTTTTTTTATTATTAATGAGAGATATCATAAACGAGTTCCAAAGCAATCTTCCGCCAAGCTACTCGGCGGAGCGCCGAGACAATTTTCTTCCCGAAGTTTACCCGCTCGCGCGCTTATCGAGAAAGGAGTTTCCGCGAGCAAAAAATTCTCATTATGACTTATCCACGATCGGCCACCCCGACCGAGATACTCTGGATAAACCGAGATAAGTGGAAATCTACGATGAACGAAATCGGCATGATAATCGCGATGTTGTAATTGAAGGGGATGGAACTCGAGAACGTGAAACTCTCCGCCGAAAAAATCAACGTTACTTTTTTTTTTGCTGCAAAGAGCACGAGTACGAGAGAAGAGAAGCTGACACGCGTCAGCTTGAGAGAGATGAGAAACCCGCAATATTCGGCGTCGAATAGATGTTCGGCTCAATACGGTGATTTATCGTCACTGTCGTTGGGAAAGAGGAAAAAGGGCACTATCGTGAAAAGGGCACCCGATATGCAATATGAACGAAATCGGCCATGCAAAAGATAACGAAAAACGTTTATTCGCTAAATGAAATTGGGAGTGAATGGGAGAGATTGACAGGAGTTTTGCATCGAGCCGGTGGAAGATCCTGGCGGACAGCGGCGATCCCTAGCGAACGTCCCGGGTAATACCGAGTCGTTTATCACGACTGGAGCGAATGGAGAGTGCTCGTGAGAGATCGCGAGATCGTCCGACAAGCTTCCACGCGCGGTGTGTTGCGCTACGCTACTAAGTTCGCCCGAGTTGTGGTGATTAATCGATAATGGGCTTCATATGATACGGACGGTACGTTGTCGATGTGCGAAACAACCTTAATCACATTAGTTGACGGTGACATGATCGATATATTATGATGGGACAGGTCATTCCGTTTCGTTCAGCTTAACATCACAGTACGCTGCCCCTGGCGTTCAACGTCATGCTTATCTTGCTCGCGTATCTGCGCGTTACGCTCCCGCATCTACATATACATTATCATAATAGAAGCGAGCTGACTAATTAATCGATCCACACGCCATTTCCCAATTTCAGTTTGCGCAGTTTCATATTTATGTTGGGATGTAGTAGACAGATAAACATCATAATATATTTATAATTGCATTTTGCTAAAAAACCGTCTGCTTTATGCAGTAAATTCAACAATATTGTAAACACACACACACACATAAAACATGAGATTTACGAAAATAAATGCGCTTTTCGTACACTTTGTCCGAATAAATAAATTCCAAGTTAGATGGAAGTAAAATATATATGGAAAAATATGTAATTTAATTAGATAATTAGTTATCTGCAGTTCTTTCCAACTTACGCTTTCCATTGAGAAAATTTATTGCTATGATTTTGGTAATCAACTATGGTAATCAAGACACAAATGCCGGCTAAATCCCTTCTCCATGTCAGAAAGAATCTCTCTCGTGCTTTAGCATTGACCCTTACTGATCGCGCTTATACCCTTGCGTTTGTTACAGTGTGCCACCTACTGCGAGGCGGCGTGGCAGCGATTTTTGGACCGCAGAGCGCGCACACGGCGTCTCATGTGCAGAGCATTTGCGACACCATGGAAATTCCGCACTTGGAGACACGCTGGGACTACCGGCTTAGACGGCAGAGCTGCCTCGTCAACCTCTATCCGCATCCCACCACTTTGTCCAAGGTACGTATACACAAACTTTTAGCCAGAATAATAGCCTCATTAAAGCGGCGCCCGTCGCGCAAAATCTGCCTTCGTGACCCTTCTCCTCACGGATTTCTTGCCTCTCTCATAGCTGTTTTACCTCTGCCCTCATCGACGACAAACATGGGCTTTTTAGATTGTGGGATTAACGGTTGTCGCTCTAATCAAGGTAATTTCCACATTCCGTGCTTCGCATTTTACATTGCGCTGTAATTATAATTGAAGTTTTGAAAGGAAAATCAATGAAGTTTAGAAAAACATCAAAAATTTTCAATAATGACAAAAGAATATTATAGTATTATTGATTAATAAAATTGATTACTAAGACTATATGTCAGGCGTTTAAAGTTTTTCTTTCTTATTAGTTTATCAAAAATATAATTGAAGCCATTAACAAATTCAAGCAAATTTCACATTTAGCCGAAAGATTATATCGAGTCTGCACTTTTATTAAGTTATAATGTGAAAGATCGCTTTTGCGGCCAAGGCGCATTCGCTGTTGCATTTGGTTGTATCTATATATACATCGAGTACTATATGCCCACAGTGCGGTAGTTCTGAACTTAACGCAAAAGAACTGAAACTTTTTGAATTTCTCTTAATAAGCGCGAAGTTTCGTGAAGGGGTACGGCTGAAAGCCCTGGTCGCGGGTTTGTATAGCTCACGGGCTTTTTAGGTTAACGAGAGTTCTCTCTCTTTCTCCCCCTCCTCTCTCTCCCTCACTCTTTCTCTTCGTCCCCCCCTCTCTCTTTCTCTCTCTGTCTGTCTTGTTGTTGCATGAATGCAACCCTTTTCTTTCCTCAATATTTGTTATTCGCACCTGGTGACTCTTTCTTCTTCACTCGTTCCTCTCGTCCTCTCAATATTTGCCACTAGATTTGTCCTCCGAAAGCGTTTTGTTTATTCTCTGTATAGGATGTGGTGGAATCCTGCTCATCGCCCATCACTGAGTTTTCTTTTATTTTTGAAGGGACTTGCGAGTAGAAAATAAATATCCATGGCTGCGAGGCGCTTTACGCTTCAAACGCGAGAGAACATTCGTGAGAAAGTCGATAAATCCGTTCGCTGCGGGCGAATGAAACGCGCAAGCATGTCCCAAAGGAAACGATGAAAGCCAGCGAAAATGAAATTTCCCCTTGACGTAGACATCAGAAAACAATTGCTCTTTATTTGTACCTTAAATATGTATCTAATGAGATGGTTGTTACTCGGGAAAAATATGATTTTTACACAATTATTACTAAATACGTTATTCAATTTTATTGCCTATGTTAAAAACAGTAATTCTTAGATCCATAAGTAGTAAAACACGATCAACAGACAGAATTTATTTCTACGTGACGAATTTCCTGAAGTCCTTTACGGATTTCGTATGAAATATTGATGACTAGATAATAATTTACGGTCGCGTGGGTTGGCTTTGACATCCTCGATCAAAGGGCTTTCAGCAATGATGCACAGAGAACACAATTTAAAGGTCACCGCATATCTAAAGCTATGCGCTTTTTTTCTCGCTTTCTCTCTCTCTCTCTCTCTCTCTCTCTCTCTCTCTCTCTCTCTCTCTCTCTCTCATCAGATAATTTCAATTAGAATCCATTCGCGTGTCGCATCACTGAGTCTCCAGCATTTGTTAAAAATCACAAATTTTTAATGTTGCTATTCTAGTATTTCGAAATATTCTGATAAACTCTCGCAATCACTGACGCAACTCTAATTAGTACGTATATTCATGCGAATATACATTTGACATACATTTTTATCTGTTTTATCTATCAGACTGCGTAATTTGTGTAAAATATTTGAACAAAATGTTTTTATAAAAATATTTTACCAAAAAATTGTTATAAAAGAAAAAATAAATGTTATGAAAAGTAATCAAATTAGTATTTTCTAATATTCTAATGCCTGATTAAAACATGGAGTAAAAAGTAATTCTTATACAAAATCAATTTATATACAAACAATAAGAATTTATCTATATTTGCAAGTTGTAAAAGATAAATTTATATTTATAGAGGATAAAAGAGAATAACACAGATTTCATATTAGAATAATTAATATATCTGAACTAATACAACGATGATCGATTGAGGAAGTTGCACCTTTTCAGATTAAAAACTCGTGTAAGATTCATGATAGAGATTCAGTTTCTTAATTTGCAAAATCCGATGTTCGCACAATGAAATGCGAGCGCGCGCGAAAGGTTGGAGGACATAAAGAAGGCGGAGAAACGTTTAATAAGCTTTCGCGTTCTGAAAGTGATAAACATCAGGTTTCCTCAGTCTCAGGTTTCCATTGTGGAGTCTAGTAAACCTGGAGGGAAGTAGCTTACGTCGTCAGTTATTTCACGGTGTTAGAACAGGGTTTTGGTTTTCTCTCGCCCGAGTTCTTTTCTCAACGGAATCCCGCCATTTCCAACGCGGCGAAAATGCAAAATTCACTAGGAGAGCAGCGGCATCCTGATTAGAGTACTCGACTCGGAGGAAAAGGAAAAATCGGGGGAGAAAAAAAAAGACGGCGGAGGTGGGCGAACGGTTGGCGTCGATTCCTTCAAACGAGCGACAGCCTCATTCAGTCAACTCGACGACGGAAATATTTTACTTTCCGGTACCATCTTATGCGTAGTTCAAAGGAACCGAAGGCGATTGCAGGGAGCAGAAAAATAGAATAAAAAGCACGACCAGTGAGTCTCTTTGATTCACATCGGGTGAATTGTGGGGATAACTTTAATACCCTTCCGCGCCACGATTTTCCGCAAAACGATAACAAATTACTATCGCAAACGGCGCATTATTCCGGCAAAATGAAAATAAACAATTCCTATTTATGAAAAGTATCAACTGCAAGAAAATATTGCGTTAAGGTACCTTTAAGCTTTTACACAAACTACGATTTATTCATTATTTATTTAAACTTGATAAAATATTGAAATGTTATAATTGGATTTCACGTAAAATAAATGCTTATATAAATTAAAAATGTTATTTTTATAAACTTACTTTTAGAGCATAGAAAGAAATAACAATTATTATTTTATTTGAAACAATTAATAGAAACAACAATTATTATTGTTTCAATTATTTTTATGATAAAAATAGCAACATAATGTAAATAATATAATATCTGGAATACTGTTCTTTTATTTTTTGCATTTCACTAGTCGGTAAAAAATATTGTTAATGACACTATTTTAGCACATACAAAACGCTTTTAATCTTTCTACGGAAACAATGATAACGTTAAAAATTGCTCTATTACTTTCGCATTCGAAATGTCCCTGAACGAGACGCACCAATTATTACATTCAAACGCGAAGACGAATCTATCCAATCTCGCTTTGAACTTTCGGACAGTTCGTATTGTCCGCGTCGAAATCGAATTGTCAGGTATTTCGATTCGCATTCCTGCGCACGAACGTAGACTGCTCCTTCTGCCGTGCTATTTTCTTCTATCCTAGCTAGATGAAAGAATCCCTTGGTAAGCCATCAGGAACAAATAACAAATACTTTACAATCTCATAAAATTATCGCTCTCTTAACCATAAAATTTTAATTAGAGAAAGAGAGAGACCACATGTTCCTTATTTGACAAATAAGTAAACTTTGACAAATAAGTAAATAAAATTATTTAAATTTCATGTACATCAGCACCTCAGAATTGAAATGACTATTTGTAACATTTCTTATAAATAAATAAGTTTGTTAAATTACGCAATAGCTATTACGTTACGTAGAAATATTTACCACGATTGCTTTATATTAAATTAAATATTATACTGCTCATTATTACTATCATTGAGGGTCACATCTTAAACATTAAGGAATATACGGTGATTGTTCATTATTTAGTATGAATTCCCTTAATTATTTAATTGTAAGATGTCTAGCTATCACTAATGATCGCTAGATGTAATATTTATTGTATAGATATACGTAATCATTAGGGCATTTTCTCTACGATCATGAATACATTTTAATTGGAGAATTCTGTATAATTAAAATTATTCCGTATAACGAAAGAGATATTCTACTTAAACGTTGTTTACTTTTGAACTTTAAATGATGGAATGGCATTGGTCATTCCGTTTGCAAGATAATCGACATTATGATGATATAGCGGGTGATATGTTGGTGTTAATGAACCGCGAAGGGCGCAATTGCCATTACCGCAGCAATGATTTAACGATCTTCCTCGTGGCCTATAATGGACCGGCTTCTGTGCTCCGATGGTCGTCGGGCCAGCAGCCGGTGTGGATGGATCGGTTGAATCAGCCACTATGTTGCTGTTGGAATTCAATTTGTACTGTTTCCTAATCGAGCTTTTGCTCATTGCGCTTTACTGCTCCACTTCGTACAACCAATACTGGTACCATCATCAGGCCCCAAGAAAACCCCTGTAGAGAGTATAGAGCCTTGAAAAAAAAAAAACATTTAACATCAGCTCACTTTTATGTACTTTAAATTAAATGCATCTGCTCTTAACCAGCTATTATTATATCACGTGCATAAAAAAGTTCTGATTTGATAATAAAATTATTCTAAATTTATTTTTAATTTAAGTTAGTTTTAATAAAAAGTTATTTGACAAAGGTTTATTTTTTCCCTCTGGGAAAAATTCGAAATAACTCATTTATTGAAAATGTCCAATATTAAATATATTATTAAAATTGTTAATAATAAAATTTTATTATTCATTATTTTAATACTTTATATTATGTTTTACGTATGAATATGTTATATATCTTGATTAAAGAGCAATTGCGTAAAATTAAAAAAATCCTGGAAAGAAAAGGTAATTATCTTATTATGTAATTTCCCATAAAGCATAATGGCAAGTACCTATGCGCTATAAACATAGAAGCATTGGGACATAATAGAAACTATTTTTAAAAACTTTTTATTTATCTAAGGGAAACTATTCTCTTTGATTATTTTTTTGGCCAAATCTTTTTCACACTTTATAGGATTCTTTCATGTAATTCAAACACAAAATATATAATAATATCACAAGTTATTTTATCCTATAAGTCAACCGTCATCTCATTTACCGCTCAAGTTATCCCTGTCCAAACTATCTAAACAATCGGTAAGTGCCCACTCGATTCTGCTCAAGGTGCGGCATTCAATGACTGAACGCGCACTCTCCTCAACAACGTATATCTATCGCTCCTCTCTCTCTCGCGCTTTCTCGGTTCGCATTTTAGGCACTATAGACAAGTCAAGAATTCGCCCAGCCCTGGGTGTACTCCGAGCGAAACGTTTATTTCTCTGGGGTTGGGTTACTAATCAATGTCATTCAGCGAAACCACGTACAGCCAACGCGATTGAAAGCCGATTGCACCCTTTTTCCCGTATCTTCCGTATCCTCGCCGATTAGCTATTTACTTCCGTTTCCTCTTTCGCAGGATTTCTTCGCGCTCGTTTGGCAATCGCTCGTAACGCCGACCGCATCGCTTCCGCTTGCCTTTTCTCATCCACTACGGTGAAAAGAGCGTGTCGGGTGGTAAATGGATTGCATTCTCGTGCATTCATCTCTGACGCGGTGATGAGCGTTCCACTCGTCGAGACCGATACGTGATAACGATCAAAACCGCGAATTATCCGACTAATCATCTCAATCGCGGTGTACACGGGTTGCTCTTAACTTTTCTCAGAATCTATAGAATTATTGCGATTTGTTGTGCAACGATTAACGTATCGCGAAAAAAGAACTAACTTTTTAACTAAAAATTAAAATATTTATTTCTCCTTTACTTCATATATTTATTACATATTCACACATGCATAGAGACAATGAAAATCTCCTTTAACTGTTTCAAAGTTTAATATTTTTGTGTGCCTCTTTACGTTTTACTTTGTTAGATTGTGTTATTATTGTTTTAATTTTAGATTGTGTTCTATTATCAGCATTTTTCTTTCTTGAAAAACTGAAATTGTTGCAATTTATGCAAATTAGAGAGTGCAATGAGCTCTCTCGAAATCAAGATCCTCGTAAACCTATCGGGATTACTTACGCAGATCCTCCGCGTAATTATCTTGACAGAATCAATCTTCGGTGAAACTCATCCGCGGTATATTGCTAGCATTATTTCTGGAGAGAGCGTGCGCGTGGAACGATGCGCTTTATTGAAGGGACGAAGGACCGGAGGGAGAGGAGGGGGACGAAGGAAGGGCGATCGTCAAGAAATGTAGACGCAATATCGTACACGGCGGAGAGCGCGCGGACGTGGAATATGGTACCGTCGAATAAAGCGGTTGTATTACGTCGGAAGTGAATAACTCCGTTGCGTCTAGAAGCACGTCAGACGTAATCTCGTTTCGCGTTCGAGAAGAGAACGAACGTAATCGAGAGGGAGGGAGAGGGAAGAGCGCGCGTTTGGGAGGATTATCCCGTTGTTCGCGGCGGACTAAGCCGCTTGTTGCCGCAAGTTTCATCGCTCGTAATCGACGTCTCACCTTCGCAGTTCGCCACCATCGCGCTATTCTGAAGGCAATTTTAATGCCGACAGTGACATCCTCCAAGTACGACGGCGCGGCGCGGCGCAGCGGCGAACCGAACTGAAATGGCTGCACACTTTGAAGGCTACGCGCACACCCGAGAATGCATTATTTACGAATGCATTAAGCGGAGTTATATTAGGAGCGGAATTAAGAGCGCCCGATTTCTCGCTCACTTCTCTATCTCCTAATGCATCTCGAAAACTTCAAATAGGAGATGACGCGCGGAGAAAAGAACCGCCGCGGCGTCGTCGCAGAAAATGCAAAGTGCATTCATCGCGAATAGGATTCGAAGTAGGCGGATAAGGAGGATATTTTTCGAATTTCATTGTCTCGGACAGAAATCCATGTGTATATATATCGCAGATACGAGAATTTAATTGACGTTTGATTTACATCGTATGATTTTTCTCTGTCTTATTCGACTATTTTTTTCATCCCTGCAATTAATGTATAATCAATATGCCACTTATATCAACCAATATTAAATATTGAATTTATATACGCAGATAAAAATTGATTTTGTCGTCAAGTGAAATTCAACCGCCGGAAATACACGAAATATGATTAATTAATTTACTGGTCGTATCGTCGGTCAAAATTGCTGCCACAAGCGCCCTCGATATTAATTATTCCAACGAGGGTTATTACAACAGAAGTAGTTTTATTTGTTGTTACTATGCGCGATAAGCTGCACACGCTGTGAAATTCGAGCCAACGAAATTTCAGCGGAGCCAACGTTGCACAGCGAACAAAAAGCCCGATGTGGCGATCGTCCTAGATTTTGTGTACGTACATTGTAAGCGAAATTTAATAGAAATTCGTTTGAAGCATCACCGAGTGCAATTAACTAATACCGACAATCCGAGAGGGAGAGAGAGAAAGAGAAAGAGAGAAAATTTGCATTAGTGTCGAGATATAATTTTATTTCTGGCGTATTTCCTCTTCATCACGTTATACGAATAATACTACAATTCGCAATTTCGCAATATAATGTAACGCATCCAAATGTTAGCAGCGGCATCCACTGCAATGTGATTCCACACGTACATTCAGTGTAACATGCGACACACACAATGCGACACATTATTTCAGATTTACCTTAAAGTCACAAATTGTGCGCCAATAATGGTGCGCATTTAATAATTTCCTTTCTCTCGCACGCATATTTTATTTCAAAGGTAATTTATAAATGACGTAGCTGACATATTATATTTGGTAAATTTCATTTGTTTTCCATTGACGGTAACACGCGTACCGTAATACCGTATAGAAACGGCATTCGAAAATCGCTGGAAAAAATGCGCGTAAGAAAGCCGGAAATTTTATTTCTCATTGAAGTTAAAACTTTCGAAACAATTGCCACGCTGGATTACGGACTCCCAGGCACAAATAAAAACTAACAATCGACAACCATTGTCCCTACTAACTTGTTATTTCCGGAAAGCTGCTGAAGCTTAAATTCGGTGTGCAGCAATACAGGAAGGGACGATAAAAACAAATATATACACGCTTTTATATATATATATATAAATATATATATATATATTGTATATATCAGACACACAATACTAAATAAAATTTCATCTGAAATTTGAGTTTAATCACTTTAACTAGTCTTTTCAACTCGTAAATGATAATTATCTTTTTTTATTCAATTAATTCTGAAATGCGATAATATGCGCCACGTATATCGCATCACATATTAAGATAATATAGATAAAATTTTAAATAGAATATTAAATTAGATGTTATTATGCAAAAATTCCTGCTCTTGTTTACGTAATAACAAATTTAATAATTAAATTTTACTTACCTATTAATTAAAAAGATACAGAATAAATAATTTCCAATAGCGTTAATTTAAAATTTATTTTTTAGATTAATATAAAGTATTACTTTCTTGCGTAACAAAAAGTGATATTTTATATATAGTTAGTGCTTTAATAATAACGTTTACTAAAAATATGAAATAATTGGGGTGAATTAAATAAAAATTCAATACGTGTTTTATATCAGTAATACAAATATTAATACAATGCGTGGTATTAGTAAGAAGTAGGTAGAGATGTCATAAGATGTTATTGGAAAATGGATATCTCTAAAGGAAATGGAAGTAGAAAATTGAAATCTACTACGACACAATAACTAAGAGAACGATGCTCCAGGATTATAATTTTGTTAATTTCACGATTCATTGCGCAATGTTCAGAAGATGCTACATTTTCTTCCTCAATACTCGTAATTGATAAATCATAATCGCGTAACGAAACGTGATATAAATTTAAGAGGCGTCAATTGATCAAACATTTATCGCCTAAAAAGCGTTCAAAAGTCATCAATATAAGCGGTCAGAGTATAATAATGCAAAACCGAAATTGAAAGTGGTTTCTCACGCTTGGGATTAATGTTAATTGGATATTCTATATGTAAATTTTGCCATCAACTATTATAATATGTTATGGTAATCGACTGTATCGAAATTTGATTGATAGTCACAATAGCATGATTTAATACGTAAACTATATTCGGCCATTGTACAATAGTAAAATAATATATCTCAATATAATATACATTCCAGCTTCCACACGCTGCATTTGATCTCTAGAACCTTTAATTTATAATGGAATTTAATTACAATTACAATTTATAATAGATTTCAATGAATCGATATAATTCATAATTGATCGTATAATTAGACGTTATCTTCGCAATTTGAAGATTTAAATTTAAATATTATTTTTTAAGTAACTTTCTTAGAATTTTGCTAGTTTACTTTTACTTAACATAGTAAAATTTTTTGAACTTTTTACATACTTTTGAAGCTTAAATTGTAAAAATTTCTAATTGATGAAATTTTCAAATGTTTATTAGCAACGATTATTGGTACCCTGACATTTCTGCTATGGAAAATCAATTGTAATTTTGTGAAAGAATCCATAAACAAAAGGAAATCCGTGAAATTTGAGGCATCTTAAAAATTTATCTCTCTAACAGAAAATCTCTTTTTTATGAAACTGTAGGGCACATTTAGGCTTCACTTATTTGCCCCTACAATTCGAAGTGCGGTATTCTCATAGATATACATTAAGCGCCTTATAGTGTCTGAATCCTACACGTCGGAACGAATAGGGATTTATTCTGAAGATGAGAGCGAGCGGGACTTTTTGCGGAAAACATCTTGAGAAAAGAAGGAGCAAAAAGAAGGTTTCGGTTGCGCGCACTGCTCGGTCGAGCTGGCTAGAAAAATCATACGAGCTCGGAGCACAGACGGATGTTCCTCCTTTTGAGATCTTGTTACAAGGAGTACGTCCGCAAGCGGTTCGTTAGTCGCGCTACCATGAGTAACCACTATTGTACGTAGATGTACGCGTAAGAACTTAATGAGTGGGCGAGGCTCTTTACGCGCGTAAGAATCTAATGCGAAAGAGTAGAACGTTTAAGAACTGTTGATTGGATATACACATGTAAAAATTATAAACCGAATGAGCGAACTTAATCCTTAAATGCGCAGTTTTGCATATATGCAGAGCGATTTTTCGATTGTACTCTCCCTTATAAAGTTCAAACTGAAAACGTACGGGTTTGCACTCATATCGTCACAAAAATAGTCTAAAAAGAGTTCAAATAATTCAGAGTTTAGAGGGTTTGAATTAATAAAGAAGAATTTTTTAAATATTTTTTGTAGAATTCCTTAAACAGTCATTATTTTAAAAATATTCAGAATACAACGAAAAATGGTGCATTTAAGGATTAAGTGTGACAAATTAAAACTTGAAATGTGAACGTTTTAGACGCAGTAAAAACTATGTTAGGAAGATTTTTGCGCACACTACTTGGTCTAGCTGACTAAAATAATCATACAAGCTTGGAACAAAGACGGATGGTCCTTCTTTTGAGATCTTATTACAAGGAATACGTCCGCAAGCAGTTCGTTAGTCGCGCTACTACGAGTAACTACTCCTTTACGTAGATCTTACGCGCATAAGAACTCAATAATAAGAGAGCAAAGCTCTTTACACGCGTAAGAACCCAATGTGAAAGCGTAGAACGTTTTAAAAACTTTTGATTGGACGTACGTATAAAAAAATTATAAACCGGATGAACGAACTTAAAAATAAAACTGAAAGATGAACGTTTTAGACACAGTAAAAAGTATGTTACAATACGATTGTTCCAATTATTTCTAACAATAAGTGATGTGATGCATTTATTGTTACTTGACAAGTAAAAATATTTCATAAAAACATGAAAATTAGAAGCACGTTTTTACAAAAGAATTATTCTCATGAAACATAAAATAATTGATTATCCAAAGGAATTGTACTTTATAAAAGCGCCCTATATAAAATTGAGTTTTCGGAACGTGATATTCCACGAGCAAAAACGCTACGTCCGCGAAAACCAATGTAAACCATGTAAAATAAATTATATTATTCACCGAGAATGCGACGTGCGAATGCATCTCGAATCGCGCTTAATCCGAGTAAATCGAGGACGCCGCGAATCGCGCGCGTTTCTCAGAGTTCGGCATAAAAATCCGTCTGAAAAATGCAACACGGGGGAACTTTGTGCCGCGCTGCATCCGGAGAAAGAATGCATCTGCGAACTCGCAGACTGATGCGCCGCGTTCATTATGGAAAGCAGCATCGACCGTGGGACGTATCCACGCGGCGCGGCGGCGGCGACGGCGGCGAGATAAAAGCATATGCACTCACGCCCTCGCTCACGCCTTATGTGCCATCTGCGCGCGCGAGCAGAATGCGCCGAATTCATGTGGCCGTTTCTTTTAACAAGATGGATTCTTTGATAAATTTCGAGCTAGGACTTTCACGGAGCAAAGCCATTTGGCCATCATTGATCGAATACCTTTTTAATTCTTTTGGTTATCAAATAGCTTGCTATTTATATCTCAATTAAAAGCTATTCGTAATTAACGGCATATTTCCACCCGCATTTCATTCTATTTCATTCATGTTCTCATAAATACTCTTATAATTGTTACGCTAATCAATACATTGTCAAATTAACCCACTAAGTTCTATAAGGACGCCCCTACACGCTTTGCTGTTTTAAATCCTTGTGTAATTCGGGTTTTAATCAAAATTGTTAAATTGTAATTGATATTTAGAGGTAAAAGGAGTTGCTCTTTTCGAAAATCTCGTCGATAATGGAGTGGAATATCTAAAAAAAAAAGCTATAAAGGTTGAAAGTAGAGATAAAAAATAAGTTATTCTTGCCTTTTTACAAATATTCAACTAATAAATGATTTTGTTCATCTTTTTGAGAACGTTATAAATTACTCAATTTATAACAAAAATTTTGCTCAAAAAGGTAAGTGAAATTATTTATTAGTTGAATATTTGTCAGTATAAAAAGAAGTTACTTACTTTTTTTTACTACCTTTCAACTTTTATATCTTATTTTCAGATATTCCACCTCATCGCCGACTAGACTTTTGAAAAGAGCAATTCTTTTTACCGCTTAATAACAATTACAGTCTAAAAATTTTAATTAGGACGTCGAGTTATAAGGATTTAAAGCAAAAAAGCACATATATGGGCTTCCTTGGACTTAAGGGATTAAAACTACTTGTGTAATACCAATTGCGTAATAATTTTTTCTTGCATGCTCATGCTCATATTCTCGAAAAATTTATTTACGAATATTCTTAATAACTGCATTGCCTGCGATCTTAATATTTTTTAGTAAAGAACAATTTATTCCGAATTAGGTAAAAGAGGGGACGCGCGTAAGGAGACGCGGATCAACCTGCATTACGGTCACTGTCGTGTGAAGCGTAACGTACTCGACCGCAGACGTGCTCGAAATGGCAATGTAACGAGCGTAATAAATCTCGTGTCACGCGCGAACTCCGATACTATGATAAGAGCCACCGCGGCAACGCGTAAGGCGACTTAAATATTTCACCGCTGAAATATTTCCGCCCAATTTGCATCGGCCACGAGGTCCGCGTACTCCTATATGTCCGCGTCGTGCTCTGTGAATACGTAATTTCGGCGACACCATGCCTTTCGCGCAAAGTATCTCTGGATCGCTCCTCGGAAACTTTTGAGGCAACGTATCTCGATACGCATCGATTCCTCGGAATGAAAAATAGTTCGGAACGAACGGAACTTTGAGAGATTGACAGAATTGATTGTAACAACTCGAAGGTTTATTCAGTTGGATATTATGAATAATGAATTTTCGTGAAGGGCATCACTCTTTTTACCTTTTTTTATTTCACAAATAAATCTACGATTGTCGTTATAAATGCAAATTGCCTTTACAAAAAATTGTACTGATTCAAAAAAAAATATTTAAACAAATATAGACGCATAGTAAATATTTATATTAAATTACAATACATGGATCAATACTAAAATAATGATAATTAAGTGATAAATACATAATTAGATAATGTATGTATTTATACTAATGAGATAATTTAATAATATGCTGTGGCTTTCAATATATGATCCATGCAGCAATTTGATTTACCACAGTTATGCATCTCGCTATTTAAATGTAATAAAAAAACATTCTAAATTAATGTATTAATAATACAATAAAAAGATTTTTACAGACTTGTTAAACAGATTTCTTAACTTTAATATTAAATATTTATTCTAATTTTCTATAAACTAATACATAAATAGATTCTACTTGTTACTTATTAATTCCTTTATCTCGCATTATCTCGCACTTGATTATGCGATAACGACAACATTTAGAACAACAGAGTAAATAGGTTTTTTAGGGTGCCTAAAACAGAGATACAAAGATAGTTTCTGAACTGAATGAATTATACAAGAGACCGATTATCAAAATCCTCAAACAAAATAATTCAATTTTTCTTCCATTTTTTTTCAGATACATAAAGTATTTTTATGTATCAAGTATTACAGTGAAACAAGATTAATGATTAATACTTCATAGCGCACACAATGGGTGCTTTCCAGTTGACGACACAAGTCAACACAAGCACCACTCTATCTTCCTTATTCACTATAGATGTTGAAAAAAGACAGAATGACGCTTGCGTCGACTTGTGTCCGCTAAATGAAAAGCACCCAATGTTGATTCATAGAGGCACAAATGCGTGTCGCTTCACGAGTTTGCGGATATTAATTTCGAACGAATGCATCGCATCAATAAAAACGTCGAAATATATCTTCGGAAGATCCAGTTATTTCCGGACGCGAACGCTAGATTCGATCGCAGTCGTCGCTTATCGCCGGAAGCTCGGTGAAATTATCGGGCGACGGGCACGCAACCCTCTCGCTACGAAACGCGCTCAGATATTTTACAAGCATCGCGGACTGTAATTTACGTCGTGCTCTACACTCGATGTAATTTAAACATCGATCCCCGCGGTCGCGATACATTACCGCGCGCAAAATACACAAACGGGCGAACGAGATTTTGGCGTTCGCCGTAGTGGCGAGCGTAGTGCGTTATTCATAGGATACCGATTGGGGTTGGTTCGGCACGTGCGAATACACGACGGACATAGTCGGGCATAGTTGTCGCGATCGAAGTCACGAAGTCCCGCGATTATGGGAGATGCATGGGTATACAGCGCCGGTCAGTATTCCGCGCGAACACACCGACCGATTTATTCCCTTTACTGGGAACTGGGCGGGGAACGGGGGGAGTTTACAGAAATTGGATCGTCGCGTAAATTACATCGGTTTTGTTAAACCAGTATAATGACTTCACATTACGCACGCGGAAAACAAGTGCCCTTTTATAAAAACGCTGTTTTGTTCCCAGCGCCTCCAAGTTTATTACTAATTACCATCAATTTAAGTAAAACGTATGAAATATAGGAAACTAGGTTATATATATAAAGGTTATTATGTATATTTACCTCCGGTATCCATAAACAAACAAATGTTCAATTATGACTGTTTTAATCATATCCACGCATGCCATAAATTATGTTTAGACTAATAATTTTAATAAAGTAATTGCGCTTTATCGTTGTTTTTTGCAAATCTCCATTTAATTTTAATAGATTTATTTTAATAGATTTTGTATTTTAATGTATTTTGATTATATACATTGTATATAGATTTTAATTAAAAATTTGATAAAATTACAAATTATATAGAAAAGGAATACAATGGCCGATGTATCCATTACAATACATCTACCAAGCACAAACCTTGCCTTATAGCATTTAGGAGCGATGCGAAGGCATTAGCATTTCAGAAAGTCAACCTACACCAAGCAACATTTGTCATTCCATATCGCATTACAGCACCGAGTGGCGAGTTTAAATAAACGCTGTTTGTTCAACCTAATTTAACTTGTGTCTGGATTTTTGCAAACATCAAAAGAGAGAACTCATTTGTGAAATGTACGAATAAACAATATCGCCTATGTGATAATTATTAAGTTTTTACAGGAGAGACAAAAAACTATGTTAAAAGTGAAATACACAACAACTATCTATGTAACTTCTTGAGTAAACATTGAAACTCATCTGTAAATGGCCAAAAAACTTTGTTGGCCTAAACTCTGTGAAATAATGATATGGAACAATCGAGGCCAAAAAGTGCATTTGCAAAAAAAATGTCATATAAATGGAATTTGTTTATTTTTTATGGACGATATATAATATTGAAATTATTTATATTAATTCTGGAAATATATCACCTAATCCATTTTTCTATTTTACCAAGCATGCAAATAATCGACTCCTCGAGATATTTATTCTCTGGCGATGAATTACAGAGGAGCAGTGCACTCTTACATCGCTGTCCGCTGACCTGTTAAACAATTAAGAGTGTAACTTGCTAAATTTAGTAAATCCTCAATTCGGCAAAAACTTACAGCTTATAATCACCATATTATTAATGAATACGACCTGGCAATTCGCCAGCAAGCGTTGTCCGGGCTCTCTGTGACAATACGAGCCTGTTAGCATCGCAAATGGACAAGTAACGGGGTCGATAACCGCACCATCGTCTCTGTTAACAGGTAAAAAAATGACCAAAAACGGTGCACGATGGTATATCGTTGAAAAATCTGCATGTTATACTTTTTTTTTTATGAATTCGTACCGTGTAAAATAACGAGCGGCGATATGAATAAAATCGCGGTGCGATCCGACGTTCTGAACTGTAAGTTACTACTTGCGAAATCGCAATTTCGCACGCTCATAGCACTTGTAATAAATTTCATGGACGAGATGATTTTGGAAAGCGGAATAAGATAAGTTTGGAATATCTTACTCTCTAAAGTAGGTACATCGCACTAATTTCTACTCGCGCCCTACTTAACTGTGCTCCCAAGTTAGAGCTACAACACTTTCGGAGTAATCAGCTCATATTAATGTTGTACATTTAGAACATTCGATTTTAGCATTGCTAGATGTAAGCAAAATGCGGCATGAACATTATATGAAAATATGACAAGGCAGCAAGAGTAAATTTTAAACATGTGTGGAATACACGCTTAAAATGCATAAAAATAGAAAATTATATGAACTGTTTATACTTAAAAATTCTTCATACAAAAAATATTGATTGCAATCGTGAAACTGTGATATTGAAAGGTACTAGTAAGTTATATGTCATATTTTGTGTAAATTGTAAAATTGTGCATTTTGTAAAAATTTGATTTTTTTATCTTGTTGCCATTTTATATATGTACATATATCTTAAGATATAGAAGATAAAAATTCAAGCTGCATGTTCATGGTCCTTGTACATTTTTACTTTTAGCAAGAAACTCAGCAGAGACATTATTTTTATTTTCCGCATTCAAAAGACAAGACGTAAGAGCAAGGCTGTTATTACATTTTCTAGAAAATTAAAGAAAAAGAATATAAGAGAAATAATAGAAAGAAGCAAGATATTTACAATTTAAAACAGATATTTTATGATAAGTGACTAACTGATAAAAAAATCGAGCGCACAGAACTGAACCGACGAAATTCGCGAAATGATTTTACATACTTGCCAAGAAATTAAGGCGGTGGTCTAGAACACGTGACATCACGCATTGTAACCCAAACGACTTGAGATTACTTCGGACGAATATTATGAGCTGGATATCTGGTTCTGTCGCCAAAAAGTACGGCGAAGGAAGTCTCGAAATGGCCGGTACTGCCGGTAGTATAAAGTCTTGAAATTCGCGTATTTGCTGGACAAAGTAAAAATGGAGACAGACGCTGATGGTACGTGGTACCACAGCGAAGGGTTTTTTTGTTGAAAAATATACATTCGCTCTTTCATGGCGAATTTAGATTATTGGAAAAAGCGCGACTGTGAAGTGAATTCTGGCGAAAATATCTCCAGCTCGTCTTCGATTCAGCTATTGGAGACCGTCGCGACTGTGTGATACTTGTTTTCCTAGTTAAAAGGTTGGACTATAGAGGAACCATTGCATGGCAAAGCTAGTCTCTTACAAGCTCTATTCTCACAAAAGACACTCCGTCGCATCATAATGCAATGTATTGTAGAAAGTATGCAGCAAAAGGCCTGTTTTAAGACAGAAATGCTTTGTCGCAAACTTTTATTTCATTCCCATCAGAAATTATATAAAATACAATATACGTACAAATGAAATTCTGTTTTAAAATCATTAAAATAACTTGTTTAAATTTGTGCTCCTAAAGTTTAAATAAGGTTTCCCTAACTCGACGATTTTAGCACTAAAAATTATTCAAATCGATACTAATTGATGAATCATAAATTTAGCATTTTTGGGTGATAACTTAAGAAAGGGTTAGTGGAATCGATAATAAGATGTGAAAGCGACCATAAAGACGTCATTGTCAACAATAACGCAGCGCTTTTGAGAATGCACGATGTCTAACTTATATTTCGAAATAACGAATCGAGGAAATATAACGATAATGGCAGCGTTGTTCGCGGATAACTACGGTAGTTTACGATGTTCTATGCTCGCAATAATGGTACCTATGGACCTCGCGTACGACTCGGTTGTGATTTATGGACAACGCCGGCGATATGTCATCGGCAACATATTGTCAAAGCTCAAATATTGTCAGAATTCTAAAATTCTAACGAAATTCGAAACATGTCCGTGCGCGAATTCTTCTTGCGACGTCCCGTTGTATATTCCATTCCCAATATGCAATTTATTACTAACTGTGGATGACAACGTAGTTTCCACATTCACAAATCTACATAAACTTTTTTCACGCCGCCGCTTTACAAATGCGCATATATCGTCACTTTACGCATTCAATAAATATCAGTATAGCTGCATAAAAATTTGTCGACATGACAGCAATGTTAGTTACTCTTATAATGTATAAACAAGCACAATACACACACAAAATTTTTCAGGTTTAAAAATAATATTTGATTATTTTTAATTTATTCTGTAAAATTTTGTTATGTGTCTTAACCCTTAAATGCCACACCTCTCAAGAATCTCGTAAATGACATGAGGGGTCTAAAAGACCCCACATGAAAAATATCTCCTTACTCATTGATTTTTTTATTTTTAGTTATGAAATTTTTTTTTAATGTTGTTCAAGGTCTAGAAAAGAGAATAAAATGTTTATATATTGTTAAAATTTTAATTTCAACGTAGTATAAAAAATTAAATAAACTGAGTACTGCTAAATGTACACACTGGTAGTTCAAATCAGAGGGAGCATGAGCTCCATTTTTGGCGGAAACATTTAAAAATATATAATTGTAAAGAGTCTGGAGTCCTCTGGACCCCGGGTGGCATTTAAGGGTTAAGATTTCTCTCTCACGTTATAACAATAGATATTGAATATTTTATCGACTAGCATAAGTGGAAACTCTTTTCTAAATAACTTATACACATCTACATGATGATAATCGCATAATAACCATTTGTACGAATTAATTTAGTAATATCGCGACAAAATTATTTTCGATATAATCCTCCCATTTGTTTACATAACAAGCATTTAGATGGTGTATGTTACCAAATAAAAAAAATTTAAATTAAAGTAATGTTAATTGTAATCGCATTTTTTAGTAATTATATGTAATTATATGTAGATTATATGTAATTATATGTAGATAATTTCAGATTATGTTTTGGTTGTGCAACATCAGTTTTCCGTTCGCCATAACAGGCTATCTTCTGTACTCACCTTATCATTGTACAAGTGCGTGGTACCTTAGGGGTATCTCAACCAATAGGCTATGCTTCTCCGGTTGATTATATGTATTCTTAAATTAAAGCTCTATATCTGTGATCTGTGCAAGATAAAAATAACAAGTAATTGCAGATATATTTCATTTATTCAACGCTATCAACGTTTCATACTCTAATTTCGTCATATTTTCATTCCATTACTCAATAGCATAGTCACATGTATTTATATATAGTTATATTATTATATACGCTCCTATAATATAACTTCAGATATTACGTTCTAATAATAATACTCATTAAATTCTACGTGTTATTACTCTTTAACGAGAGATGTTAATTCATTGCACTTGTTGCCCCTCGTGCGACGGCGTATTATCACGATCGACGTAGACGGCCCGAGAGTTAAATTACATTGTACCAAAGACGTAAAAGCGTTACGGCAGCTGTTAACCCGACTGTAATAATAACATACCTTGTGATTGATCACCCGTGTTCCAGGCGTACGTCGATCTGGTGAAGGCCTGGGGCTGGAAGAGTTTCACCATTATCTACGAGAACAACGAGGGGCTCGTGCGATTGCAGGAACTTCTGAAAGCGCACGGACCCAGCGAATTTCCCATTACGGTTAGACAGCTGAGCGAGGGATCAGAGTATCGGTGAGTCAGTTCTATCCACTCTTATTCTTTCACGACGCGCTACAGCTTCCTTTCCAGGGTAGCGAGGCATTAAGCCCCCCCTCCCGCGGTCCCATGTCGATATTCCAACATTTCTCGTTCATTATAAGACGACTTACAGACTTATGCTTTATACTTCGTATATATATAATCTGTGACGCTCTCCAAGAAATTAGTTTACCAATTTCGCCGGGCGTACCATTATTTCTGTTTTATTATTATTATTTTTCTTTATTGTACTTTTGTAAGACATTTTCGAATTTCCATTGAAAGGAAAGCAATAATATTACAAATGATAATGCCGTGTCGAGCTGACTGTCGTCTCACTAGTAAAATTGATTTTGTGAGTTGAGGTCAGAATGCGTGATTTATATAGAAGTACTTGAATTTCTGCAAATATCCTTTCGAGCCTCATCAAAATTTATGTATCAAATTGAAAGAAATGGGACGCAATTCGTAAGTTATTCTTTCCCAAGAAGCAGAAGCCGGTTACATTAATAACTTATATCAATTTACGTTTTCTCTCGTCTGTAGATTTACAATAATAAATGAATATGAATAATATCCTACAATTTCTCGGACCCCTGAAAGACATGAAAAGATCTCTCTTTATCATATATTTATAAGATGTTTAACATCATAACGAGAAGAGAAGGTATATCGAAAATCTCATTAATCTTTGTAGGATCGTTCTCTTGATCCAGCAGAAACCTTGTAAAGCTTCAGCAAAAGCACGAACGTTTTTTAAGAGAAACTTAGAGCCATCTTTTTTCTTGATCGTTCCTAACTTCCGATTTATCCCACACACAACGAGAATGGCTTCGACCGATCGCTCTCGTTCGTTTGCAACAGCACGTAGATCTCTCCGCCGGAGTCGATGTGTCGAGACAGTCTCAGAGGGACTTCCGTCGTTTGCGATCGATATTATCGTCGCATTAACGGTGAGCCCAAACATTAGTCGTGTCGCACGTGGCGCACCGGTATGACTGCGCGCCGAGAATGGCCCATTAAGATTGAAACATCGTGTCGGTGTGTAACGCTTACTACAACGACGATCTTAGGCAAAGTCGCGGCGACGTGGACATGTCGGTATCGATCGTGTCAGACTTGCGCCGCCCGCGCCGTTAGGAAACTGTGTCAACTGTAGGACATATCCAATGGGTGAATCTTCCCTCTCTCCCGTTCTATTTTCCGCTGATAACCCTTGCTGATAACCGTTTGCCTCGCTTATCCTTCCGACGTTGAGATCGCCGGAACTATACCCTAAGAAGCGTCTCGCAATTAAGCTTCTCGCTAAGCCTTTAATTAAAATTCTGTTAAAGTACAATTGGAATAAAGCAAGGAGTAAGATTTATCCTTATATATATTTGCATTTATGGAATTTAATTGGCGAGAATATTTATAGAGATTTAATCACTTATAATTGAAAAACTATTCTGACACTCGATATTTTCATCCAGGGGGGAAACGAATCCATTGTAGGATTCGTAAACGAACAAGGTTACAGAGAATTTGAAGCATTTTCTTGTATTTTCTACGAAATATATTTTAACAGTGGCGATATATGACAGATCGATCGAACCAGTGATAGCCTTTTGCTACTTGAGAGTCACGATAAGCAGCGATAGAGATACAATGCAAGAAGTTCGAAAGCAAACATGTAGGACGTACAGAATAGATACATGAAGATTGAGAGTAAGATACGAGTTTATAAAGTGTATGTTCGACCATAGTAACATATGCAGCTGGAACGAGAGCAGAGAGGCATGGCAACGAGAACAAAATCGATGGCTAGAACAACAGAGATGAGGACATTGCGCTCAATATTAGGTATCAGCTTACGAAATCGCATGACAAATTCGTCCATAAGGGAACAATGCGGAGTCCAGGATGTAGTGCAGTGGGTTCGAGAAAGACGACAGTCGAGAGACCATGTCGATAGGATGAGTGATGCAAGGATCGCCAAATGGGCCAAAATGGAAACACCACAAACGACTAGGCCACTAGGAAGATCGCCTAAACGTGGAGAGACAGAGAGAGAAAGAGAGAGAGAGAGAGAGAGAGTTAGACATGAATCTCTCAAGAAAAGTAACGGATCTATGAAAAAACTGTTAAAGAACAGGGCAAAATACAATACGAAGAAGAAGAAGATTTTAATAAGATGGTAGTTGAAAATGAAATAACAGTTTAAGTATCTTTTTTGCTACCTGCACTTTCAAGAGCCAGCATATTCGCTCATTTACATTATTATTTTCATGTCTCTCTTGACCTCTGAAAAAAGTTGAAGAATTATATTTATGCTTGTCCCCTTGCATTGCATCGGCGCGTATTACTCGGTCTGCGGAAAAAGTTTTTCGTAAATTGCATTATTCATAGTAGCGATCCGCGACGGTGACTTATTGCTGCCGCCCTACGGTTAGAAGGGTAAAACGATAGGGATTTGAATAAATTCGGTTAGATTTGCCTCTGGACGTGCAACGTATCCTATCTTAAAATTCATCGCTTGCGCTACATTCTCCTTGTTCCGGCAAAGCGACCAATTTACAAAACTTCTGCCGGATCGCGCCCGCATGTGTCGTGCGAGCGCGGTGCGCATCTTTTCCTCTCGGTGAAATGAAACAATTCTAGAATTTCCGTATGGTAAGGAAGGATAATTTATTAAGGACTTTATTTTGATTTACTTTAAAATTCAAATGTTGAAATAATTGCGCTTATCAATTGGACTACCGATCGATTAATGCCGCCATATGACATTTTTAGCTTCACTTGTGCAAATTAACAGATTAACGCAGTGGCAGTCATCTGTTATCGAAACGCTTGTAGGAAATAAATGTCATTTTAATATAAAATTTTGAATGATATAAATAGCTGGATAATAACGTATAATAAGAGTAATGTAAAAGTAAAAAATAAACGAAATTCAATACACGTAATGAGGATATAATTTAATCTTATTTAATCATATCGCACAATATTTCATATATGCATTATGATAATGAAAATTCTACTGTGGCGTACACAATAAAACTCACTTGACAGACAACATGTTAACCCCTTAAGTGTCACACCATTTTTCTCGAGTGGCTCTAAAATACCAAACATAAAAGATCCTCAAAAAATAATGAAAATTTATATAGAGAGGTTTTTGATGGTGCTGATAACGAGTTTCACGTCAAATTAAAAAAAAAAATTTGTCATAACATTCTTTTTCAAGCATGACTTATAAATCATGTTTATCATACTCAAAAACTTTTAAATGCACCTTGTTTCAGTCATTAATTCATTGTAAAACTTAATGTAACAAAATATCTCATAACGAGAATATTCAAAAATTTTCATTTTTCTGATAGCCATATCTTTTTTCTGAGGCAACACTTTGCAAATTAGACTAAAACAATCGTGTTTAACACACCCAAAAAATTCTAGTTACACATTGCTTCAGTAATAAAATCACTAGCGACTCTAATATAACAAAATATTTCATGATGAAAAAATACATTTTTGCGACGCTGAACGCGAAGTCCAAAATGACGAGAATTCTCGTCATCGGCAGTCAAGGGGTTAAAAATTTCTATCAGTAGTATTGTAAACAGTAAGTGGCAAGAAAATAACGTATTATAGAGACATAAAATATTATATTATTAAAATCATCAAAAATGATGATTTTAATAATATACTACTTCAACCGCAATACATTGTTGACGCGCTTGGAGGAATTCGATACCGCGTCTTCTCAAGATGTTGAAAGATTAACTTCGATGCGCCCTGACACGCAGTTATTCCCCGATGTGAACGAAGGAAATGAACGGTGCTCGCGGAGCGTAACGCGGCCGCGAAGCGGAAATGAAGTCGTATCTTATCTCGGTCCCGCTCCCTACAACCACTCACCAAGATTCGCAAAGTGAATAATTCCCCGATCATTTATTTCGGCGTTCCGCTTTAGCGCTGTGCGCTCCCGGCGCGGTACTTATATGGACAAAAGGAAAGCGAAATGAAGCCCGCGCAGAAACAAGGATCACCGGCGGCGAAATAAAACCGTCTCATATTTTTCGAGACGAGCAGACGCAAAGAAAAGAAAAAGCGTCGCCTAAAGTCCGATGACTGAACTTTCCTTGAGACTGAAAAATCCGTAAAAAGCGATTAAAACTGTCCCATAAAAATTTATGCGGATGAAGGAAGGTTTGGCAGAGAAAATCGCGATATAGGGGCATTTGATAAGATAGTGCGCTTAAATTGTAATTCTCAGTGAGCTCGAGTATGAATATTCCGTAAGCTTGATACACGGATAGAGTTTCTCAGAGCGGCAAAGAGATAAGAACGCGCCGACTATACTGCTCGAACGCATAATGTAGTCGCAGTGATTTCCGTTGAAACTCACATGAGCGAGAGATTATCTCTGAAGCTGTGACTTTCGAAACGGATGGACACCTGGAAGTGCTTAGCTTTCGCGAAGGAGATTCCGTGAGAGAAACGGCTCACGAACGGATCGACAAGATCGCGCGCTTTATCGTGGAGAACACTTCGACGGCTAAGAGAAAAGGAAACTGACACGGAAAATCGCGTGGGAGAAGAGATACGCGAGTTTTACCGGCGATACAGCTTCGCGGTTAAACAGAGCTTACCCCCGCGCAAACAGTTACCCCCCTTCTGCATTTCGCGTGCCCGCCCGGCCGACAGTGATATAAAACTTTATCTCCGGTAAGCGTAGTCGAGCGCGAGATGACCGCTTTAAAATCGCTTCCAACACGTTTCGAATAATATTCGTGCGTTGATTTTCGCGAATGGCACTTTCCTGTGCAACAAGTGCGCGGGTTGAAAACATGGAGTGGAGTTAAAAACCATTTGGGTTAAAAAAACGAGTTCACTTATAACTGTCAAAATAAATAACGATTCTACTTAAATACTGTACATTTTGCATTATTTGCAATAAGGCGAACAAAGTGTCTATCGTAAATTGATCCCAATTAAAAAGAATTGTACGATATTGAGATATAAAAATACAAATTCGCGAAAGAACACTCTAACATTTCTCTAACATTATGCAAGCTCAGTGCGTTAGCTCCACGTGCTACTATTTCGCACATTTTACAGTATATTACGGTTTTCTATATCACGGAAGATCAAACGAACGGTACGTGCTAAAGCCAAATAAAGCAGAGCCACGAATATTTTGCAGACGAGTGACTTCCAATACCATTTACATGGCGAATCGCTTAAGAGTTGGTATCCGTGGGTACACGGATTTCATACATATCAACTAACATCGCGTTTACGCTTAGCGGCGTTTAATCTTTCGCGGAATCGAGAGACCGCGAGAATATGTCGAGCGGTAACTCAAACGATTTGTCTGTACATCGAAATCCGGGAAGTTCCGCAAGGTTCCTTATCTAAAAGGCTGGCGGACGTCCGCGTCGTCGCTAAGTCACTCGCCTAATGGAGAGAAACGGGAAGATGGAAGGAAGTCGTGCGCGCGCGCGCTCGAGAGGGGGAGAGAGAGAGAGAGAGAACTGGTACGGCATAAGTAATTGAAATGTTTCGAAGCCGGCCATGTGGAAACGCTCGGTTTCGGGGTATATGTACGTTCGAGCCCCCGCCTGCAGTTATACGACTGGCATGATGATAAGAGGAGTTTCCCTCTCGAGAAGACTTTAAACGCATCAGCCAATCCGCCACGGCCACGAACTTCGAGGGTAGCATCCGTTCGCAGCCGCATGGATGGTCCGGCAAATCTTACGTCACGTTTTCCGCCGTCGACTCCGACCGTCCGTCCGATTGATCAAAGGAACATCGCGTTGAATGAGCGGGCGGAATACTGCTCTTCTTCCCTTGCCGTGCCTGCCTCGTCAATTAGGATCATCTCTCCGTGAGACTCTGCGCGGAAGTTTTTCTTTGACCAACTGCGCAATGCCTCGCCCGGCGTGGCGCGGTGCTTTGGACCGAAACTGATAAAAGTATACTTATTTATAATGCTGTAATACAGATATATACGCGCAATGCAACCCTTTATTTTCTGAAACGCGTACATGGAGTAAGAAGGGGCTATTCGAGTCAGTTGAAGAAAAAATCGAATGAAAAATTTTCAAGACAGGAAGGAGCTTTTCAACTTTCAGGATAGGCAGGGAGTTTTTTTTAGTTCGGAGGCGTTTTGGTTTTTTGCCTTGAAAATTTGTTATCCAATTGTTTCTTTAAACTGACTCAAATAGCCCTTCCTTACCCTATATAAAACGGACAAAAAGTTATTATTAAATTATAGACTCAGGTTCTTTACTCGTACAAACGCGTTTATAATAAAGAATATATTGTTTTATCTTATTTTCAATGTCCATCAATTTAGAATTTCATAACTAAATCAATATTGAATAACCAGAAGCGCTGTAAAAATTCCTACTTCAATAATAATAACAGTCATGTTTAAATAAGCAAAATATATGCACGCTATTTATATCATACATGTTCTTGAAATGTCTCAAGAAGCATAATGTTTCTCGTGAAATAACCGGCCAAAATAATTTTACATATCCCGCGTGTATTTCTTGAAGCAGACATCGCGTGTCGACTATGAATTCGCTTAAAACTGGCGCGCTGTGCGGCCTAATACCCACGATTCCGGTTGCTTTTCCGTGGTAATTTCTCCCCACGGTACTAAAACTGCCATCGAGGAAAAGAAAGTATTCGCGCGTGCACGTGTACGCGTGCACATCAATGTGCCCGGCGTGAGGATCTTCCCGGGGGTGTAAGCAACGAGGGGATTTCAGATTTCTACCACTTTGCAAACTTTCGCGATAAATGTTTGATCAGCAATGAAATCGAGTTGAGATACGTAGCAAGAGTAAACGATAATGCAACAGCTGTGTTTTAAGAGCAATAGAATTTGCGATAAAAATATCTAATAGTTTCAGAATGTGACGTCGGTATGCGATAACAATAAATAACGCGGAAAAAAGTAAGAGTATATCCAAACATATGTTAAAAATGCAAACTAATATTCATTAATAGTTTTTCAACATTTATCTTTGAATTTTATACAAATACTAAATAAATGCACATAATTCAGATAGAATTTTAAGATGTGTCCAAACTAATCTTAATCAATCTAACAATAAGTCAAGACTTAATATAAGAGTTAACTTACTTAACTTAAAATTATAAAATTATAAAGATATACATATTTATTAATTACAACTATATATGTATTTTTATAATTTTTTAATTTTAAGTTAAGAAAATCAACTTGTTATGTTAAGTCTTGACTTATTGTTAGATCGAGTTTGGACACATCTTCTCAAAATTCTATCATATAATAATAATAATATTACTTACGTAAGCATTCATGTAATAATCAAATTACTTTATTAGGATTAGAATTTTATTTATACATATTATTATTTATTTTCCAACATATTTGTAAACAAATTTAGTACATCTTGTTAGATTTCACTATTCATTGGATGATATACTTGGATATCTCGGATATCCAAGATTTCAATCTTAAGATTCTATCTTCGCAATTTAATGTAGCATAAATATAAATATTTATAAAAAATTTATGGAAAATTTCAGAATTTACGTAATAGGTAAAATCATCTAAAAGTAAACACTACTGCGAAATAAAGTTTTAAAATCGCAGCGATATCTTATTCCTGCAGTTTCTTACATCTGATTTGCGCTTTTACAATGAAAACATTTGGCAAACCTCGATGACAGATTACTGCATTTAGACTCGCCTGAAACCACGAGATTTGCAGCGTCTTTATAACACGAAAATCTTTAAGAAAATATGTATCAATTATTGGACGATAGTTTTATCATCTTTCAATACATTAATCTTCCAAATATGTAATAATAGAGTCTCTTCGAGAGAGACTCTGCAATCCCTTCTCATAGAGAATTGCAAAATCCATGTTTCTATTAAATATTTTAATTTGGTATATTCTGGTAATAATTATGGTAATAATTATCTAGGTAATCAATTCACATTTCTGGAACAATGTATGTATAGTTTAGCGCATTTTGTGACATTTTTAATTTGTATTTATTAATTAAACGTTCTTTTTAACTGGATATATTAACAGCAAGTTACCTATAATGAAGCTCATTTCTTTTCTAAATAGAATTTTAAATATTAAAATAGAATAGATTCATGTTTAAATTATATATACTTGAAACGGTGTGTCACATATTTTTACAGCAGTGAAATTAGATGTATCACTCTACAATAAGAGCATTATGATTTAATCTATTATAAAATTTATTACAATTGTTAAAGTGTAAATAGAATATATACTGTCACTTTACACGCATAACAAGAATGGAAAATGGGACACGCAAAATTGTGTCTGCACACGAAAAACGCGCATTCATTTTCGTGAAAGAAACGAATTAAACGTTTCACTTGGACGACGAATGAGCGTAATACGTTTTCTTCCGGTGGCAATTTATCCAAGAAGTTAAACCCGTCGACGACAGTCGCATTCAATAACGAGATAAAACTTAGCGGGTACTGCGTTTTGCTCAAACGTAATCTTTGTTGCGGCTGGTGTACCGAGGTCGAGGAATCAAGTGGCGATGGAGATGCACCATGAATAATCTCACGGGAATATGGCCCTTCCAGCGCATCCGGCTGCATCTGCATCTCGCGATGTACAGCAAGGGGTTTGGGCGGGGTCCGCTGAGGTTAAGCGAGTTTCCTCTCGGGGGAAACAAATGAGTATGTTAATTCAAGCGTAAAAGTGGGAATGGTTAAACCTCCGCGTTCGTTGTTGTTGTATTGACATTGCATCCGGTTTTCCTCACTCGCCGCGCTGCGTTTCTCTACGATACACAATCGATACTCTCGCAGTTAACAATAAATTCCGCATGAACCGATAAACTCTAAGCGCAATTGAAGGTTTGAGTTTCAACAACAAAATAAATTCACAAAAAATAAAATTTCCTCTAAATACAAAGTCGTGTTTGAAACTGATAAATTACGATTTATGGCCTCGTTACATTGTTGCGCTGAACTTTAATTCTATAGATACAATATCATTAAAACGAGATCAAACTGAAAAGTTAGAAATTCCTCTGATAATTTAAATAAACAAAAATAGAGATATAAATTAAAAAATTTTAGATTTTATTTTATTATTGCACTGAACTTCTTAATTCTAGATACAATAATATCATTAAAACGAGAGATCAAACTGAAAAGTTAAAAATTCCTTTGATAATTTAAGCAAAAATAAAGACAATTTAAAAAATTCTAGGTCTTATTTTATCTCATTATTGCACTGACAAATATTTCTAGATATAACATTATTAAAACGAGATCAAAGTAAAAAATTGAAAATTTCTTTGATATAATTTAAACAAAAATAAACATAATTTAAAAAATTAAGCCTCCGTCTATATACGTTTTTTTGTACCCTTGGAGTGTATACGTGGGTCTGTCACATTTGACGCTATTTTTCCTTAGTTTAAAAAAATCTGAAAAAATTCACAAACCGTCTGTTTATTGACGATTTTATAGTCATTTTGATAAACATCGTTTATTTAATATTTTCTGGCAGGCTTGCAAGTTTTAGCAATTACAAGCAGATATCATTAGCTCGGACGTCGTAGACTCACGTATACAGACGGAGGGTTAACTTAATTTTGTTTCACGAGCACCGTCACCGGTTTACGACAAAATCCGCGTAAGTTTGTGACGATTGTGACGCAATTGCTTCCTCGTGTCCGCAAATATCTTTATACCGTTGTTATTATAAGCGATGTTGGCTCTTCACCACTTACTTCGGAACTCACACGTGTTTGCCAACAACGACGAAGACAAAAGCTGCGATTATAAAACGATATCGCAAACAAGCCGCGCGCTGGGGGGATTCTGGTTTCTGGTGGATGCAAACCGCTCGACGACATTCGAGAACTTCCTCTTTGCACGGCGCGGCGCGGCGCCGGCTCTGGCGACGAGCAATTTCGTCGCAGGCAACCGTTTGTTAAACCCGGAACTTTCCGCGTGCAGTGCGCGAGCGCGCCCGTTGCACCCCGGGGAGAGATTTAGCCGCAATCTCGAGGCGATAAGCCACGGTCCCCTCTCCTCTCCACTCCTTCGTTTCCCGTGCACCGCGCGCGGAGGTATAAATATGTGACGGAATGATGCACGGTCTTCCGCAATGTCGTCGAGACGCGTTTGCGATGACGACTTTCTCGCTGTCGTCGCCTCCCAATTGTCTCTACCACTGCCTGTGATCTCTCAAGAGTGAAATATCTCGCAACTCACAACCTCAATCGTCCGATGGCGAAATACGATTAATCTTCCACTTGGCAACGTTTCCATAAGATGGAAGATTTGTGAAAAGCTGCGAATGCTGTGTTTTTCACAATAAAGATAACTTTGAGAAAAATAATTTTTCCCTCCCTCCCTCACCCCTCTTTCTCATTCTTCGGGTCAAATGTACAAGTTCGACATTCGAAAGGAAACCTATGTTAAAATTCAATTCCGTCGAACTGCAGAGACGTAAAGGAACGATCGACTTGGGTGGAAGCGGAGACGACTAGGTAAATAAGGTGTGAACGATGAGTTATCGCCGTGCAAACTTTCTCGCCTCATCCGTTACCTTCGTCGAATGGATTCTTCTGGCTGGGTTGGCGGTTCTGCCTTGCTTTCGCCGGCATGGCATCGCGTGCTTCGCGCACTTCTCCCACCGGTTATACCACCATCGTACTCTTGCACGGCGCACGAAGTCGGGATGAGAAATGGTTTCGGGGGTTAGTGACTGCGTGCAAGTTACATCTCAACGGACGGCCCCGTCCTGGAGTCGAGTACAGTTCACCGACTAACACGGAATAACTGCTCGCCTGCCCCCCCCCCCCCTCGTTTCTGACACGCTCCACAAACTCGTGAAACGCTCGTTAGGGTAAAATTAATTTTATTTACCATTACCTTTCTCGATTACCACCGAATTCTCTCACTTGCTCGTGATGTTATATGGGCTATTATTTCCCTACGTATCACTAGGGATATCCCAAACCTAAATAGTTTCAAAATAAACGTGCATTACATAAATAACGAAACGTTGTGAATTATACAAAAGTACGCATAGATAAAAAAAAGTCTAAAAAAAGGTTGAGGTAAGCAATAAAAGTTATAGTTTTACAAGAATAAAAAAGTTATAATGAAACTTGTGCACATTTAGTTCTTTTTTTATATTTCTTTATGTCTTTTTAGGTTTCTTTTCAACATATGAGCTTTATTTTTCTTCGTCCATTGTATTGTATTTACTAATTATTTTGAGTTGAATAGATTAATAAGTAGATAAATGATTGTAACAATTCTATTATTCGGATATCTTCAATTATTACATGTTTCGGTACCATATCTCGTTGAGAATGAAATAAGAATATATTGAGATATTTATATTATTTTTTATAAAACTATCATATATACAAAAGATACAAAAAGATCAAAGATACAAAAAGATTTTATATCTAAATTTAATGACATCATTAAAGAATATGTATTAATAAAATCCAAAAATAAAATAATTAGTAAAAATTTACTTCGAACTATATACAAAGTTTTTTCCGGATATATTCAAGTTATAATTATTTGGATATATCAAGATCTAATTTCTTTTATTGCTACTTATTTTACGTAGATTTTTTTTTTCCAGCGGATAATTCCATAAAAGCTTATTAAATCGAAATGCGTTGAAACAATTGAAATAATTGGACACAAGGATTGATTTCTCTAAAGGTAATTCGTTTTGTAGCCTTAGCGTCAGATTGACGAAACCCATATCTCTCTATATTGAGTACGATTCTCAACATGAGGTGTTATGGGAGCCCGAACGATTCCATGAAAAATTGATTTTCCGATAAAGCAGCTGTCGCCGACAGATAGAGGTCGATCGCTCTCGTCTCACCCTTGATATAGTTCGCGCGTGGGCGCGTCTTAATTTATATGAGACTTCCGTTGCATTCCACAGTGCTCTGCCAAGGGGACGAGTCCCTCCAAGATTCGGTGGACGGTATCGATCAGGGAGCAATTTCTTTTTAACGAGAATCCGCAATAGCTTCTTCAAGTGAGGCTCCGATTTAGCGTTGAAGATCGTACGAGAGAGCTGACTCTCGAGCCGTGTCCCTCTCCATATAGACAGCAATCTTTAGCGCCGGCCATAATCTCAATCCTCATCTTCGGTTTTCCCCTAGTGGCGGTTCGAGAAAGCGAATGATAGAATTTTTCATCAGCCGTGGCCGTTACGCCGGCTTTCGTCGATTAATTAGAAAACTTCCACCCTAGATCCCACTCAATTTCTTTCAGTCCTATCCGAACTTTAAATTACTCCCGACTCGTCGGCAGATTTACCATGACAAGTTATATCTGATGAAAGTTTATGAAGAAACGCGATGATATCTTACGGATCTTTATATGGATCAAAAAATATGAATTATTTTTTAATTATTTCTCTAATTATTTTAAGTATATGTTTGTTAGTATATAGTTATGGAGGTAAAATGTTTTAAATTTTCGGCAAAAGCTGTAAACGCAAAACTTACATGGAAAGAACGGTTTTGCTGAAGTATTTAAAAATTTAGCCAGATACAGATCTGAAAATAATTTTGTTGCACCATAAAAGTAATTATATAGAGCACTCAAACTGATTACTAAAATGTCAAAATTTTTTACAGCATTATCATCATACTTTAGCGACCTACTATAATAATTATTTTGATGGTGCAACAAAACTATTTTCAGATCTGTATCTAGCTAAATTTTTAGATACTTCGACAAAATCGTTCTTTCCGTGTAAGAATGGTTTCACCATACTTTCTTCAATATTAAAAAAAGGCAAATATACCGTTTGCCATATTTTTAATATAACTTATTATACGTATATTACTTATATTACTCAGAACTCAGAGGAGTAAAATATAAGAAATCGATAAGAAATTTATTCTCTTCTCCTTTAAATTGTACTCCGCGAATCACAATTATGTGCTACGTTGGCAAAATTTATTTCCGTTCTAGTTGCAAACGAATATTTTATTTCGACACAACGCAAAGTTTAAGAGACAAGGCGGCAAATGTTGGACTACTTGTTGACACCAGTGAGTTTATGAGCAGCAAACGCGATTAAGAAATACACGAGTTCACTCACGAGGCTTCAACTATTAGCGCGAGAGATGTGAAGTTTTCCGCATAAATTACAAAATTGAATTATATAATTGCTACCGGTTTATATAAAGAGGGATGGATCGACTCGTGATGAAGAGAGACTCTTCTCGCATGTCGCCGTGCAACGTACAACGAAGTTATACCGTGAGTTCTTCCTCCCTCGTTTTGTAGGTCGCGATAAAAATGTTGCGCGAGAGAAAGAGAGAGGCGCAACTTTCCATTACCTACGTGTAGCGATGTCCTCGCGCGAAATACTGTTTATGCCCGTGTACTTACGACGACAGCGTAAATACGGAGATAATACAAAAGTGTATCTAGACGTACGTTTTTTCCCCAAATATACGAGGTATCTCATATAGGGCTCGTGATGCGTGTACGTCCAAGATTGTCGTTCGTTTTGATATTATTAGCTGCAGTAAAATATTTCAATTCAAGTATACACCGTCCAATCCTCGTGTACACTCTATATTTATTGTAATCCGAATCTTTACATCGTATAAGCAACTTTTATATTTGTGAAATACGTTACAGAAATTTGTTGACCAGAAAAAGAACATAGACCTTTACTATTTATATATTTACTTCTGATTTAGTACATGTTAACTTAAACGACATTCACTTTCACAATTTTTTTAACTTTTTTGGAATCAAAATATAAATTGGTTAAAATAACATATAATTTTAACATTTAATTATATTATATACAAATCAAGAGAAAAAATTATCAGGATTTTATTTTTTTGTAATAATCTAGATTAATTGATAAGTTGAGAATTACATCTTTGACATTTTGCTTGCAGTCTTTACTAAAATACAGATAAAGTCGTGCATAATTTTCACACGTACATAATACTTGAAACATCACTCTTTTTGAATGATTCCTTTCACCGTCATTCAAAAAGTGCCACTTATGAAGCGCACGGGATTTTAATTCAAGTGCAACTAATTGCCAATATGAACTCAAAAAGCGACGTATCATCGACAACTTGGACGTGCAGGCTTTAACTTAAACATACTGGTTATCGAAGTGCCGCAGCAGCTTTGCGACTTATCGGGAAAAAAGTTCCGCGATGTCATACATAAAGTATTAGCATATATAACGCTATTACTGACCTTCCCTGAGTTTTTAGCGCTCGTGCCTTTTTCATGCCGCGACATATAGAAGATATTACCGTCGTCCATCAACCGCTCCGGTTCTTTCAAAAAGCAGCATATTATCGTGCGCACAAAAGCCGCTTTATTCAGCCATCGCTGCCTATCGAAACGTTGCACAGTTTCACAATTTATAACTGAAACTTTCGTATCTGCGCCGTGTTCAACAACAATCCGTATGACAACCGTATATAAAAATGCACTGTCACGTTTCGTGCATATCGGTGGTCGTCGAAAAATTCAAACAACCGTGTGATTTCCCGCAAATTTAGCGTTTATATTTGATTTATACCGGTGCAATCTAATTGATCTAACAACGTGCACATTTGGATAAAATTTAACTTATTGTTCGTAAAGAAAGAAATTGAACCACCGCCCAGTGAAACTATATTTGCGCGATCAAATTTATGCGATCAGAGGAGCAGCTTAACGCACGAATAATTATTTAAGCATTATTCGACGTAACGTTATTGTTATAGGGAGTGTTATCATTAGAAGCTGGAATACATTAGTACCATCAGCAATTATTATAGTGGCTGTTATTAGAACGAGAAATTCTATTGAATTGTCAGGAGAGTTAATTTCCCAAATGATTCGGGCTTATTACCAATATCTGCGCTCCACCCGCTCCATGTTCTTGGGATATTACAACATCCATCACGCATCCCGAGCAGCGTTCTCTCGTCTATTCCCAAAGGACGATGATGCATCGTGTCTCTTATACAATTTCTTAAGTGGTCGCGCGCACGGTCATATTTTCCTAGCGGTCGACAAGAACGTCTTCCGTTTCGCTGATGTATGATCTAAATCTGACGTCTCCGCTGGCACAAAGCGCGGTCTTCAATCCGCGGGGATTAACTGTGACAGATACGCGAGGAAGATCAAACGCCGTAAGAACGTCTTTATCTCGCGCTAACAATCTCGAATATCGGACGAGGTACTGTCGAGACACTTAAAAATATCGATCTTCGATAACGTTACTTCGCTAACAGAAATTATAGGCTACTGATACTTTGAAGTCGCTAAAGCCCGGTTTCAAAGAGGCCATCGACGTTCATGAATATAAATTAACGGAATTATTATTAGTTGTTTTCGCAAGAACTGTTAATTACTTTGCGCAGTACTTGGAAGAAAAACGGTAGTTCGGATAATGCCTTTTTTATCCTCTTAGTAACATTTACTATTAATTATATATGTGTACTTGATTTTAATACTTACAATGATTAACATTGACACTTTGTTCGAAATTCGAACATCCTTAAAAGTATCGGCGCAAATTATGCTCCTTATAATGATTTATATGAAATAACAATTTATTGTCAAGCAGGGAAACTGTTTTCTTCATCTTGGCATTTTGCTTCTAGAAAGCATAACGATTTTTCTGAACATATGAGACAAGGAAAAACAACGATCAACGAAAAACCTGTTTACAAGATTTCGGCAAAAGAGCTGACTATTACGATGACTGTCTGAACTTTGACACCGCGAATTCTTGAAATCCCGAAAAGCGCGCTGCTACTTCCGGTCACTTGTAGCGACAATCATCCTTTATTCGCGCAACACTTAATCTGTACAATGTGTATCCATTTTAACGCGCTTCGTTCTCTCTAAAAGTCAAAGGGTGAAATATCACTCAAAACGAGTGAGATGCAAGTTTAACGAAAAGTGAAAATTGAACCTGTGCACTTCGAGTGATTCGCTACTCTAAGAAAGAGTAAAATTGCGCTCTAGGTATAAATTGGAGTAAAATTACATTTGAGTAAAAGGGCACACTTTTCGAGTGCAGTAGCTAGCGTCGATAGGATTGAATTATGTCACTTTATAATTTTGAATGGAAAATTTCTCTATTAAAGTCATCTGTCATTCGATTTTTAGTGAATCATGACTCACTATAGCTTTAGAGTGAGATCGTATCACTCTGGTAGAGTAGCCGTTCCAAAAATTGTAGTGAAAAATTCACTCCTACCGAGTGCCCGCGCGCATTTACTCAAATCGCAGTGACAACCCTCTCTTTTGAAGTGACTATCGCAATAACTCTAATATATTAGTGGTGAAATCACTTTATGAGATTTTTTTAATTAATGTACAATTGCAGAAATCATGATTCTATTGAAATACGAAATAATTATCGTTTTTTCATATTACCACGATTATAGTCATTACAGTTTCTTTCTCAATATATTGTATAAAGTTTAGATGAGATGTATATTCGTATGTCGTGTTCTTTATAAAATAATACAATTATTTCATCGTAAGATATATTTATAAAGATATTACAGATTTTATGTTTTATGAATACACTTTCATTTTGGATGAACGCAAGTGTCTTCGGCGCGCAACCTCGAAGATGAGGCAGACTCCCTTCTAGCAAAAGTTTAACCCGAACCACCCCGATCGAGCTAACGTGAGTTTGAGCACGACTCGCGCACTGAAACTCCGTCGTTGTGCGGCCAAGTAACTCGTGGGAATTTGCAAACTAACTGATGGAAACCTCATTTCGCGGGAGCCGGTCTTCAGGGTAATGCTCGTAGCGTCGCGTCTCCTGCGGAGAACTAACGGAGCCGAATGGATACCAGATACGTGTGTAAGAGTGGACTTAAATGACATCGCCCTTTTTCTTTTCCCTGCTCCTGGCAAGGCGGGATAAGAAAACTGAAAGTTTTCGATGATAAAATTTGCGAGAAGAAAAGAGAGTTTCAGTCGTCGCGAAAAAGAATTGAACAATAAGCAAAAATTTTGTTATAAGACACCTGCGATTCGAAAATTGAGAAGTTAGAAAGCATACAAAACTATAGTATGTCGTACAAACAGCCTACTTACATTTTTTTTCTACGCTGTAATTGTTTAACACTATAGAACTAGAGATTAATCTATATTTATTTCTATAAAAAAAATCTTAGAAAAGAAAAGAGAAAACAAATTTAAAAAAATTATCATCTATGTAATTTTAATAAAAGTCAAGGAAAGCTTTAAAAATTAAGATTTTTTAAAAAAATGAGTAATAAATTATTAAAAAACGGGTCATTTTGACTCTCTTAGTAGTTCTAGTGTTTTGAATTTGATTATGTAAAGTATGTTCGCTTTTCAATAGATATTTAATTTGTATAATGATTAATATGGGACTATAATAATTTTAAAAAAGTCCCCATTGTCATATAATAGTGAAAGTTACGTGAAGACGGATCTTCCTTTGCATTTGACATTGTGTTTTGTATTAATATCGCAACAAGAGTTGAAAGAATCGATCGCCCTGGATACGAAACGAGAGAAGAATTGCCTTTCGAGGGATGAAAAAGGTCTTTCACATTGTTCACGTAAGTGATATCGATTAAAGATCTATAAAGATTTGTGACCGCTTGAAAAGTGCTTACATCGCAGAAGACAATGGATTTAGTCCGTTAATATTTCAAACAGACTTTCTGGCACGGCCATTAAAGAGCCACACAGTTCTCCCGATTTTCTCCGCTTCCTCGTTACGGAGAGGAATCGTCTACTTTACGATACTCTTCACATGGTAACATTATTAACGAAGCAAGAAGCTGGCAAAACGCGGCAGCTCTCAGCCGCCACGATCGAAGGCACGGGAGTAAATAATTCGTAAGCACAAAGCGCTTTTTGGGGCGCGACGACGGGCTGCGGTGGATCGTTCTTGCGGAGATTACGAAGATCGCGCGAGTCTGGCGCAAAACAATGGGAAAATTTATAATATCCTGACGGGTTTCTCGTTGAACTTTGGCAGCCAAGATATCTCTCTTACTGTCTCTCAACGTATCAGGAATTGCAAATAAACGCGATAAAAGTGCCCTTAACGAGCCTTTGCGCTCGTATAATATCGGATGCGTTGCACAAATTATATTTCCATGGAATTTATAAGCACGGCTGTTGTAAAGAAACTTTGATGTTGATGAACATATTTCCGCGATTCAAAAATGAAATGCGTAAACATAACGTAGCGTAACATAAATGAATGGATACGATTCTATATTTTTACTCTATTTATATCTTTTTTTTTGCAACCGGGAAAAAATGTGGAGTCACACTTTGGAGAGATATATTTCTGTCAGGAGGATTCGACGATGACACGTCGTTAGATCAAACGGTCAAGGCAATTCCTTTGTATGCATGGCTGACCATAAACCGCGCGACACTTATTTCTCCGTCAAAGAAGCAACGGTATCCGCGCATTGTACGTAAAATTGGAAGTTTATTGCGCAATTCCCCGTGCAACAGCACAGCGATATTTTCGACGAAACGCTCGGCGGACTGCAATGCGTTATTCCGCCACTCGGTATGTTTGGTACTTACGTCTTACGTCCCGTCGGGGCTTCTTTGCTTATTTCTATCCAGTCAGTCGCGCGGCATGTGTCGCGCATGAAAGATACTTATCCAAGTTAGATGCAACGCCGCGAAAGAGATCCCCGCGAATATCCACGGTAGGTCAATCTCTATTTCTGTGATTGACCGTAAGATGTTACGTCACTTTTATTACACCATAATTTCACCAGTAAAAATGTCGAAATTGTAAATCATGTAACTCCCATATGATGATTTTTAATAACACGGTTACCAATTGGATAGTAATTTTTTTAGTACGCGAAATAGCCATTCGTGCAAAATGTACATGTGAAAACAACGCAAAAATCTTGTATACATTTGCCTTTGATATGACATATCGAACGCCGCGGCGGTCTTATAGAAACGGCGATAATTACCACAAACTCGTGTAACAAAAAAATATTACAAAGCTTCTGCAGAGTAAAGCGGATATGTTCAATCACGTATAAAAACGGATATACATATAGAATCTTTGTAAATATCATTCTTTAATTTTAATCAGTATGACTTTCAAAAGGTAGTTTTTTGCTCTGAACTGAAACATAAAAGACATTTTCGATATTTTGCACCGTAATATACAAAGGAATTTATAATAAGCAAGTATACATGCTTCATACATGTGTAAAATATAGACTCGGATTTCTCCAATTTAAATGAAAAAGCAAACTCGCGTATTATCGCGAATTGACAAAACAAACAGCAATGTCATTTTCTAATGTGTAAGGGATTAACATGAAAATTTATAGTTGTTAGTCCATTATGATCCTCTTAATTAGTGTTACACATTGGAGAGTTTCCATGTAACTAATATTATAGCGATTAAAGTTAATTAAAAATTATATGTAACTCTAACAACAATCTATACCTTCAATACATATACCAAGCAGATGAAAGCACTGATTGTTAACAATAAACTAAGCGCATGAATTAATCGATACAAATATATGCGATTGACGCTCGCGACTATAATGTGACGGAAAGACGATTATAAAGCTAGTAAAGCTCATTAAAGCTCATAAAACTAAAGAGCTTGGAAACTATAATAACAATGTAGAACAAATTTGTAGCGATTTGTGTATCATGACATAGACCCAGTGAAAAAAAAATCAAAAAACGGACGAGAGACAAATATACACGAATAATCGTTTTTATCAGGTAGAGTGAGCTTTGTTGCTTTTTATTTGATTACAGTCGAAACTTTTGCCGAAGATATCCGATCTAGAACGTAATAAACGCGCGTCTTCCTGACGACGTAGACAAGCGGAATAAATTACTTTCTTCATTCCCGAACGTAGTTTTCGCTCCGAGTCCGAGTGACCTTCTTTCAGTTTATCTTCGGTACCGACTAGTCTAGTAGCCGCCGAGGTATCGATTATTTCTGCGTTCCAACCGAGTTGTTCAACGCAAAAAGGGAATGATCGTCCGTGAGGCACTGGGGAAACGAAGCCGGAAAAAAACAACCGCCGAGGAAGGAGTATCCATTAAGTAATTAATGTTACGGTAAACAAAGCGCGCACAAAGAATTGAAGCTCACTATATTAAGCGCGCATTCTTGCACAGCTTCTGACTTCATTTGTTTTAAAATGCAACCAATTAATACCTTTTTAATTTCGATCACACTTGTAACAAATTTTATATTTAAAGTAAATAAGGACAGTTACAGACTTACTTTTCTATTTTAGATACTAATTAATAAAAGGAAGGAATTTTTATTTAAAATAACACGTTTACATTCAAGATAGAAACGTAACATTAATTACATAGCAAATATTCCTTAGAAATTTCTTTAACTTCTTGATATTTTACGAAAAATTCTTCTTTAGAGAGAGATAATTTAATTTTTTTTTTTTTTTTTAATAAAACAATTATAGAAATAACTGTAAATTACAAAGTAGCTTTTCGGAGAACATTCGTTTTTTATAATTGAAAAACAAATACATTGATAACTGTTTCATGTAAAACATTTCTTTGTAGCAAGAATGAAGGCAGCGCTTTTCCTAAACATTTACAAGTCCATTCAGTAAGATAAACGTGGCGTGAAACCTCTCGCGTCTACTAAGTTTCGTCAACTGCGAATGAATTGGCGCATTGACTGGTTGCAACCCAGTTATTTAGAGTAGTAATCCGACTCTGCCTGGCGTATACCCGCGGACGGGTGTCAAGTGTGGTTAACCCAATTTTCCATTTCTACTTATATCACGGCGAAGCGATCTAGAAACTAGACAGGAAATGACCGAGTAAGTTAATTAAGCGAGACTCTGTTGGCGAGACGCGACCGCGAGCCGTAATTAACTCATTAACGTCTAGGATAAGGGAACAATGAGAGATCGGCGACCGTCGCCGTCTCCCAGACAGGATGAATTAGAGCGAGGAATAAAATTCGTCGTCGTCGTCGGTGCGCGTCGTCGCTCATCGCGATACCTTGACTCCGCGCGCGGCGTTGCTTTGATGCGAAATTAATCCATGCGCGCCCACGAGGTGAAATTATTCTCCGTTTTATGAAGCGCTTCCGCATTCGCTCCTCCGGAGCGCTTTGGATGATGGGAGCTTGCACTTTTGCTCGCACCGCCGATTCTCTCTCGCCACCGCCACGAAGCAGAGGAGATATGCGTCCGTAACGCGTCCGGCGCGGCGCGGCGCCTGACGCGAAAAAGAGACGAGAGTCGGCAGGACGATCCATCCTGGGGCATTGGGCGTGGCGAGGACCCCGGGTTCATATTTCGCACGTATATACCCGCCGCCGTTTCGGAAACGTCACAAACTGATGCTCGGACACGTGCAACATATCTCCGAGTAAAAAACCGCGGCTGATAAAGTCGTTGCAATATATAACTCGACTTTGTCTGGTCGTATGTACGACCTGGCACGCAATTTTTCACGTCGTAAAGAGCCCTAATTGAGATCCGCGCCGATGTTCGCTGCAGGATCCAATTAACGTGAGTTTACCTCAGTTTTTAATTAGGGAATTCCATGTAATGCGGCAAATTGTTTAAGTTTCATGGTACGCGACTCTTTTTCGGAACAGTTACAGATTAATTAAATTTCTAAATCGAAAATTATCATCCCTCGCTCTTTTCATCCCTGTTCCAGCTTTATTTATAGACTAATAATAAGAAATGTCTTTTATCCAATTTATAAATGTTAAATGTTTAATTAAAACTTACATTTTTTAATTTTCACGAATAGATATCTAATCGAGTCACATTTAAAAAATTTTTATATTACAAAAATTATATACCTATATGTCCAGTTTTGGAAAGTTATAGATTTTTTATGCAGTACTTAAATTCAAAAAATTATTTATCTAATTTACATAATTTACATCGATAATTAATTGATAAGATGTCCTAATTCGAATCTACTTTTGCAGAGTTTGTCAAAGAGATAAAAAATATCTGGGAACATTCTAAATATCGCTGTGCGCTTATCCGTCTCACGATTACGCTCGATGTATGTTATACTTTTCCAACTGCGGTTACTTTGAGAATACAATTTCACACGACTGCCGGATAAGCTGCAAAGAAGAACACTATCTCGAGGACGAAGCGTCTTATTCAACCGTGAACTCGCGAGACGATCGTCCCGATATATATCTCCCGCGTCCAATGATCAAGCAGTTAGGTGACTCTACTCTTTCTTAGACTGTCTTGAGAAGCGTCACTTGGTCGTTTTAGGAACTTGAAATTCGTGTCGCGAGCAGAGAATTTTAGAAAAGAGAGAAATAGATAGAGAGAGAGAGAGAGAGAGAGAGAGAGAGAGACTCCGTCTATCTTTCTGCGCTAGAGGGGAGATATTTATCTTGCTTCCACGAGTCGAGTGCAGCTCTCTTAAAATTATAGGCGACGCGAGAAAATTTGTTCCGTCGCGCATCTGTACGGTATTCCTGCGGCAACTCCGGCGAGCAGACCCGGAAATAAGCCGCGCGCATCTCCTTTATTGCTTCTACCGGCGCTCTTATCGCCTTAATTCCAAGCGTGCAGCGTTAAGGGCGTACTTGTTTCTCACGTTTACGCGCGAACTTCGCGACTTCGTCTTCGTTGCCCCGTTTTGAGCGGGACTTGACCAATTTATGATAATAATGTACGTCGCAGTAACATTACGTGTCTATTATGGGCGAACTGTTCTCCATCTTGAGTAAAAAAAAGCGGAATCTCTCAAAAACCATTATTGATCTTATTGATATTATTGATTAATTATCCTCTATGTACTACAATATTATATTAGAAAAGTACTATGAACACTACGATTTTCATATAATAAGAATGAAGCGTCTTTATGTTAAAGTTGATTAAAGAATTCTTGAGAAAAAAAAGCGATACTATGCTTTTTTGTGTAGCAAGAATAATCTAATGTAATACTGTGATGTCTTAATTTTCTTAACAAATCAAAGACTATGGCTAATAAAACTTGATAAAATTTATTAATAATTATATTAAAGAAAGAAGAAATTGCATATATATTATGTTATATTTAAATTTTTAAATAAATTTTTAATTCAGTTTTGATGTAGCTTTGTTACAAAAAGTTTTGTTATCTAATAATTTTTCAAATTTCGATTTAGCTTTAAAATGGAAAAATAATTTTATAAAAAGTACCGTTTCTCTAAAATCAAGTTACGGTCAAAATTAAGTTACATTGAAACAAAATAAAAATTTGGATTTTACTTGGAGATTACATATCACGTTAGCGTACGTCTTTCAAACAGGTATGCCACGGAAAATTAAATAATTCAAGAGAACAGAGTTCAAATTATATTGCTGTGAGCTTTTACAAATTTTAACGTAACAAGTACGGGAGAGGACATACCAGGTTTCTACCACGGATATGTCTTAAGGAAATATAACTGGAAATTTTTTTTCAAAAGGTATTTAATTAATGTCCTACATGAAAGTACTCGCCCACATGATGTTATTCAAGACAGGACGTTTTGGGATAATTCGTTGAAACAACGGACGTAATATAACAAAGGGAATAGAATTCTGCGCGTTTTTCCACGAACGTAGCAAGATGGCCAAGCTCGCGGAACAGACCGACATTGTGACAAAGTATTGCGCGGAGTACCGTCCTTCTTGTAGACCGGTCCAATAGAGAAATTCATCCGACTCAGCGCCAAAGGAGCCTCCCGAGACTCGCTAAAAGAAAAGGCATGACGTAACGCAGCCTCGCTGTAACTGACGCAGTGATTCTCTCCCTCGGGGCGACCTAAGAGTACATAACAACAGGAAGCTCGCTTATCTTCCTCCCCCCTCTGTCCCAACTTCTGCATCCGCTTCACTCAAAACCGACTCGCCAAGTTGGATCTTCGCTGAGGAAATCCCGTCGACAGATAGTAAGATCGCCAAAGGTATAACAAAACAGCAGATAATTAACAGGAGAAGATAAATTATTCTATTGAATGCGTATACTTAAAGTCCACTTAACTTCAACCGAGTCCTTTTAAAAAATCACCGAAGCAAAATCATAATTATTTAAGCAGATCTACTTCACAGTATTTGACAAAAGGAAAATAACTTTTCAAACTTTTATTTTTAAAAAGATGTAAAATCGTACATAAAAAATTGCTATTTAAAGCAATATCTAAATAAACTGTATTTAAGATATTTACTCACATTTCTTTTTAATTTTAAACAATATTAACAATATAATGCATTTGTATAGTCCAGTAACAATAAATATATGCCAGCTGCAATCCATTAAAATTTTTTTATATTCCATACAAAAATTTTCTTAGCTACAACGCTAAAGATTGTTCTTTATAATATTTTATAATGTTATTAAACAAGTACTCGCTCAAGTTTTATATGCAACTTAAAGGAACTACAAAGCAGTTATATTTGTCGAAAAACTTTTTGGGAATTTATTATAAAAAGAAATGAATTGAAACCGAGACTTGTCCTTTGCTTGAAAACAATTGAGCATCCGCACAATGTATAATTTCGGACTGAATCTCTAAAAAAGAGCTGTTTGATTTTTATTCTCAAAAACTAGAGTTTGCACAGACTTTTTAGAGGTTTAGTCCGAAATTATACATATTGTAAACATGCTCAATTTTTTTCAAGTCGATAAGCCTCTGTATTTGAGTTAGCATTGCAAAACGAAAAAAAATAAGAAACTGAGAAAAATGCGTGTAAAGTTTTTAATACATATTTTCAAGTATTAAGAACTAAAACTAAGTAAAAAAAATTTTTTGTTATAGTTTATGATCCAAATAAATTGTGTTAAAGGACAATTCTCGGTTTCAATTCATTTCTTTGTAATAAATTCTCCCAAAAAAGCTTCATTTTCGACCAATATGACTGCCTAGTCCCCTTAAGATTCGTCTTTCGCCAGCTAACAATAAATGCCGCGTTTATTTTACTCTTGTGTTTCTTCTAATCAAGCCAAGCAACCGTTGCTATCACAATCGAAGTCAAGTGACTATCAAGAATCTTTTCATAGAGTCAATAGCGAATCATAAAACCGAAAATCGAAGGGAATTAAATCGGTGAAAAGGAACTCAGCCGCACACAGTAATACCGACAATGCCCCACGTTATTTTTATTACTTTTGTAAGTCTTTTCGAGATGGTGAAAGCACTCTGTAAAGCAGGAACGCGTTAACTGCCAAGCACTGACAAGTAGAAGTCTCTCCGGCAACGTGTGGCCGCAATAAAGCATTTAATCGACTCACGCAACCGTGCTTTATTGATTATCCGATTTCAATACACTGCCCGGTATCATCTACTGATTGAATTGAACTGGTAGCATGAAGTAACGTAATATCAGATATGCGTACATCTTCGTCGTATTGTGTCTAAGTGTTGAACGATTGAAAGCTACTTTTGGTACCTACAATTAATATTATAATGATAAAATAAAAAAATAGGAAAGATTAAATTTTGGATTATAATCAAAATGGGTGAATAAATTTTAAGAATAAATAAAAAATTCTTATTATAGGTTGCAAAATGTTATTCTTGTTATATATATGTGGTAGCGCGGCATAATTCTTATTGAGCAAATAAAGAACATTTTATGTTATCATATTGAGGCACGATATTTCGCGAAAAAAATTTCATGCGATCAAATAGCATGGTTCCAATAGTTTCTTGTATGCGAAGATTTGCGTCATTCATTTAACGAGGCCGCGGAATTGATACGTTCTCGGCATTTTGCATTTTCTTGATGAAAAACAAATATTGGAGCAGAGCGTAACCATCGAGGATATTGATTATCGAGCATATCGAATTGCTGGACGCGTTTTTCATCAGTGCATCGTCCTTCGTTGTTTCATCATTATAAATTGAGAGAATCCACATCTCGATAGCGCGTGTCTGGTGAATAATTGCTTTCGCTGCCGTGTATTGAGATTTACTGTACCTTAGCAAGTATATATTGATCGATTAAAATCTTACATATTTGAATCTATTTGACAAATATTATTTATAACAGTACATCTCCGTTATCAACATATCTGCTACTCGCGTAATAGAATTTCTGACTACATATGTTTAGAAGCTGCAGATTTAGAAAATATCTGTAAATATAAAAATAAAGTTTTTTTTTAAGGTATCCTTAAAAAAGCACTTAAAATCGCAATCACTTTTATTGATTGTCATACAAAAATAAAAGATTAATATTTATCATAATCAGAATGATGATTTATTACAATCTGTGATGATAAACGAAAGTTTATTACAGTCATATATTTTAAAATCTTTCGCTAGAAAATTAATGATTATAAATTTGTTTCTTGTATATTTTTGTATTAGGTACAAGTTCAAATATTTCGCAAGATTTCAAAACTACATATAATCACGCATCATATTTATCTACGAAGATGTAAAAAAAAAAGAGAGAAACGGGCGGCAATTGCGAGTCTTGCTTTTTGTATTCACATCTTTTGTCTCACAATTCAGAAACCATGTCAGATCCATGGCGTTCATTCGTAACTCTCGTTCCGTACGCGAGAAGATTAAAAATTCCGAGACTGTGCTCTCTCGCCGTTGTGTGTTTTGAGACGGTACGGCGTCTTTTTCAACTCTTCCCGCAATCTCCTCCCGCAGGAGGCTGACTATCGTACGAGCCATCTCTCGAAACCTTATCTGGAGCGATGGTGACGGTCGACTGAAGTACCGCAAGGAGTGGCCTCTTTGCGGGAGAAGAAGAAAAAAAAGAGCAAACGGAAGACGTTTCCTCGTCTTACGTTATACTGTTTGATTTTTTCGAGAGTGCATCTCTCAAAATCGAGAATTATATCGAGAGAGAGAAAGAAGTTCGAACACGGAAAATCATTTGAAGCAACGCGCAACGTAGCGATTTCTTATTGTTAATAAATTTTATATTGCAATCAATATCGTAAAAACTATTTGTGATTGGATACACAATCACAATTATATCTTCTTCCTTTATCTTAATCCGTTGTAAAATTAAATTATTTTCGGTAAATGAAATTCGTGATAAGATTTATGATAGGGTAAACTCGGGTAAGATGGCCATAGTTTTTTAAAATGCAATAAACATACATTTATTTTTGTTATATTTTAACAGTGTTTGGTATATTCCTTCACTGAAGCTTAAAGTACGTAAAACTGTCGAAATTAAGAAGAAAACACTTAACATAAATTTTATATTATCAAAGTATTACAACGTATGCATTGGCCATCTTATCTGACTTTTAAGGAAAAGATGGCCATAGCAGAAAAGATAACCATAGTATTTTTAAATAAATAGTGAAAAATAGAAATACAAATTATAGGTCAAATTATTACAATTTACATAGCTTAATTATGTGTGTAACGTTGATTACGGCAGTTTAACTATAATTTATTTAATGTTATAGCAGCTTTTAGCGGACACATGAAAAACTTTGCAGGCAGTCGAAAGTAAAAATATGATATAATATTCACAATATTGTTATTTTGAATAGTGTACGCACATAAACTACTGTAAATATCGATTATCTTTGAGAATGACTACAAAAATGCACTGTTTAACCATTATTGGAGAAATTACAGCCATGGGCCATCTTTTCCGTATGGCCATCATAAGAGTTTACCCTACTTTAATAAATTTTGATAATTAGATTCTTCGATTCGTAATTCCGTAAAATTGATATCAAAATCAATATGCTATGTTGCTTCATATTTGCATTTCGCGAAAAATTACGTTAAAAAAGTTAGAATGTTATGCTAAATTATTTTCAAAAGAGTCTCACATATTCTGTACATTCTGTAATGTTGGGGTTTTGCGTGATTAATACAATGAAAAGTCACAAAGTTCTTATCACACAACAACTCATAAAAATTTCATAATACATACTCGCAATTTGTAACTTGCCGAAATTGATCGGTAAATTATTCTGTGCGCTGTGTGCGCATATATAATATACATTAACCCTTGGTATTGGATGAATATCTATACCTCGGGTTATCCGTTAACACAACGTGATTGCTGCAATATCTATAACCATCAACGTAATTGAGAGAGAAATAGCTTAGAATCGGTATAAACGCGATAGGATAACTAATTTAGAATGACAATCATTACGCAATTGCATAGTAATGATAGCATTAATAACAAATAATGCCATATTCGTAATTATCGTATTAATCGTCAATCGTGCGGCAATAATGATAAATAATGCAAATACGAGCATGGTTCATTGAAGCGAATGCTGTTGTCAAGCTAGGGCACGTTCCCAAAAAACCTTTTCATATTTTTTTCGATAAAATAGAACGTTACTTCCATTACTGATGATAACGTAACAATCAGACTACAATGGATTAATTTAGTTTGAAGATTGACGCTTTATATAAATTATAAAACATATTATAAATTTCTATGTTTACACGTGTGCGTAATATTATAAAAATAAAATAGAAAACATGTAGAATGCATGTGTGAATACGTGTGACACGAAAGAAATTGCCTTTTAAATAATAAACACTCACAAATCATATCCTCAAAAAAATCATTAAATATAGTGCATGCCACAAAATGCACATGCACATAAATTTCTAAACGAGCATCGTCCGCGACCGATCGAATAAGCGTTTAAGTTCCATGTCGAAAGAGTCACAGAAAATTTCTTAAGCGACTTTAGTTACGATTCTCGGAGTAGGTAATCTCGGGTAAGAGCCGGGTTGTTGGCCAACACGATGAAAACGGTAAGCCTTTAAGGGGTTGAGAGGTGACAAAATGCGAGTAATCGGCGTCGAGACGCCGAAATGATGCTACAATATTTCGAGGCGTTTCACGGTTATTTCTTTGTAATATCGTAAAGCTATCCAATGGCAGGGTGTATTGTGCGATATACGATGACGCTGCTGAACGCTTATTACTATAGTAAACTGTTGCTACGAAGAAATAGTGTGGTCATAATGCCGATCAAATCGACGCATTAAGACATATTTATTGTATACATTTATATATATACACATATATTTTATATGTGTGTATGTTGGTATATATATAAAATAGTACTTTATATGTGCGTTCGAAAATTTGTATTGCAATATGATATAACTATTCGAGAAATAAATTTTCTGATACATTACTAATCAACCCAACATTTGGAAGTATATCTGACTATAATATAATAATAATAATTAATAATAATAGTTTTTTTGAAGTGCAAGAGATATAGATGTTCTACACGAAGACAAATGTGATAGAGAACAACACTTCAAAAGATGAAGCATCAGCAATGATGCTGCATATAAGCCTAGACTTTTAATATAATCGAATTAATATAACAATAAATACTCTTAATATGATCTAATTAGTATAAGAATAAAATTGTACTGAAATAAATCTATATAATCCAAAAGAAAATTACAATTGTTTATTAAAAATTACCATATAACTCGCATTTCCGTCAACACTCGCCCTTCTCCATTTCATTGTTCGATAAAGTCGCAGACGCGAAAAGAGAGATGCAATCGTCACCAACGGGGACGGGGACAGAAATGAAATTCACAGGACGATACAGCTATACGAGAGCAACGCGGGCATAAAGGGCACTTTCGCTAAATTATGCATAGAGCATGAAAAATTCCCATGGCGAGTCCGGATCCCGACTTCCACGGGCTGCATAAGGAGATTCGCATTATCGTGCATGTTGAATGACGGGCAGCGAGAGGGAGAAACCCGAAGGGTGGCCAAGAGGCCGGAGAGCAGCCGGTAGTAGTATGAAATTTTAAAAGTAGTACACGACGAAAAGCATGTCCGGAATCGGAACCGTTCTGCTTCCGAAGAGCATCGCGAGTGAGCGAGTGAGTTTTCGCGCGAAGTGATCTGCAGAATTTCACATTAATATATTATGTGCTTTTGACGTTTGTCTTTCTTTCACCAATTACATCTCGACAGACTGCATTAGAAAATTCTAATTAAAAATTTTCGTTTGGATTTCTGCTTTTGCTGCTTGGCCCAATCTTATTTAATCTATTTTTTTTTACAAACCAGCAAAAATTTGAAATAAAAATTGAGATGTTTCTGCAGCAAAATTTTTGACATACCTTGAGATCTTCTCTTGTAGCTTAAATTCTATCAGCGTTCAACATTTCCTTTATAAAAGTTTGAGAATAAGTGACATCTTACGGAAAAAATTGTTTTGTTTCAGGCCGTTGCTAAAACAAATCAAGAATTCTGCGGAGTCGCATATCGTGCTCGACTGTTCCACCGAGAGGATCTACGACGTGCTGAAACAAGCGCAACAGATTGGAATGATGAGCGACTATCACAGCTACCTTATCACGTCACTGGTAGGTACCCCCAAGATTAAATGCGATTAACAATCGACTTCCCGTCCGTCATAGGCCACGGAGTAATCCGGAGTAGACACGTAAGAGTCGCGAAATTGCATCAGGCGCGTTGCTTGTAAGACTAATTCTCGCAATCTTCATCGTCTGAGCCACCTGCGGCTCTCTCCCTGTCTTCGGTGCCTCCCTGTCAAGAAAGCTGCGCCGAAGGAGTTGGCGCTTTCCCACGAAGACTCAAGATCGATAACTTTATTCCCGGAATATTTGAACCTCTCGTAAATTACCACTAAAAAGACAAGGGATCGCTCACCGTACGAACGGTTCAAAGATTGCCATCCGCCGTCAGTGAGAGAGATCCGCCGTGATATACAGCGAAACGTAAAATGCAGCTCAACGTGACGTTGAATAACGTTCGCGGTATTATTTTGTGATAGTAGCAAATTTGCCCGATTATTTATTATTTTAAAGATAATAATTTATTCTGTCACGCTATGAAGTCGCGAAGCAATATGATAGATTCTATTGATATACAGCGAATAAATCATTATTTAGGATAAGGGTAAAAATGATATATTTCAATTTTTTTAAATAACACATTTAATAGTAATTTTATAAAATATTAAAATTAAGGATCTGTTAAAAATTATTAAGACATCAAAATATATTTTCGAGCTACAAAAAGCCCCTTAGATTGACGTTAAATGTTAAAAAGGGACATCGACTCTATAAGACCGATAACGCAAATAAGATTCAATAAATTATGTCTTTTTTTTATATCAGATTAGAATACAGTTCCAAGGGAAGAGAATAATTTTCGTGAATAACTAATTTAATCGCGAGAAAAGGGGTTATCGCGAGATCTCGAGTATGGAATGTAATTTTTAATTGCAATACAAGGAGTAAAGTTTTTAAATTTTGCTTTACACGCTCCGCGTCTGCAAGCTCATTGCGAGCATGATGAAAACGTTACGCAGGTGCAAACGCGCAATGTGACTCTTGAATGAGTAAAAAGCGAAAACGTCGGTCTGCTGCAGTTAAAATTGGAAGCTGTCTCAGGATAATTAGTAATTTACAGCCGTCTCGACAGTGCGAGTTGAAGGCAGGCGTCACGTCAGTCGGGGACGCTATGAGAAGCGCGTCGTCGCGCCGACGACGCCGACGACGCGACGCGACGCGACTCGACATCCGCGACGGCAATAAGTGATAAAAAATAAATAGGGCTTTAAACGGACACGCTATATAACCGCGAGCGACGCAATTTATCTCGGTACTTTTCCCCCTTCCCCTTACTAGATTTCAATTTAGATCCATTAAAATGTAAATCAGCGAGGGTATTTGTTCGAGCTCGGAAGAATCGAGCTACGTTCTTTTTTCCCCCGGGCTTCTTTCCGTTGACTCTGTACTGACGATGGTCGGTTTGTTTTACGGGAAAAACACCGATTAATACCGATGGCGACTGTACATCGATCGCGCGCCGATATTGGTCAATTCCAGTTTAACGGTGTCACAAACGATGAATCCTAAATTAATCGTAAAATTTCTTCCATTATTTTGCTTTATTTCACTGACGCGGATAAGTGCAAAATCACTTGCATCTTCAATGAACCAGTAAAAATTGATACATTATCCGTTTAATATTTATCAACAGTAACTTGAGGAAGATTAATGAGGTTGGCTATGTGCGTATATGTATATAAATTTTCATTAATAATATATAATCGTCCCTAATGGTTCCCCTGTAAAATTTGCATCGTTTAACTTAGCTATCAGCTTAAACTATTAATTTATAAACTGTGCGTGGGATGTTTACTCTTAATATTAATTATTACAAACGAAAGAAAAATCTCGAAAATAAATGGAGCGGAGCTATTAAAAAAAAAAAAAAGAATTTTAACCGAGTGTAAACGAAACGTTATCTAATATAATGGGAAAGCAAATGATAAATTATTAGTTGGGAGAGGTGTGACCAGATTGCTCGACACGATAAAGCTCGGCGAAATGAAAAGGATAGGAAGCTGCTTAATAATTGCTTAATGCCGCGACCGATCTCCATCGCACCGGGGGAATTTAACGGTGTGCCCCGCTCGATTCCCGAGACGATATGTCTCGCGTTGGAGACTATTTATTTTCACTTACGCCGGTCAGTCGTCAAGGCTCTCGGAGGGAAAAATTGGCCATCATCCATCAACCTGACCTTTCCGCGGCACAGGATCGGGGAAGCACGGCTGTGTTACACGCGGTCGGATATAGGTATAACACACACCGTAGCCCAGAGCGCCCTTTCCCTCGGCGGATACCGGGTAAGAGCATTAATGAATCCTGCTCGGTCACTCCGGCTTGGCTTTCGACGAATTGCCTTTCATTGAATTAAGTTCGCCTCATAAAACAGTGATTTCGCAATGAAATTATGGGAGTCTGTTCTCTCGCGCGGGTCCCACGGTGGAGAACTGAGACCATATACGAATTTTGCTTTCAGCATTCTGCTTCTACGAATTTATGGGTGGCGTCGACGCGTACACCCCCAGTCCCCGCGCGATCATTACGGTTATTATGCCTGTTACGGTTACGATGATTGTTATAGTCGTTATAGTCTTGGCCGCCATTAAAGTGCTTATTACGGACATCCATCGCTTAGGATGATACGCCCTTGAATTTTCACGCTACACTTTGGAGCTCTTGAGCTCGTCCCGGGAATATCCTATTCCGCGCTGAAATAGAATACTTCTCAAGCAAAATTCCGTTCAAATAAAACGGCTTTCAACACGGCCTTTAATCAGAAAACTGTGAAAATCTCGAAAATCGCTTAAAGAAGTTAATTAGATGGCTACGAAATCCTGAAAGCCTTTAAAGAAATCACGTTTACTTTAAAAGAAATTTATACATTTATTTATTAACCCACCAAATTAGCAAAGTATTTAATTAATTATTAAGTACGAAGATGTAATCTGATATTATTAGACGAAACTAAACGTTAAATGTAAAATTCGAACTAAAGATGTTAATTTAAACTAAACTGAGATTTAATCACGGTAATTACGTATTTTTCACTATTTAATGTTTTTACTAAAAACGGAACAACTATTATCAATTTCTAATATGTATTTCAATCTGCACAATGTGAGCAAAGTTAATAGAATTTTTACAATAAAAAAATATTTTTCCATCATATGTATTCTTTCTTCAAAAAATAAAATAGCTAACGCAAAATTAGCAAAAGAATTCTTATCGGTACATAATTGAAGGGTAAAAAATTACAGGGAGAAAAAATCAAAGTCCACTTTGTGTCGAAATTAATCTGTTCATGCTATCTTGTGACATTTTCAAAGAACTTTTATGATTCTTATCTGTTTTGATCAAGAACAATAACAATTCGTTGGAAATAAGGTCGAAAGATGTATCGTGCTGGGGAAAAACAATAGTCCACGCGCTTGTAAGGGTAAGAACCATCCAACATAAAATGTAAACACTAACAATAAATAAACACTACACTGTTGGAAAATTTGTGTTAAATATAACATAAATCACATGTCCAAAACGGTCCACTCAAATTTTTGTGTTAATTTAACATAATATGGATGTGTTAAGTGGTAACACTGATATTATGTTAAAATATTTCAACAGAAAGGAAATGTAATTCTGATCGTAATTTGAAGTTAATTATGTGTACAATTAACATAACTTTTATGTTGAAGTTGAGATTGTAAGATAAAATCAACACTATTTCTGTAAATTTTTATTCCTACTTCTTTTATAGAGTAAAATCAACATTCTTTTTCTGTAAATTTTAACACATTTAATAAATACGTTCAAATTGTGTTACTTTAACATATTTTTTAAGTTATTTTAATTATTTTACACTTTGAATTTGTAAAATTCAATTAACATAGCAGGCATATGTTAAATCTACACACGTATGTGTTGATTATTTTACACAAAAATTTCAACAAGGACTTTTTTTAACACACAAGACCTCTGTTTTCAACAGTGTAGTGAACAATAAGTAAATGTACTATGCATATTCCGATATTCATTGCTAGTACTCTCAATAGCTTCCTAAGATATCTGAGGTCTCGAAACTTAAAATTGTTGTTTCCCTCGAAATTACTCCGGATGGACATTGAGCATCGTTTTTCCCCTGTACTCTTCAACTGTCACCGCAATCGTATAATTATAATCGACTGCAAAAATTAAATATTTAAAATACCGCTGCAAAATATTTTCTTTCACTGATTCGCCATGTTTGTACGGCGCCATAGTACACATCGATGTACAAAAACTGAACATCTGTCAAACGATGATGCTTTCCGCGCCCACATAGATTCGCTGGCTGTTCCCGTTTCACAACAACAAGTTTACGAGCCAACGAAATTCCGTGATAGACTCCGTAACAACCACGCATGGACGCAGTGTTGTGTGAAAAGCGATATTCTTGCCGGGATCTATCATATGCCGCGAGCACGATGATAACGCACTCAGAAAAAAAGCCATTCTCTTTGTTACTCGCCCGTATGTTAGTCTTGTTGATAAACAAAAATCCGATAGTACATGTATATTTATACATATACAATAGCTTTGGTTCCGTATCGAGACGGACACGCGAGGAGAGTAATCTATTTTCCAATGTAACATAGACGAAAACTATCCGAAAAAAGACGTGCCACGATCATCGTCGAATCGAGTAACTGATGCGATCGGTAAACTATATATGAAGGCTAATGAAGGGTAAATAACAAAGCTTCTCTTCTACGGGTATTAATTTAACTCTTAAAGGCTACTTGGGTTCATATTTGGACCTATAGAGTCTATTTCAAACGCTCATTCGTGTTGCTAAAATTGCACCTTCAAAAATCGACGTTTTTTAACAATTTAATATTAATTATTGACAAATTTTTCAATTCTATTATATTCTTCAATCTTTCCTACCTTTATTTCACATATATATATTTTTTTAATTTGATTGATTAGACCCTGCAGAATTATACGCGAAAGTTGCGAGGACCATATATGGACAGCGTAGCCTCAAGTGGTCGAGACTTGAAGTGTAGCCTTTAAGGGTAGAGATTTAGTTACCGCGTAATCCTCGGCGCGCATAATGCGAAAGGAATTTCGCGCGTTTGAAGCAGCGTGTTAATAAAATGTTGCATGCGAGAGACATAAATCGCCACACTGAAAAAGGTTGCACGAGTGGGTGCACGCAACAACAGCACTCGCCATCGTATCCTCACAGGCACTTTCGAGTTTTCATCGCCGTTGTTCCCTCGCTTTATCAGTTATTCCTGCGATGACAATAATCGGTGCATACGTACAATATTACATTGTGTATATTAAATGCACATCTCGAGTGAAGTAATTGGAATTGATGAGCAAATGGGGTAACATAATGATTTTCCAATGATAAAATGAGCAGCAACTTTAAACTCGTTAAAAAGTGTATATATGTGTGTGTGTGTGTGTGTGTGAGTGAATAAACGGATTTAAATAAATAACCATTAATTTTATCATCGGAAAGTGTTCTTCGCATTATACTCAAAGGTATTCATTAACATTATATATTATTTATTTATGTTTATATTTATTGAACCCATATCTATAACAATTATAATCCATATATCATTCATATATCATTATATACACATGTTTATATATCATTTTCTTGTTTATCTGTTATTGCTTCTGCAAACACCAATAGTATCATGAATAATTAATGTGTTTGAATAATTCAAAGTCTTCTATATGTACATATAACAAATTCGATAACAGCAGTTTTTTAACAAAGATTTTAGTATATTCTATTATTGAACTATTTAGTATATATTCTATTTATTATTTACTAGATTTTACTGTTTTGGTATTTACTATATTTTTTTTATTATTATTTAATATTTAATACTAAGTATATTGATTAATTATGTCCATTTCTATCAATGCAGATTAATTTAATCTCGGTTTAGCTTATATACTTTTTATCTTTTCCTAGTTTTAAAATTTCCTAGTTTTTAAATCTACATTGGTAGAAATGGATATAAATCTTATGTTAAGTTTGTGTGTTTGCGAAAATTTTTTTGATCTCTTATTTATTCCAAAATAATTATTGATACTATAATTTTATTTCTAAAAAGTCGATTCTACGTACGTTGATATTTTACTTCATTAAGCGTGGGTGCAAATTTTGAACTTACTGATCTTCATAATCTTCTAACTTGCGCTACCAAATGATTCCTTTTATGGTCTCCATCTTCGTGTTGCCTCCCGAGAGATTCGGTAATCGTGTTGCGCAACGATCACCAAAGGTGTGATAAAGGACAGAACGGGATTAAGGACGAGGGAAATTCGTGGACGTAACGGAGAATGCAGTTTCATCGACCGCGCGTTATTGCGCGGACGGCAAGCGATATCGTCGCCGCGTTGCGACGTGTATCTTGAAAGAGTGCAAACCGGATGTAGCTCGAGGCGAGACGATGATCAATCGCTGCGCGGCGGTCAATCGATTCGCGTGACATCGCAGGAACGTATACGATGTCGTCAACTGTGTCCACCTACTTGGCGAAGAGGGAGGGAGATCGGGAACACGGACTTATCCATCATGCTCCGGATGCGGGACAAAGGATAATAAATGGCCGCGACGCGATCCCTCGCGAGTATTTGAAAAGATGGACCGGGATGGACGCGCCTTCGAGCTGCACGCGACTTTAAATCACGTCGGCCCACAAGCGTCACCGCGCGATACAGATACCGGCCTCTGAGAGCAGATGCTTCGTGCTTGAGTTATCTCCACTCCTGTCGATACCTACTGAATACTATCATGAAGAATACAAATTCAAACGTCCTTCCTGCCTCAGATGCCAATCGCGGCGAATATAAATGGCGATGCGTTTCATACCCAATATTATATATTTCATAGTAATTCTGAAAGAGAGAAATGTACACGAGGAATGATCGATCCAGTTCGTCAGGCCGACGATTGCTGTATCGAAAGTTTTGTTTTAATACTTTAACGTATTTTACTATGGCTATCTAATCGAGAATCAATACCAGTACACATAAAATGTACTTCTATTTTCTTCAACTCGCATATCCGGTTCGAATTACAAGTCAAATATCGAAAATTATATGCATAATTTGAGAAAAACATACTGAATCTCTTTTTATTCATTTTATAGTACATTTAACAATTATAGAAATAAATCCTCTTTTTAATGAAAATATTAATGAAAATATCATTAATCGTAATTTAATTAAATCTTCAATGCTCAATATTTTGATCATTAAAATTAATAAATTAATAAACTCGAATTAAAATCTAGAGCTAAATATTTATACTGATATAATTATATGTTTATTTCTATTACATGTATTTATTTGAACAATGTAAATGCGATTTTTCAACACAATATATTTTACATTATACACAAAAGCGTGTGACTCTTTCCACGTTAGAATTATTTGTTATCTCGCTCCTCTTACGCTTGTCAATACAAAATCCATTAACTGAAAGGCGTTCGCAAATCGCTTGCGCTGCTTTTATGACTTCTTCATCCAATATAAAACATCGACCTTTCGATTTTCCTTTGATTGCTGGGAATAGTCAGAAATCGTGGAGAGCGAAGGACGATACGGTCGACCGGAGAACAACCTGGATGCTTTTTTCTTCTTCTAACAAGTCGGACACGAGATTTTTGCAGCGTGAAAAAACTGACAGACCTGAACTATTATAGGAAACAAAACATCAAATCTCTGGAGTCGAACGGAAATCGCCCAGCTTTACTAGGTTCGACATCTGTGATTCGCGGGATCCTATACGTAATCTGAAACAAGTCGTGGAACGTCCAGAAAATCTAACGTCACATTGGCTTTACCATGTGAATCCGATTGAGATTTATCTTATATGGTTAAATCACGGTCAATTAAATCATAAAATGGAACTTCCAACGGAAGTTTTACCTTACCAACTCGATTTGAAACATAATTCCTGCTTCTTCCAGAAAATATTTAGATTTTATTATTTGCATGCTCGATATTGGGAAAGAGAGAGATTTTTAATTCGTAAAAATATAGAATTATTATTTTTAGTATTTTTACACCGTCGTTTTCTATAACATTCATTAATACGTTACGATAACATTTGTGAGACCGAATAATATTCAAGCAATCGATAGAAAAAATATCTAAGGTAATTTCTAAAAATTGAATACAAGTGGTCACTCATAAAGTCTATCAAATGCGATAACACAGAAAGAGACTATATATTCCACAGAGTACCTAGACTGCAGCTGATATGAAATTTTATAATCTAGAAGCATGTAACTAATGAGAATTCACGTCACGATCAATCCGAATTCTTTTCAGGACTTGCATACCGTCGACTTAGAAGAATTCAAGCACGGCGGGACCAATATCACTGCCTTTCGATTAGTGGACCCGGAGAAGCCGGAAATCCAGAAGGTAATTCAGGACTGGATCTACGGTGAGAAGCGCTACAATCGCGAGCTCGACATGGGACAGAACACTAACAAGGTAAGATGCATCTCACATGGAAGTTAACGATAACCGGAAACGGATTGCCGTATAGGAGAGAGCAGGCCACTATACGGCGTCATATTGAAGTCGTTTATTTTACCGATGTCGATATTTCGCTCTCAAAGTTCGTCTCGGGTATAAAGTATATAAATATATAAATAATACCCGACGCGAGATATACGGCGTCGCAAAGTATAAGCGTACGATGTTATGTAATGCAAATGCAAAGATCGTTTCACGGCGAAATATGTTCCCGTCCTTAAAGCGGCCGCGCGCCGTCTCACGTAATAACACTCTAATTTCGCATTCTTCGCGCAAGCCCGCTTGACGGCCGCATCGATCTACTTCTTCTCCGGTTCTTTCGCTCTCGCGAAAGACTTAGCGCGAGCCGGCTCGCGCTCTTTGACATGGCCGAGAATAACGGGGGCGAATGTAATAATTGGGTATTACCCCCATTTGGAACTTGACTACCGCCCGTGAGGAAATTGAATTCCCTGTGACACGTGCCGATTCTCATAAGAATGCAAATACCGCAAAAGACCTGAACGACTGTCGCGTCGTCCCGTTCTCGATTCCGTTGAACGAACTCGCTAGCCATTAGTACTATGTGTGACGCGAGAAAATCAAAATCTTTGTGATTATACAGGCATGCACAATACTACTTTATCACTAAATTATCTATGTTTCTTCTCTAATGAATCGAAGGCCAAGATAAAGTATAACTATATGTCAAGCTAATCACAATATTCGGATTATTAAAAATAGGACAGTATATTAGCAAGATAATGCCCCCAATAAATTATCGCGTTTAATTTTACATGAATTAGCTTTTAATGTACGGCTTACCAAAATGTCATTTAATAGACACGGGAAAAACATTACAAATTAAAGCCGACCAAATTTTTGTTAGAAATAAATTGATCCGTTAAGAAAGTAGAAACTGCATCTTTACTATATTTAGTATTATATTTGCGTGAAATTATGTAAGCATTATAAGAATACACAGACATGAACTTATATGAATATAACTGTTTTCTGTATATGTCTTGAGCTTTGGAGCGAAGATATTCAAATCCGAGAGTAGTAAAATTCCTGAAAGCTTTCGAATCTATCTACTTGGAGTTTTTGTTACTTTCCATCTGAGATTTTTTTTCCAATAAGGATAGAAAAATTTATCGATCAATATTATTCTATATTTCAAACTATATATATAAAGTAATTAATAAACTACACAGTTGGAATATTTGTGTTAAACATAACATAAATCACATGCAATATAAAACACATGTTTCAAACGGTCCACTATTTTTGTTAATTTAATATAGTTTTTAAATTATTTTAACAATTTTATATTTGTTAAGTTCAATTAACATAGCAGACATTTGTTAAATCTATACACATATGTGAATTGATTACTTTACACAAAAACTTTAAGCAGCATATTTTTTTCACAAAAGTATAAAAATTTACCAGTGTACATATATATATAAATATAAAGTACGTACATACATCTAGCACGCGCGTGTTTATGCGTCCCAATTCTCTTTATTGTAAATCTCTTGTATACCTGTGACATACTCCGCGTAAAAGATTCATCTAACAATAGGAATTATTTATTATAAGACAAAAAATTACATCTATATCAAATTCTCAGGTGATTTCAGTTTAAAATATTAAATCTATAAATAATAAAGATAAAACACTTTCTAAGACTGATTGCTTGAAATAAGTGCAAATCTTGAAATATTTGTAAAATAATAATGTTACTAAACTAAAGCAATAATGTACACATCTCTGTATTATTATATTAACAAGCAGCATCAAGCTAGAATACTATTTTATTGTTATATTATACACCGCAACTGTAATATTATATTACGCAAGTTTATATCCGTACAGCGTAATGTTAGTAATGTTAATATGTACGGCGAAACTACAAGCAAGTTGCTCTTCAATTCCACATCACATAACTACCTTCTCGGTTCTCGGAAACCGCAAACACCTCTCCGTTTTTATGCGCGCGCCTCGAATTTGAAGAGGCCAGGTCAGATAGAACGTAGTCCATGCGTAAACATGATTTCCGTGTTAGTTTCGCTGCGGGTGCAGTTCGCGTACTACTTCCTTTACTTCCGTAAGCCGATTTCAAAATACAATCCATATACGAAGGCGAGAAACGTCGCGCGCGCGACTCGCAGCGTAGGAAATTACGTGTGCAGTTTACCTACTTCTGTGCCGAACACACTCTGTACACGGCGCGGCGTAATGAAACGACGGCAAATTAATCGGTATATACGTACATAGACGGCGTACATGAAAGTACACACGAGTTTGCAGGTACTTCCATTAGGTGTCGACATTTTATTGGATGTATCGATTAAGTCGATATATCGACGTCCTGTATGGCGTTACAGCGATAAGATTTAACGTCAACAGCGTCAGAATCTATACGAAATATAATAATTCATCAGATTTTCACATAGGACATGTACAACTTTGCTAAAAATTGTTAAAAGATTTATTATCGTCATATTATTATCACCCATCGCAATGTTTAATCCTCTCAATCTATGATATTAATTAAATCCTCTAAATAATGTTTGGAAAACTTACTTTTCGTACAATATAATAATGCATTACAGTGAATAGAAATTCATTAGTATTGAGTGACACGCGTACATAGATTCAAAGACAAATCGATTCAGAGACTAATCGCTTGTTTTTTGCTTAACGACTCGTTGATTGAGCGTCACTCAATTAATGACACATAGGTAACAATTAGGGAATGACTAATCACGATGTCTCGTGAAATAGCAGTCTTTGCTCCTTTATCTTCATTCATCTGTCAAGATTACTCGAGTCAGCACCCTCATTCTCACCATTGTTCCATTTATATCTGCAGCTTGTCGTCCTATAACATGCTAACATATAATCTACTTTACGTGGTTCCTCACATATGTGCGTGAGTAAAGAAAGCATTTATAAATATATAGATATAACATATAACTATATATAAAACATAATTTTCGGAAGGATGCTTATAAATTACCAATAGAAAAAGAATCGCTAATTATCATTAACAATTATTTTCTTGATTAAATTTACATCGTTCTTACATCTTAAGTCTTAAGCTTGAAGAGCATAAGTCTGCCTAACGTTTTTTTTTTTTACTAATAAATAATGGCTAATAAATATGGCTTGTGTCAAACCATCATATTTCGTTGTAGTTCCATAAATACAGTCTGGTCTCGTAAACTTCGAGTGGCGTAAAATAAAAATTTAAGGATTTTAAGAGTGAATCTTGCACGATGCGTTGCTGCCACACGTCATAAAAGAAGCGAATATAACGAAACGCCAATTCGCGAAAAGCGAATTATATCGTCCGTCGCATCTGGCACGGCATCAACTGCAGAAAAGTTGAGAAGCGCGAATCCGTATATACGTTCGGCTATTTCGACGGAAGCAACATCTGCTGGGTCCAGCGCGCCCGGGCCCTTAAAAAGGCCAATTTGCTCGGACACGGTTGCACGTTCGCACAAACTTCCCAACAACTTTTTGCCGATGTTCTGCGGTATACGTAGCTGCAGTACCCCGTACGCGAGTATGTGACGGATCTGCTGCATCGTTCGTTGCAGCGCGTCGCGACATTATTCCGTAAAAGATGTTTTTTTTATGTCACCTCCCTCTTTTTCGCATGAAAGTCGAGGTGTGATTCAAGCGCTCTAATATTTACTCTGTTGCCATAGCGTGATAAAAAATAAGGATGTACTTCTTAAGCCTATTTTTATACAATCTATTTTTTAATAACATTACATGTGAATTTAAAATGTTATTGCATAAAATTATAGTTAATATACAGATTATTTTGTTCAATATACCAGTCTGTTTGATATGTATACTTTTATGCCTCTTTACAAAACAACGACATTCCTGAACGTTCCTGTGAAAGCGTGAGAATTTTTAATACAAATAAAATTATAATATCTAAGATATATTTGATCTCTATACTTGCAATTCTATTCTATTCTAATTCTTTATTCTTACAATTCCAGATTTATAAGAAAATATAGCAACAGAGATAATAAAATAAATTGTTAAATGTTTAGTTTATTTTTATGAAAGTGTCAATGTTATTTATGACGTGGAATTTGCAGAATTTTTATTTAATTCCATGAATGTCTGTTAAAATTAAATAATTTGGACAAATTGATTGACAGAGCGAACTTAGCAAAACACAAAAGTAAAATTCTAAAATAAAATAACTAATTGAGATCAGTAAATAATTTCCGGCATACAAAGAAAACTCTGTAATCGTTGGTTTTCTTCCACTCTGTCTCCCTTGTAATTTCAACATAAATTTTCTTTTAGAAAAACGTATGTTTGATCCGTGACCCGTTCATAATGCAAAGAAAATAATTCTGCTCATGCATGTGATAAATTGCATGTGGTAATATTAATAAAAAGGATATAAAAATTTAAAATTTTCTTCCAATCGCATTATACTCATATGGTCACGCTTACAGTAAGAACGAAAAAGATATTATACATATACATATAATAAATGTGGTCAGTTAGGTAGAATTAAACAATCATTTTTGTTAGAACTATCACTGGCTAAGCAAAAGAATATTTTATATATATTCAAAACATTTCTTTCTTTCACTTATACTTTTGATCCTCACATTATTCAAAAGCCTTCATAATTTCATATATTTTAATTTTGATCAACTAATTAATTAATATAGAAAAAAATTACATATATTTCAAGAATATTAATCCACGTCTACTGTACAGTAATAATTCAACACATACTGATCTAATTTAAACTTAAGAGAAAAAAATGCTATAATCGAAAATAGTACTATCGAGAATACTGCTCGATATTAATTACTAATTAATAATTACTTGATATTTGTTTTCGAAATGTACAAATCTGTATTTCCTTGTCTTTTGAGACTTATTTACGGTAAAGAAATAATTGCACACAACTCTTTTTTATCAGGAACATGCCTCCGCGTACATTGTTTTCTGTCACATGACATAGGCGACAGAATTCGCGGTGGCTTTTCCGTGACATGGAGAGACAACCAATAGTTCACGGAAGATATATCATCGTGGCGACAGATAGTGCGTCTTCGATACTCGCTTCGAAGAGAGGAAAAGAACGAAATGCCGGCACAAAGAAACTCTCTCTTTCTCTCTCTCTCTCTCTCTTTCTCGGTCGACTTTCTTGTACGATCTTATAAAATAAAACTTATAAAATCGTCAATTGGAAGTCGCAAAACGAATGGCGCCAAAGACTGCGCCATCGATTCGTGGCACGCAGAGACGCTAGTAATAAAAACTTTCTCAATTTGCCAGTTTCATCAGGCACAGTGTCGCAGCTTTACGAGGTGCCGCCCATCAGACTTCCCACCGTTAAAATTAAAAATATAAAAATTGCGGAATAATAAAGAAAAAGAGAGTAAACGAGCTTCTTGAATAATCCAAATTCAAATACTTGTGAATGAAACTAATACCTATAGTTTTTCACACTCGGCAATTAATAAAAAAAAATACTAAATATATAAAGACTTAATTTTTCGATGATAATACATTCATTAGTTACTTTATTTTACTTTTGTTTTGTAGATTTTAGAAAGATTAAGAAATCAGATCATATATTCAATAACTTAAGAATACGTGAGCCGTGATGAATAAAAAGTAGATTGATATCGTTCTTCTCCATCTATACAAACGGGAAAACGTTTTTCATTCTTATGGAACGAATCCTTCTAAGACCGTACAATTGACAGAAGACCTCCAAATAGACGTCTTATTCATGAAAGATTTATCAGTATATAAAAGACTATTTCTTTCTCCATTAATTTAAGGACGTTCTATAAACCCACACGCAGCCACATTTAAGAAAATATATAAATGCCTGGAGAATCAAATAAATGTATTGATATATGATTAATCCATTTTCTCAAGTAACATCGGTAATACCTTTCAGAAAAACAGAAATGTTTAATTGTCTTCTAACTCAATAATTAATAATTTGGTTTAGTGTCGCATTGCGCTTATACACACAAAGTATGGACAAAACATTAAGCAGCGCCAAGACATCATTGGAACAGTTATGAGAGTTAACATATAATCACAACATCGGCGCCGCCGATTCGAGTTTTAACGACGACATTACGCAAAGGCATCGTCACATAACGAACAATCACGTTTGGGCGAATTCCGTAACGGGGATATGTCTGTCCCTCGGAGGGATGTGGGCAATCCCATTACGAGCGTGTCAAAGCCAGGCTAATTAACTCAATCGCGTACACGCGGCGACAAACAAACGGACAATACATTGATTCGATTACAGACGGGGATACAGCCCGGTGGAATCGTTAGGACCGGCAACGAGCATAAGCTCGTTATTCCAGGCTTGTGCATAAATTGCAGATTATTTTGCGACACCACTTGTCCCGTAGACTTACGTAAGAAGTTCAACGCGGTAATTACACGGCACAATTTGGTTTCTTACTAGTTAGCAAGTACATCCGGGTTTGCGACTTTCTATGGGTGATCAAAGGATTATCTTTCTTCATTCCCAGTATTTCACGCATCGAGGACACGCAGTCACAGTTATCTTCTGTCATCGAATTTAACGCCCTATACACATTATATTATTATACGCCCTACATATATTATACATTATACTTTTTACATCATAATTTTTAATTCTTTTAAGGTATAAAAAAATACTTTGTACTTACCTCGATTTTGGAAAATTTAATAATTAATTGTGCTTTTCTTTTCTTTCACGCACGCGTGGCGGAGCAGAATAATCTCACTACCATAAAGGTAAGTTAAAGATACGTTTCTTAATTGTCAGACAAATAAAACAACATCTACTGCAGAAGTAATTTTAATATAATTTATTTTGATACAGTGCGTTTACATATTTTCTAATTCTCATAAGTTTTACGGCAAGAAACATACTGAAATTAATAGATGTGCTTTAAAAAAATTTCACGACGATATAAAACGGTCGTTTTTACGTTTATAATTCATTATTCGTAGAGTCAATGAAGCGTTAAACCGATCCAACATCTCACATTTCATACGAGTGAATTATCTGCGAAAAGCGAGAACGTTTAATCAAGAACGTCAATCGATTCATTTGTGAATATTGGAAACTGCAGCTCTATGAAATTGTACGATTATTATGTAGCATTGTCCGTATTGAATGCATTGTAGGTATACATCGTATCAAAATATCGCATAGACAACGCGAGCTATAGTTTTTCAATTTAAATTTCTTAAAATTAAAGAAAATACTGAAAAAAGATTATTCTTTGATTAATTTTATATGAATCTTATTCTGATTATATGGAAGAATAAAAAGACTAAAAATCGTCAAAATAGAAAATTACTTACAGAATTCTGAGGCGTTCTGTGTGTTCTTTATCGAGTAGAATAAAGGTAGTATTAAAATAAAATAAAGTGACATAAAATTTAGCCGCATGGTTTTTGGATAAAAGAAGCATGAGGAGCTATCCCGATCGTAATCGTGCAATCGAAATCAATTTCCCGCTTGCTTACGAAGTATCGAGAAACTATCGGGATCCTCTTCAGATGTCATCCGAATTTCCATGATAAACTGACGAAAGACGGGATTATTTCGGTTGGAAACCTTTTCGGATAATTTTATGATAGCTTTCCAAATAACCCAAAAAAGAAAAGACTTCCATCGATACTCGGAAATAAATTCAGCACGTCGATATTTTTCAGCATGAAATTTTAACGTAAACCGTACGACGTGCCGCATCTTTTACCTTTCGCGAGTGATACGCGAGTAATGAATAAAGTTAGGGGAAAGCGCGTCGTTTTCCTGAGAGATTTCTAGAAAGAAACTTTCGGTCGGCGTAAGGATATCATCCTGTAGTTCCTTCATATCGGGAAACACGTGAATCGGATACATTGACTAGTTTCTTCGTAAATACGCTCTCCGCGGGAGAGGCCTCGTAAAATCCGGTAAGGATATTGGTTGTCCCGAATATATCGGGAGGTATATACACCCCTATGACCTACGACGCGATATCGAGGGTGATATCGCTTTTACAGCGACAGTATCGCGGAGATGTCGCGCGCATGAGTCACGAAATATAAATGTCGGGGAAACAAAGGCGCCAATTTGCCGTGAAATCCTCCGAGGGGCCGAGATTTCGTTCTTCCGCGCGTTAAGGCGGAAACAAGAATTTCTCTACCTCCGATCTCTATCTCCAAAAGTCCTTTCGTGAAATGGTGAATTCGAGAGATTTAACCTTTCTCCTCCTTTGGATAATTTCAATATCGCGAGTGTGTGGAATTGCAAATTCCACCCAAGATAGTCCGTAGATAGTCGAAAATTTCCCTTTGAAATCTCGCACCTAAGGTACTATCGAATGTATAATTCTCTTGATATATATATGTATTAAGAGTCTCATACGATATACATATAATCACGCACAATATATACTTTATTGCATCAATGAATATCCATGTTATACTAATAAATACTCGAAATTGATTTTGTAACACAGAATTAAACTTCGGTTTATAATACTTTACTTGGAAAATCCAAACTAATATGAAAATTCTATTATGATTCAATTAACAACATTATAATTATCATTGGAAGTTTGAGACGTGAAAAAGGATACTCCTTCTCATTTTTTGCGAATGAAAATCGTTGCCAAAATTTAATATAAAATAATATCTTATAATTTTCTAGGATATTCGGTAGACACGTGCTGTGCGTAAGATACATAAAGTGATATATCCGCGTGTCAAACGCGTTAATAACGTAAAAACGTGTTATAGAGGAAAAGGTTCGGATTATATATGTCACGCAATATTGTATAGCTTTTTTCTAGACGGAAAGATGCTTTTTTCAAGGCAAAAGCCTTTTCACGTGCCCAACGTTTCTTAAAATCTTCCATCCAATCACTTTGCGCGAAGTATCTTATATACGCCGTGTCTCTCATGTCGATGACATTTCGTCATGTTTGCAATTCGTAGACTGAAACGTCGTTGCTGTACGATGCCGTCCATCTCTTCGCCAAGGCATTACACGATCTCGACACGTCCCAACAGATCGATATCAAGCCGTTATCCTGCGAATCAACGGACACCTGGCCTCACGGATACTCGCTCATCAACTACATGAAGATCGTGAGTAATTGACTAGAACTATTAATATATTACGTGTATTTTCAAGTATGAAACATATATGCTCTTTATGTCAAAGTCTTATACTCTTTTTTGAACTATTCTAATAAATATAAATTAATTAAGTTCTAATATGTATGTGTATAAGTAAAATAGTAAATAATGCATTAATAATCTCGGTAAATTCTTTTATTTCTCTCACATTTCTTTATTTAGTTTTTAATTTCTATACGCGGCGATTCTCTCAATTTTAGATACACAATCCATCGATATAAATCTATATTTTCACAGCGGTTTTATTTATATGAACAACGCAATTCTCACATTTCTAACATTGAATGCATAATATCTTTATATTATAGATAAATTAAATATCAAATTAGCTTTACGTTTAGCGCTAAATGCAATACTAAATATTCCACGCGTAACTGTCATGAATATGGATTGTTAGGCTTAGGCGAATTTAATTGAAACTAATTAAGCAGTCAAATGAATTTACGTTAGGGACAATGAATGTGTGTGTGATCGGAATCGGATCTCCGCAATCCTTTCAAGCGTAAAATATTTCGCCGCGATCCCCGTAAAACACGGGTTGACGAGGCGCAATATAATAGCAAAGGCGATATGTTTATCGACAGCCACCTTTCTGCATGATTAGTGCACGCTCGTATTCAACGATGCAACGATGCAAGGCAGAAAGCGGGTTATCGCGAATATATCACGCTAGGGAGAAATTAATCTCGCGCACCACCAATCGATCGCACCGACAACGTAATAAGCCATTATAACGATACGCTTAATCCAACCAACTCGCTCGCTCGCCTTTCACATAATCCACGTACCGCTCATTAACAAGCAGCACACGAGTCTTGCCATGTGCATTACGCACAATGCATGATAAGCCATCACCCGTTATCCCGTAATGCGTAAAAGGTATAAAATAAAATTTTTAATTTTTCTTCCTCGGAATATCTCAATCAGAGGTAAATCACACACTCGCATATATTGACACTACCATCTTCTAACATTTCTATAGATTTTTAAAGACTTATTTAACGTTCGCATGTATATATTAAAAATTACGTCACAGATGGATTGATCTTCGTACCTTCAAAGTCCATATTTATTATTTATGATCATGTAGCATGAAAATTAATCATATACCTTTGATATCGCAAGTCAACATCAGATATGACTTTGATACAGAGTTTGTGTATATACTAAAAAGTAATGAAGGAGCCAAGACTTTTGCATATTTAATGTAATGCGGATATATGTAAATGTAAATCCCGCGCGTTTTCCGGTTGACTTTGAATGCAACGCGCAAAAGATTATCTTCGCGTTATTCTTCGCGAGTAGAGGAAAAAATTTGATAAATACGTGACACACGCGTGGTCACGTGGAAGGAAATCATGCGGAGCACGGACGCATTGACTTGCCGCGATCCGCGCGATTGTTCCCGTGGGACAATGGAAAGTTACTCCAGTTTAAACGAAGCTGTCACGCGTGCTGACAAATTGTTGTTCGCGGTTTCGCCGCGGAGCATCCTGACGCGAAGGACTGCATAGGCCGTATGTATGCTGTGCCTCGCATAGCTTGTGCATAGATTTACAAGCACGCGATATTCAAGCCATGTACGACGAAGTTTCTAATCGATACGACTGGTTTCGTAACTCTTTCTTTAAATTTACTTTCTAAAAAAAACCTACTTGAAGATAATAAAGATTCAGATTTTTATGCTAAATGGAGCGTTTTCGAATATATGAACATTTAAAGGCTCGGACTGTGTGTTAATAAAAATTATTAAAACTTAAGACAGTAAAAAGCATAAAGCCACAACATTGACGCGTTGAAACATTGTATTTATAATAAAACCCTATAGGTATTCTATTTTTTATATAATTTTGCGTGAACACTACGAGCTTCTCTCTCCGATCAGATAATAATGTGTGCTTTTCATTTAGCGACTCAAGTCGACACAAGCGTTAATTCTGTCTCTTTTCAACATCTAGTGAGCAACAAAGATAGAATGACGCTTGTGTCAACTTGAGTCGCTAAATAAAAAGCACACAATGTATTTTTTAAAGAAAAGTTTATCAAATTTTTTTTTAAATAGATAAATTAGTATACACGAGATAATCTATGTGCGTGTGGTAGACGTTGAAGAATTATTCATATTGATTGCATCTCGCATGATCCCGACGTAATCTATTTATTCGCAGCAAATGCTGTCACGGCGTACACTGCAGCTGCTTAACAGCGAAATCGAACGGCATGGCACAGGATATGGTAACGCACAGCGTCAGTATATAGATACGAGTTACCGTAAATATAAATATGCATTGCACGCAGGATATGGAAACGTGCCTCGTCATACACGTCGCCGTGTTGAAATTGACAAGTACTGGAAGATATGTTCTGACGCCGAGGCGGCTCTCGCGTGCACTCGTGACTGCGTATATGTCACGAACGAACGAAACCTGTCGCTCACGCGGCCGAATGTCCCGATCGGGATAAGCAAAAACTGTCGATAGAACCAGACGTGTAATTTCGGCGGACTTGTTACGCAACTACCCAATTACGCGATACACGCGTCCGTGTGTGCCGGCTTACAAGTTACGTGATATATCTAATCTTTATAAAAACTCAGAATACCTCTTATCAATCATGAAAAAAATAACATTTAAAGAAATATTTTTCAATCTAATGTTTATTTTATCTAAAATCATATTTTGAAAGATATGATTCATAATACTCTTTTATACATTTAAAATTATGAATCTTCAACATTATTTCATACTGTGACGATAATGAAGAGAAGTATATAACGAGGAAATACTAACTAAATATTTTTCGACAACGAAAATGTTTTAAAATGCTATGATCATGTCAGAATTCTCTCGTTAGTTTTCTAGATTTTGTGATGAATAATGCACATTATGTTGCCACTGATAATTTTTTTCCGGTGGACATATGATGATATATCAAAGTTATGTGTATCTATTTGTGATATTGATATGGCGTTCGTCTAATGACGCTACATTGATCAATTAAAATTGGTTCAATCCTTTCAAGGATCACGTCATAAGTCGTCGGTAATGATAGCACCTAAATTAATCTCGGGGTGTCAGAACAGAATTTAATTTCGCGATATTCATGAAACGGTAATTACAAGCGGTCGCCCAGAATTTCGTCCGCAATTACACCGCATCGTTTTCGGAATGTACAATATGTGCGCAAGGGAAAGACGATCCAGAGAGTTCGGTTATCATGCGGTACGTAATTACTCGCGAATCGCTTTACGAACAATTTATTATGATAGAATTTCCGCCTCGAAATATAGTCGCGTATTAACGCATCTTCAGTGTTTCCCAAGTAATTGCGAAGTGTAACACCCGGCATACTGCCGCCAGATGCCCGTTTCGTATCGGATTTACGAGCGGTAAATGTTTAGACATATCCTTTATACGCGTAATATACGTAATAAATGCACCATGAATCAACTCGTACCCAAATTTGGCTGTGTGTACATACATCTATCTTCGTTCTCAAATTTCTTTCGGTCAAGTCATTGAATATGTTGGTAATTAAGTGCAGATTTATATATATGAGTAAACAAAATTTACATAAAATTAAATTGTTAATCAATTTTTTGCCAGCAACAAAACATCAAAGGTGTGAAATCAGAAATTTAAATTTAGCAAAATTTTTTACACAATTTTTAAGACTCCGCTAATCTCCGTACATCACGCACGCACAACGTTGCATATTAAATTCTTATCGGCTGTATACTTTGATTTATTCGCGCATGAAACCGTCATGTCAGATATTTCAATATTTTAATATGCATAAATATAATCAAGAATATCAACAATATGTTTTCATATCCTATAAGCATATAATATCAACAATCTCTCGTGATTACGTAAATTAAATTCTATTTAATTATAACCTAATAACAATTAATAACTAAATATGATATTTAGGAATATAGCATATATGTACAATTTTAACTGCTAAATATATTCGACGTGTATTTCAGGTAGAGATGACGGGGCTCACGGGTATTATCAAGTTCGATCATCAGGGATTTCGCTCCGACTTCGTTCTAGACATCATCGAGCTGAATAACAAAGAAGGCTTGAAGAAAATCGGTACTTGGAACAGTACCAAAGGTATCAACTTCACGAGGAGCTACGGCGACGTTTACACTCAAATTGTTGAAAACTTACAGAATAAGACTTTCATCGTGACGACTATACTGGTGAGTAACCGTGTTTCCAAAGAATGCGCGCGCGGCTTTCCTCCCTCAAACATCAGAATAATATATTGAATAAAACTTTCTTCGAATACTTAAGTTTTGCTTCTTTGAATCTCATAAATAATTGAATACTATTTAATTTGAATGAAATAAGATAATGTATAATATTATATTTTCCTATTTCTTTAACTGATTTGATTGTATTATATAGAAATTGCATTCTTTGTTGGTTTTCTGTTATAGAAAAATAATAAATATCAATTAATTAAGTAGTTTAATTTATTAAAATACTACAATATACGTGTCTTTAAATCGCACTAAATCTCTCTTATCTTATTATCGTTTAAAACAAGTTGTACTAACGAGGTAGAAATTTAAGATAATTATGTTACAAGATGCGTATGAAACTCTAGGAAAAGAAAAAATTATTCAATTTACAATATAAATTTTAAAAACATGCAAAGTTTCAATTGAAATAAAGAAATATACTAAATCATTATTTATTTTGTTCGAAGACATGTCTGCAAAAATCGTGACAATCGCGCAGCGGGCTCGGAAATCGTTGCTTTAATCGAGGCGCGAACAAAACAGGAACGTCGCCGTATTTAAGCAGCGCAGGCACAGCGGGATGGAAAAATTTTTTCCATCCATTAGCGAAGCTTGCGCACTCGTTAACTTCCCGCTTCCCCTTTTTACTCGGCGAGGAAAGAAGATAAGAGGGACGCGGAAACCAGATATGCGCGCGACTTAATTGAAGTTTTCGCGACGCGCTCGATTCACATTACTTATTCTCAACGCTAATTGCGGCGACAAATAATGTACTGGATAATGTATTAAGTACTTCGAAACTCGCTCAAGAAAGGGACGACAGCAAGTTTCCCGCGCGGTAAGAAGCGGGATACGTTGCGTGAGAATCGTTCTCGTAAAAACGTCGATGTCCTAACGTTTCTTCGGTATATACGTTCGGATCCGCAGCTAAACGGATCTGTCACTGATAAGAACATGCAACGCGTCCTAGGTGTACATTGCAGAATGCTACGAAACTTATATCAAATGTTTATATAAAAGATCATTCTCTGAATTTCATTTTTAAAATCAGTAATATTTAGAAAGTTCTATTTTCCAATAAAGGCATGAAAATATATTAATTGACGTGTTTCTGTTGCCAGGAATAAATACAACAAATACTATTTTAACATGTGTTTATGGCGAAATCTTAATTAAAAAGTATTTAAATATCTAAATTTATTTTAAGCTCTATCTCTCGATGGATCTGGAAATTCATCAAAAATTATCAGTAGTTCTTTTCTTATAATTTTTCGATTAAGTATTTTGCCATCTATACTTAAAACGCAAAATTTAGAAATTAGATTTATTTAATAACGAAGATAATATTATTTCAAGCTCTACCTCTTGATAAATCTGGAAATTTATCAAAATTTTCTCATAATTTCAATTTCCATCATTAATTATTTTGCCATCTATACTTAAAACAAAATCAGATTTACTTGATATCTAAGATAACGTTATTCGCAAAATAAACCCTGATATTGTTTTAAAGCTGTGTTGAAAGAAATGTTGAACACACACACATTGCCTTGCATTAAATCCTTCTAATCCAACTTCAATCTCGATACTGATATGAGGCGCTTCGCCAAGATTATTTCATGCAGATTATAACTTCACTGGCGATCTCGTCGGGAGCTATCTCCCGATTGCCCCGATGTACCCGATAAACTCGTAGCGCTCCTTTAAATGCCTATACGCCGCACCAGTATTGACAGCAGCTCATTACCTGATCGCAGAGCGCGCCGTACTGTATGCGGAAGGACTCGAGCGAGAAGCTCACCGGAAATGCGCAATTCGAAGGCTACAGCATCGACTTGATTTACGAGATATCGCGGCTGCTTGGATTCAATTATACGTTCCGGCTTGTGCCGGACGGACGTTACGGCTCGTACAACGCGCAGACGAAGGAATGGGACGGGATGATGAAGGAGCTGCTCGAGCAAAAGGCCGATCTCGCGATCGGTGATCTCACCATCACGTACGATCGGGAACAGGTTGTGGACTTCACGACGCCGTTCATGCCTTTAGGTGAGAGCCAACAAACATTACGAAGTCGTGCAGCAAACACCGGCCACGATTTTACGATTTTCATAAACACGTTATGAAAAGAGTTGTAAAAAAATATGTACCTTTATACGCGATTAGCTTGAAATAACGTTATGACATTTTTTTAACAATGTTATTGCATTGCATGCTTTCACAAGCCTTGGGCAATAGCGGGGAAAAGATAAGCACGCACGGGAATTTTAGGCAAACACATTATTGGTATCAAAGAAATGACTGCTTTTACCGAAAAAATATTATTTAATTACATTTCTGTACAAAACGGCCAAAGCAGATATTTAAAAATCGTATTTCTGAAAAAATAATGGTACGTGTACAATAGTGTCGTAAATGCAAAATTATTCACAAGTTAAAATAACGGGATAAAATTTAAAATATCACACACATGGCGAGCAATCTTTGTCCTGCATATCTCACTATCTCCGAAATAATTTCTCCGAGCGCAATTTTGTGGGGCCATTATGTATCTTCGTAAGCCATAGATGGTCGTAACGAAAACCGGAGTAAATCTCACGGGTGATTATATTCGGTCCACTGTATCCACACATCAATGCTACCTATCCTACTTGCGGTCTCCGCCGTGGCTGAGCATAAAATGAGAAATTTTGAATTTCCAGGGATCAGCATACTTTACCGCAAACCCATAAAGCAACCGCCGAATTTGTTCTCGTTCCTCAGCCCTCTTAGCCTCGACGTTTGGATCTACATGGCAACGGCTTATCTCGGGGTCTCCGTGCTCCTCTTTATACTAGCCAGGCAAGTGAAACTATTTTAAATTCCTCCGCGACAAAATGTCGTGACTGCACTGTTCTGGAAATTTGATCCCCTATCTAATCGATGCGATCGCGTCGTCTCCTGTAACATGATGATGCATCGATGAATTAAGTACGAAGGAAACGTGAGCCTATCTTGCTTCGATGATTCTTGCACGTCTTTGTTTCAGAAAAATTAATGATTAAAATTTTGATTTATATCGACATCCGTGTTGTTTCCGAACTTATTTCCACGACGAGAATATCCAATTAGAAATTTAATTTTTTTGCTTCGATTTCCATCGGTCTAATATAATTCTGTTGTTTCGCATATTGCGTTAGATATTTCGTGAAGATTATTTACAAGCTTGACAGAAATTTGTTTGAATAATTGTAACGTATATGTCAAGATGAACTCGTTATAAGATAATGCAAAAATTTTCAAGGTAATTTTTTTATAACAAAAACCGCGTTTGATGCCATTGGATCAGAACGTGTTTGGAATCGTTAAGTTTAGATTCACGCCATACGAATGGTACAACCCGCATCCGTGCAACAAAAATCCGGATCGTCTGGAGAATCGCTTCAAGCTACTTAACTGTTTGTGGTTCACCATTGGCTCCCTAATGCGGCAGGGTTGTGATATTCTGCCAAAGTAAGCCCTTTAACGCATCAAGATAATATGATCTTCATGCGCAAAATACGTGCTTATCGCATTCGTTGCATGTCACACTGCTAATTATACCTTAGCGAAACTATAAATCATCATTATTGCCTTCCTCGTGCATAGATCGTAGGAGCGATCGATAGGAAAAAGCATAAGCGGATAAATCATCTCATCAAGATGCCCAAATTAAGCAATTTTCATATTTGTATTAAAAAGTACGAGAACAAAATGGATACTGAGCTGTACCACGTTATTCCTAAATCGCGCGTGCGATAAGAAAAAAGAAACAGCATTAATTTTTATGACCTTATATAATTAATTAAGAATATTATTAAGCAAGTTTTAGGCGATATTATTAAAACTAAAAGAATAAACAATCGTTATAATAAAATAAATTCTCCTTACGCCGAGACAATGAGATTTATATTAGAATAATTTTTCTTCGTTGTATTTTTATCATTTTGAGTAAATAGTGCATATATATATATATATATATATATATATATATATATATATTTGTATATAATCTCTTATGTATTCGTATGTATATATAACCTCATTACTCATTATATGTTTCTTGTAGTATTCGCGTATATTGCTTTCATGGTGAGACATCATTGTATCGCATCAGCAAGACATCTCAATTGGTTCACTGATCGCACGAAACATATAATGTAATTCCATAAATATCATCAATTTCAGAGAGTGACGACACACACACAGACAGACAGACAATCCGCGGATAGGTGCACGCTTTGATCATCTAATCTCGGTCCTTCCCCTTTCACCTGTCCGCAGGTTCAGCCCCTACGAGTGGGAGAACCCCCATCCGTGCAACGGGCAGTCCGAGGTCCTTGAGAACGAGTTCACCCTACTGAACTCGCTCTGGTTCACCATAGGCTCGCTCATGCAGCAAGGCTCCGATATAGCGCCGAAGTAAGTGACTGAAGAAGCACGCAGTATACATAAACGTGGTGTACGACAATGTAGAATCTATGTCGCTGTCGGCCACCAGTGTGTAAAACTAATTTAATCGTGTGAGGGAAGCGCGAACGTACGGCGCGTTATCGCGTTTTATGATTATGCAAATGATGTAAGAACCGATAAACTGGCTGTGCTATATCGTAGACTTGCTGCAACTGATTGTACATCCAAGTATGCCGGGAAACGTGAGAATTACGTGGCAGGAATGTATTCCTTAACGGCGTTTGGTGTCGGGACTCTTCCCTTGATGAAAATTTAATCGATGGCTTAATTAGGAATCCACTTAATTAAAGGATTACGGCGAATGAAGCTGCAGCAGGGTGTAACAAAACTTTATTTTCTAGTTAATTCGAAGCAGACTCTTTCTCTTAATAGGAAATTAACTTTATACTGAATTAGGAGGGCGTTTAATACTCGAAATTAAATGGTTTCGAGTAAAACGCGCTCTAACAAAGATATGATGCGCTAAGATTAAAGAATTACACATCCTCGCAACGCGCGCGCGATTTCCGGTATGCCGTGTACAAATGCGGCAAAATTAATCACAGCGCTTTGCTTGTACCTAGTTATCGAAATGCATGATATTGCGTGGCATGCGCCTGGAAGCTTGGAATGCCCGTTACACAAGTAGTTTCCAATAATTCCGCGTGCTCGTTATACACGACATAATTGCGTTTATGTATACTCTCGCTACTCAGTTTTCGCATGTAAAATAATTCGCCCGCACATGTTTCGCGCATATACGTCCGTTCCGCTCGCCAACTCCCCGCATTTGCCGTTTAATAGCGAACGCGAATCGCTTAACTGCGGAACGGCGCGCGGCGCGGGGGCTGTACACCCCTCGCGACGTATACAGCTGGCTCGTTACATAAAGCGAAGTTGAACTTCCGTACGCTCCATTACCCCTCGCGTGGAAGGCGCCGGGCGAAGTTATCCCTCGGAAAACTTCCGGCGCGCGAACGGCAGGTGCCATTGATTCCTTTTTCTGTGCGATTCGTATTTTCGACACGTTCCGCTTTATCGCGCATGGATCTACAAACGAGAGGCAGTTTACGCGGACTATACTTTACGGCGGGGCAAACTCGCATGCTTGATTTTCCGTTTAGAGCCTCGTTGCGGTGAAAAACAGTGTGCAGCCTTTGATCTCTTTACCGTAGGGCCGTGTCGACTCGCATGGTCGCCGGTATGTGGTGGTTCTTCACGCTGATCATGATCTCCTCTTATACGGCTAATCTCGCGGCTTTTCTCACCGTCGAGAGGATGGATTCCCCGATCGAGAGCGCCGAGGACCTCGCTAAGCAGACGAAGATCAAATACGGTGCTCTCAAAGGCGGCAGCACGGCGAGCTTCTTCAAGGTGAGATTAATGCACTTTACATTATGCACTGTTATCAAAAATAGAGTGACATTGAAGCGTTTTCTATATTGAGAATTATAACGTTTGTCGCGAAAATACGCGTATACATACATCAGTTACGCGATGTACCAAAAAAAAATCGAATACCGTCCAATAAAATAATAAAATTACGTAAACCAGAAACTGCGCAATAAGGCTAAATGAGATAGTACATTGTTATCTGAAATCCCGCAAGTAATTGAGTCAGATCCGCTTCTGACGGGCTAAGAATCTCCAATCAGAGCAACAGCGGAACCGCAGGATGCGACCCCGGGAATATTCTCTCTATTAATTCGAGATCGCCGATGCGTGCAATTAGGGATGTAAACGTGCGCGGATGCGATATTCTCTCCTTCGGAAGTAAGGCATGCCTACTTCGAGGTTAACCGATTTCCACTCCGACGTTCCACCGTTTAACGGCACGCGTACTCAACCACGAAATTCCCGGCATGATCTAGGATTCCAATTTCTCGACGTACCAACGCATGTGGTCCTTCATGGACTCGGCGAAGCCGTCGGTATTTACGGGGAGCAACGTCGAGGGCGTGGATCGAGTGATCAAGGGGAAAGGCAGTTACGCATTCCTGATGGAATCCACCTCCATCGAATACGTAATTGAGAGGAACTGCGACCTCACTCAAGTCGGCGGTCTCTTGGACTCCAAGGGATACGGCATCGCCATGCCGCCAAGTAAGTGTTAATAGAAATGCTTTATACATGTGCATTACGCGCGCGAGGAATTGCGATAAAAAATTCATGCGACTCGCGTATAGACGCGTGTTCTCAAACGAGAATCGTAAAAAGGCCCGATGATTGAAAACGTGAAGGAAAAGCGAGAAGTGCAAGGGAGAGTCCGGAGAGTCAACATAAATTTCTTGAAATACTTTTTGTACGGCTACTAATAAATCATAATTTGTAATTCACGTCGCTCGTATTTTTCATTAAATATTTTATCTTCATTATTCGAATATTTTAAATCACTACGGATAACGCTTCAATTGCGACAAAGTAATTTAATATATCGTCGATTCGTGTTGGTCGGACACAAACCGGATGTGTAATATGTCCCTCAATAGTTGTGGATTTCAATGCTATATTCAACACAAAGCGCGCTTAATTGAATTTTTTTTGCCGCATCTCGGCAATCCGCGCGCATTACTCGGTAGACATGTGATTCAAAATTTGGGATAATAAATGGTTCCATGGCTGAAGTATTTATCATCAGGTTTCGACAGTTGTGGTCAATAGCAGAGAACATTAAAATCTATAATTATTAAAGGATCATTACGTTCGTCACATTCAATCTGATACAAACGAACGATGTATTAATATGCACTCGCTATTTAAAATATGAAATATCAGCTTTTCCGATGTTCATGATGTGAATATTATTATTTATCCCATTTCTATGGCTTTTAGTTTACGCTGTATTTGTTTCTCTTTTTCTCGCTCTTTTGAGGGTGTTATTGCGGAAGCTTATGAAATTAACGCGCAACTTTAATAATTTAGCAAAAAGAGAAGATAATTTGGTTTATCAACTTCCAACAGTACGACATCTTAATAACTCCCATTAATGGAAGTAGCGAACGCGGTACATTTGGAAGGGAAAAAGAAATATACCTAATCAATATTGCAGTATAAAGTACTTATATCGGCCTATCGACTCGACTGAATAAAAGAAATTCCCATTCAATTAAAACTTTTCCTTCACGCAAATGAAATTCTGGTAGAAAGAAAATGCAAATCGTTCCCTCGTCGAATCGAGAGATTCGCGCGCGCGCGCGCGAGCGAGCGAGCGAGCCGGTCGGTTTATCCCGAGAGATCGAATAAAATCGCATTGCCGGTCGCCCTGCTGATCTCGCGGCTGCGCGAAAATACCGGTCGATAGTCGAGTGTCGCCATGAAGGGAAACGATTGCGCGCGGGATTGCCGGCGAAACGTTGGCGCGAGGGAACGATTGCCGCAACGGCACTTCCGGAAAGTTTCGCGCGGAAGTACGGCGCTACGAGGCGATAAAAGCAGCCTAGGAGGAGTTCCTCAAAACGACCTTGGAACTTCAGACTCGCCGTACAGAACGGCCATAAGCGGGGCCATCCTGAAGCTCCAGGAGGAAGGGAAGCTACACATGCTGAAAACGCGCTGGTGGAAGGAGAAGCGAGGCGGCGGATCCTGCAGGGTGAGCTAATGTGTATCTTAAGGCGAATTTACACGGTTTACTTGTAATCTCAGGATCCGCGAGTCTGTGGTTATCTAGCGATAAACTTTTGGAGAACTTGTAATATGACAATAACGATATAATATAACTACGAAAAGTTTTATCGCAGAAAGATTAACTTGAAGAAAATCTGGAAGGGAAAAGGTTTGATAAAAAAATAAAATAGATACCCTTATAATAAGAAATAAGAAAATGAATAGTCTTAACTTAATAATTTTGTCGCGAAAATGATTCAAATAGATACAGTATATTTGTTAAAATTGCACAAAAATAATTTTAACTGCAATAATTGCCTTTTATTTTTGGTGATAAATCGATGAACAAAAGTTTATTGACCATCATACTTTTGCGTGGAATTTCTGTCTGTCCTAATTAATTGTTTCTTATCGTGATTTCTTTATCCGCTATACCCGTCTTATCCGGTATGACTTTTAGAAGAAAACCGCGTGAATTCGCTTTTAATCCATCGTCATTTCCCTTTTCTCATGAAGGATATTCGGGCGCGCTATAGCGCACTCAAGAAGTGCGCGTTCGAAATTCTTGCGCCAGACTCCAGCAAACTCCCCTCATCCGTCAGGGATGAGAGGGCTGGAGGCTGAGGCGGCACGCAGGGAAGACTATTTCGCGAATTCGCGAAATCGAGCTTTCGCCGAGCTCGCGATCATCGTTACGCGCACTGCTATTTCTCGCGCAGCTTCGCCGATAAATTCTTCCGATAATTCACCGAGGGGGGGCTTCTCCTCCCTCGAGCAAACTTGCCGCTGTTTGACGGACGAACGTAGATGGATTGATTATAGCGACACAGGAGGAATTAACTCCTCGATGTCATTCTCCATTCGCAATTATCGTAAAATATTAAAAGTCCAGTGGTGTTTACACTATGCTATAATTATTAATTTTATTCTAAAAGTAAAAGATAACGTCAATACCAAAGAAAGCATTATAGTTGTTTCAATTTTGTGTCTGATAGGGAATCAAGATGAGAAACGCTTTGTACCTTTTCTATTCCTTATTCTCTTTGAGTAAATAAATTTTATAATAAAAAGGTATTTTCTGTATTATACAATCTGAAATGAATGTATTATTAATCAGATATAAAGATATACATAGACACAAAAACACTATTAAACACGATAATTTTAACTGGTTTAGAGAATATTAAGGTATCGATTAAAAGATTGAACGCCAATTAGAAGATTTAATAGGCAACGCACTACTCCCATTCCTCTCAACACTTTAATCCATCAGCCTAAGAGTAGGCGCGATCAAATTTTCGCAGTACTATCCACACGACGTTATATGCGCAACCCACGTACGAACCGCTTCAATAATGAACACCCGAGCGCGAAAGCCGCGCGTGCATTACGCGAAAACCACCGTTTCCCCAGCGGCGCATTACCGATGCAACGGGCCCATATTCTACCTGTAACCGCCCGCGTTAATGCGCCACAAGAGCTAATCGATGTTTCTCTCTCGTCGGGCTATAGGACGACACCTCGAAGAGCAGCTCGGCGGCGAACGAGCTCGGCCTGGCGAACGTCGGCGGTGTCTTCGTGGTGCTGATGGGCGGCATGGGGGTCGCATGCGTGATCGCGGTCTGCGAGTTCGTGTGGAAGAGCCGGAAAGTGGCCATCGAGGAGCGGGTGAGTGACGCGAAATAGCACGTGGAGGATGGTAGTCGCGCGATGGTAGCCACGCCGGAAATCACCGCGTCAGGATCCGCCGCGGCCGCCACGCGGCTCGACCCCGACGCGATCTATCCCGACATTCACATACCGCGCGAATACATCAGTTGATGCTCGCACGACGGTGGAGTTCCTCTCTAATGGTCTTGATACAGAACCACTCGGGTCTGATCGCTCACACGGCTCGGGACTCGGGACTATCTCGGCGAAGATGACGCATAGTTTCCCCTCATTTTTCTACCTCTGTCGTAATCGCCATGCATCGTCGTTCCCTCGATTGTCTCGCTGCGCGCGAATATCGTCGTTAGTCGGACAGGCAAGACGTTCGTCCGTCTTTGCTGGTCACTGAGAGAACGTGTCGCTTCAAGCCTCTATGTTGAAGAAATGCCCAGAGTATTCGTGACTTGTGAGAAATCCAAACAGTATTCAAGCCCGGGTTTTTGATGCGCGAGAAACGGAAAAAGCGAGAGAAGGATCGCTAGAATTTAATTACTAACGTTTGAAAGGGGATTAGTCTTTTCATAATTGCCGCGTTCCTTCCCAAAGATTCATTTCCATAAATTCTGGATTTTAAACGACTCAATCTCAATTTTATATTTTTAAATACATTTCTCTCCTTTTATTTTAATGTTAAAGGGTCACATCCCTGGGTTGTTCTAATCCCAATCTAGATTGCCGCTTGCACAAATAGAAAGTCACGTTCATCGGCAATATATGAGAGCGTCGTGATTACCGGAGAGAGACGTAAAAACCATAAAAACACAGGCAAAGAAAAACTTGATGAAAAAATTTCAAGCGAAATTTCGCGTTGTGGTCGAGCGCGGAAAATGGAATTAACGTATGCAAAGTCCCGCGCTGCGCAATTCACGATGACCGCGGTACCGCGCGGTGTACACGGTATTCGCGCTACCGTTTACATATATATCCAAAGGGGTAAACAAACAGGCAACTATTTGAAGAGGGCTCGCCCAGGGATACGAATATGCTTTGCGCGGATCATTCCCCGCGTACACGCAAAAGCAAACAGCTCCTATATGAGCTGACGGACGTCGGTGGTATTACTGTACCGCCTCCTTTCAAACCGCATTGCACTCCTGCAGAGAAGCACCGTGGGCGAGGCTCTCTCCAAAAATTCAAATCAGCTTAAATCGATCGTGGGACGAGATTCACGTCCTACACGATGAATAGTATACGGGCTTTCGAACGGATCGGATGGCGAATACTTGAACTTTTATGATATGTAAAGGTTGGTCGAGTCGCATTCCTCGTTATCGTTATGACTGCCACGATATTGAATACGATGGACACAATATATCGCAATAATAAAAGAAAACATTATAAATAAAGAATTAAAATAAATGTACTAATTATATTTTTTGATTATGTAGATATGAGATTGGATCTTATTTTCCGTCGTAGAATAATGATTAATCGCGATGCTTCGGGTAAAAAATTACGACAACTGTGAGAATAGATATTTCCTAATATGTTTACATTGTCAAAGAAGCAATGAGAAAGCATGATAGAGCTACAAGTTATTTTTGTTTGCTTTTTTATATAAGCATATCGATAATAATTAGCGCACCTCTTTTCCCGCTTTTGATTACTGCAACAGTTTACAGTGACTAATATAACGAATCTGACTCGGGCATTTTGGTGTTCTGTTCTAGAAGCAGAAATCCTCGGGGAAACCGATCTGCGAAGGTTTTACTGATCTGCACTAGCGACGGTACGCGCTGCGCTGCGAATAAACAGATTCTTAAACTCAAGCCGTACCTCAAAAGCGTATCCGATCCGAGTTCAGTGGAACTAAGGAAGAACTCCATCACGGGAGATCGGAAAAAACTGTATAAAGATCGTAAAATTATAGGGACAAACGAAAATAATCGGACAAGAAAAAAGCAACGAGCCTTGACCTTTCCAATTTTCCTTCCAAAATTCTATCAAGTATATCATTCAATTTAACGAAACAATTTGGGAAATACAGAAATATTTCTCCTTAAGTTACGGCGCTCACAAGAGAGTATAACTTATTCAATATTTTGAATAAATTTCTATTCATGCGAACAAACTATTAAAATTCGATTAATAACAGTACCAATTTTTCAATAGAAAAATTAGAGAAACGTACGATTATCGCAATATATGTAATAAATAACCAAAGTGAAAAGACGACGTAAAAGAAAGATTGGAAAAGTCAACGTGTGTTTGCCATTTGCTCATATCAAAACTTAGATTAATGAACGAAGACTTTAAACCTCGCAATAGGAAAGGCCAAGTCCTTCCTCGCGAAGTCGCAAACGTTTCAATCGACATCAAAATACTTAAAAAAAAAAAGAACCTAGAACCGCGGTGTTCACAACTTAGTGCTGCGGATGAACTTTTAAGAACAATCACGATTTTATACCGGCTAGATAGTGAATGTATAGTATACCAGATTAACAAAACATTTTACTGTACATAATATGTAACTGTCGAGCTAACCAATATGCGATCGTAAGTGTGCACGGAAGTCCGTTCGCTTCTCAAGTTGATAATGTTGTCGTAAGTGATAATCCGAAAGAGCAAGTGGATATAAAGGAAACCTACCGCGTTCTCGCTAAAATTGGAGTACTCAGCAATTTGTAACTTTCAATAGTATAATGATACTTAAAAACATATGCATAAATATGTTGTCTCGATCAATTTCATATTTTTCCTCTTATATTGGTACTATTCTATATGTATGTGTAAAGTTTCATTCTTTGCTTAATTAGAAGGGATTTCTTTATATACATGTATATATATAAATTCCTTCTAATTAAGTGAAGGATAAGATTTTCTCCAAGTTCAAGAAAGTCATTCTTGAAACTCGATCTGCTGAGACTCTTTCGTAAATAACAATTTAATTTCAATTCTCGTTAAGAACAAGAATTTCGCATTAAAGGGTGCATAATAATTATTAATTTCCTTCTTTTTACTTTATATATTGCAAAATCTAAACCCTGATATATAGATTTCAATAAGAAATTAACCAACGCACAGAACAAGTACAACATTACGATGTGTTAGAAAATAATCACCTTTATCCACGTGCAGCTTTTACCGCAATGTAAAGTATTTCCGATCCATGTGAAGGAGCACGCGGACTTCCGAAATTTCGTTATTGAATAGACAAATCTCTGTGTCGTGGCGAAGTAACTTGTACGGAAATTGCGATTTCGAAAAATGTTGCATTATTTATAACTGTAAATGAAATTGAAAGGACACACGCGTTGTGTGACAGTTTAGTATGACATTGTTAGTCGTGTCGCAATGTTTCTTGCTGCTCTCCCCCGTCACGGATTCACAGGAGGTGAGCTTATTTATCTTTTCCATTTTTCACTGTCAGTAGCATTACATAGATGCCTTCCTTGAAGCTATAACGATTATATTAAATTTAACGTCAAAAATTTTGAGCTTTCTAAACAAGCTTGCATGTACAATTATATCCAATAGTAATTTATTATTTGCACAGATTTGAACTTTCCTAAAACGCTAATTCAAAATTATTTTCACTTCAAAATTTGAATCTATCATTTTTAATTATTTTCTTCTGTCATATATTTAGTTATATTATTTATTATAGATTCTTAAGTGATATTAGTTTTTCCGCTCAAACCTTTTGGACTAAAATAACTTTTCGTCAACGAAACTTTCAATTTACATCTTTGTAAACAAAGCGGAAAGTGATAAAATTTCACGTTCCAGTGTTTTGAGTTTGAGCTGAATAACTCGTTTCACGGTTCAATATGTGAGAGTTTTCGCAATCGTCTTTTCGTGGAACTTTCAGAAGTCCGTGTGCTCGGAAATGGCGAGCGAATTGCGATACGCTTTGGACTGCGGCAACGGAAATAAAAAGCCGCCGGGGAAGGCGCTTTGTCGACGTCAGGGGCAACATTCAAGTCTGTCGATCGTTTCGGAGGAGGGCAAGTACGCGGCATGCAACAAGTACAGGCACTTCGTTGGAAAAGCACCTCTGACGTGAACAAAGGAACGCCTGGCCGAGCGGAAAAGCCGAGTGATGAATTTCTTTGCGAAATTAATTGCTTCCTCGCTTATATGTAAATTAAAATATACATGATCGATCAATTTGAAATACGGGCGCGACAATCCAGAAAACGAAATTGTCACAAAAATGACAAAAATTATTTCTAATTGCAAAAACATTTTTGACAAATACAACGAAAAAGCGAAATGTTGTCAGACAATTGTAGCGAGATTGAATTTTGTCAAGTTTCAAGTCGAACACGATACTACATCTCCAGATAGGAAAGAAAAGAAGAAAACGCCATTGAAAGCACCCTAGCACCAGGAGGGTCCTGTAAATTCGTTGCGACGGGAATTCGCGATACGATTTAGAGACAATGTGTAAAAACAAACAGGGACTTAATTCTAATCGTGTATCACGTCTGTCCTTTTTTTACGAGCCACCGTTGAATTTAAGATAGTTCACCATCTACATAGTCCCTCGTTAAAGCGTCTGTTAAAGCGTCATGCGAGGTAGATGCGTGCGAGAAAACGAGCGAATGAACGAGAGTCGCGTGGAATGGAATGATCTTTCATCGACCGTTAAAGATGCACCGTCGTTATAACGTAAAATATTCTATTGCAATCGATCCGAATATTGTCATCCGTGTAGGTTAATTTGTTCGGATACGGTGGAACGTAATTACACGCGCGTACAATAGCGATTTCAAAGGTCTCCTCGTGATAAATATAAATAACGCAAAGGAATTTTCACGCATTCCACCTTTAATCCGCAAGATCTGACATCGCGAATGGTCATTTGCACTATTTTGTATCGCAAACCAACGTTTCGTGTGTGTGTATGTGTGTGTGATTCGCGATAAGTAGTTAAAATTTTTGAACATACTTTATCTGAATTTATTCCTACCCTTAGCTGGTCTGACGGGGTCCATAAGGTCATTGAAATATTATTTGAATAAACTAGAGTTAATTGTCTAAGCTATTCTAATTATCCAGACTATGTAGATGATGTATTTCAAGCCGCACGACGCGTTCGCGTAAGTAATACATTGTCGATATTCTATCTAATGTAAAAGACTGCTCTACTCTCCTAACAGGATTGTTTTCACGAAATATATGTCATTATTCTCGTCCGATTAACGTTTCCATTTAATCGCGTAATCATGCGGACCTTGTGAACCAAGCAGTATTCATTTGAGTCTTCCCTCTATCGTGAAAGGAGAAAAAATGTTAACGTTAAAAGTGAAAAACAAGCACCGCGATTCGCGCAGTCTAATATTTAAACTCTCGAGAAAGAGTGCCGTATAAATCAACAAGGTGTGAATGTATGAATGTTCGACGTCGTGTTGAAGAGTGTGTGACATTCCAATAGCTTGTACGCGAATATTATTTTAAGATCGAGCGTAAAAGCGAGGAGGAGCGTAAAATGCATTTTGTTTCTTTCTCCTGTACTTGCACCTTCCACACGAATTTTGTTGTACACAGTTTATCGAACTTTGAATGCAAACCATAGAGAAGTACGCACAGATATGCGATACATACATATACACACACGTACACGTACGCATATAACAATACAATACTCATTGTAAATATCGTCGATATTATTACATACTTGTTACATACTTGCGTTCATATGTCGCGACATACGAGTTTGTTAAGAGCCTATCGCGATTCTACTTCTTATATAAAATGTAATACAAGCATCAACACATATTAAATGTGAATAAATTATTCGTCTGTAAATTCTCATTTAAACGCTCCTTGTTATAATTGCCCTCATCACAGTCATCACACCCATTTTCCCAATTGACCGCGATTATTGTTGTTTGATCATGGCAATGTATCATATTGTTAGTCTACAATCAGCTAACTGTATTGTTCATCGATTCCCTGTTGTTTCTAAATTGTTCTGACAAATAATTAAATAATATAAAAGAATCTTAATCTGAGAAGTAAAATTATATAAAAATAAAAATCTTAATGTTACACTTAAAAAATGTCAATGTGTTTATTTCATATATTAAGGTATTCTTATACACTGTTCATCGATTGATATGTAAACATGTATTGACATTTATACATATAAGAAATATCCTCAATCTCAATAATAAATGTATTTCGCTCTTGATAAAATATGAATCCGATTTTTTGCATGATGGTCGAGATTAATAGAATAGAAATCAGAGATTAGAATAGAATAACGCTACTGACTTGTATAACCATGGAGATTAAAATCAATTAAGAAAATTGGTACAAGATTAAAGTATTAATAATGATTGTTTTATCTTTTTTCTTGTTTCCAGGTAGTAATAGCGATAATTATAATTTCAATTTCATATTCATTTCCCGGGGGGTTATACTCTTACCTGCGATTGCAATCTTGGTTTGCGTTACCCACGCAACTAATTTCTTTAACATTTACATTAACGCTCTATCAACTCCACCCTTAACGTCAGAGCATCAACGTAATTAAATCTAATGTAGATAAATATGTAGATGCATGTGGACGATATGCGCATTGCTATAAATATTTCTGAGCAGTTTCTTTACGGTGTGTGTGATTGCGTTGGTAACGATATACGTAGAAAACTAATAGTTTTAATATTTTCCAAATATTTCTCATTTTGGGAGACGGGGGACCGATTTTGCGACAGCATAGTCCATTTTAAGCGCATGCACAGCTGCCTTTCATAACTTTGTAAAATCCCAAGTGATGTGGAAATAGAAACTTCAGAGATAGATATAGAAATCTAAAAAAATATTTATATATTTGATAAAATATTCGATTTTATATTTCATTAAAAATATTTTACGTAAATATCTTTTTACGATTTTCGATTCTTTCGCAGCATGAAATACTGGCTGTGTAGGAGATCAGTTTTTGGTTCAGTTTACGTTCGCGATTGAGATGCGGCGTGATTTTAAAAAATATATAGTTGTATCAAAAAAGAACGCAGGAAAGTTTCTTAAAATATAAAAATTTCTTTGAAATTTCTTAGGTCTCTGTGATACCGACGCTGACCAATCCTTGACACGTTTCCCTGAAAGTACCATCGCACATTATATTCCCACTCTGCCCGTCGACGACGACGACGACGACGACGCGGACGACAAGCGTTCCTCGTCGCCACGACGGATCGTGAAAATTTTAGGAAGGGAGTTTAGAGCATGCGCTGCCGGGTTGAGCCGCGCGCGAGAAGTGCCATGCCATGCCATGCCGTTCGGATTTAGAGTCGCGTGCCGCGCGAGTTTCGTACGGTAAAGCACACGCGTCTTCAAAAGTGCCGAGTGGAACGAATCGCAACGTCACGTCTTTAGGTAAGCCCATGCAAGCCCTCGGGAACGATCCACTCGCGGGGAATAGCCGTTTTCCCGTTTCGGCTATCAGTTGAATCCCGATTATACGTGCTTCATTTGGTATATAAAACTAAAACTTGTATGTAACTCACGCCGCGCTTCTATCCCCTTGAAAATCTTTTCCGCTCCCCCGTCCCCCGAGAATTTTCAGCCAGTGATTGAGTCTTAAATCTTAAACGACCAAAGTAAAACGAGTTTAGAGAGAGATCTGGGAAATTGGTCTGGCCAAGTTTGTTTCTTCGAACGCGACGATACGTGCGACTACGCACTTGATAAAGTGACTATAGATTTATTCTCGGGGAGAATGTACCCTTCGTGTCTCCAGATATCACGATAAGTACATCAAATGAAGTACAGGAAAGAGATAGAGCAAATACATTCTTGAGGCTGACAGAAGAATTACATGCAACGGCGATTCTCTAAAGAAAAAAGAATATCTTCGATTGTATATCGTCGAAATCTATGTCACACGGCGAACGCGACAAGCACCGGTGGCGGCGGCGGTGCTCGGCGTCTAAATATATCGACGTCGTTATGCGTTCTCTTAAGATTTTCGTTAGTTTACAGTGTCGGCGTCGTGTCGACCTCGTGTGCTGGACCGTCACAAAAATCCTTGATCGCAGCAAAATCCTCGATGTTTGTTAATTATTTGTTACGCTTAATACGATTAAATAACAGCACCGGCACGTTGTGAAGTATCTAATTCGGCCGTGACAAGTAATGATATATAGGCATGAATGCGAAAGACCCGCTTTGATTGAATGAATGAAAAAGAAAGCGCCAGACTGCGTGCACTTGGCACGATGACAGTAGACTACGTGGAACTCCGAATGCGTACGATGTCGCTAAAAATTCACACGCTCAAGGTAGACGCTGCTCGCGCCTCCGGCATATAACAAGCAATTGAGAAGAGTATTTATGTAGGTTCAAATAAACTAATCATTTCGAGAAACACATGATTATAATAAATATTTATCAGTTACGTATTTACGAATACGTACATTGTTAGATTTTAAAGGATAAAATTTAAACCAATATCTCGAGTTAAATAACATTTTGTTATTTTTAACAATCATGTGTGTCGAAATTTATTATTTTAACACAAAACAGTATTATTTTAACTTTGTTGATTTAGTTAAATTAACATTGTTTTAGTTAAACTAACGACGTACTGAGTATAGGAGCAGTGGCGACTTATAGGAATAGTTAAAAATGACTCAAGTTGAGTATAAATGACACTACGAATTTAACAATATAACTTGTATACTCAGAACTTTTGTGATTCCTCATCTATATTTTCTTCTCTATAAATACCAACATTCAAATTTATCTCAACAAAAATAGGCATAGGTATCGAATTATAATTAAATAATTGAGGAATTTAAAGACTTTTTGTCAGCTTTAAGAAAAATTTTAAAGAATTAAGTTTCAAGAATGTAAAGTTGATGTAATTTTAGCTAATTTCATTATTTTTATAATTCATTTAAACAAAAATTTAATTTAATCGTCTAAAATTATGTTAGGAAAATGCCTGTCTATAATGGTCAAGTAAAAAATCTCTAATATAAAATAAAAACATTTAATGATTTTATCTCTCGAAAACTTTACCGTGAAAATTTATAAAAATACATATAAAATAAAAAAGAGAGACATGCCCCATTTCATTAAGATAATATTATGCACAGTTTATTTCAGAAACGATTTTTTGACAGCAAAGAGAATTTTAATGTAATTAACTTTTATTCGACGAGTTGAGTAGAATATAATGCGCAAAATTTTATTTGTGTTCATATAGACAATTTGAGGCAATGTCGTTATACATATATGTATATTTATAAAAATATCTATTTTACAATGTAGCACTAACGTAGCACACTGCCAAATAAAATAGACAATTTTGATCAAGAAAATTTTATCAAATCTGCCCAAGAATTTTTAGACAACTGAAAAAGAATGACAATTCTTGCATGCATCGGATATTAAATTATCAAAATTAGTATCGTGCATGGCTAACAAATTGCTTATACAAACACGTACTATTGATTTACTTCATTCATGGCGCACAGTCTAATAATCGCTGTAACAACATATTACAGAGAGACAGAAAAAAAGAACTTATATTTTTCCAACGGAAAAATAAACTCGAAAAAGTAACGTGGAGATCTCTCAGAGGGTGCACAGGGATTTATTAAGAGTATTAAGCATCAAGCAAATACCTAAAGCTCAATATTGAAAGATTGATTTTAGACGGGTCTAAATATTTATGCGCGCCGAGAGCGACTTTCAGGCGGCGCGGTGCCTTCTGGTTAGTTTATATAACGTCGGGCCAGTTAAGTACTCGTTCAAGACCTTTCCATTTGGCTATATACGTGGCGCTTGGCGCGTACGTGCCGTTTATATCTGACTTTGTTGGATACACATCTGCACCTGTCAAGATGCTCATCGGTAAGCTGATGCATTTTAATTCTATTCATTGTGTGTACGCAGGAATGATCATAAGATGGTGACCAAGCCTCTACTGATATTATTGCCGATATTCCTGTTCCACGCGTGTGTGTTTGGTTTTCCCAAGAAGGTACCAATAGGTAAGATATAAATCAATATGATTGACGAATAAAATGTGAATAAAATATATAAAAAGGCATTATTTCCGCATCCATGTTTTTTTGTGGATTTTAAAATCTATATTACACTATATATATAATATACCTACAATATCAAAAGAAAATATATCATATGTTGCAGTAAATTATAGTTTCCAAATGCAATTTTATAATGTTTATTAAATCTATGAATATATTAAAACATTCTTATTATTCAATTTTCGCACCATGGCGAGCATAATATTACACCGTTGCTAATATCTTTAAATGTTAAAAGAAATGTTGGAAGAACTGTGTTGAATCAGATTTGCGCACACACATTGATGCGCACTACTTCACGGAAAAGCTCTTTCGTGAGCTATTTCGGTCGTGTCAGTGAGACTCGATTTTAAAAAGAGCCGGCCATGTATTACAGTGGGGTTGTTCGATCAAGATGAAGAAATCCTGGATATGTTCGAAGCGTCGGTGAAAGCGGTGAATAAAGACGGGGTTGAGGACGAGGATGTGTTCTTGACACCGATAATAGAAGAGATTAAAGCGGATGCGTACGAAGCATCATTGAAAGGTAAAGCTACTAGCGAGCCGTACAGAAATTTAATACTGCAAGTGATTAATTGGCTACTAATTAATTACTTATTTTGCGTATTAAAAGCATTAAAAACAGTACTTTTAATACTCGAAATAAGTAATTGATCACTAGCCAAATAATCATGCACTTACAGTATTGAATTTTTGTAAGGGAAATGTTAGAGTAACGTGTTTGATACCAAATCATATCGTTCAATATATCATACATTTTATACTGAACATCTGACTGTGTCTTCTTATATATAGGCTTAATATTAAACATAATCTTATGCTTAAACTAAAATATCTAATAAATAAATATTATATATGATCACATTTCCGTCTTAATCGGGCATACAATTTTCCACAATTTACATTTTATTAATTATACATATATAAAGAAAATGTGAACACAATTTATCGTTGTAAAAAAAACTGTTCTTACATGCATAGCACAAATTTTCTCCAAAAGATATAATTACCGCATTATTTTTCCGGAAGTGTGATCGAAATGACGTAGCCTGGGATTATATTAAACGTATACTTCTAATCGTACAAAATCGATTTTTCGACATATTTAGTATGCGAACAGCTGAAATTTGGAATAGTGGGTATTTTTGGACCTCAGGACAAAGCGATTGCTGAGCACGTGCAAAGCATATGCAATACAATAGAAGTACCACATATCTCTGTGCGACAGGATCTTGACCTCTCTCAGCCGCGCGGGTTAGGTCTGAATGTATATCCGCATATAAGCTCGTTGTCACGAGTAAGTAATTGAAATTTAAAAGATTAATATCGCGTTAAATACGCTGTAACTGATATAAATAATATGAATTATACAATTGTGTCTTGCTTTTCAACAGACATTAATTTTCTCGAAAAAAGTTTATCAATTATATATTTACAAAAATAAAATATAATTTTTATATGCATTAGATAAAAAATGAAAGCTAACGAATTATTTATAATTATCGTAGAATATAGTGATATATATACGTTGATGTATTTAGAAGCCAAAAATTAATTACAAAATTAATCAACAGGATACCAAAAACTCTGGGCTGTAAAACGTGACGGCCACATTGATAAAATTTAAAATAATGTTATTTTCTTGTCAAATAATTGTTTACCATTGTTTAAATAACATGTAGCAAATTATTGATTTCTTCATTTTATTAATAATTTTATTAATAAACGCATCTCTGATCAAACTTCTTTAAGCTGGGAAATACTTTTGATCGGTAGTATATCTGTAGTATTCTATGTCTTCAATTTTCTTTATTTAACTTTTTCTTTATCTTAATTTATGTTTTATATATTCAATAAAACCCGCTCGAAAACCCGTTCCCATATTGATATAATGGTCACCGTCAAATCTTTTACAGCTTTATAATCAACTGGTCACAGAGTTCAAATGGAAATCCTTTGCAATACTGTACGAAGACACCGACAGTCTGATTCGCATACGTCCACTGCTGGAGCGATGGGACGCACATGGCACCTCTGCGTTCATGTACCATTTAGGCTACGGGCCGAATTATAGGTATACAATGAGAAATATCTAATCTCGCAATATAAAGTATAAATATTTTGAAGGTTTTTCAATCCCACGATCGCGAGAAAATTGGTCTTCTTGCTTGAGAATATTAGTCATGAATAACTGATTTTACATATTTATATATGTAGATATATGTATATACCAATCGTATTAATAATTCTTATACACATATAAAATATGCTCATCATTCGCTTATTGTTTCAACATTAATTTTCTTAATCGTCAAATATATTATTATAAAATGTGAGCATTTTTAATGGCCATTATAGGATGTAATAACACTTTTCAAATATTCAATAAGTGACTTTTAGACATTTCTTCAACAAGACAACCATAGATAGCTTTTAGTATGGAAATTATGTCAACGTCGAAAATGATTAAGTGGGACTAGTAAGATCGGCGAATTAATTCATGGAGAAAATTTTCGAAGAAGAAAGTTAGTTAATTGTACAGCTTAGCATCGAATCTTGTCTGTAGGCAAGGAATGGAAGAAATCAAAACATCGAGAATAGAGAACATTGTCATCGACTGTTCGTACGAGATTCTCGACGACGTTCTGAACCAGGCCCAACAAGTTGGCATTTTGTCCGACAAGTACAAAGTGATTGTAACTTCTCTGGTAAGATACATAAAGCCTTTCCACAAGTTAAAAATAAAATTATAGAATAATATAACAGTTAAAGTTATTTCGCAACAGAATTTTACTTGAAATATAAAAATTGTACTTTTGAAAATTTTCTGTTCTGCAAAAAGTACATGAATGTTGCAATAACAATATTTAACGGAAGTTAATAATAAATTTAGTGGAAGTTTAATTATTATATAAATGAAAATTTTGCATGAGAATTAAAAATTATATTATAAGAACGATCCATGCAAATAATTCTAGAAACTTTTAACAATTAATTCAATGTATTCATTGACACTACAAGTGCATTAGATATCTCATCGTCCTAAGCTTCATTAATATTATAATATGAATTTTTTATGATATGTAAACTATACGAGTATAACTTTGCGCGCATAATACCGTTTACATTCCGAAAGAACTAACGGATTAAATATAATACATGCCGATGAATGCGCATGCATGACAGGACCTGCAAACTCTGGATTTAGAGCCATATCAGTACTCTGGCGTTAATTTCACCGGCGTGCGCTTGATTGACCCTGAAGATCCGACAGTGTTAAAAATTCTGGACAGGCATAAGAAGGAATGGGACCTAGACGACCCCTCGCAACTGCGAGTTGAACCAGCGCTCATGTATGACGCGGTACAGCTATTTGCGATAGCTTTCAAACAATTAAAAGATGCTACCAAGGGCGACATCAGGGCATTGCCATGCAATGGCACTGTCAGATGGGAACACGGACTGAGTTTAAGCAATTTTCTGCGATCGGTAAGATGTGAAAAATGCTTTAATTTAAATATTTCAGATATTTCTAACATATCGAGTGTTTTTAATCCTATCGCGTTATATGTAAATTTGATTGGCATCAATTGCAATTTCAATTTCAAGAATACAAACGAATACAAAACACCGAAATCGCTGGCATACTTAATTCTTGTGATATCAATTACAACAAATTTTTCTTATCTTTGAATTAATTTATTCGTTGTGTCATTCTTTCGTTATAGAAGCAAATCTTATGATGCTGTTTCGCTTTCAGACCGAAACAAGAGGCTTAACAGGCCTTGTCAAGTTTGATAGGGATGGTTTTCGTAGTAATATAGAAGTGGATATCGTACGTTTGACTAAAAATGGTCTGATAAAAATTGGCGAATGGAATAGTACAGCAGAGAATGTCGATTGGCTGCAAGAAATCAGTACTCCAAAATCAGACGTTCGATTCATACAAAATAAAACCTTTATAGTTTTGATATCCCTTACAGAGCCCTATGGGATGGAAAAAGAGTCGATTGTCAAGTTAAGTGGCAACGAGCGTTACGAAGGTTTCGCGGTAGACATAATAGACGAACTTAGCAAAATACTTGAATTTAATTATACCTTGCAAGTCGAAAAGGACTACGGATCGTTAAATAACAAGACTGGAAAATGGTCCGGAATGCTTGGCAAAATTATAGCTGACGTTAGTATTGAATGTGTGTCGAGAAATATAAAATAAAATAAAAACAAAAAGATAGAGTTGCCCCAACATAATTCGGGATTCACAAATTAAAGATATAACGGTCTTCCAGGAAGCGGATCTGGCCATCACGGATCTTACAATCACATCCACCCGGCAAGACTACGTCGACTTTACGAATCCGATAATGAACCTAGGTAAATTTAGGACATTTAGGTCAATGAAATTAATGTAATAATTTAATATTACTATAAATAAGCTAAATAAATTTGATTTTGTCGTAGCATAAAACTATTCTACACACAATTCAAATATTAAAAAATTACAATTTTACAGGAATAAGCATACTGTACAAAAAGCCAAGTCAAGCGGCACCAAATCTATTCTCCTTTTTATTGCCATTTTCAAATGATGTCTGGTACTACTTGATAGGTTCTTACATAATAGTATCGTTATTACTGTTTGCGATCGGTAGATTAAGCCCTGCAGAATGGAACAATCCTTACCCTTGCATTGAAGAAGCCGAAGTGCTCGAGAATCAATTTACATGTAATAATTTAATATTACTATAAATAAGCTAAATAAATTTGATTTTGTTGTAGCATAAAACTATTCTACACACAATCCAAATATTAAAAAATTACAATTTTGCAGGTAAAAATGCATTTTGGTTTGCAATAGGCGCTATCATGCAGCAAGGCAGCGAAATTGCACCCATGTGAGTGTGAAATATTTGTCCATATTCTAAAACATAGTTATTATATTTTTTTATTATATAAACGACAATATTGAATGAGTTATCAAAAATAAAATATTTAAAAATTAAATAATTCTTTTACAAATAAAATACAAAACAATGTGTATTGCATCACTTAAATAATTCTAAAATACGGACATAAATATAAAACTTTCCTTTCTTTAGATATTTATGTTGACTTTCTGATCATTTACTCTCTACTTTAGCCAATTTCATGTTTTAAATTCTTATAATATTAATTATCAATATTTACTTGTCAGTTTTCAAGAATTTTATATGATTCCAATGTACAATTTTATACATTATAAAAATAAAAATATTCTTATAAAATTAAAAATTAATAAACCAGAATTAAATCTCAAAATTTGAATTACAGAAGCATTTCTACACGAATGGTTGCGAGCTGCTGGTGGTTCTTTTGTCTTATTATGGTGTCAAGTTATACAGCTAATCTGGCTGCGTGTCTAACTGTAGAAAGTTCATTGTCGCCTTTTGACAATGTTGAAGGATTAGTAAAAAAGAAGACAATTAAATATGGCGCAAAAGATGGAGGAGCCACGCTCAACTTCTTCAAAGTAGGTAAATTTTTCGAAATTTGTCGAAATTTTTATAACACTAAAAAATTGCAACAATAAGTTATTGCATATAAAATGGCCAATTTGAAACAATTTACACTAAAAAATTTACACTTCTTCTACAGAACTATATTCTTTAATTTATGGATTTTTAAAACATAATGTAACAATTTTAAATAGTTAAAAAACTTGAATAATTATAAAATTTGCACAATAAGATATTATAAATTTTAAATTAAAGAAAAATATGATGTATTATATATAAATCAGACATTTTAACAAATTTATATTAACAAAACACACACACATATTATTAAAATTTACATAAAGCCATTCAATATATTAAATAAAATCACGTTTCTGACTTTCAACTTTATTCAATTTTTTATAAAATTGATATAAATTGATATTAATATAAAACACCCATTTTATATGTAATAAAAAGTAATTTCACGTATAGCTTTTTCAGAATATTCTCAGTGCTTATGATTTGTATAATACACCTTATCAGTGAAAGAAAATTTCAATAATAATATTTATACCACATACAACGTTTCTTATAAATACGACAGTAATTAATCCTGCACGCGAAACACAAGTAGATATATAATTAATTAATTAATAATAATATAAGAGGTCTGTTCAAAAAGTTCCCGAACTTCTTTATAATTTTTTAGGATTTACTTAAAACTTATTCAGCTCCCTATTTTCTTTGAAATATGTGCCTTCTCGGTTAATACACCACTCCCAACTCCCGTTTCCACTTCTAGAACCAGTCCTATACGCGTTTTTTTTTATCACGCTTAAGTTCGTCTGTGAATTTTTCTTGATGTCTTCAGTGTCGAATATTTTGATCTTTCGAAATAGGGCTAAATACGTAAACCCCTAAAAATTATAAAGATAAAGTTCAGGAACTTTTTGAACCGATTTCGTATAGGGGAGACCGGGGGCTATATATACGTGTCCACAGTAGTACTATCTCAAGTTTTAAAAGACAGATGTCTCTACTATTGTAACAGATAGTTGAAAAATGCCCTATGTAAGAGATTTAAATGTTGTTTGTTTTCTTGCGATGCTTCTCGCAGACGCTATACGTTAAAAGAAAAGCAAAAACAGTTATTCACATTTTTCGACGGTCGAAAAATTTGTTGTGCGACAGTAGTTTAACTCTATTAAAGTACAAATTAAAGTATATAGGGGAGACCGGGGCTAAACCGTCCGTTTTTTTTTCGGTGCCAATTTTTAACAACAAAATAAATAATTGTAGTTAAATGTAGTATACCACTGTAAAGAGTGAACCTTTAGCTACAAAATTTATATAGGAAATTTTTGTCTACGTCGCTTTGTTTCGTCGTTGGTATAGAGCAAAAACAATGGAAAAATTGAAATCTCAAAAATGCCGAGGTATAGCCGTCTGCACTGCATTTTCAAAACATATACATACATCTAATCCTGAAAAATGATAGGATACATTTTAATAATTGTTTTCTAAGACAAAAATATAAAAATTTATTTAAAATTTTTATGCGAAACATTATTTAAAAATCATTACGAAGGTTCCTCTTTCCGCAGAAGTCACTCGCCCGACTTGTTTTACTCTTCGACGTCCGATGACTCTATTCGGTGTCTGAACGGTTGTAATTCCCGTCTCATCCATATCCCATAATATGCAGTGAGCATGGAAATGCCCGGAAATGCCTTGGAAATGCACCCGGACGGATTAGCCCCAAACACAAGTTTCAGGTTTGATCGCCCACGAAATATTAGACATCAACGATAATGAAAAAACTACACTGGATTCGTGTTCAGCATGCATTACTCTTTATAATCACGTACCTCGAGATTTGGAGAGCAAATATTATTGCAGATATTACAAAATTTTCACGCGCAGAAAATGTAATTTTCACCTTCCAAAAACACGTTTACCCTCGTAAAAATCATAACACGGCAGGTAACCTGCCGAAACTCCGTTGGTTACATGGGTACCATAAGCAGGCGCGTTTACAATGTTAATAGCGAGTTCGCACAATAGACAGGTTCCGAGATATTTGATTAGACGTATTTACCCCGTAGACGTTTTAGCCCCGGTCTCCCCTAAACAATTCATAATATTATCAATTAATATGTAGTTATCAGGTGTGAGAAGCGTCAAATCTTAATTCCGCATAATTTAAAATTCGCAATATGTTAAAGATTGGAAAACGTGGTCGGGGCTATCTGTCCTATTTTTGATGGGGCAATGTGTCCACACTTCAATTGAGGATTGTTCTTTTATAAATAGATAATGGTGCGTAACTACAAAAAAAGATTTTCCTTAAGACGGATAAAGTAAACATATCCAACAAAACTATACTTAGAGCGATTAAAAGAATAAAAATCGAGCGAAAATCTTGTCGCAAAAACAGCGTTAGATTTTGGAATAAATGTTCGGGCTCTCACTCGCTACTGTAAAAAAAATGACCTACGAGTAGCTACTTGATCCTGCAATTCAAGAATCGTCACCAAATTTTTATTTTAAAAATACACGTCAAGTTAAATATATGAGTTTGTCTTAAATTATTGGATATTTTTTATTTCAAGCGCTACCGAGGATAAAAGAAAGGCCCTAAATACAAAAAAAGATTAAAGAATTGAGAGGACAAAAGAAACTGATCACACTGATTTTGCAACGGACTTAAAATCAATTTGATGCCACCATATATAAAGAAAAGTCAGCTCCACGCAGGAATTCTGTCAAAAAATCTGCACAAAGTGTTTATACTACTGCTTTGACTCAAATAATGTATTTTTTGTATGTGGACAGATAGCCTAGCATATGGGGCTATATCTGTCTACACGCTTGACTTGCCTTACTTAAAAAATTCGCCTCTTTAAAATGTTAAAAGATTAACGATTCTAATTATGTTTTTTTTTATAGCAAGGTTGAAAGGTTACACCATTGAAATTTTAGCCAAATATCTTTATTAGTTTTTTAGTAAATTTGAAAAAAGCGTAAAGTATAGACACATAGCCCCGGTCTCCCCTATAGAAAAATATAAATTCTATTACATTCGATAACTTTTTATATGATTATTAGCATTATTAGCATTATCTATTCTATATATAGAATAGATAATGAATAGATAATCTATATATCGAATGTTCTATGTATAGAATTAAAGTAACAATTAACCATTAAAAAATAACACAAAGTAATTTTAGAGTAATAATTTTCTGACACAACATTACTCTAATAATACGTAAATAAATATTTCTGAGAGAGAAATTATACAATAAATGCATACTATTTAGAAATACCTAAGCATGATAAGTGTGTAAGTTGCATTTTAATTCAACTCTTTGAAAAAATTTTGTCTATTCCAAGGATAGCAATTACCCTGTATACCAGGAAATGTACCAAACCATGATAGCCAATAGAAAGGACGTACTCGTACAGGATAATAAAGACGGTATAGTGAAGGCCGAAAGACAAGACTACGCTTTTTTGATGGAATCTGCTTCAATCGAGTATTACTTACTATTTATACATGTATATCGCACCCCGATAAAAACAGTAACACAACTCAAAAATATATCATATTCAGGAGAGAGGAAAAAACAAATTTAATTCAATTTTTTTTAATTGTGAGATAACTAACACAAATACAATTATGATATTTTGTGTTATAATAAAACTTATACTGTTTTTTGAAGAGGTCTACTGTGATTCACTTATTAATTCACTTATGACACTATTTATTCAGGAAACCGCAACATAACCAGTTTAAAAGAATAACGGCACTTTTGCCTTGTACAGGGGATTTCACATATAGACTTGTAACACTATTATAACACGTAAATAACATTTTAGGCATACTTTTTATGGGCTTAACTCAAAATAAAAATTTGTTGAGTTATGATAGTATTCTTCTCGGGGTACGACACACACACACACACACACACACACACACACAATATCTCTTTTCTAATTTATTATTTTTATTTATTTCACATATACATATATATATATATATTACAGATATGAGATAGAGCGACATTGCGATCTCACGCAAATTGGTGGCCTCCTAGACGAGAAGGGGTACGGAATTGCAATAAAAAAAAGTAAGCTTTATCTAAATAATATCTGCATATATGTAGTAATAAAGCATGGTCAAATATTTTATATTTTATGCATAGTTTCAATACACACAAAAATCGGTATTATTAATATAAATTAACTATAAGATCAACTTGCGTTTATTACCACCTCAGATTTATCCAAGATTAAAGATGCACTTTATTCATTATTTAACTTTTTTAAATATTATGATTCTAAAATATTATGCTGTAATGTAAAATAACCCTCATTAGTAAAAAATGTACTCCAATCTTACAATAATTGAGAAATCTATATAGTTCTGTCACGCATACTTTACTCTTATATAGATACTCTTATAGAGATAAATGTGTTACAGACTCGAAATATCTACACAGTATTAACACAGCTGTCTTAAAACTATCAGAAGGTGGTACCATTCAGGAAATCAAGAAAAAATGGTGGACGCAAAAGAGAGGCGGAGGTAAATGCCAGGTGAGTGATGTGATTTAATACTGATTTTGTTATTATAAAATATATGTTATATATCGTATCTATATCTAATCTACTTATCACTAATCGCTGTTTAGGAAAGTAGTGGATCCAGTACAGCGGAGGCACTTGATCTCGATAATGTGGGTGGAGTATTTTTAGTGTTGACCATAGGAATCGCCTTATCCTGCGTGTACACTATATTCGAATTGTGTTGGGATGTTGCCCAAACATCTATTCGAGAAAATGTAAGCGGACTATTTTTACTTACAATGCAATTGTATTGCTTTTCATCAATACACACCGAATTTTCCGAATACCAGTACAGCTTCAACACAGAGCATGGAATAATCAACATTAATTTAAATAATTATATATAAAATAATGATGTAACTGTATCATCACTTAAAAGATGATGTGATTAATATATAACACATCATGATGATAATCTTAAACAATTTCGTTAATTTAATAATTTTGAACTCAGTATATTTCAAATAAATTATAAATAACGATGAATTATGAATAATTAGCGATTCAGAAGAGCTTCGTGAAACATTTAAGAATATTTCTACAATTGTTTATTTTTTTCACAACGTATTTATATTTATTTATCAAGTACATGATATATTATTTACTTTATAGGTGCCTTTTAAGCAGGAATTAATAAACGAACTGAAATTTATCGCAAAATGCAGTGGCTCTAAACCGGCACGAAGAAAAAGTGGATTGTCCAGCAAAAGTGAAAATGGTAGTACAAGGGAATGTACTCCCCCGTACGGTTTTATACCAACTGTAATAAGAACGTCACCAACTAACGACAAATAATGACGGAACAAATCTCGAACAATAAGAAGACTATTGTTCTCACAGATTTACTACTTTGTTATTCATAATGGCTCCAAATGTCGAATTGAATCATTAAATTAACATAAACTACATCGAAAATAGTTTGAGAGCACTTGTGTACTATAATAAATAAAAGAATTATAAGAGATATATAATACAGTTTTTCGACAAATTTATTTTAAATTATTTCATTCCCTCTGCACATTAATTATTAATAAAAGTAATAGAAAAATCGGGAGAAATAATAGTGACAAACCTCAACATAAAAAAATCATTATTAAAGCATTAACATTATGCAAAGAATACATAAATTGGACGTGGATGATTTTCGGCAGTTTATCCTAAATATTTTAACTGTCGATTACATAAAATTCTCGGCTATTTATGGCAATTATAGAAGATGATTGCCACCTATAATGATAAAACGATCTACCTAACAATCCAGATAAGTCACGATGATCATGCGCAAAACAGCACAGCATACCGAGAGAGCACGGTTCTATTACCTACTTTTCGAGCTCTTGCAAGTGCAGACAACTAGTAACCATGGAATAGTATAGCCACTAGCTCCGACAGCGCCGGGTGGGTCGCGGTATACACAAGTTCGATAATACGGAGAATTTTCCTCGTGTCCAAGTATTTCTTTTCAGTGTTTATGTTTCTCAATAAGTACAACTAATCTCGCGCGAGTGATCTCATGCCGTTAATCAACTCCGAAATTAAACGAATGTAACATGAGTGCTTTTTATACATAGTCGTGGGCGGAAGACGCTTGTAATAAATCACGTGAAATGGACTGTCGCGTGAATATCTGAAGCCGATAACCACGTAACATTGCTCTAGAATCCAAAAATGGTTTGTTTCCTTGTGTTAAAGGAATTATTTAATGCACTTTTCTAATGCCGTCTGAATTTTACTTTGGCAACGAGCCGCGCGAATGATAAACAGATTCATGTCACGTCGAACTACACAGCGCTTTGTTTTAACGAGATCAAGGTTTAAAAATGTGCCGAATACATGCGCACATTATGTACGTTTATAAATGGGACGTTCTATATAGCAATACAGAATAATAAATTCATTGAACAAGAATGAATGAATGAATTTGAGCAAAGGGGAAAATGTTCACAAAATAAATTTTGTAAAGGCAAATTTACGTTTGTAAAATGTTACTATATACCAATTAAAATATGATTAACTTCCGTCTCATAGAGTAGTTAATTACATACATGAAAAATTTTATTTAACAAGATCGTAGATTTCAGAGATTTGTAGAAAAAAGTAATATTAATAGATCTGTGTAAAATATTTTCTAATGTGTGTGTGTGTATCTAGTAAACATTCAAAGATTAACATGCCGTTTGAACAATTTATAATATCTCTGGAACGTTTTATTTCGGTTATTTGAATAAAATGCGTATATTATATTAACATATTCAAAATTTCTATATTCAAAATTATGGAAAAAAAACGAATCTAATACGTACCACTGACATCTCTCGGAAACTGTCAGTGTATCGACAACTATTTTCAGCAGATAGATTGAGAGAAGCTGTAGAGTAGTTGGCAGAGTACGTTGGCACAGCGAGAAATGTCTAAATATACCACACTGACTGTGTGTATGTATCATATTAGCACGCTTGCGAATGTTTAGATCATCTAGGATGGCAAAGCAAGAGCACTAATGCAGTGGCAATAACAAGCAAAAGCAAATTGAATTTCAATCTATCTTAAAAAGACACTCCCACAATTAAATATGTTTACTTTTGAAGCTCCGTAATGCGTGCTCTGTGCCATTTACTAGTTGCGCTGCTATTAGAACGATCCTCTTTTAGAATGATCGAGAAATGCTACTCCTGTACGTCACTGTTGCATTTATGCCCCATATTCTGGGACTTCCGAGGAGCATATCAATTGGTAAGCTCGCCGTGTTTCTCACAAACAATAACACATGCGGGTAAAAGCAGAATAACGATAACTAATCCAGCGTATCGTTGAAATTGTTATGATCGCAGGAGGTTTATTCGACGGCGACGAGATGATTGAAAAAGCGTTTGAAATATCAATCGAAGCAGTAAATAAGAAAATTTCTACCCCTGAACGTGCGAGAAATATATCGTTAACACCCATAACGAAACAAATCAACAAGAATGCATTCCAAGTAGCAAATATAGGTATACAATTTTCTTTTACGCTTAAATCAATGCAGAACTTTATATTTCCTATCTTTCAAACGTTTCTTATACATAGCACATGTACAATCTATTGGGATTCTTATTATCACGCGCGCCCAACATGCATACATCCGAAAATCTTACGATGCATATAAATTTTTTTTCCATATACTACTTATGTATTAAAAAAAGTGTTACAAAACCAAAAGTAAATTTTGTAAATTTTATATACACAGTGATAGATAATGCTTCAATTTATTCGCGATTAAGTGCTCGATTGTTAATGCAAATAATGCATGCAAAGCATTTTTGCGAGATCACATTATGCATTTTTGGGAACTGCATCATGCAGCGTGCAAGCTGATAGACGACGGGGTAATCGGAATATTTGGTCCCCAAGACAAATCGACAGCGAGCTACGTTCAAAGTATGTGCGATACCCTGGACATACCTTATATCGCTGCCAGATGGGATTCCGAACTGAAACGTGGCAATGTAATAAATTTGCATCCGCACCCCGACTCGCTCTCCATGGTATTTATTCTTATTTATAAATTTATTCGGCAACTTATAAACAAAAACTGCTTTCAATCTACAAACAACCTGAATTCACAATTAGGTATACACTTGATTTGGCTGAAAACTTTTTGGTAATTATGCATATTAACTCCGACCTCACAGATGTCAATGACTTTAACATATATTGTTAAAGACACGATGTTAGTAATGTTCAGAAAGCTTCTGCCGTCGCTCATTGTTTATTAAAAAGTTATTAATAATACAAAACAGTTTAATGAATAGGATGTAATTTTCTGACCACGTACACATTTAATAAAATTCTTAGCAGATATTTGCGCAATGTATTCAATATCTAAAAACTAAAAATTAAATATAAATCTGCTAAGAATCATTAAACTTATACTTATTCATTGTACGGGCACCCATGTGGAACTGTACAATTATAGATGCTTATTTCAATGTAAAACAGTGTCTTTTATTATTTGCATATTTACGAGGTCTTATGACTATAAGTAACATTGGGGAAAAAAACCGTGTGGGGTTCCGTTCCTTACACCCCTATCCCGAAAAACCTGATCTATAACTCATAATCTACTTATAAATTAAAATTATAATGGGTTAGGTCAATTTTTTTCGAGGTAGGAATTCAGGGGAAGAAGCTCCGCCTAAACATTCAGTTAAATATACAAAGATCTGTCGCAATAATGTAAGTTTTTTGGAATGAGGATATAGGAAGAAAGAGAGGCGGAATCTCTTCCCCGCTCATATATATACCATTTCCACATACATGCTGGTTTATTGTCTCATTATTATTGTCTTATTTATGTCTTTCAGTACTCAGAAATAAGTATTATATTTTTTAAACTTCTTTTGTTAATAACTTTTTAATTGAACTTTTTAATAAACAACGAGCGACAGTTAAAACCTTTTGAAAGTTACAGAGTCTGTCTTTGATAATACACGTCAAGATCATTGAAATCCGTGAGATCGGAGCTAATCATCGTATTTTTACCATTAATTATTATTAATTATCGTCTTTTTACCAAAATACGAAATTAATCTAGTACTTAAACCAAATAGAAAAGGTTGCATATTTATAAAAAAATGTTCAAACATTATCTCAATGTTTAGATAAATATCACTTCAAATTTACTGCGTTATTTTTATTTTAATTATTCACGTGTTGTGCTCATTGTTTGCTAATTGAATTTATTAACCAAACGTAATTTAAGCAAAATTGAGAGCAAAGAAAATTAAAATTATCTATATTTAATGAATATATTATTGAATACTCGATAATTATTGAATACATTTATTCAAAAGATATCAATTTCCAAAATTGCATAGGTCTTTCAAAACTTAATAGAAGAATACAAGTGGAAAGAATATGCAATAATTTACGACAACACGGATGGCCTGATACGTATAAACCGCCTGCTCAAATTGCAAAATCTGAATACTACTTTCGCGATGGTGTTTCATTTAGGTAGTGGACCAAATTTTAGGTATGCGTGCTCGAACCATATATAAATAGGTCGTCCCTCGTATAAACCTGCTTGTATGCGCGAGCGACGTTTGTCAAACAAAATTACTATGCACCTGTGCCATTATTTAGCCCCGTCGTAAACGCCAGGAAATATCGTGATGATTTACGACACGACTGTCTGGATATGAAGCAAACGTCATTCCCGCAGCCGCACATGTCGCCATAGATTTTTTCTGAAGATGCGCTCTATTCAAAAGTTAACGAGACGGTTTATTTGCCAGGCAAACCATGGAGGAAGTCAAGATGTCTGGATATAGAAATCTCATAATTGACTGTTCGTACAATATTCTTGCGTCTGTTCTCGAACAAGCACAACAAGTCGGAATAATGTCAGAAAGATATAGAGTGATTATTACTTCTTTGGTAAGACATCGAATTCTTTCATAATCTCTAACACTTCGCTTAATTAATCTAATCTAATTGTTGCAGAAGATATAACTGTAAAAAAATCAAATATCTTAAAAATATTATAGCTACAAATTCACGAAGAAAAATCTTATGTATTCGAAATAATGAATATGTTTAATTATATCTAATTTACAGATAAGACTTTTTAATCGACCCAACTGGCTATAATAATCGTCATGACAATACGACCATCGATTTTGGTCAAATTAATCGTCAAGACGTTATTTAAATATGATGTGCTTAAGCTTATATAGAAGCATCGAAATTATATCAATTTAAAAGGATCAAAATCCATATTGTCATGACGATTATTATAACCAGTTGGGTCGATTAAAAAATCTTAACTATTAATTAGGTAAATTATAATTGCTGGCGAAGTAAATGTTACTTGCTACGTTTAATTATCTGATTCGTGAATGTGTTTATCATGTAATACGCTTTTGATCATTAGGACTTGCAGACCCTAAACTTAGAACCGTACCAGTACTCCGGAGTGAATTTAACGGGCGTACGTTTAATCGATCCAAAAAGCTCAATTGTCCGACGTACCCTCCGGTCTCAGAATTTTAACTGGAACTTGCCAGACGGTTCCCACTTAAGGGTGGAAGCGGCACTTGCTTATGATGCGGTACAACTTTTCGCGAGCGGTTACGCGCGATTACGCAAGGGCATCAAGGGAAATCTGAAAAATTTGTCTTGCAACAGCACAGAAGTTTGGGAGCATGGTTTCAGTTTAAGTAATTATATGCGGAACGTATGTGCAATTATGGTTTACAACAATTTAGATACATATAGGACAAAACTAATATTTTTCATAACTGCCAAAAGATACATACGTATATGTTTAGAATTAATTTAGAAATCTAAAAAATTATAACTTCTAGATTATTAGATAAATACGATTTTACCCCAATTGTAAATAATTCTTTCCTTGTAATATAATTTTTTTTTCACTGAATATATGTGCTTATTTTTTTATAATAATGCAAAAAAATAAATTTTATAGACGGCAAATAAAGTGCTGGTGAAACCGTGCATACTTCTTAGATCATATCAAGAAAGTAAATTACATAATGTGCATGTATCCGTATAAACTTTTCATTTAACCTACAGGAGAGAATACACGGACTGACCGGTTTAATAAGATTTGACACGGCTGGATTCCGAACCGAATTCCAACTAGACATCGTAAATCTAGGAAATGGAGGATTGTATAAAGTCGGAAGATGGGAAACGAATTTCGGTATTCAATGGAAACCGGGATACAGAATCCCCGGAGTAGACGATGACAAAAGCTTACGTGATAAGCATTTTCTTGTCCTGATATCGCTAGTATGTCCCTACCATCAACGTAGACATTACATTAAAAAATTAAATTAATGATTAACTAAAATTTATCAACGAAAAACCTTTAAGGAATAACTTAAAAAATGGACGCAACTTTTTTTACTGGTAATATAAAACAAAATTATTAAAGATGTAAAAAGTTTATTGATAAAATACTTTACTCTTGTAATACTACTACTAAAATGACAAGTAATCGAATGAAAGAATGTTATTTAACAATAAATTTTAACAATTTGATTTTATATTTTCTTTTAAGAAAGTAACAATTATTTAAAAATTATTACTTCATCATTTATGCTACTAATCCATGTACCTCTTAATCTGCATATTAAACTGATATAAAGATATAAGATAAAAAAAGCTGTTCTCGAGAGATTAAAATGGAATATTTTCCAGACAGATCCGTACGGAATGCGTAAAATATCATCCCATGTAGTAACTGGAAATGATCGATATGAAGGCTTCGCGATAGATTTAATTCAAGAAATGAGCAAAATGCTGGGATTTAATTATACCTTTGAAGTTCAGACCGATAACGATTACGGATCATTTAATAATGTAACCAAGAAATGGAGTGGAATGCTGGGAAAAATAATCGATGGTGTAAGTCAATGAAATATTTTTCCGCGTTTTGATTTTGTCTCATATAAATGGAATATTGACTCGATCGACTTCGTTCGCGAGTAGTGCTGCTACCTTTCACCGTATATACAATACGAGAGCAACGCGTTGTAGCTTCTTATATCGATAAAGCAGTTGCCTCTTCACAGATACGTCGCGCGTCGCGTCGGTAGAATCTAATAATTTCCAATAATTTTATTTTTTAGGGCCGGTTGTTCCAACCTATTGGTAAACTATAACTAATAGTTAAATCATATGTCTATCTTTGTTTAATTTGAAGGAAAAACAAAAGACACATATATGATTTAACTATTAGTTAGTTTACCAACAGGTTGAAACAACCGGCCCTTAAAGTCGGTTTTATCACTAATACAAAATTAAATTTATCTTAAAGAAGTATTCTGGTTTGAAAGTTCGTATAATAAAAAATATATTTTTCAGGAGTTTTTTGTAAGGAAACGAAAGAATAAAATAACGAAAGAAGCGAAAAACGTTCAACTTTGCATGTTATTCTTTTAGCTTTATTTTAAGAATATCTTTTTATTTTATAATTGACAAAAACAATCTTCTTTTTTATGTTATATCCTGATCACTTAGGAGCTCGCAAAGAAACGCATATGGACGGTGTAAATAATTCTATAGCTGTTCTAGGTAGGTATCTAAAACGCAAAAACCAAAAATTTTTTTATTTAGAAGAAGGCTATGGTCTAAACTAGAACTAAACCAATATTTTTATTCTCGACAAAATGGCGGTCTTTTTATTTAAAATATTATAGTTTTTCCTTAAAATTTTGTTAGTATTTTATTAAAAAAAAAAAAAAATTAATAAACGTATAATGTTGATTCTAGTTCAGACGATAGTCATATTATACTTCTCTTGAATAAGAAAATTTTTGGTTTTTGAGTCTCAGATACCTAGAATAGCTAGAGTCATTTACATACAGTATTTACACCGTCCATATACATTTTTTTGCAAACTTCTTGTGACCAGGATGTAACATAAAAAATTTTTGTTATTTAGAAAATAAAAATATATCCTTAAAATAAGATTAAAAAACATGCAAAATTTAACGTTATTTCTTCCCTACAAAAAATACTCTTTTTACGACCTTTCAAACCAGAATACTCCCTTAAATTAATATTTTCAAAATACGTTCTCACCTTTTTCTTCATTTTACAATTTAACAGAGAGATACAAAAACGTACCTAACATAATCAATGGAAAATCGGATAGATTAACATTTTGTCACACATTCAATATTTTCCATAGAGATTTGTGTAACACGCTAAATTTTTCCCATTTGATCTTGAAGAAAGCGGATTTAGCGATCACGGATCTGACGATCACAGCGACAAGAGAAGAAGCTGTAGATTTTACGAGCCCGTTTATGAACTTAGGTAAAAGATGGTACATAATATATTCGTATTATAGTATTACAATCGACAGGTATGGAGCATAAACTGAGATTCCAGACTTTATATGCTTGGATCAAATAATGTTTCAGGTATAAGCGTTCTCTACAGAATGCCAACAAAGGCTCCTCCAGGCTTTCTATCCTTTCTGGGACCGTTTTCGAAAGACGTTTGGATGTACCTGATCGGAGCGTACCTCACCGTGACAACATTGTTATTCGTGATTGGAAAACTCTGTCCCGTAGAATGGAAGAATCCGTACCCGTGCATCAAGGAGCCGGAGGTGTTGGAAACACCCTTCACTCTGACGGAGACTCCGTTTCTGGTGAGCGGAGCCATCTTGAAGTCTCCTACCGGATTCGCACCCGCGTGAGTCGATGCCCACTTTAGCTTGTCAATGTCTGCGGAGTGTGGTGCTTTGAGGATGTTTTTCTTGCATGAAACCAAACAAGTTGTTGAGCGCACAATGGAACTTCATGTCGCTGCAGGTTTTTGCGCCGCGTCGCGCAGAGTCGGCTGCGGTGCGCGCGATTAATAAGTGTGATTCACTTCGTATATACAGGGTGTCTGATAACAAGTATGACACGCGTAAAGAATAAGTAAAGAGCGGGTTAAACTGAATAGAAAAGTCCTGTACCGTTTTGCGATTATGTTAATAAATAATAAATTATTAATTCGGAAACGGGTACCTGTTTTTTTTTTCTTTTTTTTTTACATAAATGGTCATCTGGGGTGATTTTACACCCCAATTAAAAGTCATTGTTATCAATTACATATTGCATATTTTTTTATTGTTCTATAATTTTTTAGTGTTTGAAAACAATATGTAAATGGATTTACTCAACATTTTTAAAAAAAATAAAGAGAAACCAAAAAATATTTTTAAAAACAGAAGAAGCACAAAATTACTGTAACGTGAGCTTTATTTTTTCGATACCGGGGTGTAAAAATCAATCCAGGCGCCTGTTCCTGATGGGTTAATTAATAAAAGTCTGCAAATCAGCATGCGTTTGCGCGATTTGGCGATCGAAGAGACAGTCCGGCGTTTACGTTGCTACGCGTGCGGTGAGACATTGAAAGAAGCACTGTCTAAAAAGCAAGTTGATTTAACCCACTCCACCTGCCCTCTGCGAGTACACTTATTCAGACACCCTATATATACACCGGCTTCAATTCTAATTTATCTGATTGTGAGCAGACCAAACTTCTATAGGCAAGTTAAGAGGTTTGTAGATCTCTATGATTGGCCGAAGCATAGTAGAATTTAAACAGCACGTTTGAAAAATAATCTAAATCTGCGATTAACGTCGCCCTGTCCATAGCGGATCATCATCATTAAGTTATGTTTTTCCCATGATTAAAACATTCTTGCACACAAAATATTTGATATTAATTGTTTAAAGGCGTGATCTTAAAAACAAAAAGAGAGATCGAGAAACTTGTGGTATGCATTTCAGAGGAATTTCAACGAGAGCTTTGGCTGTTGCATGGTGGTTCTTCGCCCTGATCATTGGGAACACGTATATCGCCAATTTGGCAGCCGCGTTATCCACGAAATCCGTCGTGTGGTCTTTTCAAGTGGCGGAGGAACTGGCTTACCAACAGAAAATCAAGTACGGCGCAAAAATAAACGGCTCAACGTACTTCTTCTTTCAGGTGAGTGACATGATCAGCAAGAGGAAGAAGTAGGAATAGTCAACAAGTATTGATTAAGATAGCACATGTATTGGCTGACGATGATATTCCGCGTTATTATTTATGGAAATGCCCAGTGAGCTCGGAGCGGTCGATCTCGTTTTGCAGGATTCCACGTATGAACCGTATGTGATTATGTATAATTACATGAAGGATCATGCTAACGAAGTACTTATGAAGAGTAACGAGGACGGCGTGCGGAAGGTGCAGAACGAAAATTACGCGTACTTCATGGAATCCTCATCAATTGAATACATCAAACAAAGAAAGTGTAATGTTACGCAGATCGGTGGACTTTTAGATTCCAAAAGCTACGGGATAGCGATGAAGAAAGGTCGGTTCACAACTGAAATTTACACAATAGCGACAATTGGGACGAGTTATTTATATTACTGCTAATTGCTCTCGATTGGTGCTCGTTATACGCAAATTCGACAAAACGGTTAAAATAATTTGACTGTTTTAATGAAATAATTCTGATGACAGATGCGTCTTACCGTATGGATCTGAGTGGCGCCATACTAAAACTCCACGAAACCGGTGTAATCAACGAGCTGCAAACCAAGTGGTGGAAACAGAAACGAGGCGGTGATACGTGTGACGTATGATATTTATGTTCTCATGTTGTACCGTGATAAAAATTACGTAGATTACGTCAAACGCTGCATAATCTTCAAAACATATCATATCATATACATAATGATTAAAACTTGCAACCGCACGAGTTACACCCTGACTAACAATAAGCGCTACATATCGCACAATTTTTGTGATGCACGTCATTCCAAAGGGTTTTCTTTCTCTTTCTCTTATAATTTCTTTTGATACTGTTTCTTCAAATTAATTAAGAGTTAATAAAGTGTTAATATATTTATAACACTTTTTAGATAAAAACCATCCATTTATAAAGAATTCATATACAAGTAAAAAAAAAATTTTAATATCTGTATAAATATCTGACACAATTTAAAAATCCAACTAGACTATAAGATATCTTACCAGATTAGATCTATAGTGATTTAAACAGTATAGACGTTATTCAAGTCTAACTCTAAGTAGATTATAATTGAATTGACTACAAATCTTTCGCTTTCTATAGGTTATTTATATAAACTTTAATTTTGTCTCCAAAAATTGTTACATAAACCTTTTATTAATTTTCCAAATTTTTTCTTTTCAACCACTTATATATTTTTATCAGTTTTTTAACTTTCTATTCCTTCTTCTGTTTCATTTCCTCTTTTTTTTGCTTGATTACGCGAACAGATAAAACGCACAGACGAAGTATTTCACGTCTGTCTTTATTTAACTGCATTTATAGTTGGCCTGACTTAAACTTCGCCGATTTAGTTCGTACGTGTAAAGATGATGTTGCAACTCAGAAATAAGTACCTGCGCGCGTTTGGAAAGCAAAGTTAAAGCCGAAGCGTGTACGCTCACTTCCAGATTTAGGAAGCTATCTACTTTGGATAAATTTTACCCTATTACACGAGGCAACTCCTACCGAGGGAAAAATTTACATTTAGTTTCCGCAAACTTTAATCTAACGCCACTTAAACTATAATATGATCGGTTTGCATAAAAGACTGTCATTACTGAAATTTTGGTTTTCAGGAAAAGACTGCAGTCCAAGTACAGCCATTGAATTTGGAGGACGTCGGTGGAGTATTTTTAATTATGATAAGCGGCGTTGCGTTGTCCTGGATTTTTGCGGGATGCGTATTTCTCTGGAACATTCGAAACATTGCGATCAGACACGACGTAACTACATGTTTAATTACAATTTCTATATTTGCTTTACGAAATTATTTTAAAAGGAATCGCGTGTTTTGCAGGTATCCTTTAAAAAAGAACTCATAAAAGAGTTAAAATTCTTAATCAAATGCAGCAGAAGGAAGAACGTCAAAAGAAGGAAGAAGTCCGTTGAAACGATAACAAACAACAGCACTGATTCCTAATAAATACATGTCATTTCCGTAACAAACTGTACACAAATTTAACCCAATAAAATAGAAATTGCAATGTTGTCTCCGTTACAGTATTATTTATGGGAGACGATATTGTGCCGGCTTTAACAAAACTGAGATTCGAAGAGATTCGAAAATATCATCACGCAATTTCTGCGAATGCATTTTAATGATGATTACCGGCAGCGCTGGGGCAGGCTGAAATAACGCGGGGAAATAAGTACCTCGCAAATAAATGCTTCGCTTGAAACCATAATCGGGCCGACGATTGCGGCAAATCGTCGTATTACGTATACGTAAGGAAATCTTCGTATATACGCGATCAAACGTCCCTGAAAATTATACAGCGCTTTCAAATCGCGCGTGAATGCGACGAGAGGAAACGTATTACCATCCCGAATGATATAAAATTTTACGTTACACTTTAACGCCCGGTCAACACGCGATTATTTATACGCGCATCCTTCGATATATGTCGTAAAATGTTACGTATACATGCGCCAATTTACGCGCGAGCAATTCGTCGCACCAGAATCTGCATTTCCCTGCAGCCAATGAATGACGTAACGATCGCGGACCTCCGCCTTCTCGTGTTATCGACGAGCAAGAAACGTTCCTGTCGACGTTAAATACGGCAATCGACTCTCGCGGACGTACGATGCATAATGGAAGATCTCCGTGAAAATTCCTCCTAATGCAACTCAAGTGGGTGAGCGAGCAAATAATGGGGTTGTCTAACAGATTACTAGACGCGATGCACTGCAGTTCTTCCCGGCGGCATTATATACTCCCCCTTAAAGAAATTCACCGCGGCAACTCGGAACATGGATCCTTTATTCTCCGATGCTCGTAAAACAATTCCTAACGCAGTTCCTATAAATTTTGCATTGTGCTATTATATCGTTTGAAAATACCGACAGCGATAGTAATAAAATTAATAGCAGTTGTATCGTATAATTAGCAATAGCTAAGAAACGGGAATCAGAAATCAAATGTTGATTAATCTTATATTAAAAAAACATAATCGAACGCTGTACTAAATCCGTCACTATTCCAGAATCTGAGACCGCAATCCTAGAAAATATTAACAAATAAATTACTAATAATACACACAAATGTTATCGCGCTAACAGTCATAATAAGACGATAAACGTCTAGTTATTAGACACTCAACTGAATTCTTGGTATCGGATAGGATTATTATTAAGGATCGTAGCTTATCTCAACCATTTTGTCGTAAGCACACTCGCGTGTGCACGTCCATGGGTACAGTCATCCGTGCGTGATCGGAGCAACAAAGAAGATGCGGCGGGGAGATACGCGCAGCGGCGCGTAACCGCTGGTAGGTATCCTCACGAACAGAGATCTGCTCTCTCCGGTCGCTAAACGATCGAGAAGTCGCGCAGCCTCTCTGTCTTTCTCTCCCCGCCGGGAATTCGTCTCCGATTTACGAGTCGCGGTTCGACCGATGACACCAGACCCTTAAAGAATCTTCCGATTGCTATATCGGACAGAGACAGAGCGTCCGATGGAGAGACGCAACGGCACGGCGAGATCTCGCAGCGAGCTCCTCTCGTACCGCCGCGCCGTCTCCGTCGGCCTGGCCGCCTTATTCAAAGGTAGCGTCCAGCCGGAGCTGTGGCAGAAAGAGCTGTGCGGGTGGGGAAACATGCCGCTCGTAAGGTAGTATTAAAAGGCCATTAAACGGCTCGACATGACGTACGACTTTGTGCGCGCGTGCATAACGCCGAGAAGAATCGCTGGTTCGAACGAAAGTTCTCCTACCTACTTGTCTGCCTGCTTCGCCTGCCTGCCTGCTTGCTTACCTGCCTGCCTACCTGCCTGCCAGCCTGCCTGCCACTCGCGCTCGCCTCGCCCTGCACCAATAAGAAACCATCGAGTGGACTAGATACGTTCTTCTCCTACGCTATCTGTCGCCCGTTCCTATCCCGCGTCCCTCTCTGATTAGGGAAACCGGAGGCGCGAAATTTACGAGCGCCATGTGCGAGGACCCGACTGCCGCTTAGTCCGCATTAGCCTCTTCTCTCCATCGTGGTCCATTCCGCTGTGTGAATGAGACTCCACTGATTAGAGGAAACCGGTGCCACGAAATTTACGATCGGCGCGTGCATGTTGCGCGAAATTCGCGACAACGTAGATTGGAACGTACACGCCCGAATACAACTTTTAAAATCTGCGCGCTGCGTTTTAGATAACTCGGATAAAATTCGGATTAGATGCGCAAACGTGACGAGAAAGTAAAAATGTAAGAGGGCCCTCCAGAAAACATTCAATTATAGATGATATCAAAAAATTGGTAAATGAAAAAGAGAGTAAGGATAATTAGAAAAATAGTAAAAAGTTACGATATTTAGTCAGATTTTTTCTTTCTGTCTTAAAAAAAATCTATTCGAAACAGATGCAATATAAAATTGCATTATAATAAAAAATATTTATTGCAGGATCAAACTTATATTTATCTCATCGTGAAATGGCAAAGTCGAGAACCACATAAAACATACATACATAAAACATACTCGGCCGTCAAGGTATTGATGCATTTCAAGCTTGAACGAGCACAGTTATCTCTGATTATAACTTAATACAAAACGTGAGTAAGCAAGTAGATAGCTATGTATTTCAGATTCAGCATCAGTTGCCATTTCGAATATTGCTTTGACTAAGCAAGAATTTGCATAATTTTATTTGGCGAGCTATACAAATATATATTACTTTTTATATCCCAAACACCGATTTTGAAAAAATCTCATTAATAAGATGAGCTAATATCGATTTATATTTAAAAATTTTTTTTAAATATATAAAATTATAAAAAATAAGAATTTTGATTGATAAGGATAATTAAAAGATGCGTATAAAAAGTTAAAAAATATAAAGAATTCAAGGAATCCATACACGACAGACAACTCTTAGAAGATATGGATACTCTTCATACAATATCACATAACGACTTCGAATGATTCACTTGCTCTTTCAGTTCCGATTCGTCACGGGACGTTATCAGACGGCTGTACAGCCTCTCAACATGTTAAGGAGATAATACCGAAATGCCCAACGAAACCCGCCTGTCCGCCTGGTCGTTAATCGTCGTTATCGCGCGACGACAAAGCGAAATTAGTGGGCGCGCCTAGCACGGCCGAGGAAAATTAGGGAAGATTAACGTGCGTTTTCCATTACCCGCGCCGCGCGTACCGCCGCGGCAGAATGTGTGATACGAGGTGCAAATATCCACTTTGCGCGCGCGCGCGCGCGCGTCTGTAAAATCTTATAATGTCCGCGAATCCGCTTTCGATGCGCCGCCTTGCCCAGTCTTGTTTGCACCGACAGTCTTGTTTGCACCGATGAAACCGCAGATGCATCCAGATTATCCGGTTCTTTATCGCGCACTTATTTTACATCACTCACTTTTTCATCCAACCATGAGGCACTAAGGTACGCTGCCGGCGTATAATGTAGCCGGCATCTTTGTGAAATCTCACTTGCCTGACGTCATCCAACCCATTTCACCCGAAAAATGTTTTTCGGCGCAATTTCCTCGGCAGCATATCTACGTTTAATTTATGCAAAATGTTCGTTCTTATGAAATATACGATGTAATTTGTGAAAAAATAATATCAATGTAATAATATATAGCCGGTTATAAATAATTCCAATGTACACTTGGTTTACCGATTATAAAATTTAACACATGTTAGATAGATAATAAAAAAAACTTATGAATAGTCTCTTTGTGTAAATTCTACTAATCTTCTTCTATTATTTATAATTATATAAAATTAATAGCAACTTTTAATTCTATAATTATTAACTCTCTATTATAACAAAGTATTAAATGACCAAGTATTAGTATGAAAATAACTTACAAAAATAAGTTGAAGAAATTTTCAATACTGCCACAGCAATAAATGACAATTAACTAATCTGCGCATAGAAAGTTACAAGTCTAAACTTTTAAAAGTTAGCGATACACATCTGAAAATGTAACACTCTGCCCTCAGCATTTCCGCATTTTTCACTTTTCAGACGTAATGTTTGACACAAAAAATTTCGACATATATTCCATCACGCGGAAGATAATTTCGCACGTTCCTACCCGGCGGCGTCGAATCGCTCGCGGCAATATCGCATGCGATCGCGAACGATGGATAACGTAATTACTCATGCAAGCGATCTGACGCTGATGCGTACGTTTTGTTCGTATATCCGATTAAGAAGTCACTGCGAGCCCTGACCGCGGGCAACACATTTCGCATTCTAACAAGTCGGAGGCAGAAAAAGAGCCACACGCGGGGTGAAGAGATAAAAGGACCCCGGGTAGAGAAGAGAGTCCAACTTCTACGGTGTGAGCCGCGAGAGAGCCTCTTCGACTTCGAGAAGTCGAGGTCACCCATTCGTTTAGAGATGAACCCTCGCGAGCTTGAAGGAATTAACTTTCATACTCTCTCTCGCGCGCGCGGCGCGAACCGCGAATGGGAGAGAGAAGCGCGGACTCCGCTCGAGTTGATAAATATGACACTAATAACTATTATCGCTTCAGGGTCGCAATTCTCTCGTATGGCGTACGGGGCGTGTTCTCGTAGACCGCGACACGGTTTACGTAACATCGCGATGCGTTGTCTGGTGCGAGCGATAAGCTCAATATGCGCAAAGAGACATTGCTTAATAAGTAGCAAACGCGTATCTTTATGCGCTTCACGTTCTCCACGAGGCGCCCGCCCGGCCCTATCTGCGCACGCATTAGATTCAAAAGCGGCGGAACCCACCCCGGGCGGATTGCAACATCGTGAATGCCGTCGGCCGGTATTTATAGTCTCCTCCTTCTCCCCCTCTTCCCCCCCCCCTCCGCGTTTGCATCCCCAGGAATCGTCATTTATTTCATTGTCACCAACAATGGATGGCTATCCCTTATTTCTTCAGCGATAAATTACACTGCATCACGGAGGTTACACGCGCGCGTTTGATACTATCTCAAAATAAATAAATTCCGAGGGAATTTTTATATTCTTCTTTCTTACTGCGACAGCAGCGCGAACCACCGAACACTTAAATATATATCGGTTTATCGTAATATTACTAGAAAGTTACTAGAAATTAAAGCTTTTTTTTGTCGCAAAAATGCACGGGGGAAATCATAACGTTCGCGTGAATATTACGTATAAACAGTATAATGCAAACGCGCCGGTAATCGGTCAACCGAGATGTAAATTTGAAACGTCAGTCGACGAGACGTGCCGTGTCTCGAAGGGACAGCGCGAAGTATTTGAAAGGGTGAAGGAAGATTAAGTGCTACGTAGGACGAACAATGTGACGCGCGCGTCGCAGAGCCGCGACTCTGTCCCGCCCCGTTGTCACCAATGCGTCTCTGTTTGCGGCTGAATAAATCGATCGTGAGCGAGACATCGTTGGAGATGGTCTCCTTCGGTAACGCTATGGAAATATCTGTTTGTGCAAAGCCATTGCAGTTCTCAAACACTCGAGCTATGCAAAGTAGGTCTTTATGAGGTATGAAAGGAGCACAATGCTTTACCTTAGTCGATTATATTAAATTGTTATTTTTGTCGTTATTATTTTTTTATGCGCATTCGATAAATATAATATTGCTACGATCTACTGCTATAATTGTTATATAATAAAATAAATATAAAAATTGCTATATAAATTAAATGAGAAACACCAAATCGCGTATTAAATCAAGAGTATCCGATCGTGCGCAAAAATGTATTTATAAGCGCTCGGCCACGTTAGAAATTACACCTCGCGAATGCGATCCGAGCTTTGATGAATGACGGTCTTCTGCGTACTGCGAGTTACAAATATACGTCATTATATCGTGATACTTGGTTGAGAGAATGCCGAGGAAGCGCATTTGATTTCCGACTTAAGCTCGCGCGCGCGCGATATCGCGCCACATGAGATTCAGCCGGAGACGGGCATTTGTCGCGATGCACTCGGAGCACAGTCGGCAGCGTCGACTCGGCGTCGGCTAACGGTACTTCTCCCACGTTCGATTAATACGGGTAATTTAATACGAGAACTCTGACCGAGGCATTCAACGGGCATCCCCCATGTTTCAGACGGATGACGGATCGCGCGAGTCAGCGTGCGCGGAGCGCGTTCAGCGTTATTACCCACGCGCGGAACGCGAAATGCAAATTCTCTGCCTGTCGGGGGATCGAGGCGAGTCGATGGGACGCGCGCGCGGTAAACGAGTTGCGAAAACTCGAAGCACTCCGATGCACGGTCCGTCGACCGCGCGCTCCGCTCATCCGCGCGTCGCGTTTTTACGCCCGAGATTCTGCAAAATTATCACGTCCCGCGTCGCCGGCAGACTAAGGAGCCCCGGGGTCCTTTAATACCCGAGCGGAAATCTATAAACCGACAGAAAAGTTCGGTAGTAAAATTAATAACGATATTAAATCGCCCCGAGGTGTCCGGACGTAAAATCTACTTCGTATAGATTTCTTACCCTCGTCAATTTGATAGCGGAACTAATGGAATGGGTGTGATGCGCCAATCTCGGATTATTGGGAACGGAGAACTGTCAGATTTTAAAAGAAAGAAGAAAGACGTTTCAATTTTAGTGGGTTTATTTTTACTCGCAAAATTTATTATCCACATCTGAAAAAGAGTTAAGTAAATTCTCTTCTGTTGATCGACAATGATAAAATATGTTGGTAAATTTACAAAAATTGGAACTTTAAATTTAGCCGAGATAATTCTTCGTGGTAGTTATTTATCTCCATCAATTAATTTTCTTGCAATGGATTATCTATAATGAATCCTCTTTATTTATAAAATAACAGAAACGGCATATCTATCTCAAACTATTACGAGCTCGGATTAAAATCAGAGCGAAATAAATCTGAAACTCAGACCTCAATAAATTTACTTTTAATCTTAATTCCCTCGTCCAACTAAAACGATAAAATCCGTATAATCCTATGTCTAGTAGCCAATAAAATCTAAGAATACCGCTTATTTACGGAGCGTGAGGACTAACGTGCTTATCTCGAATTGTTACGAGGTAAAAATATTTCCTTCTCTCTTTAATTCTGGGATATAAGCCGCGCCTTAATTGGTCGAACGGGACTAACTTTCGCTGTTAAACGTTCTTTTCTGCACGGACTTTCACTATCGTTGGCTCGTCCTTAAAACGCGCACGCCGCTCAGCGCTGTAACCGGGCATAAACACGGCTACTCGGCCATCCGCACGGCGCATCGGCCAATTTATACGAGCGAGATTAATTTCAAGAGCTCGTTTCTGAGAGATGCAGGCGCGGCAAGAAGTAAAATTTAATTACGCGGCGCAGGCGAGTATATATCGGACATGCGGGGCTCCGGGGAGGAAACGGTGTGCAAAGATCTTACATACAGGGTGTTTCAATAATCGTCGTATTCCCTATCCTTAAAATCTTAAAATCTTTTTAGACGTAAATATGTGCGCAACTTTTCATTAACTTTTCATAAACACAAGATTGCGATGCATACATTTATAATACATGAATGTAGGCAGAATTTTTAAATTAAATAATCGCCGAAACATATATTTATTTTCTTCTTTCAAAAGTACTGTAATTTTCTTGTTACCTTCTAGTTTTCATATCATGCTTACATTTTACAAAAATCTTATATTACATACAAAAATGCAAATTATTTTGCAGCCGCATAAAAGTCCTGTGTGGAAGCAAAACATAGTCCTTTATAGACCGCAATAACTTTGCATGTATAATAGAAATATAAGAAAATTTTAATATTTTCAGAAAAAAATTTCTATTTTGTGAGGCTTGCTTTCTTTAAGAAAAAATTGTTTAACATTTCTATAACCAGAGTTATAAAGATATTAAATAAATCTGCGTCAAAAAATATAATATTGAAGAGACTTTCTTACGCTAATGTCTAATGTCCGTTTCTATCAATGCAGATTAACTTTAATCTCTGTTTAACTTACCTTTCATCTTTTCCTAAGTTCTAAAAATTAGAAAAAGATAAAAAGTAGGTTAAACCGAGATTAAAGTTAATCTGCCGTAGTAGAAATAGAATAAGGGCGACAGAAGAACTTTTGAAAAATGTTATTTAAAAATGCAATAAAATTCATCGCATCAATATGGAATATTTACATTTATTAAATATTTTGCAAATTAATGCAATAATCAGGTTTCATGTTGCTCTTGTCAATAAGTAACTATCTCTCTGAATCTGAATCAGTGAATAGTCATTGATATCAGTGCACTGATTCGAATCAGTGACATATACTTTACACCGATATCAGTGACTATTCACTGATTCAGATTTAGAGAGTAAATACGTCAGCATTACGAGATATTTAATTCACGATAAACGTCAAGCGCGTAAAACGCTCGGTAAAACGCTTGTGACATGTTATTTTCGCGGAGTGAGTTACCGATCGATCGATCTTTAGTTAAACTCGGATACTTGGACGCGCTCGTTCGCCGATTACACTCCGTCTCCGTGAGAACCTGGAATAGGAGACGCGATTTAGCGGAGAGTGGCCGGCGTAGAATGGGATGTTTTCCTGGCTAGATACTCGCCGCTAGATTATTCCCTGTCGTGGCGCGGCTGTGTGAGAGAATGAAGCTGGCGCGCTCGCGCTCACTTTCCTCCCGTCCTCCCTCCCGCGGATGGTAGTCGCGGACCTACGCCGACGAGATAAGACATCCGTAATTGACCATAACTCAAGGAAATGAAGCGGCGAACGGTACCGTGCATCTATATTCCGCCTATGCTCCGACGTTAGGCGAGTTAACCTTCGATCCCCCGGACCGGAGTAGTACCGCCGCCGTCGCCGTCGTCGCCGCTGCCGCCGTCGGCTTGCAGGATGCATCGTTCTCCATCGCAACTCTTTTCAACAGCCGCTCCTCCCTTACCAATAATACATTTTTTCTGTTCCTAATCGCGACTCGAACTGGCTCGGAACGGTGTGCATGAGGGAATGCTCTCACATCATTTGGATTTGGATAACTATCAATATTTCGAATACGCAATAATTATTACAAACCCTGACAGAATCGTGGGTTCGTAAACTCGCAAGAAAACTCACGGAAAAGAATACAGGGTGAATTTATACTGATAATACACTGTCGAGACTCCTGTGGTGTGCAGAGAATCGCTTAGAAATGACTCCGCGCAATACGTAGCCGCCCGCGAGCTCTCGTAATGTATACTCTTACCGATATCGACACAAAACAAAGCTGTCGACGATCGTTTCTGTGCTTACAATCGCGTTCGTTAACATTACACGGCGTTTCTTCGCCAGCGCAATTCGTCGCATCACTATGTCGGCTACGTCTGATCTTCTTTTCGCTGTATCTCGGACAATGTAAAAGCACGCATTCAACTAATCGCAAGCTAACACCACTATAAATGCAGTATTAAATGCAGTGCTACAATCTTTTAAAACGTATATTATTTTGCAGAAGGCAGTTTGCGATAAAGTCGTAACGGAGATCTGCGTATTCCCTCGAGAAGTCACGATCGTCTCACTGTATTTCGCTTGTATTATTTTTTTTTTTTTATTTATCGTAATAAAATATGCGAAAGTGAGTATCAAGCTTTGAGTATATAGCCTTGGTGACCAACACGCAATTTCTTTTACAAATTATGATAAGAGAAGCAAATATTTTACAAACTAAAAGAGATAGTTTCAAAAATATTTTACTAAAGTATATCTGTGCTTTTAAACTTGTTTCTATATTTTTTAGTTTAATATCGAAATCCTTTTTTTTTTTCTTTACAAACGTTAGTTGATTGAGTTAATTAGAATTTGTTAAAAATATTCCTTTTAGTCAAAATTGTAAACACTGGTTAATTATCAAATTTATATTGCTTATGCTAAATGTATTATTTTAGATATAAAATACCTCGCAAGAAATGTATAAGCATGTGCAACATCACTTATTCGCATGTTACATAAATACTTTATAACAATATTTTACGGAAACTACAAAAAATTAATATTTCTGTGTTCGTCCATTTTTACGAGAATAAGGGTTAGAACTGGTTGCAATCAAATTTCAAGACGGTAACAAGAATATAGTACGGTCAAGAACACGCAAGTACTTAGGAGAAAGATAATGAGAAAAAAGATTACACAGTGTGCAACACGAATACAGGAATTAATTTCTCTGCACGTTCTCGAAATACCCGATATATCAAACGTTATCTCGGGGTGGCGCGATGAGAGAAAACAGCGACCGCGTTCAACGAGAACGCGTTTTCAAAGTCTTTTCCAGGATACCCTGCAGCGGTCGAGGAGAGGCGTCGTTCGGCGCCGCGAAATTAATGTACACGAAGGGAACGATATAATTTCGCCGGAGGTAAGAGGGGAAGAAGGGGGAAAAGGGGGGAAAGGGGGGAAAGAGGGTCGTGAAGCTTCCGCGGAGAAGCCGGCCGGCTTTGGAGAAGGGGGTGCCCCCGAATGAGATCAGGGGATGATTAATGTCGGCTCCCGTGGCTGCTCAGCCACGGGAGCGCGATGCACGGCGTTCCGAAATTGCATAATGCACACGCGCGATCGCAAGATATTTCCGATTACAAATTGAAACGTCGGCGCGACAGGTATCCTTAAGTAGGTCCCGCCGCAGGGGCGACGAGGACCGCGGGCGAAATCGGGCTCGCCGATTTATCAGCGGGGGCAAAACCGGTTCTCGCACGAAATACGAATCCGGGGCACGAAATGCGCGCGTAAGAAATAGATCTTCTGTATTTTTGCATCGAGATACACACGCGCTCAGCGACGCGGCGCCTTCGGTGATTTCCTTTAGCACGCCCGACGATAAATTCGTTGGCAAGCGGTATCCGCTTAGCATGCGATTATCATCGCCCTTGGTACGAGCGCACATCGAGCGTATTACGAGCACGTGGTATTACGAGTTATACAAGGTGTTCTGAAAAGTCAGTAATGAATGTCAACAAGTTTCGAAATTAGTTTTTCAAATAGGAATTTCTCTTCCAAGGCGCTTCTAACTTGGATTTATTTGCCTCTTTGTTCGTTTGAATTAATCGCGAATTTACTCATTTACATGCAATACTGATAAAAATGTCTTGCTTCTAATATTGCAGGTCTTTGAGAATAATAAATAAGCAATTTGTCTGAAATATTGAACATGGAATAATTTAAATATTGCAAATTTAAAAAATTCTTCGCTTTTGTGTCTGTTTATGATTTTGCGGCTTAAAGAAATAACAAGAAAATAATTGTAATAAACATTTTAATAAAACTCTGATAAAAATTTGAATAAGGTAATACTGAATAAGTAAATTTAAATTCTGAATAAAAATTTGGTAAAAAGATTAGAATTCTCTAATTTTTCTAAGCAGAAAAAAGTTCTGCTAAAAATTTTCTGCTAAAGATTTTTTTTAGATAGTAAATACTCTGTTTGTAATATATAATATATTAGCAAAAATAAAGGCACTTCCGTTGTATAACAGGATCGATCGAGCTTATTAAAAACTTAATCGATCTAGGCGTTTTATAGAGATCGATACTGTAAGATCTCGTACAGATATTACGTATAGTCCGCCTTATTGCTTGCTTAGCTGCGCGAAATATATGACGGAAGATACGACCATGTCTTTGATTTTCCAGGAGATAAACATTGAGAGATACAAATAAAGAAGAAACTCAGGTTCTCGATTTTAGAGCACCTAGGTTAAGTGTGCTTCTATGTTATAAGAACAATCCCTCTTCGTTTAATCTTAAAGTAGAAGATATTGCGCGTAGAACGCTGCAAAATCCCAACGTTAAATTGAAAAAGACTTGCAATTTATCTTCTTTATAGCATTACTGCTCTATGAAAGATTTCGTAAAGAAAAAGACTCGGTACAGTAAAATTGCAGAAATGAGTTATGACATTCATATAAATTGAAGTTATGCCGTGCGATGGCCATTTTCTCTTACTGCGTGTATGTTTTTAACTTTGATATAGGAAACCGCAAAACTGTACGAAGAAAATAAGAAATGAGAAATTTTACGAAACAATAGATCCTTATGCATCTTCAATTTATGTTATCTTAAGAAATATATCTAAATGTCCCTCCAAATTAAAGAGAGAACACGTCAGGAGTATCTTAAGTTACACATTTCCGAGTTATAAAATTTCGAAAAGGTACTGTAAAATTTAAATATATATACTATATAATTTTCTCAAAATAAAAATGATCTTAACGTACCCAATGTGCAACAAAAACAAAAGACGAAAGTAACACTGTTCCCGATGACGCGAAAAATTTAAGTAGGTGGATCGACGTTGCGTGTCGACTTATCAGGGTAGACTAAAATACTGCAGTCGAAGTACCCGCGTGTCAGTTCTCTTTTTAACGATTACCCTTACAGCGCCGTCATTACCGTCGTGAATCGATGTGCCAATTAACTCTTTAGCGAGCGTACACGACCCTCGCGGCCGCGCTAGCGCGCTCGATAGCGCATGCACGATTAACGGTACTGGAGCAGAACACGGGATGACCAAATTGAGATTCTCGCTCGCGTAGGTGGCTTCGAAGGAATAAACACACGCATACGCGAGCCTCGATCTCAGAGATCTCTCTCTTTCTCTCTTCTCTCCTTCGCAATTTTACGACTCGCCGAGATCACACGAGATCATTCGACTCGAGAAGAGTGGGTCTTTCCTTCTTCCCACCGATCGCGATAATCTCGCGAATTCGATGCAACCGATTCCGCTCGTGTCAAATGCATTCCGCACTAATTGCGAAACGCAACCGCGGTCGCATTGCTGGGAGAGTAAATTTACATAGCGGTTCTATAGCGGGGCGGATCGCGCGTCTGCCCGCCAGGGATTGCCGAGCTCTTTAGAAATCTCTAAGAGTTTGAGCTGACGATCCAACGATCCACTAGGTATCCTTGGCTCTTTGCTTTCCCGTGGGAAACTTTCTCGGATCTTGGCTACGGCTCGCTTCGATGCCCGCGAGGTCGGAAACTCGCATTAACAGTCTCTTTTCCGTATACTACATATAGCGTTGGTCATTTGATGGAATTCTAATTAGTCCTTTTGCGCTTAGTGGATTATTCAACTTCAAAGATATTGCTCAGTTCCTCTTGTAACTTTTATATGTATATGTACAAATAAATAATAACACTAAAAAACGTTTAATGATGTAACGAGATAAACTAGATTAATGTTGGCATTTCGTGTAAATACTTGGCGTGGTTTTATTTAAAAAAAGGAAGACAGAAATACTTAATCCTTTTAAGTTTTAAGTAATAGCGTTTTTGTCGAAAATGAGTTTGAATCACTTTGGGAACGATTAAATCTAATTTTCATAAATTCATGTTCGACTGAAAATGTTTTGTGGCTGAATATAACCTGGGGCAAGATTATGATGTCATTAATCGCTCTCCAAATGACTTAACCCCACTTTAATTGCGAACGCTGTAAGTTAAATGAGAAAAGTTTTGGATGAAACCTACCGTAATTTTTCGCACCGATATGAGCACGTTTCAAAAATATGGAAATATATATAAACATTTTGTGGCTGGACCATCAAATATTACGTTCATAAGAGATATAAAAATTGCAAGAGCAATTACAACTTGTTAAGCTTCCATGTAAAAATGTAGAAAAAATCAAATACATATATGCACTAAATAATATCTATATATAAAAGTATATCAAATAAATTTACTATGCATATTGTAATTTATGTTATTTATCATGAATGAATAGCCAAGACTCATATTCTCTCATCTACTTGATCTACTCTCGTATATTTTTATATTTTATGCAAAAATCATCATTGATCATTTGTGACTTAAGATATAATATTAAACTTTTATCGTGACTTTTGTATCATAAATTTTGATGATAAAAGGCACATTAGCTACGCACAAATGCCTCAGAACTGAATTACGAAACGTTCCATCACAGGCACCGCCGCAAACCGCCAAAACAGGGTCAAATAAATAAATCGAGACGATAGTTTAGGCGGGATCGGTCACGCCTCCATCGAACCATTACTTATGATTTCACTATTGTGGCCTGCCTCATTGTGACGCCTTTATTCAAAGGCGAACATGCCGTTTTAGTCGACTTAAGGTGGTACCACACTATGCTATCTAATTTAACAAATACACACATGTCTGTATTCATAACATGTCTAAAGTGACGATGCATTTGAGCATATATTAAAGAACGAATGAATAATTTTCTTATGTCTTATCAAAACTATAGTTTTAAAATGTGTAGTTTAAACAATACTGATGTCATGTCTAATTAAAATTTTCATCGCCATTAAATTCGATTTCTTGTAAAACTAATGCGTACCGAAATGTGAAAAATATAAAAATAACAAATACTTTCTTGTCAACATATACATATAATAAGTATATCTTTCTTCTCCAATCTACATTATTAAATAAATCGGTCATAAATAAATTTATGGCAAGCAAACTTTTTTCACATAACAAAATAACAGCACAATAATGTTTTGTTGAAATAAAAGTTGTAAAAAGAAATATCAGAATGCAATCAAACCATATGCCATTATATATAAGGTGATTCATTATAAACAAAACTACATGCAAATCCACGATTTATTACACGAAACAATTAAACATATATCGTCCTTCTTTAATTCGTGCCGCATTGACATCCGGCCGGAAACGAACTAACGATGAAACATTCGCGTCCTACACCTCTCACTTCGCCGAAGCGATACAATTCAGTGTGGTACCGCCTTTACACTTAAACTTTGCCCTCTCGCGGCGCGTCGAATCGTGTAGAGAGTTAATTCCGAGGTACAAAATTACGACGGCTTTATTGCATTGGAACAAGAACGGAATCGAGCGCAAAAGAAAGAAGGATACCAAGGCAATCCGGATTCTATTTCTCATATTATTTGCGTATTAGTTATCGAACGATTAATCGGCCGCGCCGAACGTGCGTTATATGCTTGATAATTTATTTTTCAATTAATGGCGCGCAGATAATCGCGAAATAAAATGCCAGCGCGGAATGCCTACGGGGGCTTACGTCCAGGCTACATCATCTGTGGCACCAGTACCAGCTTCCACCAACTCTGCCGCACAGCTCGCAAATTTCCGCGGATAGCATATCCCCCTTAGTAATAATATACAATTAAACGAAATTAGGTACCGTGTTACAATAACTTTGCCTTTTCATTAAAGGGTCGCCGCCGGGAAAAGAATAGTAAAAGGTAGGGAGATATCCATGTTGGAAGTGATTTCTACTCTAACAACAGCTGCGAGCCGCGCGAGGAATCCTTGCTATTATAAGCGTTTACTCCGAAATTCACAATCTCCGTCGTCCCCGATCCTGTGTGCTATTTTGCCGATCCCGGGGACAGAAACTTTAATCGAAACTCTTCCTTCAACTCGATTATTGTTCGTGAATTATAATGTTTACTTTCCCGATCTCATTGCGATAAATTCCAAGTTAAACTCTCTCGGCGCGCGCGGAGCGAAAAATACCGACGGACCTCCCAGCAGCGTGTAAATCGGTGATTAATGCCCCCTCGTCCAGAGCGCTTTCGCTACTCTCCAGCGATGTCGCAATGGGACAGATCTCCTTTCTTTCCTCCTTTCGAAACATGTCGGGGTGTTCAAAAAGGCCGGAATTAACCGGAGGAATCAAAATGCAAATGAGGTGTGACGCACACGTGACAAGTACACGACACGGGCAAACGTGATTTCGTGAATGCGGGTGTCATGCGGTAGGATTACGTTTATCACATCGAGCGCATCCCGTTCGCCACACATCTGCCGCGTGATTATGTCTGAATGATCAGGCGTCTCTCGTGTCTCATCCTCCTGCATCTCGTTCTGCCTTTTTTAAAGCATCGTCGTCGTCGTCGTCGTCTCCTTCTTCTCTTCCTCCTCCTCTCCTTCCTGCTTGAGGAGGTAACCTCGAAGGTAGGAGGATTATATATAAAGTGTCCTTGCCCCTCCAGTCAGAGCCCCTCGCGAAAGAATCTTCTCCTCGAGGACGACCGAGAGAAAAGAAGAGCGGCAAGAAGGTCGGAGCGTGTCGCCGAGCGATTCGGTGCGATAACGTCGTTCCGGTTCTCGAAACCGGCGTGTGTGAAAGAACATGTTTGTCGGCCGGCAATAAAATATTGGTGGGCGCCTCTCTCGGTGCTTCGATATGGACTCGCGAGCGCGTGAGCGTTCCTAGAAAATTGGATGCGAGGTTTTGCGCCTCCGCGAGCGGTGGACTCCTGTCGTGGAATCGCGCCCGTCGTCGCCTTGCTGGCGCGAAAAGAGCCGCGCGAGTCCGACTAATTTTCACTTCCGAATTGATCTTTTGATCTGAAAGATACTCGCCTTGCGCGCACCTCGGGCGATCCTTACGAATTAAATTATGTGTTTAGACTGTATACCGAGCATTAGAAAGCAATTTTCGGATTTTAACTGCAAAGCATTATACCGTCAAAAATTATATAGAAAAAGATTAGTAACGCATTTAGAGAGATAAAATCAAAAATTAGATAAATAATTATTTTGATAAATTGTATAAGAGTACTTTATATAAATATCGTATTATATCTATCGTAAAAATCTAAACAAAACATATTAAAATATATTAAAACAAAAAACTGTTTCTTTTTTGTTAGATTTTTTAACGTTTGTTTATTATATTTCGTAAACTTGTATGTATCCCTTAACACAAACATCACAGCAACGAATATGTCATCGCGTCACCGTGATTTTGAAGTTTATAATTGCTCAACCTTCATACGGCGTCGAGTGATTTGTATCAGCAGGAAGTCAAAATAATTAAGCAATTAACATGAACCGGGTATCTTGCCGCTTGGCGATTGTTGCCGGTCATTAAATTATAGAGACGGCTAAATAATGTCAGGCAGCTTGCCTGACATTACCGCTGCGGGTTGGCAGTGTAGTAATAATTATACCACGTCGAATGTGTCGGCGCATATATCTCTCAAGTCACTGTTCCAACATGCGTGATCTGGCGGTCGCATAGTTTCGGAAAAAAATAAGAGATTTCAAACACGACAAACACGCGATAAAAAAAAAAGCGAATGTCGTGTCATCGGTTAATTTGCATTTAATTGGGCGGAAACGTCCCTTCACCTCGTAAATCGCGGACGGGCTTTCTAACGTGTAATTTTCGGCTGAATCTTATACAAACATATCAATTATTCTCGATCGATGGTGTACCGTAATCGATTTTTAACACATTATAAATATATACAATTCAATACGTCAATGGTGCAATTAATTAGTGAACGATAACGGGATTATTTGCTGGCGTAAATAAATGCTATTAATGTTGAAATCGGTTTCGTGTAACGCAAAATCATATCGTAATAATGCAAATAAAATGCACGACTAAAAGTAAACATAGTAAACGCCTGGTATTCGCGCGAGTTTTGCTTTCCACGAATACGGAAGTACGAATACGAAAAGAAAAATATAGAGCGGCGCCACGAGCTGCAATAGTACGCGTTTGAAATGAAAGCATTAAACATCGCTTTTCCCTTTACCCTACTTCACTACTTCATTATTTTTGTTAGCTTCTCCGCGAACAGCGGAGATTACAAGCGGGATTTAAGCTCGCGGGAATGAAAAATAGCGAACTGCGAATGTGTAAAAGTAAACGGAAATGTGTAAAGAATGTCAAATGTACATCATGTTAAAAATAGTTCAAAAAAACGTGGTTAAAATTCACACACATAAAACAATCTAAATTTTTACGTTAAAAAAATTTACATTTATGGAATCAAATATTCCGTAGACACATAAAGCCGCAGGAAATTCTCTGTCTGTCTACCGTCAACCTTTTTACTTGTTTTATTAAAAGTTAAACGAAAAAGCCCGTTTTGCGTGCTACTTTATAAAAATAATTTTCCATTAAATTATTTATAATTACAAATAACACGCAATTAACAATTTTTATCATAATGTCACGAAATAGTATGCGTGTCGAATACGCATTTTACATTCGCACGATGATGGATCACGTGTACGACAGGCGGCTGGTAAATAACAGAGACAGTTGCTTGTGCCGTTAAGCATCGCTAAAACGAGCAAAATCGTAGCAAATACAGGATATACACGCAAATAGTCGCGTGAAAGAAAAACCCATTTGAGAACCACGCGGCGCTCGGAGATTTCTTGTCCGCAATCTCACAAGATGCTAACTGTTCTTCAACAAAGTAGGCATGTCATAAGCACGCAAACAACGATCCATCGATCTAGTAGCTGAGGCCACAGTTTAACGACTTCCGGAACAAGAGAATGGTAGTGCAAATCAAACAAAATAATCGATGAATCATTCTTCAATTTATTTTTCGTGACAATTTCAATTTATTTACTTGACATACGACCTAGATCGTTACCAAAAGCGCTGGCTAACTTTTGACTTCGATATACCTAAAACATCAGGAATATGAAACGAGAAGTGATATATTTTATCAAAAATAAGAGAATAAGCAACATTATGGCAAAATTTAAACATTTTTATAAATATACACGTATATTTTTATAGAACCTTTTTTTTCTAAATTAAAAATAATCCATAATTACATACAAAAAAACGTGATATATTACACCGCTGAACATTAAGCTGTAGTCCCTTTTAAAAGATCATACAAAATATATATTGTATACTTATCTTGTTACGACAATATTAATAAAAAAAAGTCAGAATAAACTTAACTAATAAATTTCTGGAGCAAATATAAATGTAAGCAGATGGAAATTTTGACACCTCATCAATTATTTTGTATTAGTACTGCTTTCTTCCTCTTATTCAACACATAAAAAGATACGTACAGTAAGATACTTGTAGTATGAGATCAGGATATAATAAGAGAGATTTATTATTACTTTAGCCGAAGCAGATAGCGAGCATTATTCTTACGTCTTCCATAAATGGATGCACGCTCTGGAATAGCGGGAAAGTCGATCGATCACAGATACCCAATGTCGCAATTATATTAGCACGCACGCGCGTTAATTTTTTTATCAGATAGAGATATCTAGACAAGCGACGTGGAAAAGAATCCAGATCGAGCTTCCCACGAAACTATATAGAGTATAAGTCGCACAATAATTTTGCTGAACCAAGCGTGCAGCGATATAAATGAAATATTGCGAACTCGAGAGCTATTATCCACAATTAACGGCCAACCGTTTAATTGACTTCTACTCGACAATTAACGATTCTTCCGCTATTTTACTATCCAATAATCGCATAGTCGGCCAAAGCAACACCCGCTAATTTAAAGGGCATAGCACCGCTATGCACAGGCATTCTCCGATGTAAATAGAGATATTATGAACGCGACTGATAACTCATCTCGTTTAAGGTTTCAGATTTATGTCCGGAAAACCGCACGGACGAAAGCCGCTGTCGCCGATGATTATAATAAATGTCCTATGGGCAAATAGTTACCAACAGGTAGCTATATAACCGAAACATATGGTCTTCTAATCTCTCACGCGCGTTAATTGCGCGTTACGAGTAACAGTAAAATCTTTAGCCGTATAATTATGAGGCTGTTTTCGCGCGGTTTCGTTAAGGTCTCTCGGGGTAAAGGCCCCGTAACGGTTTCATTCGCTTAACATGAAATAAGTCGCCGTTCACCCGATTCGCAAGACGATTAATTCGCACGCGACGTCCCGACAGCGCCGCTAATCTCATTTCTCCGCGCGATAACTTGTGCGAATTTGTTATACGTACGTCGATGATACGTCGATGGTGTTGTATCAATTACTTGTGACATAAATCGCGCCAGCATGTGCGTGCTAGTTACATTATATCTAACTGTTGGCGCGATACTTCCCGTGTAACCGCATATGAACGAATGTAAACATCTAGGTACTTATCATATCGCCATCTCTATTCGATCCGCGAATAATATTTTCCGCTAGTGCTTTTTAATTGGCGCGCAAGCACATCGTTGCAAGTTGTGTGACCGGTCGCGACGACATTATCATATTACATTTCTAAAATATCGTACATATCATTTTCATTCAACGTGCATCTTCATTTCTGTTTTTTTTTTTTCGTTATATCCCAGAAATTTTTAGAATATACTGGGAAAAGAGATAGTGTTTATATGCCCCAAATAACCGTATCAAATAGTGAGTCTTTAAAGTTATTTATTGTTCTTCCTATCTTATTCATATTACGATAATTATATAAAAATTGAGAATATAACAACCCAATTAAATAATTAACATAATTAGCCCCAAGTATTCGGCTAAATGTCGAGTTTTGTAACAATGGTATGTTCATTTTTATTTACTTATTTATTTTAAATTTTTTATTTATTTATTTATTTATTTATTTATTTATTTATTTTTTATTTATTTTAAATACCTATCTTACAATGTATTGAAAATTTTAATCGATTTCTCATTGTGGAAGATATTCTTGAAAAGATTTCATATAAACGAAAAACCCGACCGAATCTCGTACTTAATTCTTGTCATAGGTACGAGATGCGTGTTTCCTATTTAACGTGTGCTTTCGATTGGAGAATACGTTCCGCATTCTCTATTTCGAGATAATCAATAGCTTTGCTCGAACGTTAATAAACAGCGAAAAATATCTCTTATATGTAGTTCTCGTGTTAATTCAGCCGTAACTTACAATTTACAATTAATATCTGCCACATAAAATGTATCTAATGTGTAAAAAATTGCCAATATATAAAAATTCCAATAATATTCGTGAAGCGTATTAAACATTTTAATTAACGAATTCAGGAAGAAACTCTCAAAAACAAAAAGGTAAATTCATATAAATTCGAAACCGCTTCATTTGAGAAATATAGTATTTACGTTATTGGCAATTGTTACAACATTAAAACTAAAAACGTACCGTCTTACACATAAAGAGAAAAACTTCTCCCGAGGATATCTTCAAAACTGGATAAACGTATGTAAACAGTTTATTGTACGATTTACTGTCCGATGAAAGCTCGAACGAGTAAAATGATACCTTAAACCGCGCATTAAAAATATAATAACCAACGCGATAGGTTTTCATCGGAAGTATCATAAAGGGACACGGCGAGTTGGAGTCTGGATAGCAATTTTAATAGCCGCGTTTCGCGGTCGTTACGGACGGGGCGCTGCGATAAAAATTAGGATTTTACGACACGTATGCGCATTCGTGCGGACGAGAGTCGGCAGATGTTCAATTTGCAGCTTCGCCACCGAGATGCATGCGATCCGCGTGTGCAATGCGAGAGACGATAGAATCTCCATCGCTCTGGGCAATTCGTGCATGCGCGCGCGCGCGCGGCGCGTAGCGGGGCCTCGTAAATGCGCGCGTATAATCCGCGGGATCCGCCGCGCCGCGCCGTGCCGGAGAGTGCGTGTTGCACATACGCTGCACGCGCTGCATATACGCTGCTCGTAATTCGTGCGAGCGTACGCGCGCGTAAGTGCGTAAATGCGTGCGTGCCCGTATTCGCCCCCGAAGCGGAACGACTCGTCCGCGCGAGCGACTCGAACCCGCGCGGTTCCAGAGCCTATCTTCGACAAGGAGAGAGAAAGAGAGAGAGAGAGAGAGAGAACGCGCGATTTACGAGCCCGCCGATGGCCTTCGATCGCGATCCCGAAGATTTGTCTGAGATATTCCCGGCTCGTACTTAACTATCTATTTGCATCGCGCGTCGCGTCATGCCGCGCGAGTCCTCGCCGCACGCGTTCGCAAATGAAACGCGCCGTGATACGGATAAGAGGAAACACGATCCATTTATCAAAGCATTATAAATTGGCAACTGTAATTTATATGTTCGTTAGTATTATCTGTCAGGAAAAAAAATAAAATGAATACGCGATTTATACGATTTATACGGTAGAAAGGACAGCGTGACCATATTCTTCTATATGACGCTAACAAATTATTAACAAATCATGGCTCTGGGAGCTATCCAGTCGCAAGAAATCCAATCGCAAGAAATCGCCAAATAGACGACAACGCATGATACAAGAAGACAAACGAACATAATTTGCTCGATGCGATCTCCCTCTCTCTCTCTCTCTCTTACAGCAGCCTCTCCGTTTAGCCGCCCTTCCGGCGTTCCGGCGCGGATACGCGAGTTCCTTTCCTAACGAAGACGCGAAAAGGGACGGGTACCTCTTCCAGGAATAATGACGTTCGTATATTGTAACACGGCACGTCTACTTTATACACGTGGCCAATCGCACGGGGCAAGGCGCGCTTCGGAAACAATCTGTGCAACCGGGATATTCCCTGGATGAAAGAGCGCGCGGACGTGGCTGGAATACAAATGGGAATTGGAATTCAACGAATACGGGTATATATACCGGGGGGCACGCCGAATGGGCTGCTCCGCTCCGCGCTCGGCGCCCTCGTTCGCGGCCGGTATATACCATGTACGGATTTGCGTTATCGTGCACTTACGACAGCTCGTCCGAGCGTATGTATCGCGCCCACATAGGTGGTGTGCGTATACCAGGTATATCGCACCTCGCCAATCGAGGGAGACAAAAGCGGGAGATCTACGGCCGACCGTTATTCCCATTGTCGCATACAAGTATCGGGAACATTGCATTCGATACTTCAAAGTGTTTCCCTATCCGGTCGTCTAATTGCAAGTCTGAGGAGATTCGGATGCAATTTATCGTTGCAGGACTTTCGCCAACGAAGCGTACGGGACGAACGAAGCCGCTCGTATAAAATGGGATTGCATATACAACGAAGAACGAAACAGTTTCCAACAAAATTAAGCTTAATAAAACAGATTGAATTTCGCGGTACGATACGAGTTGAACTTGGTTACAGCGTACGCTCTGCGTTTGATAAATCCGAATTTAAAAACCGAAATTGCGGTTGCGATTTGATATGATACATTATTGAGAAATTATATTAAAAATATAATATTACGATCCTCCCAATATCTAAAATTTTTTGCAGATAATGAATATATCGCGTTTCATTTCTTTATTCTTAATATATAATATAATATGTTTACTATATTTTTGTTTGCTAAAGTAAAAACTCTTGTTAATTATATTATAGATATACTTCACACGAAGTTAAAGCGTAAATTTTATAGAAAAACAGCAAAACACTTCAAAACAAGTGTAATTTAAATTAATAATCTACATTAACACTCTCGTTGTGATAATTTTATACAAGTAATCACTGTATCATTTGGCAATAAATACAGAAATGATTAGAAAGCGCTGATACAACCGTTGCGTGATACTATTGCATTAATTTAATTTTGTTATAAGTATAGCTTAGCCATATATTATACCATAAATGCTTCGATCAGCTATAATATTGCAAGTTAATCACTTTTCGCATGCGTGATTCGAGAGATTTGCGGAAAAACCGGGAAAAAATGTACGATCCGAGCGTGTTCATCGGCACAAATCATATGCCTATGGTTTTTCTTACATCAACATTCCTCAGCGCGTTTGCTCGTTATCCACCGAAGTGTTAGTATTTCTTTGAGAATGCTTGCGGGCTTTCGCATGTCCGCCCAGGAAAGTTTGCGGAGAGGATGGGAAAAAAAAGGAGGGTAACCGAGCACTTCCAGTGGCACGAGGAAAATTATATAGACCAGCCGGGTATTTACTAACCGTGAACACGACCGCCGCGCTCCGCGCAACGTGCACTCATTGCGGACAAATGGACGCGAAATCACCGTTATTATTGCAATTTTCCAGTCGGACCGTGATCTCGCGGCGGTAGCCGCTCCATCGACTAAGGAGAAGGGCGGACTAAATCGACTGGACCATTTTTGCGCAGTAAAACGTAGCGGAATCTGTGCTCTTTGTCCCGGCACGATATTCCGTCGATAAACGCAATGGTTAACTGTGGGTAAAAGCAAGGTAGACCGATTGCTTTTGTACAAACGCAGTATATCATCAACGAATCCGCGTGACTTTCCGACGATATAATCAAGCTTCTCTCACATAAACTAAAATGGAAAATTAAGATTGCCTTCATTTTCTATAAATATTGGATATAGGTATAGATGACTAAAGAAAGAAGTGCTTTTCATGTCAAAAATTAGTAAATTTTTAATAAATATGTCGATTGCATTTAAATATTAGAAAACGAATCGATTTCCATGAATTTTCTGCCAATAATTGCTTGAGTGTTACGTATTTATTTATATCTGCAGATAAACATGCTTCCTAATCGAGTGAATGATAATTATCACACATTATTCAGATTAAAATCGACGTCAATATTTATGCCACATGATCCACATTTGTACGACTATAATAAGTTTCTCAATAATTACAAAAAGTTTGTTTCTACGTTATGTAAGATTATTTTGCGAAATAATTCACCTGAAGGCACACCGCCATGTGTGAGTCTAATAAAATTAGACTGTTGAATTTTAATAGCGTTTTTAACTGAAGCGCCTCGGAAGCAATTAATGATGTCTTAAGTCTGTCTTATAGTAAGCGACTTTGTACATTTATAGCCATAAGTTTGTGAAAATTGATTTTAATCACTCCCGGAATGACTCAAACCTGCTTCGAAAACATTACAATCAAATCGCTACTAGATTAAAACTAACATTCAAACGACCAATTTCAATTACACTAAGAGAGCGAATCAATGCTTAAAATAGTAATTTCATAGCCAAAGGCATTGTTGCAAGTAATTTTTATTACATCCATAAGCTGCGCAACAGCAATTTCATAATCTCTAAATTAATAAAAAATTAATAAAAACTTTGATTATGTATAAAACAAATTAAATTAAATTAAATATTTTTAATTAAATTAAATTTAATTTAATTTAATTAAATTTCATTTAATTTAATTAAATATTTTTATAATCATAAATTGGTAATATGATATTAGTTGCTTTCCATTTACATTCAAGTGATCTAAGTCACTCAGTTATGTGAGTATTTTATACTCAGGTAAGATACGTCATTTTGTATTTACCTGCTAATTTTGGTGACAAAGCTATCGCACAATAATACAGGTCCATAGCCTCACTTTTAATGTGAGTTTATTAGATTCATCAAAACACATGGTCTCGATTGTGGATAAAAACTCAGTTGAATCTCACTTGCCAGCATGCAAAAAGAACGTGCATTTAACTGAGTTATGACGTCACAAGTGAGAATTATTTGAGTTTTGATGTAAATGGAAAGCAACTATTGTATATATTAGATTATTGTAAATCCCAAGAAAAATAAATTTGTTAGACATCTTGTAGTAAACAAGCGTATATAGTTTCCTTAGCAATTTTAAGTATACAAAAGATTTATTATTATAGTTTAGTTAAAATTAAATATCAGGTTTGCCTTTACCTTTAGAAAGTTTAAAGCATCGCTGCTTTCAGTAATTGTAACGACTAAAATTATAGAGTACATCATTTAACAGACATAAAGACTTTACTTTCAAAGTATAATTACATTTATTAGCATTATTGTAATTATTATTATTAACCAGCAATTTTATCTTTGAAAAATATTGTAGTCATATTTGCCCTCACAATTACCGCGATTGATTCCTCTTACTTCCTCTATCTTTCGTAGGTTTATAGACATAATTGATGATCATCATTAAATACAGTGAATTTATCCGCTATAGTTAATAACGCTTCCCTTCCTGCTTCCCGCCAGTATAAATATAGCGACAATCATAAAATCATTACACGATGGGAGCGACAAACCGGCAAGGAGTTTAATATCAATATTTCTAAGAAAATAATAAACCGACGTGACGAAGTTGCTTAAGAGCCTACTCGAGCGGTAGGTATAGCAATAGGATAAGAATAAAAACGTCCGCGTTCTGGATTGCGTCACAGCAAGAGCCCCACTGAGGGATGGCTACGCGCGTACATCACGATACCACGCGTGTAAAAGGCATTGCGAGCCGTGTAATTAAGCCACGACCAGTTACGTTCGACAAGCGCAGCTTTGTAAATTACAGCCTCCATTAGCGCATTTCTCCCCCTCCCCCCCTTCCGGCTTAATAATTGCGGGAGATCGGTGTGTAACGTGGACTCGTCACACCGTAACCGAGTGCCGTGCTAAACAGTTCGAAAACTTAATATTACACGGCGGATAATTAAGACTCTAATGAAAGCGGTTTGAAAGAGATCGCCGAGAGAGCCACCATCACGAGGCGCTTGGCAAGGGAACGCGCAAAAAGCGTCCGTCCGAAGTACCGGTGCCGCGACAACGTTTTACATTTACCGAGATACGCACACGGTGGTGTTACACAGAGGCGAAAACCTGAATACGCTGTCCGCGTCAAAGGGAATATTAAACGCCTCCCGCTGACGATCAAAGCTACAATCTATTTTCTCATATATGATAAATGTCTATTATACTCGCGCGATCCGATAGGCGTATTTCAGTTAAACGCACGCTTCTTCTGCTCCCCGCGATCACGCCCCTGTGTTTAATGATACTTAATCTAGCTCCTTCATTACCATTACGAGAGCTTACTGCGGCACGCAAGATTGATAACCAAATTGTATGTTTCGCGAAAGTATTCGCGAGTGTCATTATCCCCCTGATATACTGTCACGGTTGCCGCCACGTAACTGTGTTGCGTGCTCCGTGACACGCGTGGCAAATCGGAACCCTGGCCGGATGTTAATCGCGAGATGGTAGTACGTTTCCCCTGCGTGATCAGCGAAACTTGCGCCATTAAAGCCGCTGGCTACCGGTTCGACAGGCGTGTAAGTCGCGACCCGTTGTAATTCACGATCGCCATCAACACGTTTCTTGCGGTTCAACCGGCGGCGGTGTTGTAAATTCGTTACTTTCCGACGGTTACCATTAAGGGCCGTTGTTTTATTTCACTGTTGACGCCAAAAAACGGAGTCGTTGCGTCACACCCGGCGAAAATCGATGCCGCGGCGTACAATCGACGCGAATAACGCATATAAAGCCTCCTCTTACAAGTGAAAATCACGTAAATCAACCGTCGACGTCGATTCGCCGTTACATATAGTGTGTTTAATAATATACTCTGCTTGGAGTGTACTCAATGCTACATAAATGCTACAGTTCCATTGTTCCACAATACCCTTTGCATACTAAATTACTATTCGCAATAATAAGCGTGACTGGCGCAGTTACCGTATTCAAGAAACATGATGTAGATACTGTAAAACTTTAATTAAGCAAAAACGTTTCTATATACCGTAAGAGAAACTTTATTATAAATCCTTGGCGAGTTAGAACGGTCTCTCATGAGTTGAGTACGTTTTATCGAGCATTAAATGTCCCACAATGGCTTCGATTTTACAACCTTTGTGGTGGAAAGAATGAACTCCGAGAGGATCTGTAATCCTATAAACTTATGAGCGTCGCTAAATACTAAATACGCCAAACGTCGTGCATTTTGTGTAGGTCGGCGCATCCTTAATCCCGCTAGGGTCGAGAATCGCGCACCGTATAACATTCCCCTGGAAACGGGAAAAGTTCCTCCGCGAGCTCTCGCAGGAGCGCAGGCAGGCAGCGCAAGGAAATTTGTGCGCGTGTCAGGATTATGCCGTGGGCGACGCCGTGAGGCGAATATATGGCTACATGCGGCGCGACGACGGTTTCGGTCCGCTGTGCACGTACGGGATCCCGCGGTTATTCAATGCAACAAGGTTGCATTACGCTGCGGGAGTCGCGTATGCCGGAATATGTGATGGGACTGCTACCTCTCTCTGCGCACTGTAGCGTCGGATTAACGTTATTATATATTTCGTCGGTCAAGAAGCAAGATTTCATTCTCTCTTTCTTTTCTTTGCGTCTCCAGCACAGAGAACTATCGCACTTTGTGTTTCGGTCATAGATTCTTAAATACTAAACATAGGCTTAATCTTCGCGCGACTAAAAACCGCGGCAATAAAAAGCTCTATTTACGGACAGCATTCTAACTGACAATCAAATGATCCTGTCGCGTCGCGCGTCGTTCCGACTGAACGAGAATAGAATGGGAATATCACCATCATGATGTACAGAAGAGAAGGTGCGCCGAGCCCGTGACGAAGTTATCGCCCGCGTCAAGTATACACCTTGCAACTTTACTCTCGCATCCGATGCCGAGAGATTCGCGCGAGTCGGATAACAGGGCGGTATTTCATCCCGCGCCGAGACATTCATGTGCGTAACCGTGCTCTTTATTCGCCAGACGCGACCGGACTAAGTGCTCGGCAGAGAGCGCGATATCTACTCGTAGGTATTATTCAAGCGGAGACGCGTAACGACCGCAATTCCGCGGCTGAGCGTAAAATCGCGAAACTCTGTTCGGCCGCGTTCCGTTCTGCTGCAATATCTTCTTTGAGATATCAAGAGATCTCTTCGGTCTCTGCAAACCTCTCCAAGGCCGGAACTGATCTTTTGGACTTGGTGAAATTCGAAAGAAACTCCACTGAGCGTTATTACTTACATAACGATAAAAAGCGAGAGAAAGACTTAAAAATAAAGTAAATCCTTAAACTGAAAAACTCGTTTGTTAACTTTTACTACATTTGTTTCAATTAACAGTAAGTTTCTTGTGTCCATTGCTATCAATGCAGATTAACTTTAATCTCGGTTCTAATTCTTAGAATATCTTAGAACTAGAAAAAAATAAAAAGTCAGTTAAACCGATATTAAAATTAATCTACGTTGGTAGAAATTAACATAAGTCGCTAAAAACGTAATTTATATTTGATCGTTACAAAAAAAATCCAAGTGTGCTAACTAAAATTATTTATTATCGCTAATGTGTTTACTAAATTAAGATTTATCGTTAACAACTGCATCGTTGCAACGCTGATGAGCATATAACCGCTATGTGTAGAGTGTGGAGAGAATTAATTGCATTTACTATTCGAGAAGTTCAGCTATCATCAGAAAGCAACTTCTATTTTTCACAACGCGCTCGGCAAGCGGCAACACCAATCTCACGATCCGTCCTTCGATAGCGCGATGCGGAAAAGTGATTTTTATTGAATCGACCCCACTTAGACACAGCAATCTCGTTGAAAGAGAAGAGTGTATCGCGCTGCACGTGCATGTACGCGAGTGCATTACCAACCGACGTGAAATTGAGAGAAAATGAGATCGATCACTCTCCCTTGATAAAGGATGAAGCGCCCATTCCGCGAGCCTTTGAGATTGTTCACCGTAGAATGATAGAGCTTTAACGATGATTCCGCGTAATATCACCTCACCCCGTAGTTCCGCGGACGGTAAATGATCCTCCGCCAGAGCGAAATTACACGGCCGGAGAGAGACTACGAAGGATCTATTGTGAACTGCCTGTCGCTATTCGCTGGCCCGCGGAGAAATTCCGTCCGAGCAGCGAAGCGCTCTCGCGATGCTGCCGTGCCTGCGCCGTCCGTCTTCCGCAAATTTTCCACTCACGACTCCGTTCTTTTTATCTCCTGACGAGAGTGCAATTTTCGCGATTCGGCCAAACGATCCAAATACGTACGACACAATTTTCGTGCTTGAGAAATCAGCGCGACGTCCGACATCCCGACGTCGCCATGCCGCGACTTGGCTTGTGTCCACAGAAATAAAATTCAGCGACATCCGTTTACATTAATCGAATACGTCACTCCTTTCCGTTTCGTACATATCTCCTGCTGCTGTATTTTTCCTGTTTTTATTAGAAATGTACATTTTTCATGTGTCGTTTATTAGAATAAATAGAGAGTCTTAATAAAAGGATAAATTTAGATAACATAATTCCGTCTACAAATACATTACTAAATTATATTACTAAATTACGTTATTAAATTACTGGTAATTTTAAACAATATCTAATATATTCATGCACGAATTAACCAAAACAATCTTTCCTATAAAAATTGATAAAAATTCAATAAATTATCTGAAACAGAAATTATACTAATCAATTATTAAATTGATTGAATTAATAGAGTAATTCTTATTTAATAAAAAATATTTTCTATATTAAAATTTGTCAGCACTAAATTTCTTAAGAAAAACGTTTAACCATGCATTTATTTAAGTATTTATAAACCGGTTGTTAAATGCGCGTGAGCATTATGAGATACATATACTGGCGAGCCTGAAAAAAAAAACATATTTGATTTTAATGCGCGATTTTAATGCGAATTGTGCGATACGCATTATGTGTAAACCGAATTTATACAAGAAAAGTGAAAGGACGTGGGAAACGCGCAACGGGGGAACAGCATGAGAAAGCGAAAGAAGGGTCGTGTACGCGACGCCGATAAGAATTTTGTCTCTGGCCTTTCGACCTTTTCACACGACGCCACATACGTTGGACGTAATGTGTTTCGGACGTGGGCGATTTGAGGCAGACGCAAGATAATGAGTTCCTGGACTGTGGGATATTGGCATGCGACTTATAAGGATGAGAGGTAGTAGGCGCAAGATCGATGCATCCGCGCCGCGCGCGGGGATAGACGAACCCCGCGGACCCCGCGCGCTCGCTCGGCTATTATTCGTAAGTCGTGATCCGGGGGTCAGACTCCCGCTGACTGCAGGATGCTCCTCTCTATTACTCCGGGGCCCCGACATCAGGGGGATACGATCGAGAGACGGCAATAACGCATTTTGAGGAAGCACCCTTGCCCTCTATCATTCCCGGCGATCGGCCGTCCGCGACGCGACGTAGGAACGGACGTAATGATGCTCGTCTACGTATATCGCGCTAATGTAACGGTACGCCGCGCCGTCATCATTCAGGATTTGTATTCGTCTAGTTGCCGCATGGAATCCATACATCTCATGCAAATGGTAATACGAAACCCGAAGGGGCACTTGCAAATTGTTATCGTGACATGCAAGTACCAAGTGGAACGCGATACTTGGAATTCAATTTAACGAAAAGTTTCAGATATGATAATAAGACGTAATGTATTCTTCTTTCTCCACTTCTCGCCTTCACGGTTGACTCGTCTTTTCTTGATAATTTATATCGGAATTCCTATCCGTCGCGACGGTTCATTTTAATATTAAACGTTTCGATGTGTAACAGTTGAAACAAAGACCAATTTCAATTAAAATTAAAAAGTTATCTGCGGATTGACAAGGTAACTTGAATAATGTATAATTCTAAATTTAATATCTCGCTTTTACAAAATACGATTAAAAATAAATGTGTACGCGCACGTTTACAAGGTGTAGTTAAAAATAAGCGTGTATACGTGTACGCGTTTACAAGGTGTAGTTAGCATACTAATGCGCAGTCACAAAGAACATATCGCTATACGCACACTCGCAGTGAAACACCATCATTTACAATCAATTGTGCGATTATGCGTGTAATTTATTCTCGGCGTAACTTCGGACTATAGCGTGTCAATTGCATTCAATATCTCGACCCGGGCGTCGCTTTAAATTGAATATCGAAGCAACAGGAGGAACACCGCGGCGTTTAGCTTAACGACGAGTTTATTGCCGGGTCAGGTCGCGCTGGAAACGCATTCGCACACACGGCCGCGCTAAATGGCAGATCCTTTTACGCGCGTATGACGGTGCGATAAGCGGTAACGACTCGTCAGCTATTTTTACGGACGATCGACGGGTTTCGGATTTTACTGCATGTGCGTAGTGGCCGTGGCCGCGGCACGGCGCCGCCGTTTTCACGCGGCAGGGCAAGCTGTAAACCCTTCGTCCTGAGAAGCACGAACGAAGTAATTCCACAGCCGGACCCACCTACCTAGCGACCCAGCTACCTACCTACGCGCTGCTCGGGCGCCGCGATGCGCTGCGGGACACAACACACACGTGCACGGCGCGTTCTCGCGGCGCTATCCCGCCGACTGAGAATGCCTCCGCACGGCCTCGTAACTCCACGCACTCCCGGTACACTTTATCTCCGGTTATCTTCGCCGGCGAAGAATCGTAAATTCGAACTCGAAGGCGAAGTTCTCGCGCACTCCTCGCACAGTACCACCGCCTGCCCGACACGATTTACACGAAGCGTTCTCGCGTCGCACCTTGAGGAAGGCGCAAACCGCATCGCCGCGCGCGTCTATCGACCGTGACTTTTTCCGCGCCACTCGCATCTCGTTTGCATCGGATCGAAAATAGCGAATCTGGAACGGTTTAAGTATAGGAAAATAGTAAAACCGATAAACCGTCAACTTTTCACTGTAAAAAAAATTTTAGAAAAAAGAAATATATTTTACATATACGTATATATATTTTTTAATATTTAATATTTAAATTTCGTTATACTTATTATTATATTTATATAATAATAATTATGTGACCCTCCACGCGAATTATTATATTTAAAGAGGCGCTGATATATCAAACAATGCATCAAACAAATTAATTATGTTAATATACCTCATAATAATATATCCATACTAATTTTACTCACAATCAGTACTTTTTACTTGACAATTATTTTAAGTAACTAATTTAAAGAAACATAAATATATGAAACACTTCTATGTATAGTAATTTATATTTACATTAATATTATATTTTTTTAATAAATTCAAAGTGATATACGATTATTCCATGAGTGTCACTTCGAAACGTCTTAATCATGTATCATGCTCGGTGACAGCTTTTGGATTTTGTCTCTTCTAAACGAAGTCATTGACATGGCGACACATGCGAAGGCGTTTATCTCGCGGCATTACCTTTTATGTCCGCTGGTAAACTTGTCCAGGCGTACGTAACCACCTACGTGCTTCGTCACTCGCTTCCGATCACGGTGGTTTTTGCCTGAGCGCGAATTGAGTTACCCCGCGATTATCGCGTACGGATAATATTCCGCATGCGTGTATCCGCTTAATTTCCGGTCTAAACGATAAGACGACATCGTCGCGTTCGCAAATGAGCGGATTAAAGAAGCAAATCGTCGTAGAAGCGGGAAAGGAAGACGAAGGAATGGAATGGAAAGATCAATCTCATGATTTGTGAAGATCGGGAAAAAAGAGAAGTGAGAGTCGGAGATAACGTCCGCGGTGAACAGTTTGTTATCGACGCACTTGCCACCGCGACCATAAAGAGCGATTTATATTCAGATCGCGCGGAAAAATAACATAAATTAATATTTTAAATGCCGCGGAGTAAGCAAGTCCACAGTTAATCGCCGCGTAACCGATAATCAAGTAATAACGAGCACTCAATTAATGACATTGGATCATATGGATCATTAATATCCTCGTGTTATGCGAAAATTGCTAATTACAAGAAACAGTAATTAAGTGGTCAATTATGGTACAAAATCTGAATTATGGAACAAAATCTTTTTAAATATCGATATACGAGTATGCGTATGTTCTAAATCTCTATTTCATTTTTCCTGAATACTTGCCGTGATTAGAATACTTTATTTATTAAAAAATTGATATTAAATAAAATTAATAGATTAATTTGCAAGAAGGTTACCTTGGTTATAGTGAAATTTTATTCTTGTACAGAAAAGTCGTTAAAAATAACCGAACTTTTACTTCTGTCAGTGATATTGGTTTTTACTATTCAGTACGGATATATTAATGTTAATCACACACGTAACATTAATCCACACGTTGCTGATATTTAATCGAATAAAAATACCAATACTTTCTTGTTCAAGAACAAGCCGGCCATTTTTAGTCCGAATAAGACAGCAAGTCGATAAAGTGTTGTTTCCTTTGCGTGTGAGACGCTGAAACGCGGATGAAAAACGCTGTCAAGAGACGACAGCGGCCTCGCGTATATTACGATTAGCTTTGCAAATATTGTTCCACGATCGGCGCCGCGCAAGAGTCGCTCGCTCGTGGATATCTTTTTCTCGGGTCTGACGCGTCGTTTCCGCGAACGAGGAGTTAAAAGAATGTCGCGGCCGAGGCCCCCGTCGCTCGCTTTCGCATTAACGCCGTTTCAATTGGTAAAAAGAGGAGAATCGCGCCGGGAAAGATCGCTCGCGCATCGCCGCCTTGCATCGCCGTTAAAAGCATTTATTGACGTGAAAGCATTCGGTTGTGGATTGCACTTGCAGAGCTGTGGATGGCGCCGGGGACGAGGACGACTGGCGCTCTGGCTGACTCGAGAAGTAGGTCCGGCCGCGCGCTTATCGGGGGAAACGGACCTGCTCTCGTTATTTTTGCGCGTCTCCGATCTCACGCGCACCTGTTTCGATCGGGTATCGACCGGATATACCTACTACAAACTTGGTCGCGGCGCTGCGCGATTTCTCGTTATCGTATGCTCGCGACATGACATCCTACATTATCTATAGCCATCGAATTTACACATTAGATGTTTCAAAGTGAAAATAAAAGGTAAAAACTTCTTGCTAAAGAGAAATATTGAGCACTGAAAGAACGTGTCACTTTAAAAGACTAACATCTTATGTCCATTTCTACCAATGCAGATTAACTTTAATCTTGATTTAATTTGCTTTTTATCCTTTTCTAGTTTTAAGAAATTATAAAAAAATAAAAAGTAGGTTAAATTGAGATTAAAGTTAATTCGCATTGATAAAAATGGACATAAGATGTCAACATATCTTCAGTTTTATTTTCTAATAATGATCGATTTCACACTCTCTCACACTTAAAAAAATGACAGGAAAAAATACTGAGAATTTGGATCTGCTTAAAAATAAAACTAAAATTAATATTTTATATGCTTTGTATAAATACTTAATTTTCATCAAGTATATTTCTATATAGCGCATTGGTTATAAACGCTACAAATATCTTTGTTGCATAAGTGCATCGAAATATGCAGACATATAAATTTTTTGTTACGTTCTTGCACAATGCAATTATGAAGTTTTACTTCTATCTTATAATAATTTATCTCATAATAATTCCCTAATTATTATTTGCTTCAGTTTGCCATAGCGAGGCAATTCTGCTTTATACGGGATGTGTTATATTATAAAAAATACTGTTATTATAATTTACTATAATTAACGTTATCGGGAGGACGACGGCTGTCGTCCTGCGGCTGGTTTTGCATAGTTTTATCTAATGGCGTGCAGATTGGCCAACGGGGCATTAATACACGCAGCTTATACCTTCCAGTCACTTCCCTACTACGATTTCCTGTCTTAGATCGCAATTTGCAATTCAGGAATTCCTATCTATGGTTTATGAAACACACGTGCATCATATGATATAACATATATAACAGCATGCGGTGTCGATCACCTTTACGACAGTCGCCCGAAGTCGTTTTTTAACTTCAAAAAAGACATGGCTGTATTATATAAACTAAAGTTTAAAATTATGCATAACTATAAAACTAGCAAAACTTAAAATTATGCAAAACTATGTAAGTGGACTTGAGATTACATTTATATTAAAAATCTAAATGTATAAAATATAAAAAAGTCAAAAGAAATAAAACAAACTATGAATTTACACAGAATAAATAAAATTTACACAGGACATTCAGAATAATTCGCGTACTTCCTCACTGCGTATAAAACAGCAAACAATTATGGTAATGTAAATTCAAAGATAATAATTTATATATGTAAATATAATTTTTGTGATAAACTTGGAATTTGAGGCACATCTTGCTGATGGTAAACAAAAAATTGTAAGTCCGGTAAGTGAAAAGGCGAGATGCATATTGCGGAATATATTATTAAAGATTATCACGTAACGATTTTATGATGAGTAAGATTGTAATTAAGATAGTTTTTATTGGACACTCAAACGGGAGTTTCTAGGATATACGTATAATATAATCCTTTTAAAGATTTAATGAGATTGCCAGAGAAAAATAACTTTTATGGGCACGTATCTCGCACGCGTCTCTAGATTGCTCAAGTGATTTGAGCATCGCAGCGGCTATTCTCGAAAGAACAACTAGAGGGTAGAGAGAGCATATAAACTTGATAACGTATCACCAATGAAGTGGACAATGCGCTTTTCGAATCGACCTATCGTTCTAAATACAATGATCGATCCGGCGATCCGGAGTTGCGCGCGATACCATATATCAACGCGTCGTGAAATATTTAGCGGCGAGTAGGTCGATCGGTCTGTCAGATAGTCGTATCCGAGGGGGAAAAAAAATCGACGGCAACAATCCGAGGGACGTTTTCTTCAATACATCGTTTCTCTCTCACGTAGTAAAGAGAACGACAGGATAGACCCAGATGGACCGTGTCGCGGATGGCGCGGCGACGTCACGGCGGAGGTAAGAACGTAGATTACACCAAACGTGCTATCCATATTAATAAACTAGTTTTTGCTGACACTCGCTGTCACGGTCTCGTACGCTTATTACCATGGAGAAGATCGTCGACTACTGAAATACCGCCGTTAAACCGCGTTGCAGCTGGCGCGTCGCCGGCGACGCCATCGCCGTCGCCGTTGCACACATCGCGGCAGAGACGGCCGGACTAATTAGATGCCACGGAGGTTACCAAGGTCGCAGACGTGTCGCGCTCTTCCTTTTTGGTCAGTAGCGGTTCGCTGTCGTCGGTTGGGAGAAAAAACGATAATGATAAAGTCGAGATTATTATTAATCACTATGATTAAACTATTTTCGCCGGCAGCGACGCACGGTTGGCCAAAGATTGAGACGGAATTCTGAGGAAAAGGGGACAGAACCATATAAGTATAAAGAAGCATGATAAATCACTGATTAAACTTTTTCAGATCTGCGAGGTATATGTAATCCTACCCGCGATTATATCCTTTGATTGGGAAGAGATTTATGTGTTTGAAAATTGAAAAAGCAGTATAATTATTGTAAATTTGGATTGCCAATACGGAACAGTACTGAGATAATCTGATAGTTGCATAATTTAATAATATAATAATTGAATTTTTATTTGCGCCACAGAATATTTTAGTGTAATTGTTGCAATTTTTTATTTCATATCATATGTTTCAAATTAATATCATTACGCATATACACTTTATAACTAAATAAATATATGTTGTCAATTATTTTGTCAATTTTCCTTCGTGCTACCTAATTTAGATTTAAAAAAAAAACAAGATTAAAGTAGGAAACTTTTTCCGAGGTACGTTATAAATCCACTTTATTTTATTGCGTTCCCGTTCTCTTCCTATATTTCCCTCAATATATTTGATTAGTTCTAACATTCGTCCTAAATTCATCAGTGATCCAGTTTCCGATGTACATACATATATTACGTCCACCGTAACCACAGTCTTATCGATCACGCGTGAGAACAGTATTTCGAGGAAATTCAATTACATGAACGGAAAGTTTTGCTAATGTTAGTCAAAGCGAACCATTCGCTAGAATCTCTCGTTTGGCCGTGTGCGTTTATACAGAATAATGTTGGATGTACGTTATTTCACGCTTTCGTCGACAATAAAAGTCCCGATTGACAATCCTTACATCGATATCATTTTATCACTCAGCGCAAGAAGACCAGCCGCAAAATTAATTCAAAATTGACAAACACGTGCGACAATGGTTCGTTCTAGCTTCGATAAGAGATACAAGAGATTCTGCGAGGGTGACTCTCTCTCCCTCTCTCTCTCTCGAGTATGCGGGCAAACAGGTATACAGGCACGCACAGCACGTCCGCCGTGGCAGTTATCAGTACTCGTCTCGTCCCGAGGAGCAGTTAAGTACGCACGAGTCTTGTTACAACGCGGACCGTTGTACCAGATAGCCATCGCCGCAGTTATCCCGTCTACGTCGGACTTTCCGTTTACCTTGAGGAATTCGCGGCCGGCATTAATCTCAATTAGCGGCAAATCGTCCGGCATTGACGCGGTGGCCGCAGCGGCGATGGCTATCGAAGCGAGAAGATCCACCAAATCGATTTCAATTTCTTAACCCGCCACACTATACATCGCGCCATGAAAGGTCTAGGCGCGCCAAGTGGAATATCGTGTTCCCGATTTTTGCTCCTCACATTGAGTCTGCGTCACCGTATTCCCGGGACAGATATATTTTGTCCATTTTACAGTTATCCACCTACACTGCAGCCTGCCTACATTTCTCGATCGATCGACAGTCTCTTACAAACAATCCTCCGTTTCACTCTAGCTACCCTTTACTACTTCTCTATCTACTATTTTGTTATCTTTTTAATGTTTTCCCTATTTTTCTTACAATACACTAGAAATCCAAAATCTTTATCTATTATCTTTATCCTAAAGTTAGTTTACATTCTTGCACACTTGCAGTAATTAATTTTGCAGTAGGGGAGAGTGGGGTAACTGCGAGCACGGGGTAAAACGATACTATTGTATTATATTAGAGCAGTGATATTCTCCCACTTCTCGTACTCGTCTACCACTGAGCGCATATCGGACTATCCTGGATGCGAGAAGTTGGAGAATATCACTACTCTAATATACAATAGTATCGTTTACCCCGTGTTCACAGTTACCTCACTCTCCCCCTAAATAATTGCGCTCGTGACTTCTTTATTTTGATGTTAGAAATTAAATTTTGTCGTTGCTCTTTATTCTGCTCTACACTGAAAAAAAAAATACTTAGATCCAAGAAAATATTGTTTCACATAGTACCAATGGTTTATTTACCTAATATAATCACATATTTATTTAGAATTAGATATCTTTACTTAAATTAAGTAAAAATAATATACATAAATTAAGTGAAAATAATAATTTATTTAAATTAAGTAAAAATATCTAATTCTAAATAAATATGTGATTATATTAAGTAAATAAGCCATTGGTACTATGTGAAAAAATATTTTCTTGGATCTAAGTATTTTTTTTTTTTCAGTGTAATATTATGAATTAGAAAAGGTTAATAATTAAAGGATAGTCTTTGACATTGTAATCTTGAATTTTTACTCAAACTAAGCTTTAGAAGTTCACAAGTCTTTGAACTTTAAAAACGAGAAAAGTCGTAAGAGATTCTTTCATCTTATACGTGTATGTAATATGTATATATAAATTTTTAATCAATTACTTTTAATCAATAAAGTGCAACTTGAATTAGTCAGATAAAATAAGCAGATAAAAAATATTTTAATAAAAACGAAAAACATACATTAAAATTACTGTGACGTGAGCTTCATTTTTTCGATATTGGGATGTACGAATAAAAATCACCGTTAAAAAAGTTTAGGTACTGCTCTTTCTCTCTCTCTAATTTTTTTCGTTAAATATAAAATCCAGGGCGAAAGTAAACTTCAAAGTAATTCGTTAAACTAATCTTTACTTTAAAATTCATCTCCGACTTCAGAAATAGAATTTTAAAAAATAAATTTATTCTTGTAAAAAAATACAACAGCATGTGCGTAGTTCACTATTCTTGTTTGCACACTTTTTATCTGCTTATAAAATTTATTGATATTAAATTTAATAAAACAATAAATTATAAATATATTTGATAAAACTGGTATTGATAATCAATATCCTAAAAATATATAAATGAGCGAAAATAGGAAATAAAAGAAAACAAAGACAAATTCGTCAAGCGAACCCTAGTAAGAGATAAGATTTATATTCGAGAGCTACATCATTAGAGATGCTCTCTAGAAAACAAGACCATGCTTTCAAAACAGTGATCAGTTTCATGGTGCCTTTGGTCTTGGAATGGCCTGTCCAAGGTTCGCATATATGTCGATTACAAAGCGAATGTACATCGGAAATGCATTAGCAAACCGATGCCAGCTATTGACTTTTACTTCTACTTTTCTTTAACTATTTATTGAACTATCGCTCACAAAAGCGCGTGTATGTGTGTGTGTGTGTGTTACCGCAGTGTATCGAGCTTGAGTCTATGAGTTTGCTAAATCTATGTCTGTGTGGATCAATCACTCCTGCGGGAACTTAGATAGTCATTGAATTTCAGGTTTATTATAAAATATCTGTCAATAAAAACGGACGAATCTGTTAGTAAAAATCCTATAGTAAAAATCCTATAGTACATTCGCCGATATACTATATATATAATATACAATCCTTTTTTCTTTTCACATATATTTTTTGTATTATTTATTATTTTTATTTTATTTGAAAACTTATAATTTTTTTCAATTTATTGATACTTTAATGACACTTTGATTTGGACCAGAAAGTTATAAAATTTTAGCATACTTTTAAATTACTTTAGAAACAAATAATTAATTTAGCGAATTTTGTATCATTATACGCATGCACTTTATCGATTTCGTGTCATTTACAATTAATGCAGTACTTATCAATTAAATACAATTTGCAAATTAAAATAAATACAAAATAAAAGAAATAATCGTTTACGTTTAAATCTAATTACTTTTATTCAATCTAATTATTTTTATTCCATAATTCCGATAATATTGTATACTGACATCTCAATAGGTATTATGATTACACACAATATTTTTAATATTATGAGTACCTTAACATTCTGAAGCGAGTACCTTAATATTATATAAATTATAATAAAATGTAATATATTATACTACATATTACATACACACATATCATACATTCTTAACTTAAAAAAAATTAATTTTTAAAAATAAATATAATTTTGTTAAATTAAAATATCAAATTTTGCTTCATTACTAATCCTTTCAAAATTTTAACGGTCTTAGTATATCCCTACTGACTATAGTATCTCTTCCTAGCAGTCCTAGTGTTCCTGTATGCTTAGTAATCCAAGCAACCCTATCCCATTATTTAAAATAAATTCCTATTTTCTCTTAAATTTTAATTCGTTAATATTTGCGCAAAGCCTCATATCCTTAGCAAACACATTGATTATAATCGTACGGCGTGTGACCTACTTGCTAGTTAATCCAGCGAAATTTCTAACCCGTGACCTTTTTAAAGGGTCCTTCTTACTGTCTAATTCAGCAGAATCTCTAATCCGCAAGTTATTTTCTTTAATTATTTTTTAAACATCATTAAACTAAAACAATCAGAATAAATAAAAAAGAATAATTTTACACAAATGAAAAATAATATTATATAAATCACTTAGACATTCTCCTCTTTTTCTTAAATTGTCAGGCTTACTCTTTAGATTGTACTTGGATATAACACTCGGAAAAAATATTCGCTGTTAATTACGACTACGCGCAAACTAATTATCGATACACGTCTCTTATACAACATTGTACAGCACTTTCGTTTGTGAAGCCCATGATAAGATATCCGACTTGGTCAGACGAGTCTGCATTTCGAAACAACAAGTAAATCAGAATACACGATGACTTCGAGCAAGAGTTAAACCCCAATCGAAAAAAGACAGAATAGATCGATGAATTCAATCGTTGCTGATTTTTGCTTCGTGCAAAAATCACATTTAATCTCGACTACTTGGGAACAATTCACATGAGACACTAGACTCACTAGAGTGCGGCTAGATGATATCATGAAGCAGGGTAGACTAAATAAGAAAAAAATATCTATGGCTGATGTTTAACAATCTGGGAAATCTAGATAATAGGAGATAATTTCTCGTCCCGCGTAAAATTGATGACAAGCTCTGGCTCAGTCGCCATAGGTGCGATTCATACGAGCTCAAGGATGGTGCCAAGGATGGTGAATGATAAAGCTGATAAACGTGACGAGAAAAAGAATGATTCCCTTGATCGAATTCTTACCGATTGAGGCCGAATTGTCTGTCGGAGACAGAGCGTATTCTCAATCAGCCGATTTACTAGCAACTTACTAAATTGGCATAAAGCGTGCAAACATGCATATTACGCATAAAATTTATGCGGTCAGTATCATCTCGTGCCGCAATGCACTTGTCGTGCAAAGAACATTGTCCAGCAAATGTCTCAGTGAGATTTCACGCTGTCATATGTTGAAAGTGCAATTAGCGACACGAATGAGAATACAGATCCAAACGGACCTTAAAAGCAGTCCTGTAGTCTGATTGCTTGCGCGGCACTCCCGAATACGATGTGCAATGCAATGAATCGTCTGCGGTTCGTTTATTCGACTTGACGGCAATTTGTCGACGAAAAACCGATGCGCTATTCTCTGGATGGGCGCAATAAACCACATAAAAACCTTTGAGCGATTCATGGCAATGCTGTGTTTTGTGCAATAGGTACTGTTAGCTTCCCCGTCATTGGATTTTCAAACCCTCAGAGTACTGAGCCACCACCACCTCGTCAAGGTCGTACCCATTGGGGGGTCATCGTCAGCAAAAAGTTATGCGATATCTCTAAACTTCAAATAAACGAGTATAGAGATCTGTATGCTAACCTATATGTCGTCGGTACCAAATATTTAACGTAATAAAATTAATTGATAAATATTTTATTTAATGCATCAAGAATTAATAATTAATGAGCGATTGATATATTATGGCTCGTTACTTGAATCACTAATTAATTCTGTGATTCGTGTATATTCTCACTCTGAAATTGATTAACAAATTACATTTAGGTAAACAAGAAATTCAAAGCGAGAAATAAAATTGATTCTCATCAATATATTCGCAAAGAATTAACAATCGTGCATAAATGCCGCAGTTAAACAATAATTTATAATTTCCATCTAAAAATCGCGCAGAAAATCGTTTCGCTAAATAACTAGTATCAAATAATAATTAATTAATTAATCACAAGAAATTATTAAATCAATAATTGTCCATTGGAAATGATCATGTTTCATTGAGTGATAATAATGCAAGCAGTAATATGTTACCTGCCGGATCGAGTCTCGTCATCCCGAATGTAATGTAACTTTGAGTATCATTAGCACGCTGTATGGCGTCAAAATAGACCCCAAACGTACGTCAAGACCAGCCTTGAGATGAAATATTAAACGCTTCATAAAATAATTTTTTAAATATATTCTGTTCTTTTTTACGCGTACACAATGTACACAGTATATGCATGTAGTACACGGTATAGTACACAGAGCGTGGCAATCAGTTTTGAGTTGCTATGTTATATATATATTCATTAAAATTTTTTAATTGTTTTTTTTATTTTGCCTTATATACATATAGCAGACTGTTTATTGCTTTATTTATATATTATATCTAGTATGCTCTCAAACTCATAATTAGTTCTAAAAAGCTTCTAAGAACCTTAATAATCATCTATGTTTAGCTTGTATTAATAAAAAATATTGTAATATATCGTTTTAATCATATTATATTTATATAAAAGTAGTTAACTTGTTTAATATTTTTCTATGTTTATATATTCTATATAAACTATATATTCTATATATTCTATTTGTTTTGTAGCACTATCTGTACTCTTTTTAAAATGATTAATTATTTAAATAAACTTTCTTGTTTTGTTTTGTACTGCATTTGTAGAAATGACGTTGTCTCTTCATTTTAATAACAATATATTTTTTAATCTTAAAGTTATTATAAATCATACGTTTTTAACGTCATGTAATAAATGCGCTGATGTAAGTCACCGGTGGTACACGTGGTCTGAATTTAAAGCAAAAATGGTGGGCACGGGACGTGTTAAAAGAAAAAAGAGAGACTTTTGACTTCAAAGAGATCTTTTTAATTTTTCAACCTGCACTATTTGCACACAATGCATTATTTTAAATTCTTATAAAAGAATGAGTAATTGCGCATAAAAATTGTCAAACGTCATTATATTTTGAAAGTATAAAAGGAATACATTTTAAGTATTATTTGTTATGCGTCCAAAATAAGATATTATAAATACTTCTCAAAGTGCTACAACAAATTAAGGGTAGCAATCATTGCGGTTTATATTGCATCGAATATATGCGTAAACTAAAATGAATAACATCAATTATTTATTTAAAATTTAAAAACTGTTTTAATTATATATATATATATTTAAACATATATTAAATATTATAACCATGTTATTTTGTAGAAAAAAATTCAGACAAATATGCAGACAAGAAGAAAATGTTATACAATTTAACATAAATAGAAGACGAATCGAGTACGTCACAGCAAGATGTTGCATTCCTGCACTCTTGGGAACACGATGACTTAGAAAACCGCCATAAACTCATTTTTATCTGCAATAAATTACTAGATTTCGATTAGAACATAAAATTTATCTTCAATGAAGGACAATATATTTATCAAATTAATCAACATTGTCGTCATAAAAATAAAAGATTGACAAGTGTTATGGATGCTATTAATATCAGAGCTAGAGTCTGTTATACAGAATCATAATGGAATACTATCAAAATGCATGAGTTGTAGAATTATTTCCATGAGTTTTGTTCTTTCTATGATATTAATCCTTAATATCTAACCATGTACCAGCTCATCCTTTTTAGTATCTTCTTGTTCCAGACAAATTTCGAGTATTGAGTAATTAATCTGACATGGATTACGATTATTTTAAAGAAAGAAATTTAAAACAAAAAAATTGATATGCTATTGATTTTATCGCCAAGAAATTGTATTATACATCGTATTAATTAATTAAACTATTAAAAAATGTTTTATGTAAATTCCCTACCAAAAACGCAATTAAAAGAGAAGTAAAAAGGTTTCATTATAGAGATTAAGAAGATTTGCATGCGACGTTTACTTTAACATCTATTTTTTCCCGTGTCAACGGACTTATAAAATCGCAAGCATGCCTATACGGATGATTACGCTAAGAGCCTTCGAGAACAATGCTGGAGTGTATCGTACTTCTTGCTTCATGGTACCGTACAATTGCCAGCTGCCTTGACAGACGAGATTGATGTAACCACCTATGACAGTCGGCTAGCGTATAAGCTGCCCACTTCTTCGCCCACTTCTTCGACACTCGACCTCCTTCCTTTCATCTTTTGTATTTGCTCACTCATTTATCAAGAACACTTTAAATATCATTATAAGTTACGGCATCATGCGCCGTAAATTATTCGAAATACTTGAGAAATTAATTGACCGTTTAAAAGAAATGTTCTTCATTCAACTCTGTATATCAGGACACGTTAAATAAATAATTCAACTGCGATTTTTGCGAACTTGCGAACAAACGATGTGTGTAATAATAAAGAATAACGGAAATCAAGGAACATTTAGCAAAGAAGGATTAAAATTCTAAAGGTTTACCTGGCGAGGTCACCGATTTCACGTTCGACGAGCGGTACTTGCGCAAACATAGTCGGTCTAACATACCAATGAGCTACATAAACGAGTAACGTTGTAGAGCAAGTTTTCGCGTATGTGTCCTGAGACCGTGAAGCGGTGCTTCCTTAACATTCGTGTCCGCGCTAGCGCTCGGGACATTTAACTGTTTCTCGTTAAAATTAGCGGAAACAGCATCGTAAAACCTTAAGCCTCGTCGAGATCCCGTTTTCGTCATGGGGCGCGGAGCACCCGACAAACAACGACGAGTAAATTGTCACGGTCACGGGACGGGCAATATGGATAAAGAGAGAACCGTCGCCGCGACGCGTAAAGTTCCTACGACGTTAGCGAGCCTGCTTAACGACGCTGCGACAAGCGATGGCAGGGTTAACGGTCTTTATTATTATTCCCGCCTAGTTACATCGGCTACTGCGGAAAATTATTAGCTACACCCCTGTAATTTACGTGCGCGTAATTATAACGTCCAGGAATCGAGGAGGTAATCCGTGACTAAAATTGAAAATGTACAGAGATAAAAAACTCTCTCTCTTTAAGTACAAAGATATAAAAATTCCAAGAAAAATAATTAAACACTTTTGTATATACCTAAACGTTGAAGTAACATAAAACATTTGTGACATTTTGACACCCTAATAAAAAATCTGCAAAAGAATGTGAATCACTGAGAGACGCAGTAACATTATCGCTCGAGAAATATTTTCCACGATACTCCGTCTGACATCGTCTTGATCAAAGGAGACGGTTGTCGCTTCAAATATTGTCACGATGCTGGCACGTCCTTTACATTTCAAGGCTGCTAAATTAAAATCGCCGGCGGCAGCTGCAAAATAAGAGTAACAATAATAACGATAATAATAATGCGACGTCTTGTTTATTACCATCTATCCGGCCGGCGCGGCGGCCGCTCGAGTGCCTCGAGTCCTCGAGAGCCCGCTCGAAGTCGCGACATATATGTTTCGCAAGACACGACTCCACTGATTACCGGTGGGGAATATCCGCATATCATCGAGCGGACGACGACGTCCTCCGTATTTACGAAGTATCGTACACGATACGCCGCCACTCGATTTACCTATACAGACCGAACGACACGCACGTCGTCATCCTTCGCGCTGCGTAGGACGCGCGAGCCGGTTAATTGAGTAATGAAACGCCCGCGTGCGCATGGCGTATACGGCATATAGCCGTGAGCCGGATCATCGCTTCGTTCCGAGTGGCGGCCGAGGGCCATAGGACAGCCCGCGAGAAGAAACGAGCGGATTGCGCATCATGCATCGATTTAAGCGCGACCGGACGGATTCAATAACTCTCCCGGTCTGTGAAACGGCCGAGCCCGTTCCAAGGCATTCCGGTTAAACGTGCGTGGCAACCGATATTTACCCATCTCATTATCCACGGAATTTACGTTACGATGCATATGCACGACTTTTTCCGCGACTTTCTCGCCGTCCGTTAGAACACGGACGAGCGTCTGATCAATTATGGAAATTATTCGGACGGGCTACCAGTTGCGTATCTCTTCTATCTAGCGAAAACAAGCCTCTCCTGCCTCTTTAATGAGCTGCATAAATGTGCCGCGAATTTTTACGTTCTATCCTAGACTCGGAATACCACCGTTAACCCTTTAATACCCAGCACGACCGGTACGCAGGTGTCCGTTAAATGGTCTCTCCGCTCATTTGTATTCCCCGCGACACGAGTGTGATTTTCAAGAGTATTTAAGATATATGAATGTTATTAACGGCTATATCTTAGCAATTTATAGACAGTTTAAAAAGAACGTCGGTTCTTGATAATATCCGTGTGGAACATCGCGCCATTAATGTACACCTAATAGCAGCTTTTCTTAGCGCCGGTTTTTCTTTAACGATAATGACGAGAGGAACTATCTTGTGTACGTAAAAAAGCAACTCGGCAATATTTTGCAATATAAACTTTCTATTTAATCAATTCTCTAAAAAATAATACTTTCTTATTGTTTATTTTCGAATTGATGTTTTATCTGACGATCACATAGTTCATCTTGTAGCGGAATGGCTTAGAGTTCTTTGATGAATTTAATTATCGTCCTCTGTCTTCGCATTACTTGCAAATCATCGTGGTGAGTTAGCTGTAATCGCGCACGTCGATCAACATAGCAAGGCATTCAATGACTTAACAGCTAGGCACGCGAAAGGCACGGTATATTCTCCAGAGAATGTCATCTAATAGAAGAAATGGTAGATAATAAAGAGAGAGTACATAATAAAGCGCTAACTTTTGCATTAAAAACAAAAATACTTTAAAATTATTTAGACAATATAGGATTTAACACTAAATGTGACCTAATCGTGAATTTTATTAACCTAATATAAAAATAATAGCCCTCTGTAAATGGGAATATCAACATCAGTCAATTTAAAAATTAGAAAAGATAAATCTTAGTATTTAATAAAATAATCTACAAAACTTTATTCGATTTCTGCTATATATATATATATATATATATATATATATATATGTATATATATATATATAATTGACATCTTTCTTGAAATTAGATAAACTTAAAATACGCAAAGATAATTTTACCGAATTAATTCTAATCTCACCACATAGCGTGTATTTTCCTGGGAAGATTCGAAACATGCGTTTCATGACGATGATATATGAACACATCAGTCTTATGATCCGCGCAGGAAGAGATCGGTCGGCATAGCTGAGAATGAATAAAAACGATCATCGCTTCGAGGCATCGATTTTCTGGCTCAGACTCGACGAGCGTCGGACGCTGACGATGCAGTTGGATAACAAAGTCGCGTATCACACGCGTAACGCGTCATGCCTTGTAACACTGATTATAAGGCTTGCATTTAATTAGCGCCGAATGTTGCTATAAGCGCACGTATAGATAATCTAATGGATGTGTTGCCACCCGTGAATATTTCCGGGTCAAGAGACAAAGCAAGAATATCCCCAAACGATAATTATCTACCTCTATCGGAGAAAGAGAACCTGCCTGTATCAAACAAACTGTTTTCGAATGCGGATGTACTTGTATTGATCCTCAAATAAGATTTATATTTTCAGGCTGCAATTATCGACGAGATTTATCTATGTAGCATGCAGTTCACTATATAATTACTAAATTTTTTGCGTATTCCACGTAACGTATTACATTACATATTGCATTTATAATTGTATTATAATGTCCAAAAGAAATTCATTATTCAATCATTTCAAATAATTTAACAAAGTAATGTCAGAGTACTTTTTCTCTAACATTTATATTAATTATATTAATATTATAAAATAAAAGTTATTTACATAACAATTATCAAAATAACTTATTTAAAAACTTTTTTCATAAAAAGTGGTTCTGTTATGAATATTACAGATCTTGTTTTATTCTATTTTTGGAGCGTTCGTCTATTTTGTTTAACACTCTAACGTTATTCGTATTCGTTTATCAAGTCGTTAAATTAACTAAGATTTAATTCCCCGACGTCATATAATATAATATGAGCGAATTAGGAAGGAGACGTATGATCTTCAAAAGAGTCGTTACCTCCCGTCACGGCGACTAACAAGTTAACTCACCGCGCAGCTATCCGTTACTTTATTACGTACGTACGTTTCTGGGAAGAGCGTACATCTGCAGAGTCATTTTCGGCGATGCATCTCAAGGCGCTCGTTTTCCACGCCCCATTGCGAGCGACACAATAGTAGAAATAATCATTGCCCGCGGTTCATTGTCTATCGTACTGCCGCGGACTTGGCGAGCGCTGAAGTCAAACGAGGGACCATTCGTTGATCGTGATACCGACTATAAACCTCGCGAGCGAACTTGCGTATATATTATTAGTCCGGCGAGAGGAGGTCGTATAAACGTTTCTACGGGTGACGTCCCGACATCCCGATGCTCCGAGCGTACGTGAACTCTATACTTTAATCGGGCTCGTTTCGTCCCTCTCTCTCATTCTCTAGCCTGGCCATCGCGTTTCACGTTTTTCTCGCTTTTCGCTCGTCGCGCCCTTTCCGCGTCTCCCTTTTCCATCCTTCTCTTTCTCTTCTCCGTCGTCGTTGTCGGTGTGGCACGTCGAAAGGCGCCCAAGAGAGTGCACACGTACAGAACGATCTCGTTGTGTGCAGATGACACTGACCGCTGAGGAAGGTTATCCTCCAATTAATCGAGCATCGCAATGTACCCCGTCAGTCGTTGCCCTTCAATACACGTCGAGGCGCGAAATTACTCCTCGAAGATGGATCTCCGTGATTATTAACGCGCCTCACCTTGCCCCCATCGCGCTCCCTCAATCCGTGAAATATGCAAATCTACTGCCTACGTTTCTGCGATTACATTCGTTTCCGAGGACCTTGAGACATGCGCGTCTCGAAATCCTTTCACAGGCAAAAAATAAAGAAAAAAATCCTATATTTTGCGTAATAATAATTAATGACAGCAATAACAATATTCTTTATATATCGCTATTGAAATTAGGAAATAGATATTTATGTTTTTGAACACACAAGTTTGGTAATTTCCACTTTTAATATATCATTTTAAAGTAAATTTTTTGGCTCATCTTTTTATCAGTTGTTAAGATTCAGAATCCTTTAAAATATTGGATTATTGATACATTTTCTTGAAATAATAAATTGAGATCAGACAAAATAACGGTAGAAAATAGGAGAGATTAATATAATATTGTATAGTGCCAGAATAGGGCAAGAATGCAAGATTTCCGTTACTCAAGATCTAGAATCTCTCGTCACCTCGATTAAGAGTCACGTTTCGATGAGACCGTAGGAATAAGTCGTGACTGCGGCAAATATCACGTGAGGAACGTCACGATTCTCTATAGGCGTCATAGAGACTTAGCACACTTACTTGCCTCTTTCTCTACTATCGCAATCATGATATCGCACATTCAACATTCCGATCTTTCATTTACTAAATCCACGGTACTAAGTAAATATGAATATGGAATCTAAACAAATTTCAGCTACAGTAAACCTTATGATGAATATGAACGTTACGTCGTATACCTTTGCGACGAGATAGAAATTTTCATTTGATTCCAAGTATTCTACGACGGGAGAAGGAATATATATAAAAGAGCGGCGCATGGGAATTCTGAATTCTGGCTTTGAGAGACGTCGCACAACGCACATAATTACTACGTACCTATACGCAGGTATATATCGCCGCTACACCTTCATCATCGAAGAACGAGTCAGTCGAGATGGAGGAAAAAATAGTTTGATCAACGGGTAGGCGACCGCGCGTATTATGACTCACGTCTATCACGCTTGAATCCTTTAGGTACATCGGCTTCACTCATATTCCCCTTCGAATACTGACGAGGCCTATCTAGACCTCGCCCGCTCACGGTTGCAGTCCAGGCTGACTTGCCTGAGAGCGGGACAAGCCGATAATTTAGCGGTTTTGTTACTTCTGGAGTAGCGCCGCGTTCGCCAGCGCACACTCCACGCGTTTTACATGTATTAAAGCCACCGTGCGCGAATCGAGACCCTCTTCTCCCGCTCTATCTCCCCTCGCTCGCTCTCTATCTTTCTCTTTCTCCCTTACCCCGAGACACGGTAGACGCCACTGCAACCTGTAACTGCTTGGCCGCAGCGGTTTTGCCTCGCTCGGTTTCGATTTCTACGCTTCTTTCGTCGCGGTCCTTCCAACACTCTCCCTTATTCTTCGCGTCGGTCTTTGTAGCGGCCGGCGCTCGACGGAACGGGATATACTTTTTTTTCTTCGTTGCCAAAGCGCAACGATTATACACAAAGAGTACTTCTTCCTTCGTTGCACCGACTATAGTTTCCGTCGTGCAACGCGGCGCGATCTCTCCTCGCGGAAATACTAACGACCCAAGTTGCTTCTATACCTCGCGCCAGTAGGGCGAGAGGGACTTTTGTTGCGGCGCGGACAAGAACCCGTTGCATAAATGCCAGGAAAAATAAAGTACAACGAATAATCTTCATGGCCCCGACGGGAATATCTATTAAGCGTCCGCGCCTCCCGGAGAATTAACGGCCGCAACAAAATCGCCCGGAGCTCAGGGAGCGTCACGATTTCCCATTCACGGTTTTGCACGATCGCCATTACCGTCGCGCACCCGCGACCGCACCGCGCGATTCCACACATCTGGATAAGAGGCTCGTTGCGAGTAACGGCAAATCTAAGGGGTTGCGATGTATTAAGAAAAAGAGAGAGAGGGAGAGAGATGGCCGATACCGTTGCGCCAAGAGATCGGTCGAAGAAACGAGGGCGACCGTGAATTGCAATTCGCGAATCGAGTACGTGGCGGCGAGTCTTTATCGCGCGGTATCTTAGATCGCTTCAGTAATGCCAGATGAAATGCTCTCGATCGATTCGCCTCGTGTGCCAATCGATCCGGCTGTACCAAAACCGGATGCGTCTTTTTGTGCCGAGCCTTCTCGTCACGCTTGTATAACGAGTTTAAACAAGTTTAATCACGTTTCCTACGCAAAAGTCGATTTCACGGCAATATGAACAGGCGAGAAATTGTGCACAGCTGTCTCAGTTGTAACGACTTCCTTCTCGTTTCTCTGTTTACTGTGTACTTGCTATACATTTTATGTTTTTTTTTTTATCACGAAAGTGCTGAAACGAGAACAAAGTTAAAACATTAAAGATCATTGAGATGCAGCGTATGATTAAATAGAATGTTCATTATTGTAAGTTTTCAGCATTTAACAGCTACCTGGTACTTACAAAGTAATATAATCTCCATTGTGTTTGTGCATGATGCTATAGTGTTTCGACATGACAAGATAGATGAGAACAGTTGCTAATTGATTTCACCGAAGCGTCGTTAATTACTCGAGGAATACGCTACACGGAAAGAACGGTTTTGCTGAAGTACCTAAAAATTTAGCTAGATACAGATCTGAAAATAATTTTGTTGCACCATCAAAATAATTATAGTAGGTCGCTGAAGTATGATGATAATGCTGTAAAAAATGTTGACATTTTAGCATCAATTTGAGTGTTCTACGCACAGTTATTTTGATGGTCCAACAAAATTATTTTCAGATCTGTATCTAGCTAAATTTTTAGATAATTTTTTACTTCAGCAAAACCGTTCTATCCGTGTATAATTAAATTAGAACTGAATGTTGTAACTAAAATTTCTCTTGCAAAAAACAACGCAAGTATAAAAATATAATATTGACGAAAAAATTCAATTTTAAGTAAAGTATTTGCTAGAAAATAAAATTGTACTTTTCAGCACTTTCTTCCGTCAAATGAGAAATGCGTTAGCGGGAAACAATACATCATTTCGTAAAAGATCAAAAATACAATCGGGAAACAGCGTGTAGCAAGGAGAACCGTGATTAACGATAAATTATTTGTCTATACGTCAAGCATAAGTATTTCCTTCTGCTTATCTCAATAGAGAAACACCTAACGCAGATGATACATGGCGTCTAAAAGAAGAATCTATTCGTCGCTTGGTAGCGCACGGATCAGTGATCTTTAACACCATTTCGCACAGGTAACACTTGAACGAGCATTGTTCTTTCGCGGCAATGCGCTCTCCCACGCGCGTTAACGCCTCGTTTCATGAGATCTCGGCAGAGAAAGAAAGAGAGAAAAAGAGAAAATAGGAAGAAAGAGAAAAGGAGAGAGAGAGAAGTCTCTTAAATTTCTTGCCTATTCTCCCTCGGGGGGTTGTATGTGCCCATCCATTCCTTACCCTTGCGCTAACCGCGCGAGCGAAAGCGCGCGTATATATGCATGCGCGCCGCGCGATTCACAAGCCCGCCAGGAAGACTTATACGAGCTCTCTTCTCGGTTAATGGAATACGCGCGCACAAGAACGATGGACCCTCGCGACTGGCCAGTCCATTTAATTACCTCGCGTCCTATTCCATCTCGGAGGCACGACTCGTCGACATCCAGGACGGGGAGGAAGGCGAGAGTGATAAACGCGGAAGCAAGCTTGCATCGATTTCTGTTATTAAAGGCATCTTTTTATTCGTTACTTCATTCTCGTGCGTGTAATCATGAAGATTGAAAAGATAGAGCTATAATACGCTCATCCATGCCGAATACGAGCCGAATAACGAAAGTTACCGCGCGCTAACCTGCCCGCTTGTAAACGGAAAGAAACTTTTAGGGGGAGTTATTACGACGTACTTCTCTCCCCGAAGCGTAGGGGGAGAAGTTTCCGCAAGCATAAACCGAACGCAAACAGCACAAGACCGATGAGGAGGCGTCCATAGAGAGAGGTCGTGACTCGGCGAAGAATCGAGAAATCGTTTCCCGTTGTACCTTCCTTATGGCTTTCCACCTCCGTCCTCGGAATGTTCGCGGTAGCGAGAATCAGAACTGTGAGAAAAGAGCGCGAATTCTTCGAAAGTTATTGCCTCGTAACGACGTCGGCTAGCATATAAAACAACATTTCCTAAAAAATATTAGAAACGCAACTCATGTCGTTTGTCAGATTTGCGAACGCGCAAGAAACCGCGTCGAGAATAATCTTTTTATCGAGAAATAAAATTGCAAATGTATAATTAATAGCTGTGTCTTCAAATATTCATTTACGTATCTTAGCAGGCTAAAAACTGGAAACGAATAAATATGCTTGTAAGATGAGACCATTTGTGCGACTGCTGTGTAGCACGAAAATTATCTACGTAAATGCGACACTTAAAGTATGACTTATAAATTAACCCTTAAATGCGCAATTTTTCGTAGCATTTGAGTATTTCTTGAAATACATGAATAATGACTGCTTAAGAAATCCTAAAAAATATTTTTAAAATTCTTCTTTACTAATTTGAACCCTTTTTTATCCTCTTTGTTTTAGCGTACAGACAGAAAAGCCCCTTTGTGCAAACTGTGCAAAGCCGCGCATTTTTAATTTGAACTTCGTAAGAAAGACACGGAGCATCGAAAAGTCTCTTTGCACATATGCAAAGGATTAATCAATATATTTTTCATTAAAAATAACGTTAATATAATTTCAAATAGAAAAAATTGACAAAATCTCTGGGTTTTTTATCTGATTATATTAAAAATCGCTTCTGATGATGATTGTAGTATTAATCTTACATTTCGCAATCTATTCTTTTTTTATATATATATATATACTCTTGATTATAAACCAGAAAGTTAGAAAAAGACAATTTAGTTATTGGGAGCGTTAATAAATGCCGATCAGGAATAAAAAAATCAAGTTTCATGTAGCAATCTGCACAGAGCTATTTTCACAAAACGAATCTCGAATAAGTGAGACAGACGCGTAACGGCAACAAATGAGATACTAACCAGCCGGAAAAAATTTAAGAACCTATTACTGAAGTAAAGATATAAATCGGAAGGTATCGCATATTATACCGAGGATCTAAAGGGGTCTTATTGCGGTCTCGATCGCGTGAAATTTCAGATACCGCTTTATCGAAACGCATTATTGGCAGCTTCGAGAATTGGTAACCTCGAGAAGAGCAGAAATATAAAGATTGTTTCGAACGCTCAAAAAAGAACGCCGGAAATGCAATCGCGAAATACTCGCGAAAGAAAAGAGGCACGTTTCTATCCTGAAAAGATGCGCCCTCGAAGGCGGCGATTGCAACCGGGACTATCGCGGATCGCGTCTCAAAGTCTGACTCGTAAGAATCCCGTGTAGGCCTCATCTCCTATGCCTATACAAATGGCGATGTTATTGGCAAGTCAGCGATCGGCAAACAGCTTACCGCGAGACCTGGAAGAAAGAACTCACATCTGTACATTGCAACATCTTGCACGGTATGTGCCACTTAAGATGAATGTGTTTCCATGTTTCACTAATTTTTATCACATTGAAGAATTCATTTCTCAGCTGAATAAATTGCGAATGTATAAGTAATATTTGTTTACGAACATATTGCAAGAATATATTACGTTAGTATATAATATCTCTGTATATTAATTTGCAAAATAAAAATTTTATCGATATATTACTTTTTTTTTAAGTGTGTATAAATAGAAACAAGAATTAAAATAATATTATAATAAATATAATTAAATATAAATGTACTATATGAAATTAACCCTCCGTAGTCACACTGGGTCAATTTGACCCGAGCCTCAACTTTGCTCGTAAATATCTTGCGCGTAACTTGAAAATTGGCGGGCATGACGCCCTCTAGCTGTAGTTAAAAAAAAATTTTTTTTTTAAACAAATTTTTCGCGAATTTTTTTTATATGTTAAAAATTCCTGAGGCACTTCTTTTTTTATAGCAATCAATTTAGCAATGTCGCAAGTGCATTTGAGAATTTTTTCAACACGATCGGTGGATAAATGGTCAAATGGCGAACGATCAAAGTTCGTCTCGGATCAAAATGACCCAGAGTGACTTCCTTGTTTGAAAAAATAGGTGTGACTACGGAGGGTTAAAGTACAACTCTGAGGCAAAAAATCGAATAATTGATGAGTTGTTCGAAAAGTTCAAAATAGAAACATTTGAACTTTAAGTTCGGAAAGTTTATATATTTCAAACAAACTCAATAGTCAACCTATCCTATTTATATAAAGTCAAATTCAATATATATTAAATTAAATCTCTCAGCCAGTATCTTACATCTTTTAAAAGATGAAATAACCGCTTGATGTTATTAAACGGAGAATTGCTTTCTCACCAGGCACGATTTTACTTATTATACTTATACTATTCCGATCGGAAAAATGTTCGTAATGCCGATGAAATCCCAAACTCATCAAAGTAGCCGAGAACGTTGTGCTTTCTTTCGGAAAAAAAAATCGGCATGTATCTCCGTCGATTAATCGCAGCGCGAGGATTATCGGGTGCACCGACCACTTTATCGGAGACGATGCGGATAGACGCTCGCGATGGGCGGTCTGACAGTTGCTACCAACGCAGAACTGAACCAACAACGTATGAAGATCGGTGCTGAGTGGTCGCTGCCGTCTTCAAGGTCTTTCAACTAGGAAACGATCGGCTTTGCCTATACCTATTAGCTCGCCGGATAGGAAAGTAATTACTGATGCATAAATCCGCCGATTGGAAGCCCCACGGCGAGGAAGAATAACGGCACGAAGAAAGTGGCGTCTCAGAGCGTCGCTCGTAATTCGCGAGGTGCAAGTCGTGTCACGTACGAGCCGACCGTTTTGCGCGTCCCGGCGACGAAGCAGGAAGCGCCCGCTGGATTATCGGGATACAATCCTGGATAATTGCGGGTATTCTACTCCGATCCTCAACTACTTAATTAGCGCTGGAACCCGGCTCGTATACGCCGCGCCGGAAAGGCCCACGCGATTCCTCGTGGACGGTAACGCCTACCCAAGCCGTCGCCCCATGGAAATCGCGGATGTTGCATTCTCTTATTTTCTGCCTGTTTTCTTCTTCATCCAATAAAATCGATAACAAGATCGAAAACGGTATATTATATTTACCTGCTAAATAACAAGCGTTTGAAATATGGTAAATAAAGTAAAACGCGGTTGTATAAAAATCAGCACAATGGTCTTTATCATAAAAAAACGGAGCAAATTTTTTATTCTAATTAGGATCACAATACAAATCATAATGCTTGTTAATATAATTGTTAAGACTAGAATTTGTTATTTTTAATTTATCGTTTCGTATATTAATTGTCACCATCTCGATGGACAGATGATCTTAAAAGAATCTCGACAAACTGGATCGAAACTGCTCAGAATAGACAAAAATGGAAACACCTTGTTCAACACCTATGTTCAACAGTGAACGAGAATAACAGGCTGATGATGATGATGATGATGATGATATTAATGGCCGAAACGTATCTTTAAAACGTATTAGTAATGATAATAATCTTTTTTTTCACGTTTCCGTAAGTTAAAAATTTCCTTTAAAAATTTAGCGTTTTCTGGTAAACCATAAATAATGTCTCAACTCTAATTTTAGAGAAGATATCAATTCTGCGCTAAATATATCATTTTTAGTAATATCAAAAGCTATGCAAAAAATATGTTATACATAGGTCTTTTAGATTTTACATATGTCTCTCATAAAAATATGTATGCAATGAGTACTTTTTGTGTTATAAAAGTGCATAATTATTTTCTTCCTCATATTTATAGCAATCTTTTACCTACGGTCATTTTGCGGTGTCTACTCTTAAAAATACAAGTAAAAAGACAAATAAAAAAAGAGATGTTTGAGATTAAAAAAAACCTGCCGTGTGAAGGATCATTTACCGTAATGAACGCGCATTTATGGCGTGCGCGAAAGGTACAAGATCAACGAACAACATCGTTAATCGGCACGGCTTGCCATTATGGTTCAAGATAAATCTAAGCACACTATTGATTAATCTAACTAACCAAAGCGCTCAAGCAACGTGCGGTTTCATTGTCGATCCAATTCTGTCGATTGCTTTAATCGTCGCGTTGTTGATTGAAGAAAGAAAAGCTCGAGTCACGATCGGTATCGTACTGAGAAAGTTCAATCGTTCGTCCTCGATGATCACGCCAACAGAGTTGACCGACCGGAAGAGAAGTAAACACACCGTAACAAAATCTAGTACAGCGAATCGTTCTATAAACATCTAAATGTGATATATATATAAATAAAATAATATTTAAAAAGACTCTGAAGTCGCGCTCTTAAAAATATTTTCTTAAGAATGATAAATGGAATGTACTGAATTACATACTATATCGAAGTGTGGATAAATATCGCTATTTGAAATGCAAGGTAATCAAAGTAATATCATTAATTTGGCAATAATCAACTAATAGCATACACACATCTAACAGCTAGTAGCTGAACAGAATCAAAGCGGGGAATTATGGATAAAGTAATAAGCTACCTTCTTCACAATCTGAAAACTAGTTTACTATAACTCACTTTGTTTCGGCCAACTCCCCGGCAGGAAACATGACGTGTGAATGCCTTCGTTGGCGCACAAATTTCTACCTTCAATCCGCTTCGTCCGCCATTCAATCCGCCATATATCCGCCGTATACCATATTACCGGGATGAATAATAAATCAGCGCGATGAATAATAAATGCGCGCGCATCGGAGAGCCGATAATTCTGCGACACCCGTTGAGTTAAATAAAACTAACAAACCCCGGAGAGTTTCGTTTAAATTATTCTCAGCCTATAATTTATGGCGCGTCTGCGTGGACTTCTTAACGTCGAGACGACGACCACGCAGACGTAACTTACGGCGGGTTGTCGATTTTTTTGAATCCCGCTACTTAGTTGGCCGCAAGAAAACACTGCTGCACGTTCTGCATCATTAGCTACGCCGTGCTCCGGAGTGCACCGGCGTCGGTCGTGCCCATAGTGACGCGGGGAAGAAAAGCGCGTTGCGTCGAAGATCGTCACGATTCGCGGGGGAATCATCGCGTGCAACGTGGGCTCTCGCTTCGAGGGCATACTTGGTGCTTCAGCATCGCAACTTCACGGATACACGTATTTATCTACATTTCGAAGCATTTCCGGGAACTGAATGTAGACTAGACTACCCATTATTGAATAAAGAAATTCCATAATATCTAGAGTGAAATTGATACTAACTCTATTATATTATCTTGTATTAATCCCACGACCTACATCGTTACTTTTTTAAATAAATTATAGCGTGAATTCTTATTTATTTTACCATTGCAATGCTTATTCGAAATCTAACAAGTTTCCAGCAGCAAATGAGACATACGATATACATCTTTTCACTTCTATTTCTATAAGTTTTAATCTTTCTATATAATAAATATCGTAATTTTTTTTATTCGATTTGCTTGTACGTATTTTTGGGGAATTAATCACGAGATAAATAAATCTATATATTTATTCATTTAATTAGGACTCTATTCCACGCCCGTCAAAGAATCTGCTGAAATCCCATTTGCGATATGATGAGATAAACCGTGTAACTTCATATTACGATCGACGAAAAACCATGCAATCTCTCTTAAATGACTGTCGAACCCCTTCCATGTCGAACCCCATCCACTATCAGCTTTTTGCGAGTCGCACACGTGTCGTCAGATTCGAGACATGGGCAATGAGCACAATAGCCTCCTCCGCGCGAGTAAATTATCGTGGCTCCTCGCGGAGGCAGCCGGTGGGAGATTAATTTCTACGGGCGCACGTATTTTTCCCTGCAAATCGTAAAAAAGTCACGCTCGCGTATACAATATATTACGGTGGTTGTAGTGGTGCGCGCACGATGGATATAGATAGATCCCTCTTTGCCGTGATCTACAACGGCAAAGCAAATCGCCGTCGCGCATCATAGGACGGGCCGGAATACGTCCCCGAGGCTTTCCTCGCGTCCTTAACAATCGAATGACCAAGACACGTGGATGTATATGACCAACTTCTCTTCTGCCCGTTCCATATACCCCCTTTCGTATACCTCGGTACGCGAGGGAGAGACCCACGGTGAATCGCCAACGCGCTCGCACGCTTCCACTCTTATTCCCGTCCTGTCACGACCAGTCGCATCATTAGGCCATCCGGTATTACAAATGACGTTGAAGGGACTCCCCAGGCTCCTCCACCTCTTCTTTGTACTCCCGTTCTCTCGCCTCCTTACCCTACCTGTCTGCCGTCCTGTCTCTCTCTCTCCTCCCACATTCTTATTTGTCCTATCTTTCTCCCTTGCTCTGTCTCGTAGGACGCGGCCGGGGACACGGCGAATCTCCTCCAGCTCCTCCGCGCCGGAGTCCATCTCCAGCTGGTTGCCGAGTCAATCCGGCGAAACGTCGCTTTAACTGGATCGTACGAACGCCACGGCAAAAACCGACAAGCAAGTCATAAGCATTTATGAGTTTCTTACCGGCGATAATAAGTTTGGAACGATTGCTGTTTGTATCATTGCGCGAGGTGTACTGCGTGTCTATTCCTGTTCTTCTACCCGATGACATTCTTGGGACGGCCGGCCGTCTTGAGAATATGGCGTATGTCGAGAGTAAATCGTGGTGCCGTATTCCCGTACCTTATTTGCACCTTCTTTTTCGCCGATCAACCAACGTTAACGTACAGATTCTGCTCTTCGCGAGATTTATTAACGCGAGAACGAACGTATCGGATGTATCCCCCCCGCGTCGTCTGACCTCGACCAGCTTCACCTACTGCCCGCTTATACAGTCGAAGATCCGACAGAACCGACTGGTCCCCCGTGATGTACGATCATATCACTGTGTAATACATATCACTGCGTTAACCTTCGTGACAGTCATGCACACGCGCCGCGGTTCGTAGAAATCGTGTGAGCCGTGATGTAGGAATAAAAAAAATGAAAGAACACAACCATTCGCATTCTCTCGTCGGATATACTGGCACGCGGTCTCTTCTCTCTCCTCGCATTCCACGCGCCGTGGACAAAACCGCGTCTATCGTAATTTCCGCAAAAAGATCATTCGTAACGATTTCTCTGTAACGACAGCCGCGTCAGGAAGATTTAAATCCTATCTGCCCTGCGTGTGTGACAGCACACGTATAGTCAATATCATGCAGCATGCGATCGATTTTGACACGACCAAGTTAGCTCACGCTTGACGGTGGTCAAGCGGATAAAGAAAAAGGGAAATGAGAATGGGAAGAGGAACGAACGTGAGGGAATCCGCGGAAGAGAGATAAGAAGAGAAAGAAGCGACGAGAAACTACGTACGAGGTGGACAAGCGAAAACAGTGAGATGCAAGGAGGAAAGGTCAAGCAATGTGTGGAGATAAGATGAGATAAAGTCGGCTGTAAGGGCATAAAGCGGGTACGAAAAGAGAGAAACAGAAGGGGAAAGGCGTTTTATTACAGCCGGAGATATGACTCCCGGAGGATAACGACATTACGGTGACCGAGGAAATCACGTCGGTTATATACTCCGAGAAAAAAAGATGTGGCTAACGCAAAAGCAAATTGTGACGAATTTATAATGTTTCTCGACTGACATTGTTGTAAGAATAAGCGATGCTGAAAGGCAAACCAGTACGACAAAAATGGACACAATTTCCGTAAAAAGTAGGATTATTCTTGGCGGAATCACAATCTCATAATTTTCGATACAAAGTACACGAATGTGTACGAAACTTTAACAAAACGTTTAATGTCTATTTCTACCAATGCAGATTAACTTTAATTTTGATTTAACTTACTTTCTATCTTTTTCTAGTCTAGTCCTAAAAATTATATTAAAATAAAAACTAAGTTAAATTGAGATTAAAGTTAATCTACTTAGGTAGAAACAGACATAAATGTTTTAAGAATGCATAAAGTCTAAATATGTTATAAATACCTACTAGAAAATATTTAAGATAAATTAGAAATAATGTGTAAAGAAATAATTTTTGTTTAAAGAAAATGTAAAATATAACAATCGTTTTATATAATGTATAATCTTTAAAAATTATAAAGACATGAAGATTTTATTCCACACCAAATTAATATAGTATTAGAAAATGTAAAACATCATAGTGATCCTTAAGACATTAGGTATATTCTTATATTATAAAATGCAAAATGATAACCAACTGAATCTTTTTTCTTTATTATAACATTTAAAATATATTCGAATACAAATCTTAAGAAAATAGCATAGTTTAAAATAAAATGACAATTATTTTAAACTAAGCTAAAATAGAAAACGTATGAAAGCAATGCTGATTTATTCTATTTCCTAATATTCTATTTCCTAGAACAAATATCTGCTAATTTAATGTAAACTTGTGTTCCAATGTTAATGTTTATCCATCAACCGACTATTGATTTATCAAAACAAGAAACACCACAAAAACTAATTAGTGCCGGTTAACGAGCATAAAGGAGACTAATGGTATACAGGAGCGACAAAACGGAGGTGCAAAACGACAAGGAAAAAGAACGAAGAAGACATGAAAAGAGAGGAGCATGTGAAACGCGACGCGATTCACAAGGTTGCGACAAGGTAAACTTAACTAACGTTGTCCCGGCGGACAACCGACAACCGACCGACCGACCGACCGACCAACCCAACCAACCCAACCAACCGGAGAGCGGGATAAAGCTAAGCTAAGAGGCAAGTCAAAGCAAGTCGAGAAGAGCTAGGTCGAGACGAGGCAAGGTAAAGGCGAGTAGGGACGGGGTATAGCAAGGCGCATTGGCGAGGCATGCTAAGGCAACGGGTCCAAAGTCGCCGTCGTGCCTCGGTACGAGGCCCCGGTGGCGCGTTAACCTCCCGCTCGAACGCAGTACGCTCTCGACTCTCGCGCAGGCCAGGTTGCATCAATCCCGTCGGTCGATCCACCGACCACGTGCAACCCGCCAACAGGCGGCTTGCGAGGGGAAAGCCACCAAGATCCGATCGCGTGCACGTGCTCCTCATGCACCAACAGCGACAATATCGCCGGCACGTAAAGGAAAAGAGAGAGAGAGAGAGAGAAACAATAAAAAAGAATCTTTTTTAAAAAGAAAAAGTCCTTCCGGTTGGTGCAACGTGTCACGTGAAACGCATTCGATTAATTACTTTTCGATCACTATCGAAAGCCCGCGAGGTACACCAGTGCGGATCAAGATTATCGAAAAGATCAAGTTCAAGCTTTCGATCTGTATCTCCCGTGTGTTTCGTTACGAGAATTTAATTTCCAAGTGCGCGAGAAGATAATCGGAGGGAAGAGTCACGGTGCTCGATCAGAGAGAGAAAGAGAGAGAGAGAGCGCGGATTAAAACGGACGTCGTAAATTAATTCGCGGGAGATTCCGATCGTGCGCTTTTATAGGTTTGGTTTGCGAGCAGTTTACACCGGAGGTATCACACCGTGACGCCACGCCGCGCCGGCCGGCGGCAAATTTAATTCCGCGGCGCGTTTCTCACGCCTGCGAAATCAGTCCAACCGCGCGTGGAATGTGACGATTAAAAAGACAAAGAGGCGCGCCGTCATTCTCGACCGAGAGCGTTCCACTTTCGGCGGCCGTGCGTAAAATCGACAGGCCGGCCGGGGCGAAAATGAATTCGAAATGGTCACGCCGGGGCGCGGCGCGCATGAGCCGCGCTTTTTTAACGTGGCGAGGTGCAATTGCAGCGGTGCGATAGCCCTCGGACCCTTCAAAAATTTTCGCGCTTCGATGAATCGAAGGGAGAAAAAACCCGGGATCGGCCAGAAAAACCACTCGACACGGAGATCGATCGATCGGAACGGGTCGGAATAATTGAATTATCGAAAGCCCGGAGGCAGGAGGACGCGGACCCTTCGGGACGGCCATACATGGTCGTCGTCTGCCTACAAAAGCCGAGGAAGAAGCGGCAGCATGTCGTCGTGATCGCGTGGGAGGTCGAGGCAATCGCGTACGGCGCTTTTTACGCGCGAAACGAAGCGGAGAAACAGATGCGCTCACTCCGGACGCTCACCCAACACGCGGACGAGCGACCGTTTTAAACCGCGTATTTTGTTCCCGTTCCATTAAAAATGCACCGATTTTGCGCACGAATGGATCTTTCAAGAGCTACGTGACCAGCACCGATCTCTGCCTTCGATGCATCGCGAGAACGCGTGCCGAGCCGAAGGCGGTCGACAGATCGATCCGGATGAGATGAGTGGAACCTGATTCAGAGCAAGTTCGTGCCGCCAAGTAGGCAACAACTCGAATAATTACCTACAACTAGTTCGTTAGCAAACCGCGGTTAAACCTCCACGCAAATCACGTCGCCGCGAGTGAATAAAATTGAAAAGTTTATTTGATAAAAATATCGGAAAAAAATAACGCCGAAAAAGGAAAAAGAAGAAAGAATAAAATGGGACCATGTGAGCGGACTGCAAATCCATGAACCGTTTGAAAATTGCGTGCGTCGTATCGCGTGACAAAAGAATCGTATGCGGAATAAAGTGAAAAACTGCGTAAAATGCACAGCATCGGCCTGCCGCCGCCGTGTCAACGTCCGAGATGCATTCGTGGCTGAAGTGCATTATCGGCGAGTCCCGCGTGCAGAAAGGTTTCGCGAACTAAAGACTGTCCGAGGCATGTCGTTGCCGTTGCGCATCTGACGAACGCGCGCGACGAATGAAGATTTTCGCTACGGGTAAAAATAATAATAGAGAAAACGAGGGGGCAGCATGCCGGTCGCGGGAACGAGGAGATTATGTAGAGTGGGACTCGCCGCGGTCTTGGTCACCGCGCTGTGCATTCTGACTCTGCTGGACTCGCCGCCAGCACGACTCCCGGATCCACCGACCGATCCTCCTCCCACGCCTGGTAAGCAATTTTCCTCCTCCGGCACCTTCGCGGGTCGGCGCAACCGCCGCGACCCTTGCCCTTTTGTTATCGGCGAACGGTTCGCCGGTCCGCGCAACCTGAAAGCGCTAACGCTATACGCATTGGCATCTAGCGGGATTTTTGCTGCCGCGCGAATCGCTCGTAGCTGTAGATAAAATCGTGAGACAAATCGGTCTTGTTTCATGTGACGTGACGTCTTACGAATCTGATTAACCTCTTGAACTCGAGTGATTTCACGATGAAGTCGTTTATTGAAACCTAAGACCGTACTAGTAGATTCTCAAAAAAAAACCGTTGTTCAAGCAATAACTTAATCATCAATGCTATTCATCATCGAATTAAATTTATCTTAAGTCGTTTGGAAATAAAGATCTGTAAGAATAATAAATATATTTGTTCTTCTCGTGGAATCATGATTTTGGGTTTTAAACGGTCAATTAAGTTTAAACATACAAAACGAAAATATCAGTATGTGTTCTTACTATTGAAGAAAGTTTTATAACTAATGCACCAAAATATATTCTTTTATAAATAAGTGTAAAAAATTACTTTACTATTGAAATAATGAGTCTGCTTTCTGTCTTGCTGAACTGGCTGCACTAGTTCAGAGTTTTTTTTTTTTACTCCACATTGGAAGGAAAAAGATAAACTCTGAACTACTGCAGCCAGTTCAGCAATAGAAAACAGACCCAATATTATTTTCACACTTTAATATATTAATTTAATTTTTAATATATTAATTTAATATTTAAACAATATTCAACAATGTTATAATAGAGTTGTAATCTAGCCAAGATTATAATTACCTACATATTTTAATTGATAAATTGCAAATATAGGCAATGCAAGATAAAAATATTGTTAGTAATAAAAACTCTCTCTTAAAAATACTTCATTATATAATATTTTACAGAAATTGAAATTACCATTACTACGAACATCGCACGTCACATGTAAAGTAACGCCTATCTTTTTATCTTATTTTGCTTGCATAATCAGGAAACAAGAGGAAAATACAAAAGAAAGTGACGGTTAACATATCCGCGCGTGCGTGCAACAGTTTAGTTGTCGTATAAACCAAAGTTCCTTGACACGGTATATGAAGGGAGATTCGCACGCAATAAACTTGTTCGAAGTACCCGCGAACGTTTGTTGTTCCGTACGCACTATTTCCTAGTCACGTAAAGTTTCTCAGCATTGAAATGTTATCCGGCCGAGCGGAGAATGAAGTGCTGCTACCTGCTTTTTTAAACGCACGTTCATCGCGAGTAATTGCACGGGTGCTACGCTTTCAAATACTAACAACGAATATGACTACATAAATGACTCGCTTCGAGGGCCGATACCGATCAACCCGGCGCGCTACGCACCGCAAAGATTCAAGCGGAGCCCCGCACGCAACGTGCGTACACGCTTGCCTCCCTCGAGAGAGAGAAGCTAAAAAGATACGAAGATAACACACGGGTGCGCGAGCGCAAAAAGGAACGCGCGATATACCAAAGTTATAAATAAACCTCGAAGCTTTGGCATAAAGCTCGCCAAGGACGTAAATCTCGGCGCTGTTCTTTAGTAGTAGCGACTTCATTAGTCGACGTAATTTATGACGTGATTCATCGAGTGACCGCCCGTCGACTCCGTGCGCTTTCGCGTAATTCACCTTCGCTTCTACCATACAAACATTTCGCGGGAATTATGACAGCCGATCGTACGGCTGAGAGACCGGGACTAACGTCGAGATATCGTATTCACGGACCGACACGACGAGCCGTCGAGATTTGTCTGCCTCGTACGGGGAACGTCTTTCACGGATGAGAATCAAATGGCCACGCGCACATACTTAACGCTATATATAAATTACGGATATAAATTCAGATTTTGTTTTTACGACGTGAAAAGGAGTATATTTAGTTACTTACACGAGGAATAATGATACGAAGATGATAATTGCGATTCTTATCTAGACGATACGAGTTTTGGGGTCACGTACTTCAATTAGTTAAAGGATAAGTGTTCTTCTAGTCGAGAGTAATTTCTAACTAATTAGCGGCGGGCCCATTAAAAAAAATTGGCACGATTTATTTGCTGATTTATCTCCTGTAGCCAGGCCGTAGATTCGCTCTCCGCCCTGACAGTGCGATTTCCATGAGAACGCCGCGCCGGTGTGCATTAGCGTATTTTCTAGCATCGCACGAATGCCTTCTCTCGTGGAGCCGCGTTTACCTTCTCGTAAACCTCGCGAAGCGTGGCCGCGACGGACGGTCGAGGAGAGGCGGGCGGGTAAAGGGCACAGAGTCACGAAGAATACTCGCGGCACGCAAACACGTAATACCCACCGTCGCGTCGGGCCCCGGGTTGGGTCAAACGCCGACTTTTAACGACACACCATGACGGAACCATCATCTATCCCGTCGCCCGCGAAGACGATGGGATCAGTAGGCTCCGAGGGCCTACGGTCTCGTTACCTACGGCTCTCGACGTCGAGATCGTCCGAGAAATAGTCCCGGGCGTCCCGTCAATAACGCTCGCGATCCATATACGTCGAAGACGAGTAATTGCAAACGAGACGAGTCACGAAACGTATATAGTGCCATAAATTTACCCCGACGGACGCCAACACGGCGCGCGACGTTTCTTATTTTTTTTTCTTCCTCTCTTTTTCCTCGTCCGGCCGCCATCGTCGCCGCCGCCCGTCGCCGTCACCGCGCGGTCGCTGTCTCGCAGAAATAATTATAAACGAGACGTAACGAGAGTCCTTAAAGCTATCAACGGCGTAGATTTATTATCGCCCTCGAAGAGCAAAGCGCACTCGAACGCATCTGCGTGAATCCTGTCGTATTCCATAAATACATTTATTATAAATGCATTAATGCGTGGAAAAAAGAATGGATATCTCGCTACTCGGGTCCGCTTCGGGCTCGTGACTGCACAGGGAAACGAGTTTCTCCGCGGAATACAGGATAGGCGGCGTATTCGACATTAGGGAGCCTAATTAGCGGTCACGTCGATTGAAATTCCGCCCAGCTAATTTACTCTGCCTGCCTGGCCTTTCTCCCTTTGAACATTACTAGAGCGTCGCGTCGCGCTGAAATCTACGGTAATTGCGAATTACGAGAATTATCATGCAGCAGTGATAAGCGAGAGAAAGACACTGAAGCGAATGTTTTCTAATATAAGCATAGCAGACTGAACAAACTATGAATGTATTCATAGTACGGCACACGTTCGTTTCGAGCACACAGATGCGTCACTTCCGTCCGGTCGTATAGTCAGTGTCTTCGCGTCGACTCGCGAGATCCTCGCGGCGGATAAGATCGAGAATCGATCGGCTTCGACAATAAGTGGACGTTCAATAAAACGAACACAGCCACGACATTACACTCGCAGAAATTATAAGATGATATAGCAGTAAACGGAATGCAAGCGATACTATCGGTGTAATAGCGTAAAAGTTCTGATAAGCTACGGACAGTATGCAGTTAGGTATATGTATACGTATATTAGCACTAGCGCGGGCAAGCACTTGCTCCTACAAGAAAACATAGTCAACCGAAACTAGTTAACTAGTTAACTCGGATGAAACTTTGTGTATAGAGTAACTCGAGCTCTACATGAATATGCATTATTCGCTTTTGGAATCTGGATAGTATAGAGGATATGAAAATGGAGTGTCATATCTAAACATTGCAAATGCCAAATCAAGTGAAATTTACCCTTTTGGATTAATAATAAGAAAATGAGATAAATTTCATTTACAATCCACTCAACAAAATAAATATTGCCCATTTCAGCCTACTCTAACAATCCTAATGTTTAATGCTTCATATATAAAAATGTAAAATTTAGGAAGTTTTTTATTAATAATAAAACTGTCTATTATCTTTCTGATATTTTTTGCAATCTTGTTTGTTTCCAATCTTTTGTTTTGCAGCACTAAATTTATCGCAAATTTTTATTCAAACATTTTTGCCTCATAAAATCTTAGAGTCAAGCTTTAAAATGCCTTCCTTAATTGTAGTTTAACGTTTCACTTTCCATGCAAGAGTTATGGACAACATGCAAAGCTCATACGAAATCTTATCTATATATTTCTGAGTTTTATATCAATTGTGTTTCTTTGTCAGCTATAAGAAGATTAACGGATTTGAAACTAATTTTATAAAAATTCCTGAAAATAATAATCTAGTCGCCTACAAAAATGAATGTTATTATACATTTGGTAGATTTGGTATCTTTTATTATGACAGAGAATTTTAATAATATACTATTATTTAATATTAATTCAATTTGGTATCTTTCTAGTTTGATATAATACATATAACAATTACGTATTTCGACACAAAATGTATTTGCAGAATACTAGCTTTTCATAAGACGCAACTTGTTCATACAAAAATGAAAATCAGAAATTTTAGTTACATTTTTGAAGATAGCTGGTAGCACAACAGTAATGCACTTTGTGATACCTGATACTTTGTGATACGGAGTTCGTGCATTACTCTCTTGGCAAAAACATGAGTTAGCATTATTCTCTTCAAGCCCTAAAATTAACTTCTTCGGGCGCTTTCTCCATTCGTTCCGATCAAACGACTTCTTAGCGTCATTCTTTGCGCATATTCTAGGCGGCGAACCGCCGGGCACAAGAAGCATCGTCGCTTATTCGTGGGCCCGAAGATTGGCACTCGATTACAGGCCCACCAAGCACTGCGACGGTAATGGAACGCGCGGAATGGCGTTAAACGCATATGAGCTGCCCGGCACAAAATGGCTCGAGACAATCCCGGGACAGCTCTTCCTGTACAGCGCCCACTTGGACCTCAGAATCGCCGGTTACCCGAGCATCAGAGTGATTGGCGTTAAACGAGGAGCCCTGCCGCCCTCCGCGCTCTTCTGCACTATATGGTGAGCCATTTTTCACGTCGCAAATCAGCCCGTTACTCGTCTATCTCTGACGAACGCTAAGTATCCGAGGAAAAGAGAATCACTAAACGATCCTCATAAACAAGGGCTATCGCTACCTATCGCCTTTGCAAATTATGTAATGACAAATCGACTAAATTAATATCAACCTTCCTTAACGGAAATTCAATGAAATTTTAAATTCAATCGACTTAAATTTGTTGTTTAGGTTATTAATGTAAGAACTTCCTCTATCCCTTTAGCCGAAATTACAATCAATTGAATTGTGAAATTTTGACACAATGTGCTTTAAATTTCAAGCTAATCTATACCCTAATTAACACAGAGTAATTTTAAACTGCTGTATTTCAATAATTGAAAATGACGGATATAACACGTTAAGATATAAAACCCGCGTATCCGTCTATCTATTCGTTCCTTCCAGTTCAATATTCAAGAAAAATGTTGGAACGCTTATGTTCTTTTAGCAAACGTAACGTAAAATAATGCGGGACATACAAGTACATTAATAGCAAGCATATTGGAAAAAGGCATTCCGTAATTAATTCATTTCGTACTTTTAACTTGGACGAAATTAAACTTCGTTAATTTCACGGGTTGAACTTCATTTTCGCATGCAAGTTATTTGTTTCGCGTTAGAAGTGAGTAATAACGCAAACGTTAGCAGCGGCGCGAAACGGAGCATATTCGCTTAAAATACACGGTTGAAAGAGCGCGTTATAAATGTCTACATAAATCCCTTCCAAAGTGTGTGCAGATATTTTCCGCTAGGATACTCGACATTAACTCACGCGATCGGAAACGATGGATTAAGCGTTTTAGTCTCATTATGTTTCAGGTACCGAGAGAACGGGAGGATACAATCGTTCAGCGTGGAGGCGCTCATCTCGACGATCTGGTTGGACGAATGGGGCGACACGGCGGACAGTTACACCGGGATCCTTGTAAATTGTCAACTGCCGTTGGACGGCTCGGTACGCCATACGTCTCGGGTTCACGTGGGTCCGAGTCCCTGCTACGAGAATGCTAGTCATAGTTTAACGATTCGCTCGGAATTCGACGACGAGACTTTTGCCGACCGCAAGAGGCGCCAGTTCACCTTGTGCATCAAAGGATTGGACTTCGACGAGGACATATCGCATAAATTAATAGCTTTCGTCGAGCTACATCGTATTCTGGGCGCCAAGCTATTCTACTTCTACGTATTCAATGTGCACGAGAATGTACTCAAGGTGTTACGCTTGTACGAGCGGTCGAACGTGGTGCGATGGTTCGCGCTTGATCTACCGGGTGATTTGCCGAACGAGAAGCTGGCCCGAAGGCGATTCTTCAGCGAGGACATTTGGACGAAGAGGCGAATGGAGCTGATCCCGTACAATCACTGCTTCTACGAAAATCTTCACCGGTCGGAGTTCGTGGTGCCGATCGATATCGACGAGGCGATCGTGCCGACGCGACGGAAGACCTGGCACGAATTGCTGCTGGACGAGCGCGCGAAGCTCGGCAGAAGCTTCAAGGACTTCGCCTCGTATTCGGTACGGAATGCCTATTTCTTTCCCGAGCTGCAAAACAAGAGTCAGACCGATCGGTTGACCGGACTCGACGAGGAGCTCCGTCGCTCGACCGAGTATACGGACTATCTGGATACCATGAGAACGGCCAGTATTTCGCCCGAGGGCGACTCGGTGAAAAGTTTCGTCTCCACGAGGCGCGCGTTAACGGTGCACAATCACTACGCCCTGACCACGTTGAACCCGTCTACCAGACGGGCTCATCATCTGGACTCAAACGACGTACTCAAGCACCATCACCGGGCTTGCGACAGTCAACATCTCGATTGCGATCTCCTGATGGAGGACGTTAGGATCGACGAGTCCGCTTTACGCTATGCGGACGAGCTCAAGACGAGGATGAAGATCGCCTTGGCCGATCTTGACGCCCTGCCATAGACTACAGTGATGTTGTAAATAATAAAAATTCTTTTCCAAATCTTCGTCTTTTACTGTCTATTAACCAATCCTTGCGGTACCTGTAAGATCATTCTAACGTCTATGACTTTAAAGTCAAAATATTGAAATTATGTTCAATCGTTGCTTTATATTAACACAATATAACGACAAAAATTTATTAGAAGCAAATCCGCGTAATATGCATATATGAATGTTTCTTTTTCTTTGGACAGACCAATGAAATTTGTTCACGTTTTGTGTTTATTAGCGAATGCTTTAAATTTGAAAGATATAATTTGATAATGTATGAAACACAGAAAGTCTTGATTTATCTCAAAGTTAATATTATCTTTAAAGTTCAATGTACAGAAATAATCTAAACACTTCTTTACCATTCATATTGTCCCCTTCGAAATGAAACAGGTCACTTGGAAAATGTACAGAACCAGTGATCCAAAACAAGAATAACAGAGACATTTCGCGAGCGTTGTACTTAAAATGATTACGGTCGAGAAATCGGAAACACGCAAAAAAGACAAAAGTAAGCTTGACGCTTTTCAGACTTGGTAAGTAAAAAATCATATTGCAACCGGGCACGATAATTGGAAAACGTATAAAATGACGAGGAGCAAGCTTCACGCTTTTCAGTCTTGAAGCTAGAAATTATTGCGGCTCGGGCACAATAATTGGAAAGCGTTTAAAATGACAAAGGCATGAGTTTGATGAGCCTTCAAGATTGATGCTTGAGCTTGTAATGGTCGGGCGCAATAATTGGAAATCATGTAAAACGACGAAAGCAAAGCTGATAGCTTTCAAGGCAAAAGACTCGGAGCGCTTCGAAATATTCAAACCGCCTTTTAAACAGCTAGAGCTGCTTTTCGCGCCGCGGCGCCGCGCCGCTCCGCGCCGTGGCCTCAACCGTCTGACACGTTTATCAAATGAGACGAAACGAATACTACGAACGCGCTATTTACGCGAAGGAAAGCATAGGAAAGGTAAGAGTCTCTTGAGTTAACGAGTACGTACAAGGAGCGAACGACTTTATAAAGCACCGCATCCATCATGCTCGGTACGGTGTGAACGACAGTTTCAATCTCGCTAAAGTGGCGGTTTGGTGGTCATCCATTAGCGTTCAAGATCTCGTTCTATACGCGGGTCAAATGCCTCGCGTCTCAAACGGCCCCGAGGAAATTTCTATCGCTATATCGTTATCGGCTGATTAGAATCGAATCGTCCGATGCAGAACGGCGTTATATGCGCGACCGCCGATAGTCGAGTATATTTTTCACCAGATAAAATCATAGAGGACGGAGACGGCTCCTGTGCGCGCGAGCATTCGAGACGGAAGATAAATTCCGTGGTGGCGCGGCGGAAGCAAACAAAGGTACGATCGTTCGAGATGCGACCGCGATTCTCTCCGATAAGTTTTACGACTCGTATCGAGCGCGGCGCGAGTGCGCGATCAAGGTCGTAACTAGATTTAATAGATCATAAGGAAGCCGTCGTATATCCGCATTCTCTGAAACTTGTTACAAGGCACGAAGGTAAAAGCGGAATCCCATTTCTGCCCGAGAGAGAAAGAGAGATAAGTCAGCTAGTTCGCGGAACGCTGAAATTATTCTCAGGTATTCACGGTGTGCCGAGCACCCTTCGCTTCGCCAATTCTTCAAATGTCACTGCGACTTCAAAATGCAATAACCGAACTCGCCAAACTTCCAGAGAGACATGACGATCGTAAGACGAAGAAAAGTTTTCCTCTTCAAGTATATCGATCAGCCGGGGCGGAGCTGAGCATTTAGGACAGGTTGCGAGCAAGCACCGAGACACACGCATCAAGATCGTTCCAGTTACATACAATAATGTCTCGTACAAGCGAGACAGATCGACCTGATAACATATCGCTAAAATGGAGGGAAACCCGCCAGCCGCTACACTCGCAAACTTGCTATTACACCACGGAGATCCTGTTCGCGATTTTTCGCCTAATTCAAGATTAGCCTCGTCACGCCGGTCGTCAATTTGAATATAAATCTGTCTAATCTTCTGTACTCACTATGCTCTCTTTATATCGACCGCACTTAGGATTTTTACACATCCATTTTTGTTAGCATAATAATTTGAGGAAATTCTGCTTCTAGCCTCTAGAATTTTAGCATTTTAGCATTTTTAATTCATAAGGATTTTCGTTTTACATAGTTTTTACGGAAAAATGAAACTTTAATAAGCCGTGGTGTGCTTTTTGCAAGATAAAAAAACGTTTTAATAAATATATTTGGCCACATAGCTTATATATATTCAATCCAATTGTATAAGTAGCTACTCTATATTCATGGCTAGATCCAATTGCATCATACAAACTTTACGATCGGTACAACATGTTGCGAAAGCGCAACGTTGGATATAAATGAGTTAACACTCCCGCGGCGTGCACAATTTCGGGAATTAAAATTTTAACTGAGGAGCTTCCAATCCATCATAAATCTCATTATATCCTTCAGCTCCGTGCACGTTAGCGCACGTATCTCTTTACTGATTTATATCCGAGGCGTTTGAGTTACGTTTTTTTTCCAAGCTGACAAAGTAATCTCGCTAAGTCACGCCTGAAGGGGTCCATTGAGCGTCTTGCGCGAGGCACGTTAATTCGACCGCGCAGAATATTTTCGCGACGAGCCACGACGACGAGGAGCCACCCCGTGCTCCACTTAACAAAGTATCCACGAGAGGACGTCCGTCTGACAACACGTGATAAAATTCGCGCCAGTGTCACATTCACCGTTCGCTCGAGGCTAAGCCCGATCCCAAATTAATGCGACGATAAATCACGCGAACTTTAAGAGAGGCTGCGCGCGCTTCAAGAAGCTGCATCCGCTCATCGCCCGCTTAAATTTATCGGCGCACTACCGTGCATCCCTGTCCATCTCTTTCGCGTCGCACCAACGATGACAACGACGACGACGACGACGACGACGATGTCACGATGACGACGAAAGCTTTATCTTTCCTTCCCACAAACTTCCGCATGAAATTCACATATATCATCGGTAATAATATCTCCGTCAGTCGCGCGCACCTGCTTTCCCGACCGCGACACGCCTCGCTCGAACAACTTAGACGCCAACTTGAGCAGTTATTCCCGAGAATAAGACGAGAAATCGTATAGTATTACCGACGCGTGTGATCGAGAAAACATGCATAATCGTCGACCTAGTCGATGACATCGCCGCGGGTAATCTCCCGAGCGAACAAATTTTTACGACTCTCTATTCCTTTCCCACTTCGAACGAATTCAATCATTCTTCGCCAGAAATCGGTTCCTCTCCGACGTCTATTTTTGCCTCTGCATTACGCCACCCAATTTTCCCCGTTGAAGAATTCAACGTTCGTCCCGATACCGCCCTGAGTTGTATCTCATTGTTTAGACGGAGCTTTTCTCGGATCGTTGCGAACGACTGATCGCACGTTGTCATAAAGGTAGGTCAGTTCCTGCACGATGAGGGGTAAATGGAAAGCATAATAGCATTACAGAGACGGCTCTGGAAACAAGCTTGAATTCTCCGAGACTACAGTTTCCCCGCCGGGAGACAAATTGGAGCGTTCAACGTCCAAAAGAACGTGTAATACGGGTTTCTTTGAGATAATGAGATTTAAAACATTATGAAGCGCTGAATTCATATAAAGAAGAGAGAAAAGAATTTACGGATTATTTATAACGGTATTACTTATAAATGTGTAATTTTTTTCAAATTTATCAATAAATACTCGTGTCTAACTGTAATTATAAGAAATTATAAAAAAATAGTTAAACACTTATATAATTAGCTAGTTAATCTTTTACTTCTACTTCTCTTCAGTTATTTGCTGCACCATCATTCACGTAAGTATGTGTATAGAGATATACGAGTGTCCGCAGCATGATGAGCTCAGGTCCGTGGGTACACTAAACCCAAATGACTGTGCGGATCAGTCACCTCTGCGGTTATATTTATAGCAATACTTTACGGGATTATGTAACAGGCGTGTATTTGAAACTTACGAAGCATATACAAAACGCTTTCACGCCTCATATTTACACGAAATCATATCTGTTAAACCCGGTCAACTAAAGTTTAAGATACGCTCAATCTTTTTATTGAAAAAATAGCTTTAACATAAAACTAAAAAAAAAATACAAAAAGATAAACGCACGTTTTGACCTACTTTTATTTTTAATATATTTACTTGGCACATTTTTTTTAAACTCTTTATATACGAGTTTCAGATTCTTGTTATTTCTTTGTTACAATTTTATTACGTAAAAAGCTTAAAAAAAAATCTCCAGTCATTAACGAAGCTTAGCTTAAAATACAGCTCAGCAGCTTGATCAAGGCCTAAATCTAACAAGAAATGTTCTAAATTATGCGCGCGACGTAAACTTCGCGAGAACCGGAGGCATATGAGCACGCGACACGAGCGCTCACATTGTAGCACAAAAAAGCTGGAAAACGCAGCTTTCGCGATTCGTCGTCGGGTATCTGCAAGCATGCGCCTGCCATCCGCCAAAGTGAGAGGGAGAGAGAAAGAGAACATAGAGAGAGGGTTGATCGCGAGTAAGCAGCACGTGCGTAACAGTCATCCTGGCGCATTCGCCAGGACCGCTTGCACCTCGGAAGTTATCTTTCCATCATCGAATGTTACAGATCATTATCTCGCGCAAAAGAAAAAAACATTTGCAGTTACATCCGCTCGCCTGGCGTCCGAAGAACCCTTAAAATCAGAGGTTATTAATGCTCCGTCACATTTTTCGTCGCAAATATCTCGAATCCTTTTTTAAAAAATTCAAACTCTTAAAATAAAACTTGAAAATTATTCGCGATGGTAGAAAGATTTCGGAGGAATTGACATCGCAAATTTTACTTTGATTTATTTCAAACGCATTCTCCAGTGGAAATATATAGAGTGAACGTCGTAAACGTCGGTGACACGTATAAAATATGCACAGTTACCACGAAGAATACACGTATGCGCGTGCTCTGCGCGTATACCGCATCAAGAATACGACTCACTTACAAATGATATTTAAGTACTTCCGGCAGATTCTACTATCGACTGTAATACCTGCTATATCCGCACGAATACAAAACGTCGACATGGCAAGGCGGATTGCCAAACCCTCATCATCGAGGACCAGAGTTATCTATCCGCTAACGGATACGGGAAATAATTTTACTCAACAATGTGCTCGTTTGAGTGGACCGTAGAAATTCCTAGCGTAGCATGACGACACACAGACGGAATAAAATGAGGCACAGCAGTTCTTGGCCCGATCGAGCGCTACAGAAAGTGAAGGTGCGCGTCGATCCTTTATCTCGTGCCTTTACCATCATCCCAACGAGCCGCGAAACGATATATCGATTGGAACAAACTGCACCGCGATCTAATTGCCTGGAAGAAGTCATCCTCTTAGATCGATGTGCCCCAGGAGGAGTCGCGTCCGTGATGATAAAACGAAGATTAATCGACGAAAGGCCGTCTATAAATAAGAAACCCGCGAATTTCTCGGAGAATTCATCCGACGTGAATAATGAGACGAAGAGTGTAAAGAAAACCGGCCGATATTTCATACCGCGTAGTCTTTCTTTAATCGAGACAACTACAACTCATCAAAACTCGGTCATCGTGTTAGAGGAGAACATCGTCCGAGATCGATCAAGATGTAAGTCAGACTCGCTCGTAAAGATTAATGACGCAAAGACACGAGATATGAAAAGAGACTCCATCTTAAGAACCACATCGGATACAGATTTTTCAAAGTTGCTTTCAAAAAATTTACACGTCGAGAAAGAGCTCAAAGATACAGGCGCGCAACTGAAAAAGAAATCATTCGCGGAAACGAACGCCTTTGATGTCATAGTAAACATAGCGAATGAGAGACAGCATACAGTCAGCATCGCGCAGACAAATAATTCACAAACGGGAGAAACGGATGAGGTGAGGGAAAAATATCAAACTGCCGTTTCGCCCACGTCTTCCGCGAGACACGCATCATCGCCGCCGCACATCAAGGTGGTGGACTACGACGATTACGTGACGTCCGTGTCATTCTCGAAGAACGATCTTCATGCCTGTCCAAAATGCACGTCCGAGGGTGTTCTTCGCTCGCAGATCGATCCCTTTCGTTTCCCCTCGCAGAGCAAGAAAAACGACGATCCGACGATGATGAACGCACGCGGTGTTCGACGCGATAAAACGGAAGCGCGCTCTGAGAAGAATCAAAGCAAAGATATTTGGATTGGGAACCGCCTAATCGGAGAGGCAAGAAACGTGGATGGCAAAAAATTGGAGCAACAAGGAAGAAACAACGATTTGTCGCCGATGCGACCGGCAACGGACTTCAGAAAGGAGGCTACTTTGAGGCGACATTATTATCCCGAGGGAGGTTGGGGATACGTCATTGTCACGTGTTCGGTACTAGTGCATTTCATCGGAGTAGGTCTGCAACTTGCCGCGCCCGGATGCTGGCACATCACGGCTGAATTGAAATTTCGACATCCCCCGCTGCATAGTGCAGGTAAGAGGTCATTTGATATTCTTAATTGCATCGAAAATCAACTCTATAAACGTTCAAAACTTGCAATAGAGGTAGTATTTCACGTACAATATAACAAATAATAAATGCAAGTCTCGATAAGTTCGATTAATTAGCTCTCTGTTTTGGCGATATGTGTATCACATCAGTATTCCAGCGTTAATCATTAGTAGCCATCAACAACGTGCTAATTATGAAATATAAATGCAAATTTAACGCAGATGTATTTATGAAAATTTTGGTCGCTTATAATATTCTCGGATAAATTTCAAATAAATCAGAATTTTCCAAATTTAAGTAAACCGTAGTTTATGACGGTTTCTTGAAAGAATGTTTTATTTTTTTTTTATTACACATTTTTGGTTAAAATAATGTTACACCTTTCGTCCTTTTCTATACTTTACTTGTGTGATATTAGCATTTTTCGCACGTTTCCTCGTGAACTAATAGCGCACTATTTATCACCATAGGAGGTAAATCTCGGCGATGATAGGATCCTAATTCTGACCTGGATATGTCTTCTTACGGATCGTATTTTGATCACGTTTTATGTAACTATACATACACTCAACCCCTCTCAAACGTGGTCGTATCATAAATTATATTCCTGCGATACCCAAAAGTACTGTGGACACATACACTCATACACACACATACACACATAGAGAGCAAACCAAAGAGACGAAAGCTCGAAAAACCCAGATTTTCGATCATTGTGCGATCCTCAGATTCTATCTATCATATTTGTCATTTATGTTTCATATAAGATTTAATAAAAATGTATACATATACATAATTATTAAAATAAAAGATTATTTCAAATGCATCTTGTATATAGTAATAACAATAATAATAGTAATAAAAGATTATGCATTTGCTCAAAAATCTATAAGTTTCTAATCTTTTAAATTTTTTATTTAGAGTTTCTAATAAATTTCATGTTCTGTGATATCTTATGCGTCTTTGATAAAATGATATAAAAAATTGTATATAAATATCATTATTAATTAGTAGTTAATTTGTACATACATTTTTTTAATTGTTCAAAATTTTTAGCGCATATTTTTTATAAATTGAATATTTTTACAAAATAACGACAGAATATCTTCATTAGACGTTACCAGATATCATTCTTTACATAATATCAAATAATAACATTGAAAATTATTTAAATTATTTATCAGGGATTCTTAAGATAAAATGTAGGTTATACTCGGTACTTTATATAACTTGGCAAAACTTTAACATATAACAATAAAATACTTGTGAAAGTTTTACCTCAAACGAAATCTGCTATTAAGTTACATTAAAAGGAAATAATGCTTACTATTTCTAAAGAAACTCAGCAACTGTAGTCGAAGTTGGGATCAAAGTTATACCCGACTTTGCACCTCTGACATACATTGATTTTCTTGTCGCGTTTTCTAGGGACCAAGTTCCTGTATAGATTGACCGCAATTTATTTATTTTGTCATGTTCGAAATGCAGTTTTTACAATCTCTACAGTATCTTTTGATTCTGAAAAAAGTAAAGTATTTCTTTCGATGCTACTTTTCATCAATACTACACGGAAAGAAACTGATGTATTAACAACATTAGCTAACGACAGTGTAGTTGAAAATAATCTTATTCATTGAATAACAATATTAATAAAAAACAAATAACATTTTACTAAAACAAGAGCGTATTTATTTCACTAATACTATTATTGAATTAACAACAAAGTTATTTCCAATTAGACTGCTGTTAATACGAAGTATAGAAAATAAGAGTACCGAATAAATCGAAACAAATAAATCTTTTAATATCAATAATAAATAAAAACTAATAAGTCTATGATAAAAGTAAAAAAAAAAATTCAAAACAAATCAAATTTCAAATTTCTGTCAACTGAGATCACAATTCCTCAATTAATAACAAAAAATTCAGTAAGCTTCTCCAGCAGTAGCAACTTTCTCCCATATTTCCTAGCGTCATCACTTATTCCGAAAAGGTACAGACACTTTTCATCCGGCCCGTACTATTTTCGGGATTAATGCATACGAGAGTATCTACCAGTATCTACTGTGTAACAACGTAAAATGTACGTGCGAGAAAAATCAGGACAACGAATCGACAGTCGAAACGCGTCGTGCGGCTCACGTTCAGCCTAATGCGTGCAAAGCATCGCTGATGCATCGACGAAACATCGCTGGATCTCACACATTGGGGACAGTTCTCGTTTGAAATCCACCGATGTTGTTGGTATAACATAATACTGAGTTTTATTTTGTACCCAGGTGTATTCTTTCACGATAAATCCAATTACAAAGGTGAAAACTAACGAATAAATAACAAAAGTGTGGGACTGTTACATTGAAAAAGTGTTTTACATTCCTAGTGTGTATTTGTGCCATTGTTGCCACGTTGCACGATATCCGTAAATCGACATCTACTAAATTTCACTCTGGAAACGGATAAAAGCACGAGATAAACGTACTACGAACACCCATCTTTTATAGAAGAACTACTTAAATATACGATAAGGATCGCATTGTTCGTGACTCATTTAAATATCGCAACAAGTAACGCGACGGCGCGTGACGTAACATAACTTGGTCTCGAACATCGTTTCTCAGCACGAAAATTCAGCAGCTTAGACATTCGCCTCGATTGTGCGAGTTTGAAAGAGAAACGAGTTTGAAACGAACCGGACGAAATGGACGAAAGAGCTAACTCGGCGCGGGCGCTACGTGAGGAACCCGCATATCGCAAACGTCGCCGCTCTTACAGCGCGGCTGTGAGCGAGGAGAATTCGCTCGACGAAGATGACGGCGACGAAGAGCCGGAGGAAGAGGAATCCTATCCCCATCGTGACGATGCAGCGCGGACGCGTTGCTGCCGGCAGCAACGCGAATGCAACGCGCGGAAAATATCCGGTGTGGAATCCGAGACCCGCTCGTCGACCGAGAGTCTCGTTTCGAAACGGGCGTCGACGAGAGAGTCTTCCGGCGACATCGCGAAATCATGGAGCGAGATCGAGCTGCCCGAGTTGCTCTTGGCGCATCCGGAGATCCTATCGCGTATGATGCGGTGCCATTGCTTCCTGCCGCAATTCACCGCGTGCCAATGTCGGTGCGCACAGTGTCAGTACCAGCGCCGGAAGATCTCGTCCACGTCCTCGTGCTTCGCCAGGGATTCCGTTCAAGGTGTTGGCGCGAAACGGAAGGACTCCGGTAACTCCGTGTCGACCTGCCAGAGCTTTCTGCCGCCGTCCTCCGGTAGAAACTCGGCCGGCAGCCTCTACCATGGCTGCGTCGACATCGGGGACAACGGGGCGACGATTCAGCGCCGGCACTCGATCGCCGCCGCCGCCGGTCCGATACCCCATCGTCGGTACTCGGATCAAACGTACTCGTTGCGCGGCTGCAAGATCGGCCGCGCAGATAATCGCGGACTCTCCGAGCAGCCGCTCGTCGATGATGCAATCGGAAAATGCGAAAGCACCACCGGTGCCGCGAACGCCGCGGAACCAATCATCGCCGGCAATACCCGTCCGCGAACATTTCCGAAGGCGATAGCCCGCGCGACACAATCGATCACCCCGCTTTATCCCGAGAATTCGGCGTCTGTCGATATTAAAGATTCGAAAAATAGCGAATCCCGAATTGCTAACGAATCGAACAGTGACGCGCGTCTCGTTGCCAGCGGGAAAAGTGCGAGCGCCAAAGCCTCTTTAACCGGTCGTAAAAATAGCGCCATTCCGATTACGTCGAAGATGATGAGGAGGCGATTCTCCGAGCAACTAATTCTCGAGGGAGGCCTCGGCAGCGTCGGCGAATCTGAGAATCTATTCGATCAGCTCGTGGAGAACGTGGAGGAGGCAGAGGAATCTTTCACCGCGATAAACGCTCGAAAAAAAATCACGCTCAATAAGCATTACTACCCGGAAGGCGGTTGGGGATATGTTATTATCATAATAACGATTCTCGTGCACCTAATCTCTCACGGGCTGCAACTGGCGTCCGGCTTGCTGATGAGCCCGGCGATGGCGCGATTCGAGCAGACGGTTGAAAACTCAGGTACGATCTACGGAGCATTATCGACCGGCCTGATAATCAATCTTCGCACTAATATATATATTTCATAGTTTGATAAGACATGTGTCAATCATAACGATAAGCGAACTTATAAAAAAACCATGTACAATTTGTGAAAATCGCGTTTCCATGCTTTGATTGCACATTCATCATTAAATGTTCCTTTCATCATACATTAATTACAAACGCGGTTGACACGTTAAAAATAATCACAATCAAACTGTCACATTTATACAATTAGCGTCAAAAATGTATTACAAGAATTTAGGTCATAAATGACGCGTGACGATGCGTATAAGAAATTATTAATTCCCATCGCGCGTGCACTCTCGAACCGCAAAAAAAAAATTAATAACGACTGTGCTTGAAAGATTACTTTCGAAAGATATATCTTAAGAAATTTACTCGACGTTCGTAATCAAAAATAATATGGTAAGACAGGAGCATCTTGATATATATCTCATTCCGCGTCATAATTAACCAAATCCAATCAAAGCCAACGTGCCTTTGACGTGCGCGCGAAATCAGGCGAACTGACCTCTTCCCCACAGAAACTGATCGATCACAGTCGAGTGAGTAATCGAAACGCGGTGAACATATATTACGTCACGTTACGGTACTCGTTAATATGCAAATGTATGCCACCCACGATTAATGTCCGGCCGAAGACACGTTGTTCTCTGGCAAAACTTCACGAAACTTTCAGCAAATTGTGAGAATACTAGACTTGCAAAAAGGATGCCAAGATATGTGCAGCGTGTAAATCGATTCGACACACCTGCAACAACTGTCGTCCAAACGGTGAATTGCGCTAGAGCCTAAAGCAGCGGCGAACAAATTTGCCTGTATCTTACGATCTGCAATCTAGAGCACGCGTCTACATGTATGTAAAGTGCTATACGCGACACGTATGTAAACTCCGTCCGTTAGTTACGTCGCCAATTAGATTAGCGCTAACACTGATCTAATTGTCTATTATATAATAAACAATATTACTAAAATAGATGTAAGATCATGAATATGACAAAATCATTTAATATCATAATTTTAGCAATAGATGCATGGATATTTATAACTGCTTCTTGTTTAAAATGCATACATGATACGTGACGTTGCAATGAATAAATTAATACAAATTATTTATTTCAATTACAGAATCTTATAAATATTATTTTTGCACTCATAACTTCTCTCTTTGCAACTTACGTTTGCATTATATTTTCGATGTTTTATTTATTTATAAAAAACTGCTAAATTTTTAATTTTTTTCGTTCCCGATATAAAATCGTGTGCCGCGAAGTAGATTTTTGTGCGTATACTTTAATTCTGTAAAAGGATTTAGCCATTCTGTAAAGCCAATTCAAAGATTACTTAAAATAAAAAAAGGATCCTCTTTTTTTTATAAAAGAAATTTAAGATATATATACCACAAGATAACGCATTAGTTATTATTTTAAATTTTAATTTAAAAATATTTTAATATCCGTAAAATCAAGTAGATTTTCGATGTATAATAACAGAGGAAGTGTATCCATATTTATGACACGATTTCGTAATGAACCGAAAGTTGTCATAAATGCATAAATTATAATTAATCAGAAACTATTTGTCGACGGGAACATTGAATCACACGGAAATTTGAAGTATATAATGGAAAATGGAACGAGGTAACAACTCACCAGCGAGTATTTAATCGGATGGTAAATTATTCGAAAACACTTCACCGAGATGAACATTTATCGAAAAGAAAATTCACAAAGAAAAGAAAATTACTCAACGGAAAACTTTTTTGAATTATTACACGAAAGATTTGATATCGCTTGAGCTGCGATTTGGTTGATTTGATTTGGCTTGACCGTGTCCAATCATAACTAGGTTAATATTCTTTTCAATGAATTTTGGATTCGATAGAATCTCCGTTCCACCATTTCCGTTTCAATAAATTTCCCATTCGAATTCTTGCTTTCCCCATCGATTTTTATTTAGGTCAATTTATCTTTAACCAATTTTTAATTCAATAAATTATTGTTATTCACTTTTGCATTACGAATGAAATATATTTTCAATAAATTTTCTCGATAACTCGCCCGATAACTCTTGTTATTTCGCTGAATTGCGTTCCGCGAATTCTCTGTATACCAAGTATTATAGCGTGAGTAATTTTGCAAGTATGAAAACGACAAATATTTTCCTAGCTACAAGACCTACTATCAGAACGGACAAGTTTAGTTGCGCGTAAAAACTTATTATAAGATCCTGAGAAAATTACTACATACATGCTATATCTACATCATGCTTGATAAATTCTTAATTGACTGTAACAAATCTAATGCCGTTAAATAAATCGTAACGAATTGATCCTGGCTTCCCGGCAACTCAAATTTTCAACCGTCACGCAAGCATGGTTATTTACGTTCAAATGGAAATTGCAAAAAAATATATAATTTTGAAACTAAATTATTATTAAAGTATACGTATGTGTACAATTAATATATAAATAATGCTCGTGTGTATGTAATATCTAATAATATCATTTCATGTAAATTTCTTTTAAATATAGTATAAATACAATAATCGACGAAATATTAAAAATTTGCGCACGGCGATATTTATTTTATAATAAATAGATACATAAAATCAGAAAGTATATGTCATATAATATGTGTCATATATTGAAAAAAGACAAGATCGCTTGATATTCTATCGACCATACATTTTCTGAAGCAGATAATGCAACCCTCTTGCCTATAGACCGTTTTATCAGCTTATACTAACTTACCGACAACTCAGATCCCATGTACGTTTACCGAGAGTTGATCTTTTTGCGAAATTCTATTTCAAACAATAATGGTATTATATATTTACAAGAAAGTAAATCATAAATTATACCATGACCTAATCTCGTTTTGAATAAAACAAGTTTATTCATATGCACGTAAAACTAATAAAGCAAACTAACTAAAGCTATTCTGTAGTTATCCTGTGGGTTACCACATCTCTAACTGAGCAAATTACATTCTCTCGACAATAATGTACGATATTCTATGCATATTAAGAGTTACGCACAAATACATAATAACTTTTATTTAAAATTTATAATAATGTTAGTTAATATTTATCTTCGTGTCTTCATAAACATATTCAGATGGCTAATATTGTAGATATTAAAATTATTATAAACATTAGAACTAAAGCAGTCAAAATAATTGATTTGTATTTTTTTTAATTACTCAAATTTATAACGGTGCATTTTCTGAGATTTTCCATGACTTTTGTTGCAATAAGTATATGAAAAAATTGATCAAATTACTTTACTTAATAGCAAATAGCAAAAATTAAATAGCATACTTAAACAGCAAAAATTATTCATCGACAGTTCAAATTTTAAATCATATCTAGTTACTATCGATGATAACAACTTAAGAAAATCTAATATTATCGCTATAAAAATCGCCAAGAGTAGGTATAAACAGTTAATAATCTAGTGTGATTTTTCACTTTTACGACAACCACTAGCCAGTCATTAAATTTTATTGTCTCTCGTCAAGTGTCATAAAGAACCGTTGTCAGTCAACGCTTCATCAAATACGTCCTTTTATATTCGCGATAAACTTTCGACTACCGTTCTAGATAAAGATACTTTTGTTTTATTCAAGCTTGATTTGTGTTTATAGAATTTAACGACATCATGTTGGGAAAGACATCGTGTATTTAATCTCAACACAAGAAGTATTTGTTTAATGTATTAAATAAATTTGTTAAAATATCTAGCTTTAAACTATTTAAAAAAAAAATAAAGTTTGATGCAAAATACATTCGAATCTAACAGCTGTATTAAAACCTTTATTTATCGCCCGTACAAATATCGCGATAAAACAATACTTTTTCATTTACATCGCCTATCAAATCTGAAATAAAATGAGAATAAATAAATTGAATGAAATATTGGCTTTGATACAAATTGATAGTAAACGGTTATTATGATAATTGCGGGAATTGAGCATGCTCAGTTATTAACTGACAATAAGCTAATAATTTGTAGAAAATAATCGTTTTTCGATGGAACGCGCGGTGACACAGGAAATACAAGTATCTCGCATTGCTAGCTGCCGACTTGAATCTCACTACACGAAAGAAAATACAGCGCCCTGTAGTCTGACATATGTACCAGACAGTTTGGTTTCTATGAAATATTTAACGAAACATTTAATAAAATATTATTAAATAATTGTACGACGCGGAATATTCCGTTCAATATACATATTTAAAATTTATTTCGATAAATGAGTTATTGCACATGCGATTTGTTTTGTGAATTTGTTAGCGTCGGTTAAAATAACAATTAATCCCACTTAATTGAAAAATTTGTTTAAAGAGGAAATATTGTTATTTAAACACTAATTAACAATATTTTAAAATTTACTTTTAAATCTTTTAATGACAATTTAAATGATAGATTTAATTATTCCATTTAATAAGAATTATTAAATAAATTGTTTAAAGAATAAAATTTATTCTCGTTTTAATAAAACACTTATTTATATAAATTACTTTATAATTAGTTTTTTTTTATCCGAGAGTTACATTTAAATATAAAGCACTTTATGAGTACAAAACTGTGCCATGCACCTAAGAATTATCCATCTTATTTTGAAAGCATGCGTTATGCGCGTTATAATTTCTCTGCGATAGAATCAACAACAATATGCCAATTATTAGCAAATAGTTTCAGTTTTTAGTATGACTTTAATTATCTTATTCATAATAATCATCATATGCATATGATGCTTACGCTTTTGTATAAACTCTTAATAGAAATACTCTTGAAAATCATATATATATATATATATATACATATATATATATATATACATATATATAAGATAGCTGAAAAATTTTTTTAACGGATTATCGCGCGTAGTCATTGATAAATTACTAAGGCAAGTAGTTAAAAAGAATTTAATAGATTATTTCGAATACACGAATGGCAAAAAGAAATTCCTGATAGAAACGATAGAAAGGGTATATATAGAAATACTCCGCATGACATCTGTCAAGGCTTAAATTTATCATGCACGTTTAACGATGCCTGACTCGAATGTGTTTCTTTTCGACGTGCAACAAAAAGAAATTGCGAGAATAAGTGAGCAGCTTGTTGCGAGTGTGACTAATGATGGTCTAAGAGACACGGCCGTCGAACAAATCGATACGCGTCGCCTCACTCTGCCGAATCGCGCGAGCGAGCAGTGACAAATGCGTCTCATCCGTTGTGAATGTAAAGTACTTCAGATTAGCAGATAACCGTAGTTTGCTGTCTGCAATCACACCCATATTTGCATTTTTTTAATTATTTTGCTTACCAGACATGCCGGAAATGAGAAATTACGGTAAAATCTAAAATAATAATGGGATATGTGTATATATTATAATATAGTAGTAAACACATATAAAATTTATACATGAAAATTTATACATGTACATGTAAATGTATACAGTGGAAATTGCATAATGTTACTGTGTTTCATGCCGTGTCAGAAGTCTCGTTATTTTCATGAAATAAATATTCGCAATAAATCGCGATATATTTTTAGAAATAATCTACGTTTCGCATGCTCTATATATATCTCCCTTTTCATTGATCTAATTATTACTTAATCAATCAATATTCGCGCATATTGCTACACGCAAGATGCATCTAAATGTGTATGAAATGGCAAATAAATCGTAGCCACTTGACGTGCATTAGCGCAATGATTAATTCATCATCAAGTTATTGAATTACTAATGCTGTAATACACATCCCAACGGTGGACACTTGCATAATTATGCAGCACATAATTATCTGAGTCGCGCTACGAGGAGACACGAGATCTCGAGTAACATATCCAAAAGACTTCATGTACAGCGCACATCGGTAACGCAATCATAAAACCGGATATGCTTGTATCAAGATGATATACTATGCATGAGAGCGTGCAACTAGCAACTGGAAAGCTGTAAATTAAAAATTATAACAACGCGAGATAAAGATACGCAAATAACGGAAATATTATAAGAAGCAACGAGCGTAAAAAAGTAAATATCTAAAGTTATAATGCACCATCCAGTAGCTATACGAGAAGACAAAGGATATCCGAGGAAACAATTGTTATCAACTGTCATGTTGACAACATATTACACTCTTATATTGAAAATGCTGTAGAGAATGAAGTAAATGCGAAGACAAATTAAATGCACCCGATTACAATTTCATTTCGTTTAAAATTAGAGATAACTTTGTTGAATTGATTAATCAATCAAGATTGATAACAGCGTAAATAGTTTAGAAATATAATTATTCTATTTCAAAATAGATTATTATAATATTATTTTATCTCATAAATAGAGATAATATCTGAATGCAATAACATCTAATATAACAGGTATTATTGTAAATTGCATATAAATCTGTGTGCAAAAAAGTAGCAAGGATTAATTGTTGTCCGATAATCCAAGCAAATTTTATCGAAGCGTGTGTATCAAAAATTATATTAAAAAATTATACCATAAAAATAGTTGGAGCTATAAAAAATATGTTTAAATTACAGGATTATTTTCTACGACTACCGCGTGGCAATTTGCGACCATCACTCGGTTATGAATGCGCAGCTACAAAATTCAACGAGTCAGACGAACGCATCGCTCGCGAATCGCGTGCATAAATGTGTGCAGACATCCTGTCGCTTGCACACGCCGCGCCGTCGTAAACTTGAATATCTCGCGAATCGGCGATGCGGTTTCTAAGACAGAAGAAGAACGCAGCTTGCGCCATTGATTCATTCTAGCGCGAATGCACGCGTCTTTTTCTCAAATACGGGCGTCTCCCGCCTTCTCGTTCTCATAAAACTTTATTGAAACTAGTGTTTCTCTCGTACGCACGGAAGTTTATAGTTCGCAAATATGCCGGCCGTACGACGGCAAATGAAATGGAATCGGCGAGGTCGGTTAATGACATCCGAAAGCATGTCCGCGATGACGTCGCGTCGCCACGAACTCTCAGTCGACCGCGCCTGCCGAATCCAGTTTTACTTTCATTCGGTGAAAGTGGTACCCCCCTGGCCGGATCTCCGCGCTCGCAACGAGTTTATCGGACGCGTGCACTTTTTCCCTGTTCCTTTCTTCTTCCTCCACCATCGCAACGTAGTGTATTCGAGTAATAAACATTCCTCTCTCGATACCCTCCCGGAACAATATCGTCTCTTTCTACAGTCGCGACACTGGCGCTGTAGCAATTTCTGCAACATAATTTTTTACGGACCTTCCGAAAGTGTGGTATTTATACGTTATACGTGGTATTTAATACTAATTACTCATTCACTGACATTAATTGTCTTATATATGACAGATTTTATATACCTACAAAACTTGGTTTAAATAACGATTATGTAATTTAATTCAAATTTTAATAGTTTCAAGATGTACACAAAATAAACTTTTTATTGTTTAGAAATTAATGCTTATATCTTAATCATTAAAAAATTAAATTCTCTTATTTAGAGCAAAAATAAATCGTAATTAATTCTTGTAACACAACAAAATTATTAATCCATATATAAAATATTATATCCAACAATGTCAGAAATATCAAACACCTCTAACTTGTAACTGATTACGTCTAAAAATAACTCATATTTATATTTTATCTTTTTTGATAATTCAACATCGAAAAAATTCCATCAAAATTCAAGATCAAATCAATCCTAATGTAATATCTGTGTAAATCGCATCGCAATTATGAGTATAGATTCCACATTTATTGGAACGCCTGACGCAAGGAAAAACATCTGGAATGTTTCCTGCCTTTTCCATCGATGTAATTGGAACCGTACATCGAGACAGAAAAAGCAGAACGATTTAAGCTATGCAAACCGGCAATTTCGCGATATGTAAACGTACATATATGCAAGACCAGTACTATTGTTCCTCAACACGAGCGCGGCATTTAATCTCGGTCTCATTTGATTTTAGATGAAAGAACCCTACCAACAAATTCTTCCGAGGAAAACTCCATTTCATTCAACTTCTCTACACTTGTCCACAGTGTCCACATATACACATGCATACTGACGACACTCGCAGTTCTTACACTTATTTCCATTGAGACTTGGAAAAAAGATTTGCCACAGATCAAAGTTCTCACGAATGCGAAAATTTCTTCTTCAGACTTGATGAATAATCGAAAAACTCCGATTTCCGAAAACGGTCCTTAAATTTGACAATATTGGCCAATAGATAAAAAATTGACAACAGTGACTGTAGGATCTTAGGTCTAATTACTAATAATTTTGCTCTAATTACCATTTATCTATAGTTACAGTTTTATTGTTATATTTTTAATTTCGTAATGATATTTTCAAGAAAAAATTTTAAAAATATCTTTTTATAAAAAAGAGAATATTTATTGATTTAAAAATTGCGAAAATGATTTTATTTTCCAAAAACGATTAATCGTTTTTTGAACGTAAAACGCAAAATTATATGGATCTAGCTTATGAAATGATACTGGACAGAACATACCTATTTGTATCTTTGCGAAACTCGCGCAGGACTTTCTTTATGTCAGTTTTTGTAAATTGCATCCACAAGACAGCACTCACATCGCTCTCGTAGTCTATATAGTAGTCTAGTGTGTCGCTCGAGAAATCGCGCAATAAGATACGGGAAACTACCGCTCGTACGTCGATGTTTCAACAGTGTAATCCTAAAGCGGTTTGTTTAGGATCATCGTCAACACAGACTTCAGGGAAAAAACAAGTATCCCAACGAGAAGAAAATTCTTTAATTCTGAGAGTAATTTGTTAAATTGACATGAATTGTACGAAAATATATAATTTCCGTCGAATTTATACTCCTTAATCATTGTTTATTTACAACAATTAAAATAATTGTCATCAAACATAAATAACATATACATAAAAGGAATATAGGTATATATAAAAATTCTAATTTTAATTGAACAAATCTGTAATTATTTTCTAAAATGTCATATATATCGTTATATTATTATATTATCATAGAATAGTATTACACTGTTATTATGAGTTTAATAATTAATTTTTGATATGCGCGCCGTCAGAAATTCGAACAGGCAGACAATAAATTTTATTAATTGGACTATTAGCATTGGAAACGATTCGACGAAAATCAATTTGCCAATCGCACATATATTTGATCGCATATTGATGAGTCAGAGTGCATGCCGATGGCACTTTAAGAACTCAGCGGAATATAAGGAACGCTTTACGAGGAACACTCGCCAGCGGTGACGTTTATATCGGAGGAACGGTCTGGCACGACGATGGAAACGTGCTGACGTACGTCGCCCGGTATACAGGCGAAGATATAATTACGCCATATAATTTATGTAACCCATGATACACGCGCCGCAGTGAGAAAAGAGCGCGCGCACCAAAGAAAAACACATGACACATGGATGAACCTTCGCAGGGGCTGCCATTCTATTTTTTTTTCGTCTGTACTTTCGCTTTGTAAAGACGTTCCGAACGCCCGTAAAGTCCGAACTCTAAGCTCTGTCGCGGAGGAGCAGATGCCTCTCGAATCTGTCGTCCTAAAGTCGCGGACGTACGACGTCAGTGACGCGTGACAGACGCATTTCTTTCGCTATTCCTCGCGCTTCTTCGCGATCGCGTTCCGCTCGATGCGATACCCGTTGCCGTCAAAGTCACGAAAACGAAAATATCGTGAATGAAAATCAACTCACACTACATTAAACCGGAAATTTATTTTTATATAGATAAGTTTTAAAATGCAAAATATATTGTAAATAATACAAATGTAACGAATTTAAAGAGTATTTAAAATTATTAAAAATTTTTTAATAATTTTAAACACTTTAATTAACTTCACTTTTTTAATTAATTAAAAAAATGAGTTAAATTTTCTGTAAGTATTTGCTGATGTACCTAAAATACCAAAAGATTAAACTATCCTCTTTTTCATTCCAGATAATCTTTTAATCATGGTTATTTGTATCTCTTAAATCGGGCCATAAATTGTTGCACGTAATCCCTCCCCCCCCCCCCCGAAAATATTAAACTTATCTGATTTAAAATAAATTTACAAAAACTGCGATTTAAAATGTGTTGGCTTCTTACGATTTTAAACTTTGTTTTCACAATCTTCACCGAATATCGAGAGACTTTACTCCCACACCGAGATTTCTCGACAACGGAAGTCGCGAGTCAGCATCGCTATTACGAGCACGTGTCTCTCGTTCTCGCGTCTTTTACAAAATGATAGGAATTTCAAAAAAAATACTTTGCAGTCGTACGTCTATCACCTGCACTTTCTCATCACAGCGTTGTCCTCGTTCAACAAGCGAGGAATTTAAATGCACTTGTCAATTTCTTTGTGCAGGCCTCGCAAAATTTACGAAAATCTATAATAAACCGAATACTTCTGATAGCGATAAATAATTTAAAAAATCAAAAAAGTAATATTACAAAAAAAATGTTATTCGAATAAGATTTGGAGCATTAATAATTAATTTTTACTTCCAATATCTCTAAAAATAATACAAAGAAAAAACAAAATTATATCTGTTATTATTTAATTGTTATCTATATTATTACTATACATTATATTTACTTTATATTATCTATATATATTGTCTACATTATCTATATTATATTTAATTATCTACAAACTTTCATACGCAGCAGAATCGATAGCATATCGATATGAAAAAATATAAAATTAGATATTACAATCAAGCGTAAAAAAGAAAAATACGGATGAGACACTAATTCGTTTCTGAGAAAATCGGGATAACATAAATCTTATGATATTACCAATGCAATGTTATGCGCACACTCGTTCTCCTAAGGAATACCGATCTAGAAAATACAGGTGCAAGGACAGTGAGACTTGCAAGGCAATATAACGATATTGGCAATGGCGATGTGGTCTTTGCCATGTAGTGGTGGTGCGAGCGACGACGATGGTGAGTATGGAAGGGGGTAGAGGGAAAGCCTGTCTCTCGTCGGAGCGTGGCATCAGTCGACGATATCGCGCGAAACTCTAACGTTCCACAAATCCGCCGGCCTTATACTTCAACAACAGTACTACACCTTTACACAGCTTAGTCAGTTGCCTCATTTCGATCATCAGAAGATTACGCGTGATCCGATTCGCGAGTCGATTCTCCAAATTATTTTCGCGCTTCAAGTCGAAAACAGAGTTTACGAAACGAGTTCGATTTTGTGACCTTTTCCCGAATATATTTTACTCTTTCTCTTCGTCTTCGCAACGCTGGATTCACCCAATCGAGAAACTCGCGCGGAGTTTCGCTCTCGCCGTGAATTTACGCGACCACACGAAATCGTAAATCGGTCACGAGAGACAAGCCTATTAACCGATCTCGGTAATCATTTTATAACGCATTCCTTGCTCGCTCGAAATTAAATGCGACCGAACGTTATCCGATACATATTCGTTTCGTCGTTCAACCTGCAGCTATTATCTCGGTACCGTTACCTCTGGGTAATCTTGCGACCGCGTGAAATCCTACACCGGTTATGATTTACGACTAAAAACAATTATTCTTATGATTGGCACGAGACTTATTCCTTTCAATTAGCTATAATGGTATTGTTACGCGTTTGTTCGTTTACATTATAGCTCTTTAAATATCTGCATTGTGTGACCGAAAATCGGAAAACATGAATTCTATGTAAAGTATATTTATTATTTGTTCCTTCAAATACGTGAGTACACGTAAAAATAAAAATTAAAATTAAATAAGAATCAATTTATAGCATCTCTCTATTCGTCTTTTAATTACACAGGCACAAAAAAAAAGTGTCTTGGCCGAGACACTACACTAGTGTATTCCCATGTATTTTAACCCGCTGAATCCGAATCCGAAGTCAGAATTGTCAGTTTGGCTCTCAGTTCCGAGCAAACCTAAAAAAAAAGTGTTCGTTTCGTGGAGTTTAGAACTTTTTTTTAGGTTTGCTTGGAACTGAGAGCCAAACTGACAATTCTGACTTCGAATTCGGATTCAGCGGGTCAAAATACATGGGAATACACTAGTGTAGTGTCTCGGCCAAAACACTTTTTTATTTTTGTGTGCCTGTGTTATTTCTTAAACTTACAATTAGTATTCCTCCACGCGATTCTTTTAATATCATTATCTTACTATAAATAGGCTTATAATCTCATTGATTTACAATAATTCAATGATTCTATTCATTAAACTCATGCATGACAAATAGAAAACAAGAAAACGATTCATGTAAATCGCGTATAACGAATCGTATTAGACAACGTTGTTTTTGCCGAAAAGTTCAACTCGATAATTCCTTCTTTCGGTAAACGATGGAGACTTTAGAGAACGGCGGCGAAACGTGTGCGCGCGGAGGCTATCGAGCGATGCATTTATAGACATAATAAATCGCGGTGCTGCACAATGAGAGGAGCTCACGCTGAGAATTTATTAAAATCGAGCGTTTAGAAAGCCCGGCCTCATCTAAGCGCATTAACGGGGAGCAAAACCGCCAATGGATCGATCCCACGATACAAAGGAGCAACGCGCGGTAATTTATAATAGGCTGATTCGCCGTGCGTGCCAAATTAATTCATCGTAATAACCCACGGGGAAAGTATCTCACATCAGTCATATTTTACATAACACCCGGACGTATCGCGAACAAAAAGTACGCGATTAATCTTGACTCCCAAACTTCCGAAATTGACAGTGGCATTGTCCGCGAGGCTACACACGTTTCATTACTCTTCATTTCGGATCAAGACTGAACTGATACGCGAACAAAAAAAAAATTAAAGAAGATCCTGTTATTGAATATAGCTCGAGACATTAATTCATCGTGACTGATATTAAAAAATGTTTCAATCCTTGTCATTCAAAGATAATGATCTACGCCGAACTAAAGTCGTGATCTATATACTCCTTCATTAGCAAAAATTGACTAACAAAATAGTTTAAATAGCATGATTAATAGATTAATTATGATAATCAATCATAAAAATGTTGATATAGCGATAAAGAATAGTCGGGAAGTCAAGTTTCTCTTTCAAAATACATCAATCAAGACAAAAAAATTTCATATTAAATATCTTACAAACATAAATATATATTTACTGTTAAACTTTCATTATCTAATCACTTTCTAGTAATTGTTAACCAGAGATAATCGCTATAAGACATTAAGTAGAAAAAAAAACGAGAAAAGGGAAGTAGCTTCTCCTGACTCCCCAAGATACGCGAAACGGTATCAAGCGTACAACAGGTGCGCTTCGTGCGTCGTCGTCAAGTCCAGCAAACGTTGGCGTGCAGTTGTCGTGAGGAAGAAACGCATGGGAAAAACGTACGCCGCTGTCAAGACGATCGGCAGCATGTTTCTGATAAAACGCGCTCGGTCTCACGCAGTGCCGATGCGTGCGACAGGAATGTATACGAACAGCACGATCGAAAACGATACGGGCACGTAGCCGCGAAAGAAATCGTTCTCCCGTCTGTGATGTCGATATCCCGCGCGCGATCCTGGCCGTTGCTGGACACGGCAGGCGAAAGAAGCTGTACGGTCTCCGTCAACGACTCGTCCCCGAAGAAGAAGAAGAAGAATTATATGGCGGAAACCAATGACGGCGTGGACAAAAGCAACATTGCGGCTGTGCAACCGGAAAACAACTCTCAGATGCAGGCGAGACAATTGTTGTGCCGACGCTATTACCCTGAGGGAGGGTGGGGCTGGGTGGTCACCTTCGTCGGCACTCTCGTGCATATTCTGGGACCAGGCCTGCAGTTCTCTATTCCTGCCACTGTCGCATTGCCCGCTAAAGTCAAATTCTATCACCATCCGTGGCATACAGCTGGTGAGTCAAGATTTTTGAACGATTGCGTGAATGTTACTCGTTACTCTGATACACAAGTAATCAAAATCGTATACGAATATAGCCGAATCTTAGTATTTTTGTATTTGATATTTTCATACATTTACAAATCTACAGTTTAATTGTAAAAAATTGAACGCTGCAGTATTTTTAAAATCCTATTTCCTATTCTTTGATCCTTTTCGATTGCAGTAGGAACTGATGTAGATAACTATCTCATGACATTAAAACAGAGATCCCTTTTCAAATACTATCTTTAGTAATTAACACCTTGATTGCTATACAACCCATATTTAGATGACACGTAAATTTCCGTCAAGGCTTCTTCACCCAATTGTGGATGCGGTTTTATATTTAGCTGATTAAAAATAACTTTACTAAATATTTAAGACTTTAAAGAAATAATATGAATTATGAATATTAATTATAAATGATATTAGACATTAAAAAATAATAAAGTATTACAATAATATACTAGATTTAGTAAGTTTAACGTCAAAATCAGCTCGACAATCAAAGTGTTAAAGCGCCAAAAGTTATGACCTAAACTGCAATTCTCATAAACTGAATTCTAATACTATTCATCTCTATCAATTATCGTAAAAGTGTCAAATTTATTAGAAAACGATTGAAAATTAAAGTTTATGTTAAATCTCTCCCCTGTGGCAAATCATCACACGGATTTCCTATTCAAGTACTTTAATGGGCAAAGTCGAACCACTATCTCAGCCTCAAATCCTTATTTAACAGACAGTATCAAAGTGAAGTAAACTCGTTACTGGCATGCCAAAAGCTATAGTTAGTATGCGCCATAGCTAAAGTTGTACGAAATTAATCGTAAAACAGGTAATCAAGGATAAACCGTAGATAAGGATTGCCGATAAATTTACTTACAAATGGTTAAATATATAAATAGTAAACTGTGTTTATATCCCAGCCAAGTACGTTCGCAATTTGTAATTGTTATTGTGATTTATAAAATATAAAACCTACTTCAGAGAAAAAGATAATAAATTATACAGAATAATTTTATAAAACTTAGTGCACGTACTCTTATTATGTATTTTCTCTGCCAGCAAACGGAGCATTATTATAAGCAAGAAAAATTCCCTACAATAATACTGAATTTATGTGTGAATCAAATAACTGAAACATTATGTAAAGTGCGCATGTCTAAAATAAACCACTAAAGTCTTTACTTCGATATGGAGAGAGAGAAAGAGAGAGAGAGAGAGAGAGAGAGAGAGAGATTCCTTATTTTATAATACTTTTTGCTGTTAAAATAATAAACAATAAATTTTAAGTAGTTGATCAAGAAACGCGGTATAGTGTCTCGCGCCAAGCGGTCGGAAGCGAGACCGCACCGTGACTCTTTCACGCGATTAATATAACTCTCAAGGTAATTTTTCAACAAAACTTACGCTTTTGTATTTGTATGTGCGTTATTTATATAAATTGCGAACATAAAAAATTTTTTATTTGATTACCCCAGTTACGCTTCCAAAATTACGAAATTTCTCAGCAAAATTTTACAATAAAATTCACACAAGAACGTATTATTAATTTAAAAAATGCGCAAAATTCAATTAATGCAGGAAATCTCATCAGGTTCAACAATTTCCCGTCGAAAGAGAGAGAGATATTACGAAAAATTTAATTTCTGGTTGACAGAATAAATCCCCTGGACTGGATTAATTTTTCATTATGACATTATTTAATGAATCGGTTATCATTAAGAGATAAAGAAAATTAAAATTTTTCGGAGACTATGGGTTTCGCTCAGGTTCGATGTTGACCTATCTTTTGATGTATTGAACCACGATATAAATGTCCTTCCATCCATCGCTAATAATTTACCCCTACCTTTACAGCCTTATATTCCTTGTTCACCAAGCCACGCGTCGCACCATGTGAGAAACGAGATTCTCGCGCGATGAAAGTTGCCGTGAAATTATCAAACTTATGAAAGATACATATTAGAGTTGTCTGAACTTGCTACTTTACTACAACGAAACGTAATATTCTCTATCGATCTATATATGCCTGGCAGATGAGCAAATAATGCTTTCAGCGCTCTTATCTATTGTATGCTTCTTTCACTTCTTTAAAAAATAGATTCTTTAAATTGAAAAAAAACAGTTTATGGTTTATCTCATTGTCGGATCTAATGGCGTAAATTTTGTAAGTTGACTGTATGATACGATAAATGCATAATATACAATAATTTTTTAGTATAAGTAATAAATTTTTACAGTGTTTCTTAACAAGTTCGTGTACTCGCTATAATATACAATTACAAATATAATTAATGTATTATTATTAATTATATCTCTCACATATTATTTCTTCCAATAAAATTGAATACTTCACTATCGCGGATATGTTAACTTTAAAACGTACGTATTTTATTGCAAAGCTAAGATACTATTTTTTTATATACGATAATAGTAAGGAAATATTTCTTATCATTATTAGAATATAATATCACAAAGTTATTTCACATATTTCACATAACATAAAAAGCTTACAGTAAATATCTCTATAAACAAAATACATATATTATTTCTATTAAAATTAAAATATATATTTGTAACATTATATAGTCAATTCTCAGAACTTAAAAAAAATTAAGATATATAATAAAAGATAAAAAATAAGATAAATCATACAGTCAACGTACAAATATATAACAAACCAAAATATATGTATATGTGGATTTTAATATATATATTTTATTCATATGCTACTTACATTTATTTTTTATTTATTTTTTTTATTTTTTTCATTTTTTATTTTTTATATTTTATTTTATTCAAAAGCGCAGATTACTTATTCTCTTATCTCTATTAAATTGGATACATGTGCGTCGGCGAGACCGAGTCGGATCTATCTTAATAGCCCCGTTTCGTTCATTAAATTTAAAAGTTAAAATTTTATTACATTTTACATCAGGTTTACATTTTACAGGTTTTACATTTAATTTCGCAAGACGGAGCCTGCGTCTCCGTTCGTCCATAGCTATCGTTTGCCATGCTTCAGACACCGTTGAAACCGACCGGAGAGACCGATTGTCCAACATGCCAAAAATCATGTTGGATATTTCAAGAGGCAGCTGTTTGATGATGTCCAATCTCTTTTGTATGAATATATTAAAATATGCAACAATTCTTCTAAAGCCTTCCATTGCTCGTGGTCTGTGACCTGTAGCCTTCGAGAGCCTAAAATAAGATTATGATAGCTCCGCAGTCGATGCTGCTATCTCCTTTCCCTCCTTTCCCTGTCACATGGCTACCCCGAAAATAGCGCGTTCTAATTGGCTGCCCTCCCCCACCCCACTCCCCCCCCCCACCCCCTCCCCCAGAAATCATTTTCTCTCCGGCACTCGTACCGATCATACATCACGAGCAATGAAAGCCTTTAAAAGAATTGTTGAATATTTTGATATAGATATTCATACAAAAGAGATTCGATATCAACAAACAGCTGCCTTTTGAAATATTTTGAATTATCCAGCATGATTTTTGACATGTTCGATATGACCGATCTCTGCGGTCGGTTTCGAAGATTTCTGAAAGATGGAAAACGGTATGTAGTATACTATTTCTAGATTTATATATGCGTGCTTCCACCAAGTGTCTCACATTTCGACATAGAATGTCCGTGCTTAAAATATTTGTATCGCCGAATTTAATTAACGGATCATGATCATGATCAAAGACAAATCTCCGTTAATTAAAGTCGGCGATACAAATATTTTAAGCACGGACATTCAGTACTCCAATCGCTCGGAACATTTCTCACCATTGAGCAGGACTTTCGATGTGAAAGCCATGGTAAATTATTAATTTTGATTAGAAACTCCTCATTCTATTACTCGTTTCCGAGCGTGATGACTTCTCTTCATATACATGTGTTACGCACGTAGATTATACACATTGTATATGGGACCTACAGTTTAACGCCGATTTCGAACGGCTATATTTTTTAGAGTTCTCTTGGCAAGACATACTCTCGGTCGTTTGCCACTGTCTTCCGAGAGGAGAACGATATAATTTTTCCAGCTTCTACTGGGAATCGAACCCGGGACCTTCGGCTCAATAGACCAGTGCGCTACTAGCCTGTAAAATACACTGGAATTTTGAAGTTCAAAATATAAATAAAATGGCAGGGCTATTAAAGTAAACCTAGATCGTCCTCGCCGATTACGCACCTATGCCTACCTCAAAGATAAAAGAAGCAAAGTATCAGACGCATACGGGCGAAGTAATATTCGCTTTTGAATATTGTGATAAAAAATAATTGTAAACACACACACAGAGAGCTTATATTTGCGATATAATTAAATGTTTTGAATGTCGCATACCTATACGGTAGTCCCTGGTCTAACATATATTCTTTTAATGTGTTCACGGATGGTTAATAATGTTAATGAATATTTTAAGAATAAAAGACTTGTTGAGATAGACCTTCACTTATAAAATAAAAATCAATTAATTAAAATGAATTAACATTTATATATTTACACATAACATATATTATAGCATTTCTCTTTCCTTTTCTCTCTCTCTCCCTCTTTGTTGCTTTATCTCTTTTTCCTATTTTTTACATTGCAACATTGAATGTGAGCACAAATATTCTTACTATCAAGTTAATAAGTTATAATGTTATAACGCCGAGCAGAAGTTTCAATATTTAGTACAAATTTCGAAAACTAATTTTATTAATACTTTCGATAGAGCAAGATTTCGAGATTTCAGGATTAATATTGTACAAAATTACCTTTTTAGAAAGTTAAAAAAAACTCTCAATACGCGTGCAGTGTTTTATTAAACAACTCAATATTTATTTAAACCTCCAAACTTATTAAATCCGACTTATCTTATAGAATCTTTACATAATTGTAAATCTCATTATCGAGATCTCTCGCGTGAATATAATTGCCAGTGTAAACGGAAAGTTTAAAAATGTTAAAATAATAAAACGCGCGCGTGACAAAAGTGTAGATCAAATTAGAAGATAAACCGCGATAAAAAAATTAGTAGGACTGACGAAGACAAAGCAATGAACAAATCGATTGGCAATACTACTTCCCGAAAAAGGCATAATAACAGTGTAACGCAAATTACTTGTTGTCCTTTAAAAGAATAAATATGATTCTACATTTTGCGCTGTTTCCGAAAACGTGTCTATACTTAATACACGAACTAAACAATCTATTAATAAAATGCATACGAATAGTTGCCTTTAAGGCTTTATGAACCTTAAATACAAGTAGATTAAAAATAGAAAAATAACTGCGTTTTCCTCGCGTTCAGGGATGAATAACTGATCCAACGATTTGACAGCACCAAAAGCCCTCCATCAAGTAGTACGCTGGTTAGTATCCGACACAAAGAACAATCTTCGTGGTGAAAAGCGAGCTCAACGCACTTTGATTCTACATCGAGTTCCGCAAGATTCATACGCAAAGAAAAGTTAAACAGTCCATCAAACGCCAGCGGTTCCGCTATAGATAGGAATAAATCCCGAATCTTCCAGACCATTTTCAGTAGTAAGGATTTTGATAACGTGTCAATGACAATTATCATTTTTATCACAAATTTGCAACAAAACAAAAATTCGCACGCAAAAAAATATGTTTTCCTATTATTAAAAATCATCTCCTTTTATTAAAAATGCATAGATAGAATGATTCTTATGGAATTGCAGTTACGAAGGAATATATTTAATAATAATAAAATACATGCATTATTGTTGCTTATTATATGTGTACGGGTACAAATGTTTCTCGGGTACCAACTGTTCGAGATGAGTCGAAATCCCGATATAACAGCGGGATTTTAAAGAATTATTTTATACTAAAAAATTTATCAAGATAAAATTGAAAAATTTCCTATTTTTCTGTAGCGTTCAAAAATTTTAATTGTTGATATTCCACTGACATGGGGGTATTCGACTTATCTCGGATTTTTTGTAACCGCACATTTCTAATTACATTGATGTATTCACAGTAAGATTCTTAAAACAAAAAAGTAGAAGTCTTTTTCGTGAAATTATCTAAGTCAATAAAACTTAAAACTTGTTAAATACAATCGCGTTGTATGTGCATGTATTTTACTACAGAAGAAACTGTTATTACTAATTATAATATCGTAGAACGACGGGATGTCCAGGATGTACCTAAAAATAATTCCTTGAAACAGATTAAAAGTTAGAAAATTAAGTATCATTCGTAACCATAGTTTTGTTAAAGTAATCACCAAAAAATTACCAGACAAATTACTCGTACCAAACTTGAATTTATTTACTTGATAATTTAAATTTATACAAATAATCAACATTATATCCATGTTTCCACGTGTAGCCATTTTGTTCTAATACTAACAATAAGTTTTGTTATAATTAAGACAGCATTAATATTAATATTATTATTATTGTATAATATAGGAGAACATTTAGCAAAAGAAAGAAAGGAGAAAATCTTTTCTCAAAATATATCATTAAATTAATTTCACGATCCAACTTTAAAACATATACTAGTCGTCGTTGACTCATTGCCAAAATCGACAAAATCATTACTTCCGAGAGCTGCCGAGAAAATCTAGGATTAATTCCGACCCTGTAACAAGAACTCCCAACTTTCAACAGAGCACTGAACTAGACTTTGCGAATGGATCTCACAGAAACCGACGAGGAATAACTCTCCGCGACGAAGATCATTTCGACTTCCCACCAGTACGAACCATGGATTTCTCTGGCGCCCACCTGACGCGAGGGACAGCGATAAACTCCCATCGCTGAGACAGCGATCTCACCCAAAAACGAAAAAAAAAACGTGACGTTTGCAATTGCCATTAATAAATATTTAAATATTCCTTAACGAATATTTCTAAATGTCATTTAGAAATATTTTATTTTTCGTTAAGGAATATTTAGCTATATAGTCGCAAAAACCACAGAAATGTTTGATAAAAAACGAGATACAATTATTCTGCGGATTCTTATTGCTGAAACCGACGATGAATATAAAACTCGAATTTTGCAATAATTTTATTAATATATCAAAAATTATTAAAATGTACTCGCGATTCCGTGTAAAAAATGCGAACGTAAAACTTCGCGAGCAAGAAGTTAATAGTTAATACTTGATTGACTTAGCCAAAGCTCGAGTCTTTACCACCTTATTTAATAAATGTTGATTATTTAATGAATTAATTAAATACTATAAAAAAATGGACGATAATTCTAAACACCAAATATTAAATTTTAAATTATCCTAAATTATTAATAACCTTTAAGTACTCAAATTAAAAATCGCAAGTTTGAAATTATAGCACAAACAATAAGAATTTCAAAATTAAATATTTATTTATCAAAGACGTTAATTTAATGAACTTCTTGTTATCATAGACGTTTCGTCAATTTCACATAATCTACCATCATTACTACACTTCACATAATCTACATCACTACAACACGATAATTTGGCTTAGACAAGATAAATGCTAGTATTGATTAGATATTAAAAAAATATTTATATTAAAATATAGATAATTCTCAATAATAATCATTGTACAAAAGTAAGTATTTATCCGGACCTATAGTATTACATATTTAATATTACATAGCATAGTTTATAATTGTATACAATTTTACAAAAAAAAAAAATTCTGCGGAAGCTAAAAATTTAAAATTTTTAGTCTTCGCAAATTATTTTTAAAATTAATTTTAAATTTTATTCAATTTTTAGTCCCCCTTTTTTTCAGTTATCAGATATGGATTTATGATGTACATATATTCTCAGCTATAACATATTATGTAATTTATTAAATGTAATTTCATTATATCCAATTAAAAAAAAAAATAAAGTTTAACTTCGCAATCGCGGAAATTTTATTTTTTATTAAATGTCATTCAATTTTCAGCATTATAATTTTCAAAATATTAAGTTATAATGTTTTGTCCTTACCTACCCGTATTTCTATTCGTATATTTTACTGCCTACCCGTATTTTTATTCCTTTATGCCTATACCTACTCGTATTCTTACTACATAAATGTGAAGTAAGTAAAACCGTGAATAAAATGCGTACCTAATCGTGTCCTATTGTGTGTCGGTTAAATCCAACGGAATCGACCTAATCGCACTTATATGCAAAATATGGGAAATGGACAATAATTTAGAAGACATGGGCGCTCGCAATTTAATGCAAGCAAGTTAATTAGCTTTCAGTCGTATGTTATATCACATAATTGCATACTGTGTCTCATAAGTATGCACCTATCTTATACCACATTTTATTTTGATCAATATGGTAAACCTTATCTTACATGATGCGTAATAGCGTAATTCCTACAGTTTTTTTTTTTCAAATTAGACCTACCTATTGCGTTGTTTCTGGCTGTCCATTCTGACTGTATATCAGCCAGAGCATGAGAGAAGAAGACAAACTCCTCTTTCGATGCCGGCTGATTAACAGCGTCGGCAGGCGATTACAATGGTCGATTACGAATCGTAACGATTATTAATACGAGCGCGTTAATCATATACAAAAATTAATAATCACGTTCGCTAATAAAGTATTAATTAAATTTAAATTCAACTTAATTTTAAGTTCTCATTGCAGCGATACGCGTAATTAACTTTTTCGACCAAGAAATATATCGAAATAGTAGAAAGCAAAAAAAATTATATCATCAAAAACTGCGTAAGAATTTTATATATTAACCGCGTTCTAATCAAAATCGTCGAGATTATATCTCGATCGCGAGTATCTGAATTTGAATACTATAGTGCAAAAACACGAAACAAACCAAAATTTACATATTATGAAAATACTCGATGAATCGGTCAATGAATCAATAAATAGGCAAACAATTTTTACTACAATCCGAGTCGCGAACCGCGAACCGAACCGCGAACATTATTTAATCTCATTTCAAATATCAAATGAGATATTCAAAATTAATGACGTAAGATCCAAGAGGGACGATGATTTCCTAAGAAATATATTCACGCAATAAGTATCGTAATCAATATAATAAATTTATCATATTCTTGAGCATGTGACATTTGTGTCTTTCTAAATTTTCACATACATATATCATATATCATATATCATACTTATATAAATAACTCGTTATTTAATTACAAAATGTTATTTAAATTCTGTTTAACACGACATATGAAATAGATTATATTATGCATTTTAATAAAACTGATATAAAAACTATCAACTTTGATGTATTTCTACATAAAAAAATGATTCTGTCCCGCGACAAAATATTCACTGGATCTCACGTCATTTTGTTGTTTTATTTATTGATACAAAGCCAAGTTACTAGATGGATAGACTATAAAAGATTAGGATAAACCCGGCGTGTTATATGTATACCTATATTACGCGAGAGCATTCTGCTATAAGCACAATAAATCAATAAATGGTGATAGAGTTCTAAGATTCATTATATTCAGCCTAGTCTGATTTAGTCTATCCATTTTAGGGCAATGGATCTGTGACAAGTCGCAATTATCGGCATTATTAGATGAGAATAATACATAAATATATACACTTAATATTCACAGATTCATTACCCCCATTATAAAAAATTCGTCACTCACTGACCGATGCGCAACGGGCGGAGTTATCAGCCACGTAGCTACGATGATTCTGTAACACAAAAATAAAAGATTCAAATTAAAGAGGCGCTCAAAATAATCAACGTTTCAAAAAATAATTTTTACACGCGTCTAATTCGCCTTTCAATTAGATTACTAATTAGATTTACTAATAAAATTATATATTTTCTGGAAAAAATCTTTGCGAGAATAAACTTTTATAAAATTTTTGATGGTTAGGTTTCTCTTTCTCTAATTATTTCTAGCTAATCGAGATAAAGCAGCCCGAATAAATGGAAAAGAATTATTAATTTTAAGATAAGAAATGATACTCACCCCAAGGTTGCTCCGCCGGAGCCCGATGCCTCTGCCTCCTCCTCCTCTCAGGACGAGGTTATCAGGCCGCCTTCTCCTCCTCCTCGCCTCCCGTTGCACAGGCTACTCCCAGAACCACTGTCCGCGATCGAGAGCGAAGTAACTGTCATAATACGATCACGATACTTTATTAGACACTCATCCCGAGATGAAACGATCGACGACGTACTACGGCGCACTTCCACACCGAGCTGACCGAGCTGCTTTCCCCGCTGAACGCAACCAACTTCATACCGACGCCGCGTGGATACAACGCGAGTCGAGTCACTGGCCGAATTGAAACGAGCGACCCGTTCGAAAATATACGCTCGAGTCACGTCGCGTCGTCCGTTAAATAAATCGCGACGAAACATTAGTCCAGCACTCCGATCGTCTTCTCCTGTATGCAATGATAGTCCATCGAATACAAGAAACTTATATTCGACGTACATTAATTCTGTATTCACCTCACTAGTCACTCCGATTCCCGTTTTCCTGTAAATCACGCGAGGCGCGTGCCGCGTAACGACCAGCGCTTCGGCCATGTTCGTGAATCGTCGCGAATGACCAGCGCTTCGGCGACGTTCGTGAATCGCCGCGAACGACGAAAATTAGGCGGTCATGCAAACAGGATAATCCGACAGCGACGGTTAACAGAGAATCCCGCATCTCTCCGATACCTGATGTGATTTCATCGTAAGACTTATCGCGATGTAATAGCGCTACGCACGGAGCCGCTCGCTCGGCTACCTGTCGCTCCGAGTAGCGAAACGTGAATGATAACGCGGCGACCGTTTTTGTAAACACCGCGCCACGCGGCGTATACGCGAAAACAAAAAACAAAGTCGAGCACCCGCGCGCCAACGGTCTCGCGCTGCGCCGGCAATATTTAATTATTTACCTGACGTTTAATATATATATACCTAGCGGTACAGAATTAACGTACGCCGAATATGAATTCCGTTTCTTGTATTTCGATGAATAGGCTATTATGGCTTACTCTCCGCGTTGTACCGTAGACCGGCCGTATCAGCACACTGCCTGAAACAATAATTCTTCTCTCAATAATAATTCGATCTGAGTGAGAAACAATTTTAAAGTAATAAAGTAATTCAAAATAAAGAAGAGTAACGCGAGCTTTTGCGCGGTCGGCTCTTTGTTCACTTGTTTCTTTATTCACGAGAGTGAATTATGGAACTTTTCGGAATGAATTCCGATCGGAATTGTTTAGTTATATCCAACTCTCTTTTTACGCGGTAGATAGGAAAAATAAGCGATAGAATTGACATCACTCACAAAAGTTTCGTTGCTCTAAGTCCATGGTCATACTTCGTACGCAATTTGTCTGAAGACGATGTTAACCGACTGCAACTTAATTGTTGCGTCTGCAAACCATATTTAACATAAAATATTAGAATTTTAAGAATTTATTCTTTAGCATTTAAAAAAAATTATGAAAATATTTCTAGTAACTTTAAACTATTTGAAATCATTTCGTGAAACTATTGGACCATTTTATAAGAATTGTAAGTGAAATGCGAATGGAAATGAGAGAGTTTTTAGTAGACGTTTACAGTAGACGTGACGTGCATGATAAAACAGAAGAGAATCAAAGCTTAACGAAATGTGACCGAAAGAAAGTATTATACGTTTAATTGTATCGCGGAATAAGATAAAATTAATTTTTAAAAGACTAATTCTTAGTTTCATGATATATTGACTACAATTTTATACTTTTATAATTAAAATTTATATATTGGACCATTATATACTTCAATATTTAACTCAAATAAAAAATGTTAAAAAATTCTGAACACTTTCAATTGAAAAAATATTAACAAAACTTGGCAAAATATTAATAAAATATTGTCAATGGTTCAGCATATTACTAATATCCTAAAAATCGCAGTTTGTAAAAAAATCTTTCAGCGAATCAAACTCAAGCACTAATCTTCGATTTCTATCGTATTGTAAATCTAATTTCTTATATCTCGAATATACTTATTTTTGTTCTTGTTCAGAATATATGTATAGAATAAAAGAATAATAGTAATAAAAGATGTAATACAAATAATTTATTTCATTAATTCCTATAAATCTTTTTTTTTTTATATGGCTGACATTTTCATATAATTAAATATTTTGGAAGTATAATAGTTTTGGATAACAAAATGTTATTAAATAACAATAAACAGATTAAGATATATTTAGTAACAAAAACACACGTACATCAATTAATACCCTGATTTATACCATTTAGTGGTGGAAACTACAGAAATAAAGAACAGAAATATCTAATTCAATTATCTCGATGTTCCTTGCGACGATCGTGCCGGGAGTCATTCGGATACAAAAAGCAACGAAATGACTCCAATGCAAGAATCTGCGACAAACTTATGCTCTCCGTTCTCTAACAATAATCTGGGAGACTTTCCGAGAGCAGTTTTTGCTGTTGGATTACCGAGAAGGAAAAAGAATTTCTCAAATATTCCCGATCAATAATTTTCTATAATTTCTGAAGATTGGACAAACTGTGAGATTGAAGAAAAGAAAAAATTGAATCTCTGTAAAATTAGCACTCCACTTTCAGAATTTCGATGCAATTTACAGGGTTATAAACTCTATCCCTATAAGAATTGTAGATATAAAATTAATAATTATATAAAAACAATACATATGATAAAATATAAATCCTATTATCTTCTGCAGATTCTCATTTTTTATTCTATCACATTTTTTCTTGAATTGCTGTTCAGTGAAATAGCGTAAGTAAGATCGTTTAAGGTGATTGGGCCATCAGAGCATGTCAAAGAAAAAAATCCGAATTAAAAATATGTTATAAAGAAAAGCTAAATACGCTTAAATTTGCAATTTTAAGAAGATCTGACGTCTAATTTTTGAGATATTAAATCTCAAAGTTGGCATTTTTAACATAGGTTTTATGGGAAATTGTACCGAAAACATACATTTTTCGAGAATTTCACTCACTGTCTGTAAAGAAACAAGTTCAAAAAACTGAAAATAACATTATTTAATTCTTCTAGCACTTGTTAAATATAAGACAAAACGACGTTGACGTGTAATAAGGCCAAAAATTCAATCAAAAGTTGATAAATTGTCGCGTTTCTTGTCGGCCTTTCGATCAGCTGTACGCGACGTAAACATGTAGCAACGTCGCGCCGTGTAGTGTTTTCTTTCCACAGCACTATTCTTTTGCAAGCAAATCTCTCATTATCGAAATTGTTTGTTACCTTCTATTATTTTTCAACGTAAACACAATACATAACCTCACGCGAACACACGGGACTGGCATGATAGCTGCCTATAGCGAAGAGATGCAATGTAGCGACATTTATCTCGTACGAATGTCAACTGAATCAAATCTTGAACTGTTTACATTTATCAGTAGATAAATTGAATATGAGTAGATATATTGAATACATAATCGAATAAAAAGTTACATTATAAAAACTTCAGATTTACCAAAATATATTATTTTTGATGATTTTGATTTTGCTCGCTGAAAATAAGCATCGAGCGTCAACGTGAAATGGCACCTTTCAAAGCACAGCTTTGCATATATTTGAAGCAATTTTTTGCTGCTTTGTGTACTTTTCCTTATGAAGTTCAAACACGTGGCTTTGTATATCTGTAAAGGATCTTTTTTGGCCCTTTTTCCCTTTCCTTGAGAGGGTTCAACTCAGTAAAGAATTTGTTAAATATCTCTTTTAGAATTCTTTAATCAATCATTATTTACTAAAAAAAATAGAGTTCTACAAAAAATTATGTATTTAAGGATTAATTTTAATGATAAATTTGCATAATTAGCAAGTCCAATTACTGATCGTTTAGTAAAAATAATCTAATATGTTATTGGTTAAATTTTTTACAACAACACAGGGTCCCACACGGCCAGCCTTAAGAGGAGCAACCTATAAACATAAAAAAGGTTTAAGTTTACAAAATATATTTACAATTATTCCTATTTACCATATTCAATTACAGGAATAGTTTATACACTCACAGGTTCCCATTCGTTGAGATGTGGATCGTAGGCTTCCACTAGTGTGAGATATTGTTGGCCGTTGTATCCTCCCACGGCCATAAGTCGGTCACCTAATACGCACACACCAAATCCACTCCGGGGCACACTCATTGGCGCAACCATAGTCCACGTATCGGTTTTAGGATCATATCTATATATTGTTACATCGCATTATATATAACTTGAAAGCTTTAACATATAATGTAACAGCGGCTTTGTACCTTTCTACACCTTTCTCGAATCTGCAAACATAGGGTTTGCTAGCTGAATAGTCGCGACCACCGAGTGCATAAAGACAACCATTCACTACTCCTACGCCTACGCCGCCTCGTCTCTTCGACATAGGTGCGCAAGGTGTCCACTTGTTCGTGTGCGGATCGTAACATTCTACTGTATTTAAGCAGGAACTCATACCTCTTCCTCCTACGGCATACAATCTAAAACATCATAAAAAATTTAATATCAAATTTATTTAAAAAAATTTAATATTTAATAAGATTTAAAGTTAATAAAATAATATTTATACGAAGACACGTACTAAAGGAAATTAAAATGATTGAAAACAGATATGACATATACATTTAATAATTTATCTGTAAAGACTTACTTATCATTTAACACAGCTACACCGACTTCAGATCTTTGTACGGACATAGGACATATTGAATTCCACTGATCTGTTCCCGGATCCCATCTCTCTACCGCATTAAGATAACAACGACCGTCGTAACCACCAACAGCATATAAAAGTCCACTTAAGACTGTCAATCCTGAGAAAGAATGTTATTTGACAGGGTTCGATTATGAATAAATGAAAGAAATTGCACATTAATTTTGCAAATTCTCATGCATTTGCACATACCTAATCCGTATCGACGAACATTCATAGATGGTAGAGTACTCCACGTAAGAGTGGAAAAATCGGAGCATTCTACTGTGTTCAATGTTCTTAAACCGTCTCTACCGCCCACGACAATAAGTGGTAGAGTGCTCCACGTAAGAGTGGAGAAATCTAAGCATTGTACTGTGTTCAATGTTCTTAAATCGTCTCTACCGCCCGCGACAATCAATTTTTTATCGACTACTACTGCGGCAAAATCTAATCTTCTATTGCTCATAGCTGCTAAAGATCTCCAGGCATTATCGCGTAATGAAAATGCATCTATAGATGTTGCACCTAGAAAGTACGTTGCAAATTATTTCGCTTGGAAAAAGTAAAATAGTGCGACAATATTGGCATAACATATTTTCTTTACATTAATCGTGATCGATTAATTATCAGTTATGCGATTAATATTAAATAATTCATTTTAGATATAATAAATTACCTTTATTGGCGTGCGTCCCTCCGACAACTAACAACGTACCCACAGTGGCTTTTCTGGGTTTCGTTCTGCCTGTTTGAAGCAAAGGTCTTTGCTCAGGCAGCAAATGATACTTCAATGCTTCCATTACTAATTCCTGCGCCATTCTTTGGTCTTTGAACATTTCGTTACTCTCAATATTGTCAGCTATAAACTGTTTTGATTTATTAGTGCTAATGCACAAGTTCTGTCAAGTGAAAAAATTGAGCTGTCGATGAACTTACCGCGGGTGATAGCAATGGTAATTTGACTAAACCTAATAATTTACTGGCATCTTTGCTCCTGTTTTCTAGATCGTGTTCCAGCCAAGTCACTAGAGCCTGAAATAATAATAAAACAGTAACGATTCTATTTATTCTGTATCTCAGCTTAGATATTTTAATTGCATTTGTATGAAATATTTGCTCAAACAATTATAGAAATACATATTTGTATATTTATGATCAATAGTATAAAACACTTATAGCTATGATAACATCTCCTTCTTAATATTTTATATAAATTGGTTCGCTCAACAAACAGTTGTCTTACATGAAAGATAGTTTCTTCCGAGGGAACATTAAGATCCTCAGATTCAAGTAACTTCGCAACTTCATTAGCAGATAGCAGTAAGAATTCTTGATTTTTTGTAACTTCCATGAAATGTTTGGTAGTGTATGCGTGTGCGTATTCAAACAATTCCGAACAACCCTGCGTATCGGCGAACATCCGTATACCCAGACAGTTGCTTGGGTGAAGTTGTTTGACGAGAAACTGACAGCACGCTTTAATAACTGGATTCAATTGTAACAAACATGCTGTTGCAAGTAAAGTCTCTACGCTATCTTCCTGCAATTCTACGCAACCTGCAATACATATACAAAAAAACATGTTATTAAGAATTGATAAGAAATCCAAAAATTAACAAGAACGGCTTAAAAAAAATATCTGCAAATGCCTTTATTGTAACGTTAATATTCGTTAAATGTTTTCTTACATAAAACATATCTTCAATTACCTGTATAACAATAAAGAACCAAAGCCCATAAAGCATCTCCATCAACATCTATTAATTCTATTTCATTTTGTGTCGACTCTCGCAGAGGGTTTGTGAACATGGCAGCAAAATATTCTAAGCCAGCACTGAGTACTAATCGATGAGCTGGGACACGCTTATTTCCTAAGAAAAGCACAGAACAGAGAAAGGAAATATGAGAAATGGGATGTCACAAGTTCATCGAGTGCGAAGAATATCTTCAATATGTTGTGTACAAAATATACTCTCTTCAATTTTTACTGGTTAAAAACTTTGAATAACAACTTTTAATAATAAAAAGTATTTCTCTTTGAATCTTGATATTATATATAAACGATTTAGAAATTTGCACATAGCAAAGTCACAATTTTGAAGTGAGAGAGTAGGAAATTAGCAAATTGAATCCACAACGTATTACTACGCGCTCAAAGCTCGTCTATGAGGAATCTTTTATATTTTATTAGATGCATAATTTTTAGTTTGGCTTCCTCATAGAGGAAGTTTTTCGCGCGTAGCAATACGTTGTGGATTCAAATTGCTAATTTCCTACTCTCTCACTTCAAAATTGTGACTTTGCTATGTGCAAATTTCCAAATCGCACATCTAAATTTGATGAGGAAGCCAAGTGCAAATTTCTAATTTGCACAAATTTTTTTTCAAATTTTTTCATAAAATTTACAGGCTGCATTTTCTTCTTGCTTCTTTCCTTAAAGTCTATCTGCCTCTATCCTTCCTTAACTTTCTTTAATTATACTTTTTCGTTTATACTAATTTATTGATTTAAAAGATTGCATTCAGATTTGACTTTGCTAAATAATTTGCTAGTTTCAGAGAAAAGAAAAAATATCAGAGACCAATCAAATCTTAAAGAATTATATATGAAATAGGGGTAGAAATGACTGAAGAATATAATAAAATTAGAAATAGATCAATATCTCCTGCGGAAGTTAGAACAACCACAAATATTTTTACCAAAATTCTAAATTTTATTAAAAAAGAACCGCTTTACCGATCATCGCCAAATTCAATCCCAACCTTCCTTACATAATACTCTATCGATTAAAAAAAATGCATCCCGATATCTCAAAAATTACGGAAGTTATACCACAAACAAAAAAAAGATACACACACACACATACATACATACACACAGACATTTTGTTCAAACGTGATTTTTCGACGTTTTAGAACATAAGCAACACATTGGCATCGAAAACTCAAAAAACAATTTTTACTCTTCAGTCTTTTCTACCCCTATTTCATATATAATTCTTTTAAATTCGGTTGATTACACTTAGCTTTATATGCGATCAAAGGTCCATATACGAAATTTATGAAAATAAAGCTTCCTCTATATGAGGAAGCAAAATATACATAAAATTATATATGAAAATGCATATTCTATGTAAACATATTGGGATAAAATAATAACTCTCCTCGTTTTTATTAATTAAAACATTTGATTAACTATTATAATCTGAATCATTATAAAGTCAAATTGACAGTTGACACATAGGTGCGTGGTTATCAAAACAAAAAGCATCCCGGAGCCCGGTAAAGGACGGGTACACTTACCCGCGATCAGCGTGACGTCTGTCAGCTGTTGCTTGTGCAGATAACTCTCCATAATTCGGAGGCTACTTTCCGCGTGGCTCGGCGAGATGGATACGCATGACATTGTGGGCACTACTTCAAAAGCTGTTCGCTCTGGATGCGAGGTTGAATCAAAAGATTGCGTATACCTAAGGTGGTTTGGCTATCAGAGCATGTCAAAGAAAAAAATCTGAATTAAAAATATGTTATAAAGAATACCTAAATAATACACACACACACTTAAATTTGCAATTTTGAAAAGATTTGACGTCTAGTTTTTGAGATATTACATCTCAAAGTTGGCATTTTTAACGTAGGTTTTATGGGAAATTGTACCGAAAACATACATTTTTCGAAAATTTCACTCACTGTCTGTGAAGAAACAAGTTCAAAAAACTGAAAATAACATTGTTTAATTCTTCTAGCACTTGTTAAGTATAAGACAAATAACGACGTGTAATAAGGCCAAGAATTCAATCTGTAAAAAAATCTGTAAAATTCGTGATTTATCGCATATCCCCGCAGGGTTCGCAATCTACTACCAATACTATCTTTCTCCTCTCACTTTAACCCTTTGGACCAACGGTTTAACGTCTCTTTTCGAAAGACGGAGCCCAGTTTTCTCCGCACAAGAGCCTATCTTGCGCGAAGGGGCGCAGCTACCGGAAAAACATTCCATGCTTCATGGCTCTAGTGGACTCGAACCTGGTTCCTCAGATTACGAGTCTGGCGCTCTACCACTAGACCACACTGCCGCCCTTCCAAGAATTCAATCAAAAGTTGATGAATGTTTCTTGTCGGCCTTTCGATCAGCTGTAACGCGACATGAACATGTAGCAACGCCGCGCCGTGTAGTGTTTTCTTTCCACAGCACTATTCTTTTGGAAGCAAATCTCTCATTATCGAAATTGTTTGTTACCTTCTATTATTTTTCAACGTAAACACAATACATAACCTCCCGCGAACACATATGGCACTGGCATGATAGCTGCCTACATCGAAGAGATGCAATTTCTCTTGTACGAATGTCAACTGAAGTCAAATCTTGAACTGTTTACATTTATCAGTAGATAAATTGATACATAATCGAATGACAAGTTACATTATAAAACCAGTAATTATACAAGTGCGGTCTAGAATATACATATCATAAAAATAGTTTTTCTTAAAATAAAATTTAGGCCTTATATTGACTCATATGGTACTCACCTTAATGCGAGCGCAAACTTACAATTAGTATTCGCAAAGGTGTAGACCGGTTGACAGCTAAAGCAAAACTAACTCGTCTAAACAAAAATATTCTCCGAAGTAAAAAACTTCTTTAAACTATAATTTATGTTAAGGTAGTTCGATGATGAACAACTTTTGCCAAAGGTTTATTTTTTATATCAAAAAAAGGAACTCTCCTGAATCGATTAAGCCCAGAAAAAAGATAATTCACCGTCCCGTTCTCAAAATATTTAATTTTAAAATTAAGTGATTTTAATGATTTTAACATTGGTCTAATAGGAAAAACGATTATTTTCCTACGAATAACGCGAGTTTGCGAAAAATCTTTCGCCAAAAATGTCTGAACAATATACATATATCGATGGAAAGAGGACACTGTAAGGAAGCCCGTAGTTGAAGGTGAACACGATCCACCGTACAGTTTTTTTTTTTCAATTAATAATTAAAGTTGAAAACTAGTCAAGCGACGCGTTAACACACACTTTATTTAATCTATTTTCAGGCAAAATATTATTCTACAACGTAAAAATTATTTACTAATGGTCTTTTACGTCGTTACGAAGCTTTGCGATGCGTTATTCTATTTTTTTATAATCATATAAATAAAAAAATTATAAACATTGTTTTGACTTCGGCCCTTCATCATCGAACTACCTTAATTAAATAATCAAGTCCAATCAGTAAAGTTTTATGGAATAAACATAGATTTTAATATTCTTGAAGTGATCATTTTGTTGCGATCACAAAGTAATCATGATATACGTTATTAGAGCGTAGATATAATATTATATTTATTGCGTAATAGATAAAAATAAAAGAAAAAAAAATATTTTGTAATCCGAAAATCGTAATTAAAATGTAAATTCCATAACTTTATAGTTGATTTCTAAGTAACAATACGTAAGAAATGCGGAATATTCAACGTAACATCGCTTCCAAGACATCGAACAAGAAACAATCGTAGCAAGAAACGGATGTCTTGCATGTAACTTCGCAAGTGTCGACGATGAATCGCGACGATGAGTAGGTGTAAAATAATTTAGGGAGAAACATCTGACAAAGAGGCTTATCAAGAAATATCATGATAAAGCAATTTATAAACGCATTAGTCTTATTCAAGTTTCCATTTGCATAGTAACTATATATGTATATATAGTAACTATACTTTTAAGAAAACTACTATTCATCTTTTTTTGTACAGCAAACAAAGCAATATGTAAAATGTACAAATTAAATATTAATTTAATATGTTACATAATGCAAATTTACAATTTTATTAATACTGCATTTTTTAGCAACATATATAATAACATTTTATTTTATAAGTATACTTATTATGTATTATACATGTTAATTAAAACATTTTTGTAACTTTCTTTAATCAATAGTGTTATAAATAAATTAGACATGTCTATCTTTAGGACAAGTTCAATTCATATAATAAACACATATAAAATACAAATTAAGACATGCGCCATTGTGCAGATTAAATAATAATCTTAAAAGTCGAAAGACAATTATATTACCAAAGATGAAAGTCTATATACTACCACACCGCAATTTGGGTGCTTCAGTAAGTCATTCGTAAGTCTCGCCTCTTAAACTCCATTATGTCAGACATGACGTTCTGACCGTGTAATAGCTCCTCGACGTTTTTGCTTTGTCTGTCTGGAGGACACTACTCCCTGCCAGTTCGTATCTTCTATAAAGAGCCATATCGAATCGATATGTAATAACGAGTTGAAACATGACACGCGGAAAAAGCGTTGACGACGTCCTAACGAAATGGTATAGACGAATAATACGAGCATGACACGAGCATTTGCTCGTTAAAGCAGACCAAAGTCTTTAGCGATGTAACCCTTAACCCCTTACAAACTATGAGTCACTCTCGGATAAGTTTATCAAGTAGATCGCGTTCAACAATAATTCTCATGATTGTCACGTCTCTCTAATTTTCTTACAAGCATAAAAAATTACTTGGACTTGTTTTAAACGGCTACATTTTAATTTAAATACAATTTTGTGAACTTTGTGTTGAGAGAAAATATATAAAATATTCCATATATCTGCACATCCATATGTGTTATAACCTTTGTTGTGCACACCTCTTCAAAATTACGCACAGTATTATGCACAGGGGGTATTTTATACCCCAGTCACTTAAAACGTTTATTACAGACGTACAATTCGTTATTTTGACTCAAACAAAATTGCTGGCTATTGTTCAAAGCTTCCAAAATAAGGTCTAATAGGTTTCATTAATATTTTGCAACATAAAAGAACTATAAACGATGTTAACTAAAAAAACCGAAAAATGGACTTTTTCACTAAAAAATGCATAAAAAATTCAATTTTTAATATTTTTTAATAATTTTTGCGGGATTACTTTCTTGAAATATTTACACTTTCAAGGAAAAATATTAGTTTATAGCGGAGTTGAAAAAAGTATATTTACTATTTACTTTTTTTTTACTTCTCACCACTGCCATGAGCAGACTAAAGCCGGGCGGGCAAAACTATGTATATGATCTTGAAGTGTTATTCCTAGACTACAGGTAAATGGCAGCACAGATCCCGATTCGCATTGTACGTATTAGAAAAACGCGTTTGAAAATACGCTGGGGTATTTTCTACCCCCAGTGCACAACAAAGGATAAATTAAAAGATAAAAACTGTACTGCAAAAAAATACGTAGAATGTTTTCACGATAATAAAATAAAGACTAGACAACGATGAAAAATCTCGTAAAACCCTTTTTTCAAGATAAAATGAAGCTTCCATAATCTACTCTCTGTGGATATTTATCGATCTCGGCCTAATAAAATATCCGCTTAATCCGTAGATATATTAACTACAATGGCAGCTGCGCGCTTCCTCAATTCATATATTCCGGGCAACGAGAGAATAATGTCCACAAAAAGAGAGGAATGAAACAGGCAGGGATTTACGGGGGAGAGATCGTCAAGAGAGCTGTGCAAGATTCGCCAAGGGATCTTCCGCCGAAAAAATAGAAAGGTTAAGATTATCACAGCAGTTTCGATTTTTATTTCTCGCGTAATAAAATGACTGCCTAAAACGTTGATGTACGAACGAGAGCGGGGCTTGATTGTTAACCGAATCGTTGAACCAAAGTCGGGAAGGATTAAGACTGATTATGAGATACTTCCGAAAGTTCGTTTGCCAGGGCTCGTTCAAGAAAGCTTTCGCGCCGACATCGTGAGCCTATTGGAGAAAGGAATAAATTATGCACGCAGACGTGTTGCGTAATACATTGTACATAGCTTTGCCTTTCGCACGTTCAGCTTATATGGAGAACGAGCATAATTTGACCGGCTAATTATTTATCCGTGCACAATGGTCAACGAATCGCCCCAACGTCGACCGGCGGCAAAGGAAGACAAAGTAGAGTTTCTTTGCGCGATTTGTTCCGTGTAGTGAATTACCGAATGGCGAAAGTATTCGCCCATTCATCACTTAGCGATCAAACGAAAAATTTCAAGTGGGATTAAAATTTCATGAGCTTGAAGTTTCATCCCAAGTTGTACACTTCCTGTTCAACTTTTGCGAAGAGATTATATCGACGATATAATGCACATCTAGTTAGGTCTAATTAGGTCACGTTATAAAGAATAAACACAAATCTACTTAATAATCTTATTATTAGTATAATAAAAATCATATCAAATTGGTAGAATCAAATATATCTAAGTACTAATATATTTAAAACAATAATTTTAATCATAAAACAATCTCATTACTAATATATTATAAGGAGGTTTTAATAAAAAAAATTAGAAAATTAAATTGCATTCATAATCTTCGTACTACAATTGATATGATCAATCAATCAAGATATCTATCAATAAAGATCACTGTACATGCACTTATAGAATCAAGAGTTATCCTCAAAGAAATGGAGGGAAAGCATTCCAGCGGATTACTGCCGCAATATTAGTCAATCTCATAGAAACATGCATAGATACACAGATAGTACCATTTATTACGGTCCAAGATAAATACTCAAGATCATTTCGGCAAGTTCGGTGCGTAACAGTTACATTGATCAATATAAGAAGCAAACAAGAGCACCTACATTCTGAATGGCGGAATCAATCGACGCAAGAGGCGAATCAAAAAAGATAAGAGAAAGACGGGAAAGATACCGATCCGCCATCGAAAAGAGTTAGTCCAAAGAGGAGTTACAACTGTTTGCGTTCGCAAGAACTAGAAAAAACCATTGGCAGGACATATCTACGGCCGCTGATGAGCATCACGCGTTCACCCACGGTGGGGGGAAAGTGGAGTAGCGTGGAACAGATCCGTGGTGGTACACACGCAAGGGCAGAGGCGGAGAAAGAAGGAACGACGACCGCGGATCGCGATGGCTCCACTCCTGAAGCGGAGAGACGCGCCGCCGACCCGGCCGCAGCCGCAGAGAGACGGCCCTCGCGCGCCGAGTTGAACGCTCAGTTCGCGCGCTGAGCGTGTCGCGCTCGGTCGTCGTGTTACACAAAATCTCGCTACCGTGTCCCGCAAGGAAGGGACTCGCTTGGTTCTGCATAATCAAGGATTGTTACGAGGACGCACTCCGAGAGCACATTTCCCATTTCCACCTTCGAGATTGGCTATGACTTTCGCGAAAGTTTCGCGACCGGCGCAATTGCGGTTCGTTATAGCGATTTTGGCGCATCCCTCGTCTCGAAAGTTTATTTTATCTTCGGAAACTATTCTCCAAGTTCTACGGAGTTTTTCAATTAAATGACAATCACCGCCAGGCGTGAGAAATATGACTGTATTTGTGAAACTTTCGTCGGTTTCAGTTGCAAGAACTCACAATCCATGCACGTGGTGGCGTTAGTTTCGTTAGCTTAATTGTTCATTAACAAAAAATTTATTTTAAAATTCGATCGATTTTTATCTGCTTTGCATATATATTAATCTGCAATACAATCTTTTGTCGATAGAAAAAAATTAGCAAACTTTCTACAACTCATATTTAAAAAAATAATTTTTTGAAGCTATATTTTTTATATAATATTAATTAATAAATTTTTTATTTATTATTTATTTATCAAAATTTATTTATCAAAACGGATCGTGTCTGTGTTAAATAACACTATAAAATACATTAATAGAATTTGAAATATTGATTTGTCTCACGACAATAATAATGCATCAAAAATCTTATTGCGGTTCAGTCTTTCGTTTCGATCGCAAAATTCCAACTCCGAGACAAATGTCTTTCGAGCCTCGGATATCTGACCATGAAAAGGATGAAAGAGACGGAAGAAAGGAAGCGCCAACGACGACGAGGACGGCGACGAAAATAATGAGAACGATCATGAAGACAAGAAGCCATGTGACACCATGAAGTCAGAGAAAGGGAAATCCGGATAATGGCAGCCTCTCGCGTAGATTCTGAAGTTGGAGAATACCAACTAACGTCTGCGACAGCTGCAGTGTTATCGAGATCATCGAGCGAGGCTCGCGTAGTCGTCAAATCTTGGAATGACTATAATCATCGCGCCAAATGTATCGAAGAGCCTCTCGGGCGGTCAAAATTTTGCGATCATTCATCGACGAATTCAAGTAATGGCAATGGCATTAGTGGAAATCATTATATACAAAATAATAAAGAATGGTCGAAGCAAAAGGAAGAATCCGAAGATGAAATTCATATTGCCAACAAATTGGACATTGACGAGGATACAAATGGCGATAAGATGAATAACGATGCTAGTAACATCGTCAGCGATCGTAAATTAATTACATGCAAGGAAAATAATGAAAAGTTTAGTGATTCGAAAAATAAACTTGAAGATACTTGCACAAACTCGCTAAATAACGAAATAAAGGAAACTCGCCAAATATTCAATAAATGTAATCGAACGAGCGAAAATATCTTCGATAATGAGTACAACGAGAGACAGACGCATGTTGCTCGTGAAATAAAAAGCGCGACTGCATCGACGAACAATTGCATAAACAATCCATCCGAATCAGCATACTGTTCCCAGAGTAACGATAAAACGATCGGATCGAGCAAATGCGAGCGCGTCAGGGATATCGAGAACCGTAAAAATGACTGCGACGGGATGGAAATCAGTTCGCCGCGGAGTCGCGAGTATCCTCACGGGGACAATGTCATTGTATCCGCCGCCACGTCGAGCACAGGCGCATTTCGAGAAGCTCTACGAGGTGAAGCGTCTCGCAAGGTCGTTCACTCCTCCGCCAAAGACAATCGCGTCTCCGGAAAAACGCGGCGATCCGCGTCCGCGAGGAACGCTGTTCGCGATCGAGAAAAATCGCGGGATCGAGAAACGGATATCGCCATCCTCTGCGCCGACGACGGGAAAAGTAGCGGCGCGAGAAAATGCGAAAACTGCGGGGAGTCGCACTTCTCTTACGGTCGATACTCTCGTTTGTGGAAGTTTTCGAATTATTTGAGTCGCGAGACGGCGGCGGCGGCGAGTCGAAACGCGGCCAAGATCGCCGTCAATCGGGCAACCGATTCGACGAGGCTGGCGGCGCCGATCGCCGCCGCGACGACGACGCTTCGTCGCAGTCGGTCGTTGCCACGATTGTCGATTCACGACAGCGGAGTCGCTTGCAGCGATCATGCACCGGCGGCGGCGGCGTCTCCGGAGCAAACGCACGCGGCACCTCGCCAGTTGGTCGCGGATCTCAGACAATTGCTTACCCTGAGGCAACACTACTATCCGGAGGGCGGTTGGGGCTGGGTGGTCCTCCTCGTGGGTTTACTGGTACAAATTTTGTCGCACGGCGCGCACGGCGCCGCCGGCATCTTTCTTCAGCAGGTGGAGGTCAGATTCGGCCACCACGTGCATCTACAGGCAGGTTAGTGAAGCGAACAGAAATCGAGATTAATGTTAGTCACTAGACTACGGATAATTGGCTGCCCTAAATTTCACAATTCACTCTACTTTCAAAGCAAATGTTTCAAACTTTATTCTATTTTTTTATTTACTATTTTTGCCTTTTTGCTAAAATAAATCTTGTAAAAACGCCGATAAAAGCTTTTTCATTTATTGTCATTTTTAGATTTATGCACAAAAGTAAAAGTAAAAATTATATTTAATAGACTATTTACGTGCGTTATTAATGTTGTTTTAGCATAATTGGGTTGGCATAATTCCTGTCAAATTTCTTTATAAAGCTATTTTTAGAAATAATTTAAAAAAGTTAAATTTTATATCAATCCAATATCTATTTATTATTTATTAACGTATCCAATAATATATCCAATCCAATATCTAATTATTAATATATTTGTAAATGCAAAAAAGATAAATGTAAATTTATAACAAACGCGGGCGCCGCGCACGCAAACAGTGCCAATAAAGTAAACACTTTTACTTTCGTTAGATAGTATATTGATGAGCGGTTGTTGAATTTGATAGCATATCAGCTACATATCTGATATGTAACGGAGCAATCGATACTCTCGCAAACGAGAAAGAATTTATTAAGTCAAATTTTCCTTAGTTTAAACGTAAGATTTTTAATAATAAAACGAGAAGCAATAAAAGCGAAGAAAAAGATGCGGTCATTCATTAACGTAATTTTCAAAAAATAATATATATCAGCGGAATTCTCTTAAAATAAATTATCAGGGCACTCGTTTTAATTTAAACTCTGAAGGGAACGTAATTACCGAAATTGATCGTGAAATGAGAACGTATCATTTAGCATTACGGCTGTCTCGAGCGACGGCAAAATTGCGGCACATTTTTAACATTGCTACTTTAACTTTGGGTACTTTGCGACATTTCCCTATAGGAACACTGCACGCGTATACATCACCTCGCTGGCGATTGGCCAGAAGCGGAAAATCGCAGTTTCTTCTTGCAGCTGTGCTTAATAAGCGTTGTTTTTATTACGCTTAACACTACTTTGAAAAATGAGATAGAAAAGTCATCACGTCATATAAGATATATTGGGTCATTCATATTATAAAATATTCTATCATAAAATGTTAAAACTATATAACACATTGTTACAAATAAATCATTATTGATATTAGAAACTAGTGATATATTATTTTTTTTTTATATTAATAGTTTAAGAAGATAATTTTTAATACTATGTTTTTAAAACAAAAAATTTCCTCCTTTAGACCTCTTCCATCTTTAACAATTATAAAAATATATAATAAATACTATATAATAAATCTTAATCTCTTATCAAAAACTTTCGAAAACTTCATTGACTATGTTCATAAATAAGACAGTTCAACATGCACAATAATCGTCGCGAATTGATCATCTCATTCGATCAATGATGGATTTGTCAAGATATATCTGGGCTTTCGCGAAAAACGCACAGTAACACTAATCCAATGAGGATGATTTGAACGGCTATTTGTATCAACAGCTGTGCCGGCTGTAATAATCCTTCCTTATAAGGAATTTTGCGCATCGGAACGATGGCACATGATCTTTCCCTCCGTCTTTACATTGGCCCAGATATCTCACGAGACGGAAGCTATCACATCGCGACATAAGGGGCGAAATTGCGGTATCGCAAACGACGATGGTTGCAAAAACTGGTATACTAACGTGCCGCTTTATGGTCACGCCAAAGGAATTCTCTGTTGCGAGATAATTCGGATGAATTTGACGAATATATAATCGTATAGTTACATGAATATGGAGATTCATGCAAAACGAGTCAAGCAATATTCACATGAAGAGAATACCCTGGCAGATCATCTGAAACTCTTCAAAGTGCTGCACTATATACGTTTATCTCTGATTTTGATAAGTTGTAAATATATATGTTTTACAAGAATTCACAAAGAAATAAGTTCGCGTTTCTATCTACACTATAAATTTAAAGAGATAACTCCTTGAAGCAAATTTGGGAAACACGAGACTCGTCAAATTCAAACAGAAATAGTTCTCAATTTTTTTTATAACCCGAATGAATTAGGCTACTAGAAAACTGACGTCATCGAAGCGGACTTGTATCAGACCGTTGATCCCGTTCCCGTTCGAGACAAGCCGCGAGAAAGCGCTCTTTGCACGTATAACACACGCATGTGAATGTGCGTATGATGCTAGGCCTCGCGGCGTAGTTCAATGGTTCTCTCTTTAGATAGCCCAGTCATTTTTCTATTTAATTATTCGTCTAATTGCTTCTCTTGTCATATTCGTGAGATCGAATCACGAAGAACGTAAACAGGGCCGATGAAATCGAATGCAAGATTTTTGTGCGTATAAGAGAAATATACGTAGAATTTAATGCCAGATCCGTACTGCAAACGTACCTTTTCTCTGAAACTCGTTTCAGGTCCGCAACAGAAATAAATCGGTGAACTATTTGTCGAATATATAAATCTGTTTATATTTCGCTTACTCTGCGATTACAAGCCTTGTCGAGGAGAGAGAGAGAGAGCAAGAGCTGAAAACGCGATATATATAAGAATTGACAAGAGCGCCATAAACTAAATAAAACTAAAAAATTTACCAGATATTACTGTTCAAAGGATAACGTTGAATTTACTTTAATTATCACTATATTGTTCTAAACGCAATAATACCAACAATATATAAGTGATCGGAAAAATATGCGAGAATTAAAAAAGTTTTTCGTATTAGTTAACAAATCTTATTTTCACCGATAGTACAAAGAAGTACAAAGAAATATACATTATTGTCAGTAGATGATGAAGAAATAGCATACAAAATTAAATACTAATAAACACTTTGCATTTGTTTCACTCCAGCCCTGAGAGAGAACGTCAGACAAGTGACGAATTGACGCTTATATGATAAGATCCACGAAGATGGGAGCAAAAAATTTGGAAATGTGTTAAGAGAGCGACAGATCAATTTTTTGTTGACGTGCTTAAATATCTGCTTCGGACACGTCTCTCGAAAACACACACACACACACACACACATTGGCCTAGGGCAATAAAGTTCCATCATCATCAAAAACCCGTTGCCTGCCTTTTATACAATCCATTTGCATGTCATCCCATTTATAATTACCGCTCATTCTTTACTGCTTTTACGCAGATACTTCATGTTCTGCGCTAAAATTCAATTTACATTTTTTTAATTTCCTATAAAAATTAATTTTAGCAATGCAATTCATATATAAAACAAATATTTATTTTGCTAATAATTTTATTGCATAACTAGCAACTTTTTATTTAAAACATGCTTTTAGATTCTCATAAGATTTACCTATAATTTACATACTTCCAAACTATTCCGTAATTATTTTAATCTCGGAAAAACTATATTAAAGAAAGATAAAGATAATAAAATTTTAAATTTCTCAGTAATAATAAACTATATCGAAGAAAATAGTTCAAAACTTGAATTTTTCATCAGTAAAGTAATATAGAGTAAGAAAGCATTAACTTGAAGCATTGGAATTTTGTCACCGACAGACCAAAGTATATATCATTAGAAACTACTTCTAATAGAGCTACTTGCATTTCAATCAGATTCAATAATACGGCTTGATGCGCGGCATTCGTGATAAAATATTTGTTACAGATAAAATTTTATTCTTTTTTAAACGATTATGCATACGTTGATTTTTCCATATGCATAAAACAGCTTCACCTTTATAGGGAATCAAGTCTTCGTAATTTATCTTAAATTACGAACAAATACTTAATAAACGCGTTTCTGATCCCATTTTTCCTTAAATTCTTTTACGAACTTTCGAAATTCGTATCGCGTGAGTGAAGAATGAGAATAAAAATTTATTATATTTACCGCAATATTTTTTTATTGTTTGAAAGAATAAAGCAGTTATCCTCTGCAATTGCCCATATCGATAAAAATATGAAAAAATTAATATGTAGAAAATATAATCAAATTTTATAATTAGGTATTTCAAAATACATATAAGAAAAAAAGAATATAAAAGAGCAGATGTGGGAAATAAATAAAGCGATATGCAAATATACCAGATAAGAAATATGATACATATGTCCAATATATAAAATCTCGAAAATCTACGAGAGCTTGTGACGCACAAGTATATAAATCTAAAACGTAATTCTCAATCTGGATCTGAGAGACTAGAAGGGACATTTATTTTATACGCAGCGGACTTTTCTAAATCCCATTCAATATTCTGTATATCTTAAATAACATAACATCTAAGAAAGTTTAAACATTAAAATTTAAATTTAAATATGAAATAAAAAATTTAGTTTGTTACATAAATAATTATTTAATTTCAAAGTATTTAAATAGTTTACTGCAGTTTATCAAAACTATCCTGTACTTATATAATTGATATAGGTATATTTTTGTATATTAATATGTGAAAAAATGTTATATTTTTTAATCTTCTATCATACACATTGCACAAGGAACGTAGTGTCAATTATACCTGCTATATCACATGATAATATTATAACGATAGAACTACATATAGACATATATGAAACTTAATCTAAATATATGCGCTGTGCTGAGACAACTTGAGGCTTTTACTGAAGCTTAAGCCAGTTACGTCCTTGGCTTCAGCCCTCGATTCGCTCGGAAAGTAAGGAAAAATCTGGAGATTAAAATTCCATCGGATTAAAATCCAAAGCCGGCCGCATTTTCTCGCGGCGTCTGACGTCTGGCCGAGCCGGCATCTCCGATAAGACGCGAGATACGAATCGTGTCGGCACGGCGCGGAATCGTCGTGCGGAATCATCGCGCATAGGCAAAAATGTTGAATAATGGCGCGCGGTTGCCTCAAGGCGGAACCGACCATGAGACAACGCAGATGAGAGAGGCGTGATAAAAATTGCCGGACTTGAAAAGTTTTTTTTCGACTCCCCGCGGTGGATGCTTTCAACGCGTTAAGTCGACATGAAGTCCATCAAGATTTCAAGATAAAGTCTGGAATGCCTATTGTCGCACAGGCATCCCTCTCTTTAAAAAAGAAGAGAAAGAGAAAGATTCTGTTTCTGTACATTTGAAGGTTACAATTGCTACGAAAAATTTTTCCATAACATTTTTATTAGCACTATTTTGTCTATATTGCAGAATTTGATGTGCAGATCCGTATTATATATTCATTGAAACAAAGACTTATCGATTCGACTTCTATACCATCAGAAATATTTGATTTATTATGACTAAAAGAAAACTGTGTAATTATTTTCTTGTAAAGATTTCTTTTAATGTTTAAACAAACATACAACAAAGGTAAAGCAAATATAAATAACATGTATAAAAAAATCTATTAATTAAATAAAAATGTTTGGCAGACATATTATTTACAATATGTAATATTTGGTCGATGTGGATGAATCGGTGGATGAATAAATAATATAGAATTAAATTCGATCTAGAAAATAGTATTAAGGTAATTTCGACCTTAAATGATCCTTCAATATAACATTTAATGACAAACCTAATTCTCTCTAAAAGGTTCTAAATATTAAGTATTAATTTAATAATCTATCTCAAAATAGAATGCAGATTTTGCTTTCAAATCATATCAAACTCGAATTTTTATTAATGTATCTTTTGTTTTCGTAAGCAAGACTTCATTATTTTAATCAATAATTAAGCAGTAAATTACTAAAATCAATTATAAAGTTTGTTGTAACGGACAATGTTAATACAAATAATTTATTAAGTATTTCTATTAGTTATTTCAATTAACCGCTATCGTCACTTTCGATTTTGAGAATAGATTAAGAATAGATTCGTACGGGGTTACTCGCGGAAATACGGAGCGAAGATCATCTATGCGGACGGTCCGCGGTGACTGGGGGGTAGACCAGATTGGACTGGACTGACAATGAGATTGACGAATGTACGTCGATGCAAATTATTTCCGCGCGCACTGGTTCTCGCAGCGACATCGTTACCAAACACCGAACACTTTCATCACTGCTGCGTCCCCCGATCTGTTCATACACGCAAAATGTCACAATTGAATCGCGGAACGACGTACTTACGCCGTGAAACGTTGGCTGCCAATATGGCGGCCGATTTCGCGCGCTCACGAACGATATCGAAGACGCCCAAAGTGGTCCGAACTCGTCCGCCGCGAAACAACTGTTTCGATAATTTTCAAAACCTGGTAGAACGAAACAAATCCGCACTGTTCGTTTTAAACGAGGAGAAATGGAATAAATGACAAATGAATAAAGAAACACATCTTTTTGTCCATTAGATTAACTGATACGATATTCGAAATTATTTGTAAATATAAAAAAAAACATTTGCTTTTATCGTGCATAAAAAAAGAATGAAAGATTTTAAGTCTTATGACTTTCTTTATGTAACATATAGCCCTCCCAATTTAAAACTCTTTATATCTCATAAACTCTTATAATATAAAATTATATAATTAAAAAGGATATTAAATGTAAGATTACATTTAAAAATTAAAATAATCTCAATTCTTGAAAATCAAATATAAAAACGAATACGTAAGCAAATCTTATACGCACTAAAAGTTTATTATAGTATTTAAATAGTACAAATGATTTAACGAATACGTAAATCACGAACATATGAAGTATATTTGACAGAAGCAAGTGGACAATTTGTGTCTGGAATAAACGTTGAAATTTCCGTCGCAAGCCATTTTTTTAACCCGCAAATCGTACCTCGTAAAATAATGAAATTACGAGCCACGCAAAAATACCGCCGCACATAAACGAATCACGCACGAAAATGTGTCTTCCCTCTTCTTAGCATTGCGCACGCACGCACGAGATATACCGAAATATTTTTTATATCGGGAAATAAAATTAACCCGAGACGCCGTTAATCCCGATTTTACAGAAATACCTCGCGCGGGAAAGTATAAACTATTTATAAGAAAAGAAACGATAGGATAAAATTTTATTATAATAAAATTTTGTTATTAGTAAAAAGAATTTATCTTTATTTCAAAAAATTTTTTAATATTCCAACGAATTTATATCATATAAAATGAGATTTAGACATATCAGGTTGACGAAACTATCAACACAATGCTATACTTTTGAGAAGCACAGATAAGTATAATATATCTATAAAAATTGGGCACAATACGCTAATGTATGACTACCGAAAACTAAACTGACGTGCCATCAATCTTCTCTACGTTATGCAACGCATTACATTCGCATTCAAAGACCGGTATCTCGTTGTCGGTAAGTAATAGTTTGCAAAGATCCTTGATGCGTTCGTATCCCTTTGCTCGAGCTTTTCAAAGACGGATTGCGCAGGAATATTAACTGCTCCATCAATAACTCATTGCCTGTGCTTGCATACGCAACATTTGAATAGAGATAAAATATGCGTTATTACATTACATAAGTGATTATATCATATGTGTATGTAAAATTTTAATTTAAATTGAAACTAATATAAAAATATTAATCAAATACTAAATCAAATAATAAATAAAAATAAGATCCAGGCGCGGTAATTGATGCGCTCTACAATTTATTATAATTTAAATAAATAGAACAATATAAACAATAGCTATATTAAAAGCGTATGTTTCGACCCCTTTTTGGTATTAAATTTAAAAATATATAATTTAAGTCAGAAATTAAACACAGTTATTAAGTTAAAAAACAGATATTATATGAATTATAGCTTAAATCAGAAATTAAACGCAGTCGTCAGGTTTTAAAATAGATATTAAATAATCAATTTAAAAAATATTAACAAATTCCGACAGATTTAAATTGCTCGTTAATATCTATATATTGATTATTAATTTGATTGTTATCTTTCAATTATTTGTTCATTACCACGATAGCAATGAGAAAAGTTTCTTGCTTAAAACTGAAACAACAATCTAAATTACAAGTTTCGTTCTCCCGCGCGGATTAGTTTCGAAACATAATCGAGATGATCTTCAATACGAAAATGCAAGACACCGCTCCGGTGTCTAGGGGGGATTCGGTTATCTCTGGAGATCGCTTTCTCGGTGGACGTTACCGCAATTGTAATCGAGAAACGCTTTACGCTTTCCCGAGAATGTCGCCCGAAATTGTCCACTGCGACTCAAGACAAATCCCGTAAAAAAGACGTCGACCTTTCGTACTTTTTGTTTTATCTTTCTCCTTTCCTCTGTCTCTCTTTCTCTGCCTCTACGTGCGCCCGTTCGTCTATCTGTCGCGAATATTCCTGTTGCTGGAAATGCGCACCAGACGTGTACCATTGCGCGGAAATCGCATTCGTAAATCCTTTGGTTTGCAATGAGTTTAACGGCTTGCACGTTGCCTGCCAAAAAATATTGTTGCCGGACGGACACGTTCGCCGTGAATGTCGACATTCGTCACGTTTACGTGCGACGCGAAAGAACTTCACGCATAAGTTTCTTATTAACTTTATTATTAATAAATTTTATTATTAATTTAATGCTGTCAAATATGTTCAAAATATCGCCAATACAAACCATTATTTTAACAAATTAATCTTTTGTAAGTGCTCTTATTGCCTAATTAAGTTTAATATTTAATCTTTTGTACTTTTATTATGTATCTACACTGAAAAAAAAATACTTAGATCCAAGAAAATATTTTTTCACATAGTACCAATGGCTTATTTACTTAATATAATCACATATTTATTTAGAATTAAATATTTTTACTTAAATTAAGTAAAAATAATATACATAAATTAAGTAAAAATAATAATTTATTTAAATTAAGTAAAAATATCTAATTCTAATAAATATGTGATTATATTAAGTAAATAAGCCATTGGTACTATGTGAAAAAATATTTTCTTGGATCTAAGTATTTTTTTTCAGTGTATAACAAATAAAAAATTAAATCATTCTTCAATACTAGTTTCCCAAACATATGCATTTTGGAACAGAGTTTTTAAGGCCTTTTCATAATTTTATGATACAAATGTTGAGAAATGGTATGGAAAGATATGACATTCTTTATAATTCCTTCTTATTTACGGCAACCTTAATTACGGCCGTATCTAGACGACCGAGAGCGCAGCTGCAATTATCACGTAATTGATTTTAAACTAATTGTAAGCGCGCTCATTCGAACCATTTCGCACAACCTAATTGAATTTGCAAACAGAATTAAATTTTTTCATGTATATTGCCAACACTAATACATTAATGATCACTATCATCGCTCGTATTACGGCCAAATATCTGCAAATTATGTTTCAGTTGCAGATATTACACTTTGAATATGTACTTTTCGTGCATATTCTCATATGTATTCTTTTTAGTTATTTTATATTCGCATCTAAGGCTTTAATAATGAATCTTCAACACTTCACGGAAATGATTTGTTTCCTCGCAAGACTAATGAGAATTTATTAGTGGCTCGGAAATATATCCGTCAGTGCTACAAATCAACATGGAGATAAATTTTTTCTTTAGAACATATATTTATTTCAACATATTTTTTTTTCAAACATATTTATTTCAGATATATTCGAAATAAATTGTTGATGAATGTTAAGCAAGAAAAAAGCAGAGAAAATGAAAGAGATCGGAAATATCATTAAAACTTTTACGAGATTTGAGTAACGCCTCAAAGGATATGGCTTGAAAAATTTAGTAAATCATTGAAAATAAAAAAATATCAGACGACACGTTGCAATATCGAATTTATTCTTTTGATTTTTATCTGGTAATTAATAATTGCATCAAATTTCAAATATTATGACTGTTCCCGCAGAGATAAATTATATCATGCTAAACGAGATGTACTTAAGCATTATTTTCAGATTTATATAAGACAAGATAAAAAGCTTTCCATAATTAATTTTGTCATGCAATTTTTTCAGGATTTAAACAAATTTTTAGTTTAAGAACAGAAAATTTTATTAGGACAACTACATATTCAAGAAAAACTATCTTTTTGTAAGAAAGCTGTTCTGTGATGACAAAATAAATATTTTATTATAAAAGTGCTTTATTATGTCACATAATAAATGTAAATTAATATTACTGTGCTTTGAACTTTGCGCCTTTCATTCGTATGTTATATTAAAAGTGAAAAATAACAAGCAAATTTTAACAAGTAAAATAAATCTGAAAAAAGTTGGTTCAATTTGTAATGTAATTATGTTTAATTACGTTTAAATTTGAGTTTAGTATTGTGCCGAAAAAATTTTCCAAGTACAACATATGCAGCGTGTCTCTTATATCGATCGACAATACAATATTGCAGTCACGTACGGGGATCTAATTTTCTATCGACAGCCAAGAAATAAGTTTTCGTACGAAATTGAGCATTTATTTCATTACATTCTCCGATAAAATTCAATTATCCAAATTTATCTTATACATAATTGTTTTCATCGCAGATAGGTATTTAAATTTCCAAAAAATATTCAAAAATAGTTCCACAAGAACAAGTTACATCGAGTGAGACATTTCCTTCAAATCGATGAAATACTATTATATCTATTTATTTACTATTTAAAGTCTTACTAAAAATTAATATTAGGGAAGCATGCAAAAATAAAGCGTGCAACTAAAAAATTTATTAATTTAAGCATAAACACATATTATTCTAAATTTTTAACGAAATTGCCAATTAGATAATCTTAACTTATTTTTTTCTATTTGGTTGAAAAAGTCGTAATAATTGGAAAGTCAATTTAAAATAATGAATTGTATAAATAATTGTTGCGGTAATCCTATAGCATTAAATATAATAATTAGCTCATAAATTCGTTACAACAGTGTGAATACACAACATTTTCACAGACTGATGAAACACTTGGATATAAAACCAGATAAAACAAGAATGCGCTGACACAGCCAATTCTAGGCTACTGCAGCCGCAGTCTTTTCTTTCAGGGCATCAAAAAATTTTTTTAAATATTTAATATAATTACATATTGTAAGGCACAACAAACTTTGAGATATTTATATTTATTTTTACAACTTTTGAGGTTATTTTGGAAACTATAGTTTCCATCATTATAATGATTATAATATTTTTTATAAAATAAAAATAAGATTTATTTCTATTAAGGTATTTGTGAGCAAATTTATGAACTGACCGTATATTTGACGCTTTTATCGGAGAAGTTATAATACATCAGTATTTGGCTATTAATATTGAGGATATCGTGAAATAATTTTTTGCACCAGAAAAATGACATATCTTTCGAGGGTCTCTAGAGCCCAACGGGCTCTACTCCCCTTCATCATCGGATAAATAAACCCAAACTTTCTGTCAAAGGCATCGTCTGTTCTATAAAAGAGAGAAAGGTAGCCAAGAGGACCCATGCTAGAAGAACGTTCCACTATTCACGAATGTAAAGATATGCTACCAAAAAAGAGACAGAGATTTGCTCTATCATCCTGTCACCGACAGAAATCGAAAACTTATCACACTGATGCCAACGCTTTCCATTTTTTAAAAGCACAATTAGAGTTCTATAAAATTAGGTCACTGTATTCTATCTTTCGCGGAGTGACTCGCTTTTTTAGTTAGAATTAATTGACCGTAAATTTCTCATGTTATAAGCTACTCTCGCCTATTTAGTATGTTACGATAATGTGTAGCAATCTCTATATTAATCTCGTAAAATAACATTAAGAATTATAAACATCTTTACTTATTTAATATATAGAGCAAATAATAGTCTTTCCATGAAGCATAACATACATATTATACGTAATGTTGATTAAATTTCCTGAATGGTGTAATATACGCGCAAGCTTATCTGGATCAGATAATCTTATTTCCAGGACTTTGGGAGAAAACTGCCTTGCCAGCCATGGATTTGTACACAACCATTTGCCGGAATTTGGTACAAAAAAATGAATCGGAAATACCTTCATACGGTACCGCTCACTGCGATCTTAACTAGAAAGATTGCTCAAGTATATAATTATAATTTTAAATTTAATAAAATTTATTTAAAATTTTAATTCGAGGATTTTAAATACAAAAATATTTGAAGATAATTAATAAAAAGCAATTAAAATAACGCCTTATTATATAAGGAAATATCAACTTTAAGTTATTTGAACTAAAATCACTAAAATAACTCGTAATATTTTATTAATAGTCTTTTTGATTTTAGCCGTCACAGTCAAGACAAGATGAAATATTGAACTGTATGGTAAATAATTAGTTAATTATTGCTTGAACTTATTTTGATGAATCGAATGTGATCTAAGCGTGACTATTCACTTTTGTGATCCTTTTATTCGCAATAATGATTCTTCATATCGTCAAGTTCAATCAACGTAGACAAAAGCAGACCGCCTGGAGGCATGACCATTGGTCGAACATAAATACATGTTATAAATCCTGAAGGAGCAAATGGTGACTTTGAGTGAACACTCTTTTCATCCTCTCATGATACCTATTAGTGCTATCGTTCCAATGTCCCAGCACGAAATACAAACGGCTTTATAATATTAATTATATAGTTACCTTGAATTCTCGACAGTCCCATTTCATCAATGAATTTCATCAATAAAATTATTTTCCTACACAATTGCTTCTGGAAAAATAATTACATATTTAATAGTATAATATTATAATATTAATAAAATATAAAAGCTACGGCCAATCTTCGAGTAAAACAACGAATGGATGTTGGTTTAAAATAAATAATAAAATTTATTCGATGACGAGGATAACAATCGTTTCGTTTTTACGTTTCGTCTTACTTTATAGTCAAACATTCTTCATCAAAACATGCTGGATCAAACCGATAGAATTACATTAAATTAAAATAAAAATTAGAAAATTAGTCTCGCTTGTTCTAAATAGTTCTAAAAATTTTATGTTATCTTATACATAAAATCTTATATTTATTTTAATAATATAAGAATTAGATATACTCCTTTGAAAAGTTTTTAAAACGATATCAAACGGCATTCATATTGCTTTTAGATGTATAACTACAGTTTCAAAAGAACTCTGTATCAACCCTTGGTCTAATATATCACGCGTCTCAAAGAGCCGTATCGACTTTCTGGCTCGTTACACACGTTGATTGAGAACGGAGAGTTTGCCGAACAGACGACGAAAACTCGAAAGCTGTTCATTACTCGAGTTATCTCCTTCTCTTTACGCGGTAAAGAGAAGTGCCAACAACTCGGTGGCAATCTAACTGAGTGTAACATGTTCCTTGTTTCGAGAATTACAATTATCCTTCGCAATCCTCTCGCCTCTTTCTGCCCTTAACTATACGTTTCTAACTATCTCAGTTCTCCTGTTTTGCATTAAATATGCATCTGCTTTATATCTTTCATTTTTTCCTTTGCATGAATAAAATTAAAAACAATATACATACGATAACAACATGCAAATTAAAAAGTTATTCTCTGTCTTTCATTAAGGATAATTCGCACATAAGGGAAAAGGAATAAAGATTTTGTATATATATAAAATATTATTCACATTTAAAATCATATTTTCCTCCTTACAGTGCCAGACTAGAGTCAAGCTCAACAGAGTCTTCTTTCCCCGTTAATTTTTCCCGTTCCCTTGGCAGTGGTTTTGCTATAGATTATAGTAGATAGGGACAGTGGGAATCTCGTTAATCCATTTATGCGCGTCACTAATTAGATGACGAGGTATTTAGCTACCTTAAAAGAGTTATATCGAATGTCTGATCATTCAGATTTTGATATGGCTATTGTATCTCTCACGTATGGAACGCGATAAAACTTTTATTTTCAGATTAATTACGTGTCTTTCATCTTAAAACTTTCCTTTCAATTTATAGCTAATACTAGAATCACATAAAAAAATGTTGGTATTAAACTGAAAGTTAAATTTGAAGTAATTTTTTTTTATTATATCCTTAATGTCCGTATTTAATTCTCTCAGATAAAGCCCTTGTATTGATGCGTATAATCCCCTCTCGCTAGCAATCGGAAACAACGGTGGTAATTCACGAGAATCTTGAAGCTCCTGCTCGAGAAGTTAAAAGCGGATTACCGTGGACTCAGCTCACCACAATCGCCATCTTACGACTTATCCGAGTTCACTTCCATTTATTCCTCTCAAGAACCTTGACATTGAGACTTTCTTGTCGCGCGATGTCCACTCACATGAACGAATTGTCCCGTCCAAGATCGCGGAAAGCTATTAATGTTACGATCTTAACGTAAGTATTCGTCGAGATTAATTAGCGAATTAGGAGAGAATAAAATGAAAAAACAGATTGCTATTTAGAGAGACTAAATTATTAATCACGAGAACTACGACTTTTGGTGACTCAATCGATGTCTCTTACTTTCTTTATCAGCATCGTCCCTACATAACTCACAAGGGAACCTCGCAAACTCGAAAAAATTCTAATTTTAATAAAACTTTATACACATGTAAGGAGAGGATAGCGGTAAATAGAGTTTAGAAATTTTCAGTTGTGACCCAAGAACGATTCTAAGAAGTAAAACCACCTTACCACCCTATAGCTCATACATAAAACGACTTTTTACTTTTCTCGGTATATCTAAAAAATTATTCAAAATACCAAAAAATGTTTTATAGAAAATTTTCATGGTAAAAACACCTTTATTTAACCACATTAATAATATTTTTTAAAAATAATTTTTAAAAATGTTAAAAAAATTTTAAAAAAAATTGTTTAATTGTTTTTTTTTATTGTTAGTGTAATTAAATAAATGTGTTCTTACCATAAAACTTTTGTTTAAAATATTTTTCAAATAGCTCGAATATTTTTCAAGATATATCGAAAAATGCAAAAGCTCTACATATAAGGGGTGGTTTCACCTTTTATTGTTAGAATCATTTTTGAACTGCAACTGAAAATTTCTATAAATTCGTCTATTTATCCCCCCGCCCTACATATATGTAAAGTTCCATCAAAATCAGAATTTTCGGATTCGCGAGGTTCTCTTGTTAACCTCATAAGATGACAACAATACCCCGAATACGTGCAAAGAAAAGAGTTTAATGGATTATTAACCCTTCATCTCATCATTGTTTCCCCTTATCTCTACTTCTCTTTGTTTAAATATGACGCTCTAATATACAGTCATGCGATATCGTATATTTTATCATTTCTGAATTAAATTTTTCTAACTTTTTCGGTATTGTTATGCTGTACTGTTCGATATAAATTTTATCAACCATTATAATATACAATTTATTATTAAAATATACGATTTATTATTAAAATGTGTGATTAAACTTCATAAATCAAGTATAATAATATAAACCCAAGAACATTTTAAAATCCCTTTTTATAAGATAGCTTTATTAAAACTTTTGTTAATGTTAATTATGACTTGTTATTTGAACGCCGCAGTAGTATTTATTTAATGACTGTGTTTAAATATTGATACAAGCAACGATGATCGGGTTTAGGTTACCTTGGGTGATCGACATGTGTAAGTCGGGGCGTATCACACAAATCTTTCGATCCACAAATTTTGTGCACCATAAAATTTCGGATTTGTCAGAACGCGAGCACGGGAGAAATCGATGAACTACAAGAAGAAACGGTCGCCTTTCGGAAACAGCAATAAAATCATGGCTCGTGTTACCACCGTCGCCCAGGGCGTTCGGATTTTATGCTCTAATCATCGAGGGATTCAACATGATTCGATCTCGTCGAAACGACTGCGAAAATAGAGCGCTCGAGAGAGATGCATTTTGTGTAACGACTACAATGTGATTAACCATACCATCTCTTTGAGAGAAAGCGTTGAGGATGACGAAATCCTGCCGCGGCTCGCGCGGGATTTATAATGGCCCGTGATTCGACAGCTGCAACGTGGTTCCGCGGTAAAAATAGTCGTCGCCGACGCCATCTTAACATAATATAGCCTCAGAGAACAATCTGCGAAAATTACATGTATGATATTTATCAAGATGACCGACAATCCTGATCTCTTATTTAGGGCTTTGAATACGTATCCCATTGCGATGATATTAGCAAATATTGTCCAGCACCGTTCATAACGTGCCCTTCGTGTTCATTTGGACAGAAACGCTAGAATAGAATTGATTTATAATATTATACTTTTCTGCTTTACTTCTGATATATATCATACTCTTCGGATCGTTAAGAAAGGGACGGCTTATCGAAACGTTGTATGCAATACTATGTTGTAAGGCATAACATATAGTTGATATTAGAGACATAAGCGGGGAGCACAAACTTCTGCATAGCGCATAATGCATAATGCATAAGAAAATGATCCAAACAAAGTTCTTCATTTCTATCTCCACGATGGAAGTAAAGGACTCTGATTGATTCATTCCCTTATATGTTATGCAGAAGTCTCTGCCATGCTCTCTGCTATAAAATTCATCACTTTATCACGTTTGGCAATGTACCATTACTAGCCAGGTAGTAAAGTAACGTCCAAAACGACAAAATGACGTTTACTGATGTCTAATACATGTCACTATGTTGTTTTTTAACGTCGCTCTGCTACTTGGATAGTTAATTAAGCACTACTATTTAAACGTTATCATGAAATTATCAACTCAATAAAATACATTTTATCTAAATTAAATTGATTTGAAATAATTACAAAAGAATAATTGCAACAATTTTCAATGACAAAATAAAAGATTTTTTAAAATTAATAATTATTAATTTAATTTTAAAAAATTTTTTAGTCACTTATCTGATCATAATAATCTCTACAAACAGATATCTCAAAATGTGAAATAATATTTTGACAGAAATTTTATATAAAAAATCAGAATATTTGTTTTGTTGACTCTTTTGTAACATTTTCCTTTTTAATTTTTTAAATTTTTGTAAAGAAAGAGAGTTTATTTGAATTAATTACTAAATTTTTTTTAATTTAAGTCGCCAATTGAATCGTGCGGAACATGGCAATTGAATAAAAGATTGAATAATAAATAATGCTGACGTATTAAATCAACGAATAATCATTCTATTATTATCGCATAAAAAGGTCGTTAAATTCAAATTTATATATTACATACAATAAAAAGTAGGGAACAGGATGTTGCGACAGAAGGAATGCCACGACGATCTTTCAGACGATCGACGCCTATTCAAGCGTGCAGCAAAAGGTGCTCGTGAAACCGTCGAAACTTTTTCCTATATATCGCGTTTATTTTACGACTCTCACCATGGCCATGATAGTCTCTCCGGCATCGATTTATTATTGCATTCACAATGGTTTTTTACGGTTTTCCTGTCTCCTCAATTTCCATATATCAAAAATGTGAACATAAAAGATCTTTATCAATATTTCATATTACTTTTATATTTTGTATAATTAATTTAAATGTAAACCATTAATATCAAATTATAAAACCATTTCTAGTGAAGTAAATAAAGCAAGTTTTTTTTCTTAATAAAGATATCGCGAGATATTTCTCTTTCCACAATAATTATAAACTATTGAAAATAAATATTCATCACAGAAATTAAGCTCATCAATGAATCATGTATTTAAGTCATTAAAATATTTTACAACAGTAAGTGTAAAGTGTATATAAAGTGTAAAGTGTTTAGTAAAATCAGTACTCTGCATTTTATTATTTTAAAACTGTTATTTGTTATTTTAACAAATAACATAATTTTATTTTAACAAAAAGCAAATAGCAAGCGAAATATCAAAACTCCCTGATCAATTCATCATTATTTTACGTTTTATAAAATAAGTTGCCGAGCAACGTATACATTCTCACGCAAATTATGTGCCGGGATGAAGTTGTAAAAGTGCTCGACACACCTCATTAAGTGGATGGCAAATAATTTCGGGGTGGGCAACGATATGTGTATCGATTAAACGTACCACACTTGTAATCGACATGCGACTTATGGTTAATGTTACCCGTGGTTCGCTTCTATTTTGCATAATTCACAAAAGCACCGACGCATATTTTAAACCGTTCAATTACGCAGCGATCGTATCGCTATATAATGTAGACCGATACTGTGTCCATAATGTATTCTAACTGCTCGATTACCGTGCAGTGAAATACCTCGGACGTGCGAAAACCTGTCGTCAACATCAATTTCATGGCGATAAAACTTTTAATTTTATAACACTCGTCATTACAGAAACGAGTTTTTGTGCGTTCCGAGCTGCTCCGAATTTTCTTTTCTTATTATCATTTATTGGCGAGCCTTTTGCCAAAAATCGAGTGTACTTTACGCTTCTTCGCGAAAATTAAATCTACTACTTTTACATGGTTCCGTATCGAAAAATTTCTCCTATGTGATTAATCTGGCTGAAACTTACACTTATCTCTCGATTTCGGCGAGTTAATTTTATATTCTTCCTCTATGTATGAAAAGAATCGCGATAATTCAACTCTGTTCAGAACATATCACGTTCCGAGCATAGATAAAACTGTGTCGATCGCCGGCGAATAAAATCGTTACAGATACATTGAAGTTTCATCTCGTTTTATAGTAAGTCCCATCGCGAACCTATTGCCCACGAAAGCACGTGGCGAGCCCAGGGGAACGAGAGGATTGGTCCACTCGTTTCCCCTACGCAAGCTCAGTTCGAGGAGCGCGCGTCTCTTCTGATCCACCTCGGTGAAGTGTGAACCCAGTCGGCGTTTGGCAACGCGTCTCTCATCTAGCGTTCCAACGATCTCTCCGATCGGGACACGCGATACGGGGAACGTGCGGATAAATTATCGCCATTGCGGATAGATTATCGCGAAAAATTCAACGCATCCGTGTGCATCGCTCTCGTCGTAATTCAATGTATAAAACTATATATCGTTTTTATTGACGTAAATCACGTTATAAATCATCGATATAAATTTAAAGAGACTGATAGTCTATAGCGCCTAATAATAAAATATAATTCAGTATCCGATAAGGTGCGGTAATTAAGCGATAAAATTGAAATAGAACTTTGTGTAAAGATTATCTCAACTGGCGAGTCCAAAAGGGAGATTGTATTATTTCGAAAGCGCTCTAGTAAGATGATCGTGCCGGGTGCCACACGCATTTTGGGTATATCATTATTTCGACGAGATCCCGCGGCACGTAGAACCGTTGATCCTCTTACGTTGAAACTGGCCGTATGGCTATATTTTTATCGTGGCAACGTTACCGGCACCCAAATTATAGTCGAATTTTTCCGGATTCGCGCTGGCGGGATGCTACGTTAAATCTTTCCAATTGAATATAAATTATTCGAGTAAGATTCAAATATAGAATCTTTATTACTCGAATGTTTCAGAACATATCACTCAATATTAATTTTTTTAAATTAATTTATATATATATGTAAACTTTTAAAGAAACGCTTTACAATCTAAAATTAAAAACACAGTAAAAAAAGTTTGAAAATTTGAGGAATGTAAATGTTAGAAAAAAAATAATTCTTATTTAGAAAATGTTTCTTTCAAAACCATAAAAAATTCAAAAGAAATATTTTTCACGTATGCCATATCTTAAATTATTATAATAGAAAATTTGGTTCGTTATATGCAATGCAAAATTAAAACTATAATATAGGCCAGCGAAACAAACTAAAGAAAAATTGTAACATTGAAATAAAGTTCATTTATAAATATAAAGTAAAAATAAACATGTTGCCTTTACTTACTCTTCCTCGGTACATTAAGTGAATACAAAGAATAATATTAAAAATATTAAATTAAAAAATAATTACATATTCGTAGATATGAATAAACTAAACAATAAATTAAATTAAAATTACCACGACACATAAATACGTTAAGAATTTAATAACAATAAAACATAAATACGAACGTAAGGTCACTAAAAACCTACAAAAGATAGAATCATGTCTCCTTTTCTCTTGTCTAAAAATTGGGTTGTTTTACAAATAATTCAGTCATGATTGAAAAAAATATGTGAATCAATTGTTACAAAACGTATTTAACTTATTCGTCGTTATAATGCAAGAATATGTTGGTCCAAAGTATCTGGTAAAAATTTGTCATGTGAAATTGAAGTCAAATGATAAAATGAAACTGTATGATGGTCCAAAATAAATGTCAATTACCGCATGCAGAAGTAAAAAATGAAGTAGTTAAGAAGAAACAAAGAGAAAAATGTGTGTCTATTAATTTGTCGTTAGCTTCTTATTTGACATTACTTCGATACAGCTCAATTTTACCATTTGACTTCAATTACTTTGGATCAACATATTCTCATATCCTTACGACGAATAAGTTAAATACATTTTGTAACAAGTGACTCACACATAACATATTTCTTCAATCATGACTCAATTATTTGTAAAACAATCCAATTTTTATACAAAAGACCATGATTCTCTTTTTTGTCATAGCCTCTTCAATCTTATGTGCATGTGTATATTTATGTTTTATTATTATTTTTAAATTCTTAACGTATTTATGTGTCGTGATAATTTAAATTTAATTTATTGTTTAGTTTATTCATCCCAATATAATCACATTTTTTAATTTAATATTATTCTTTGTATTTATTTAATGTACTGAGGAAGACTAAACATTTATTTTTACTTAATATTTACAAATACAAATAAACTTTATTTCAATATTGCACCTTTTCTTTAGCTCATTTTGTTGGCGTATTACCTCCTTACTTCAAATTATTATATTTAAACTTAAATGTTATTCTATTTAAATGTTAGTTAGATTATTCAATTATTTATTTGTGTTAAAATATCCCAAAATTAATGAAAAGTTTCTTTTATGCAAAACGGGACGCAATCACGTTTTAAAATTCCGCTTTATTTTAAAATTCCTTCCATTTTAATCCAATCAAATAAGGGAAAATGTCGAAGCGGTTTAATTCCGGGACCGGGGAAAGTATTTCCGGAAAAAAGTTTCTATCGCGCGCAACTGTCACGGCAAATTTCCTCGCGAATACGAGAATATTAAATGCGAGATGTACGTGAGCGCGTAAGTCGTTCGAAGCGATGCGAAGTTACGGGTCGTTTACCCTCTCTCGAAATTACACAATCGCTGAATTAGCAGGACTGGGCCGTGCTAAAAGCACGACGTGCTCTGACGTCTCTCGCTTTCCTTACCATCCTCATTTTTTCCTTTCCTTCCTTTTTCATTTCTTTCTCGGTTATGTCAGATTCGTATCCGCCTCACACTCACCACTCTGCAAGCCCCCTTGGTTTCCTTCATAAGCCTTGTTTGCCTAGCTTTTAGCATAATGCACTTACATGTGTACATAAATACCGAACATGCTACGAACGCCATTATGATCACCGTGAGAAAACTCACGACTAGAAATGCGCATTATCGCACGGACTTCAGTTGATTCTTTTGATCTTGATTTTAATATTCCTTGACACATCTTCTATCTTCTGTCTCTGTAATATTAAATACCGCGAAGTGCAATATGGATTACATCATAAAAAATAGAAAATTAATTTAATTTCTAAAATTTCTTTGTATCATATTATTTGCATAAAATTATTTTGCTTATTCAGTATCATTAACCACCTACATTATTAATATGATAGAAATAAATAAATAATAAAATAAATTAAAATAAAATATAGATAACTATAAGTTAATTTATTGCTGCTATTACCAATTCGTTCATAATTTAACGTCACCAGGACATTTTTAAATATTCTACTTTAATCTCATACTGTAAGTATCAATCTAATGTTCATTTCTGTCTTATTATAAAACGGACTTAAATTATAAGACAATTAAAAATTTAAATTTGCGAATGATATTTACATCGCAACTAAACAACACTAAAGGTGGTCAATAAACTCGTAATATGACGAACAAGCAGCATCTAGTAAGGATGAACATTATCGGTATAGAAAATAGTTGCGTATCGTTGTCGGTGCCGAAGAAACTAGTTTAAATCGCGGGATGAAGAACCGTGAGCGCAACGAAAGAGTTGTCGTCCAAAGTCCCGCTTATGAGGATAGCGGAGTCGCGATTTCCGGCGAACTCGGCGAGCCTTCCTTTTCCGGGGAATGCGAGGGGATAGCGTCTCTTCAAGCGCCTAAGGGAATTGAGGAAGATGCGAATCCTGATCCTAGGTTTGAACATACAATCTGTTGCAAACTGGAATGATTTTCCCGCGTCTCAGAATAAATTGAATAAAATATATCGCGAATTTAACTGAATCTGTTGCTTGTGTCGAACAAATTCTAAAATCCAAATCGTTTCAAGCTGTTTATGAAATTAATTTCCTTGGTTATTAATACAGAATATTTTAAAACCATTATCAGATGATACTTTAAAATTAATATTGTATATCTTATAACACTTCTATCTTTTTTTTAAATCGCAATCGTGAAATTATTCACGGTAATAAAATCTAATCATTTCCAATGTGAATGTTGTTTAACCGCGCAATGCAACTTCGTTTGGACATGATCCTCGAATCTCATACATGCCAGGTATGCCGCGCGTTTCACCATAAAACAACATTATTATCCCGAAAATGGTTGGGGCTGGGTCATCGTCGTGACAGGTGTCATGGTGCAAATTCTCGCCACGGGAATACATGGGGCCGCCGGGGCTTGGTTACTGCTCGATGGGACAAAGCGATATCATCAGACTCTTCTTAACGTAGGTACGTGACGCAACAAATGCGCAAATATTAACAATATTTCTCGTCCAAACTTTATTAGAGAAAAGTAATCATTTTATACTAATTGTACGGCGCACGAATTAAGGAATATATTTGAAACCTGTTAAATAAGTAATACACATCTGCTTCTCACGAATGCAAAATGAACAATATTTTTATAAAACTTGAGATTTATCTATTTTATAAATAAAATATACGCTTCTATATTTTTTAATTATTACTTTTCTTTATAATTATAATATAAAGGCGTGATAAAAATAATAATTTAAAAAATATAGAATACAAAATAAATATACAAATATACAAAAAATTTATAAAAATATACGATTTTGATTTTTATAGGACTATTGAATATTATACGTTTTTTCCTGTAGCAGATTCTTAACATTGTAATGCATTGTAATTGAATTCGATATAAAACATATAGAACATATAAAACAAAAAGTATTTTATGTAAGTTATTACACATACACTCATACACATACATACTCGTACATAAACATAGTTTATAAACTCAAGTTTCCCAATCGTATATTAAAGAGACGTAAGATAAAAGTTTTATAAAAATGATAAATTAAATTAATGTATTAAAAGACCATACACTGAAATGGTATTATCTTCGATATGAAACGTCAAAAATACACTTTCAACGTTTTATCGCCAGGAAAGAAACGAAACATATGGTCGTATTCTCAAGTGGTTTCCAATACTTCTAAGCACAACGCCAGCAGCATTTTCAAGTTGCCTCCTTAAGAGCTCGCGTCGTATTATTACTCGCGAAGGATTGCGTCACGAACGGATTATTATCGTCCTCGTAAACGCGAACCTGCTGGCTATGATTTATTTTTAATGTTTTTTGCGTGTTGCTATCTTTGAGCCTTAACGAGTTTCATTAATTCTGCGATGCGAAATCACGTTCTGAAAAAGTTCTGTAATTTCGGCAACGAAAAGAAACAAGAAATCCGAGGGAGCAACCAAAAGAAATGGATTATGTTTTTTGGCAAGAACAAAAAGCGAAAAGCACAAATAAACGAAAAGTATTCTAATTGGTTTATTCCATCTTGGAGAATGTAATAAAAGATATATTCGCTAATGCTTTCGGTATGTCTAAAATGTAGAGAAAATTCCCTACAGTTTACACGTGTAAATATGTTGTCTTATTAATGCGAATTGCATTATCATATTTGACGTTATGTCATCAATTTTCACCGTCTCAATTTCTAATTAAGCAACATTTATGAAAAAGAACATAGGAACATTGAAACTATAATCGATTTAGTATATTTTAGTATTATATATATATATATATATATATATATATATATATATATGTGTGTGTTTTAAATTGCGTTATATTCTACCCAACCACACAGAAATTCAAAAACATTTTAATTATACGACTATGCGAAGAATCGAAAGACAAACACTCGTATCACTTTCAACCGTCCCTCTCGCTCCTTCGAGAGCTCGGCAAAACGGCAATTCTTATGAATCTTACAAGCTTCCTCATCTTTCGCGAGGACATAGTCGCCAACTAAAATCCCGACCAGTCCGCAAGTCGTTGACCCTGACGGTATTCGCTCTCGCTCTCGTCAATTCACTCTCGCTATCGTTTCACTCACTCCCATCGACAGAAACTATCTCGGGGATGAAAAGAATACCCGTCGGTCTCGCGCGATACTCAATAAAGTATTCTGAACTTGGTCGCGAAAAGTAGCGGAAGAAGAAACGAGAGAAGCGGCGAAGCGTGGAGCATTATACAGCAAACATTTCCTCTCAGATTTTACGAACTAGAAATTCTTTTACTCCGTATAGTATATTTCCCGCACATCCACACAATGTATACCGTAACTTTGTTATTGGCCAATTCAAAATATGATAAAAGATATGCGTTAAAAGTGTTTATTCTTGAATTTAAAACGGAAAATATATATTTTTTTTTAATATGAAAATATCGATATAAAATATTTAAAAATAGTTTCTGTAAAAATATCTTTAAGATTGTTAATGGAAGACAACGTCGCCATCCAACAATAAACTGACATAGAAGTACTATTGCCACGCATTTTTATGTTCAGATTCTATATAAGATATCATAGATTTACGGTTTTATCATCATGTTATCGAGCACGCATTTCAATTTGATAGATTTCCGAAGTAAGCCTCTGCATACAAATCTCTCTCCTAAACTTTTACGTCCTTCCTCCCTCAACGTCCTAAACGATAATAACAGAAACAGCCTGTGTATATCCCGAGGCGAATCCGGATATATATTTACTCCCTCACGCAGGAGAAAAATCCAAAACATTGTTGCAGGAATCGGCATTCAGAAGAAGGAAGAGGAAAGATCCTGGGAAAGGCACGTCTTAAACGATACTCCCACGCGTATAAGTCACCGCTGCTGGCGAGCGATATTTAACGCGCATCCGTCGTCCCGTCGTAGCTACAGTGAGATTAATAACTGCTTTTCCTCTCGCGCGCGCGGCGCGGCGCCCGTTTGTCTCCGTAACTGTCGGGGCCGTTACTTACTCCCGTAATAATACGTATTCCCCATGATTGATGAGTTCGCGTATCGAGAACCGGTGAGAATTAATTAAGCGATTAGGTTCTTCGCGAGGGCGACCTAATAGCGTCCGCTTAGTAGCCCAATGTCACTATTAAAACGGTCTTAACTGCGATCAAGTGCTCGTTTAATACCTATACCGGGGGCCGTATTAATTAGCATCTTAGCGAGAAGGATCGCTTGCGCGAGCTAGCGATAGTAAATGTATGAAAGAGATTGCGATTTTGAGATGCTTTTTAGCTGAGACCATCAATTATATTTACACGGATTTTCTCTTGATTTCTCTGTCGAGAAAAATGTCGCCTAATATATATATAGAGAAATAACTTTGCTATATATATATATAGCAAAGTTATTTCTCTTTTTTCTTTTCTTATTCCCCAAAACATATATTTATCATTTAATCCTCGTCCAACTGCAAATGTGCCGTATATCATCGATAAAGATTGTAATATTTGTAGCTAAAATATTTATAAGCAAAAATTTTGAGCGAATATAATCGCAGTTTAAAATATCTCCTATTTAAAAAGATTTGTGGCTACAACTTATGATAATTACGTAAACTATTGTTGTTTGCGTGTGGACCTTCGATGCTACTTCGGAGCTCAAATAGATACAAGAAGCGTCCGTGGCTTTATCCCAAAGTCAAACTAGTGATTTATCGATAGGATTTCGTGATTGCGATAGACGCGCTAAACACGTCGTGGCATGAGGGGAGAATGAGGGGGAAAAGGAGAAGTATAACCAGTACGAAGCGTCGTACGTATTCGTTAGCGCGTGATGAGTTTCTCGGGATCAATTCTTTGGATGTCGTATAACTATACCATAAATCATTTAAGAAACGATAGATGACAACGCGTAAACCTTATTGGCTCCGACTGGCCGAGTATCTGGGGTATGGCGATAGCGCACTTAGGGAATATAACGATATACCGCAAGTCGCATAAAGAAATATATGAAGCCGCAAGATATTTAATCCATTTGCCCAGGCTGGAAACATACTAAACGAAAATTGTGACCCACTCACTCATGATGACCAAAGAGATATAGTATATGAGAAGCAAATGGAATTAGAAAAGAAAAGGAAAAAAATATATATTGTATATTGAGAGAAAAAGTTAAATCTGAATATTTGGCGCTCGAATCAAGAAAGATTTTAAATTAAATATTAAATGTCGAGAGATATCTATTTTCACATTAGTCCCAAGCACTTATGATGAAATGACACCCAAAACAATAAGCGAATCAATGCGGAGAACAAACAGTCCCCGTCATCACATCGCCAATCGTGACTTATCCCCCGATCGTAAAGTATCTGTTACGGGAAAGATTCGTCGGATTCTATTACCGCGCGCGGGCAATACACAGTCCGCAAAGCGAGTTCGTTTTACTACCGACTTGTCGCCCGGAAATCCGCGAGGAAAATGCATCGCCGCGAATTGGCTCGAATCAATCTCTTTCTCGCCCAGACGCCGTCCAACGTTCGTCAAATAAACACGCGAGAACGGATGGCTTGCATCGACTTTAAATAGACAGACAAACGAAAGAACGAAATGACATAGATATAGTCGTACCTACCCCGTAAGCGACGAAGAAAAGTGGCATAGAACAACATGCCAGACGAAATGAGAAACGGGCGCCAGTCGAAACGTCTTGTTATCTACGACGCGCGCGTATAACGAAAATCGAAACCTTTTTGGCATAGCCATGCGTGATTTGACTTTTTTATTACGGGGTAGATTGCGAGCGATACGCGAGAGTTATATCTCCTTCGGGAGCGTCGATCAACGACACGCCGCTGGCGTTCCCGTAAAAAGTTAATAACAACTCCGTGAAGAGATTTCCTGTATCGCGCAGACATTTTTCCATGAAATTAATTCACATTCTATATGAATAAATTATACATAGAGAGTATCCGTATCTCCGTGACGATAAAAATCTGGAATGTTGCGTTATTAGACAGTACTGAACACGGAATATATATAATTATATAGTTGCCCTATATCTTCCCGTAATCATATACTCTATGAGCTGTTTTATCTGGAAGCGTTATCTACGCGTGTTGCACGATTAAACAAAATTTGCGGGATGCCCAATTGCCCACACGATATTTTCTGTTTTATAGGATGGCTGGGGGCAATGTCGACGGGTGTCGCTCTGCTCGTGTCGCCGGTTACGATAGCGTTTTGCCGAAGAAAAAGTACGAGAGTAACGGCAGTTTTGGGCGGCCTCGTTACCGCCCTCGGCTGCCTCTTCACTTCTTTTGCCTCACAATTTCATCAATTGTTCTTCAGCTATGGCACCGTGGTCGGTAAGTAAAGATTGTAATGCTGACGGAATTCCGGAGAACTATTGAGTCACCCCGTAAATAAGTAATGCGGTTTTTTAGAGATATTTTTTAAATAAAACAAAAAAATTTGACATTTTAATTTTAATCTAAAATATATTTTTTATTATTTACAACATCATCGCATCTTAATCTTAAATTTTCAATTCTCTGATAATAAAAGTCTTTCGGTTTTGTGTTATTGATCTAAAGAATAAATCAACCTCCTTTTTATACCGCATTATTTATGGAATGACCCAATGCTTGCACCAGCGCAATTATAAGCGTATTGTAAATTTGTAATTATAAAGTTATATCTTATAAGACATGTAAACACGCAAAGTTATTGAGATTTTTTAATAAACGACACAATATCCAATAAAATCTCTTCTTTTCTAAAGGACCCCGCAACGGTCATGGGGGGTTTTGGCTCCCAGTCAAATTTAACAATAATGTAGGATAATTTAGTTCATAAAATGCTGATGAAAAGTGTCTATAGGCAAAAAGCCCAAAAATGGACAGTTTCCGAGATATAAGTCATTAAAGAGTGGAAAAATGAGAGTTTCAGGTTTCAGCTAATGGCAGTTTGCAACAGGCTGAATGCCATGCTTTCACTAAAACATTTACTTGATTGCTGAATGAATTATACTTATGCACAGTATGCGTGTTCACATAGTCAAGTCAATGATCAAACCATACATAATATAATGTCATTGCATCGAATGACATGTATGCAACATATACCGGGTGTCTGAGATCACCCGCCCACTCCTTTTCTTTCAAAAACTAAGCATTTTAGAGAAAAACGTTTTGAACACGCATACTGTGCATAAGTATAATTCATTCAGCAATCAAGTAAATGTTTTAGTGAAAGCATGGCATTCAGCCTGTTGCAAACTGCCATTAGCTGAAACCTGAAACTCTCATTTTTCCACTCTTTAATGATTTATATCTCGGAAACTGTCCATTTTTGGGCTTTTTGCCTATAGACACTTTTCATCAGCATTTTATGAACTAAATTATCCTACATTATTGTTAAATTTGACTGGGAGCCAAAACCCCCCATGACCGTTGCGGGGTCCTTTCTTTATTTGTGTCGTTAATTTTTTAATTTATAGGTAATTTTGAACATTAAGGTAATGATAACAGTACATGATACATTATAAGTAATAATATTAATTGCAAGATCACATAATGACAATATCTTGATATTTGCAAGGAAAGAATATACGTCGCAATTTGTGCAGCGCCACATTGTCAAATATTATTATTACTTTAGCTGCGCGTCATCTTTCTTACTCTCTAATCTTCGTTTATATTTGTTACGAACATTAGTATTAGTTCCATCCATTTCCACCCTAATTTTCCCTCTCGCGCAGAACTTTGCGAGACCACCAACTACAGACATCAATTTCGAAAGCGCAGAATAGTCGACAAAAAACGATATTGTTATCCGATCTTACGAGCAAACTAAGGATCGCCACGACGATTTGAGTCACCAGTATATTTTATCCCATAGGAATTGGGGTTGGAATGACGCGAGACTGCAGTACGCTGATGGTAGCTCAGTATTTCAAGAGGAAAAGAGAATTGGTCGAAATTTTTATTGTCTCCGGAAGCGGCTTGGGTATAGCAATCATGTCTGCTTTTATAAAAGGGGCAATCACGTACGTACACATTACATTGTAATATATATCGTCAAGAATTTATTTCAATAAATTCAACGATGCAATAAATGAACAAAATTTAATAAAACACGAACGTCATTGCGTTAATTAAACTTCATAACTATACATATTAATGAAATATTATTTCCAAAGGTATTCTTAGTTACTGTTATAATAAAAAAGACTAAATTGTTAAATGTTAAATAAAACAATAACTGACTCATCTCTGATTAGAAACTCAGAATTGTTAAGTAATCTTCGAAATTGAAAACAATGGAACAATACAGAAAATTTACAAATATAGTTATGTTATCATTGTTTCACAAATACGCATCCACGCGAACTTTCCTCTTATCTGCAAGTATTGCGATTAATCGTCGCAAAATATGTATATACTAATTGTAATATCACCATGAAATAAATCAAAGTTCATATAAAGAGTTTTTTATATTACAGTAAAATCGGATGGCGACTCGGTCTTCAAGCTGTCACGGGGGTGGTCTTTCTCACATTTATTCTCGGCACTTTCTATCGTAGCGCTTCACTATATCACCCCCAACGAAGAGCAATCTTACACTTAAAGAATCAAAAGCGCAAGATAAAGGACAAGAATAAAGCCGCCGAGAAACCAGCGTTTTTCGATTTTAGCACTTTGAAAAGTAAAACAGTGCGGATTCTCTTGGTATCTACTGGTATTTCGGCGTTCGGAATCAATACACCTATATTTTATCTGGTAACTATGACGAATGAATTTGGAAGTAGTGGCACCACTCTATCTACAACCTATATTTCTTTTTTATTCAATAACAAATCTCGTGAAACAAAATACTATTGATATACAAAGAATATTTTAAAACCTTCAAATTAATACAAATATGTGCGGAATTCCATCAAAATTGCGTCGAACTAGATCTCCTATAAATATAATATAAAAGTAAAATATCATTTTCTTGTAACAATTACTTTTATCTGTTTAAAAGCAATACGGTAATATTAAATATAGTTATATAAAATAACAGAAATTTATAATTTGCTATAATACTGTACACAAGTCAGTATGCTAACTTGTTTTTTCGAGCCTAGATACAAGAAATGATAAATATTAAAATCCATGGCACATACATTGGGAATGCATGGAGTAAATAATTTCTTTTTATGCAGGCGCATCAAGTCGAAGAGGAAGGTCTCGGTGATACCGTCGTCCTGCTGCAGGCTTATCTCGGGCTAGCTTGGACTCTTGGCTGCGTAGCCTTCGGGCTTTTGGTCGTTCATCGCAGCGTCGAATGCAGGATAGCACGCCAGTATCTTACGCAAGCAGCCGTTTTTGTGTGCGGACTCTGCATTCTCGCTCTTACCGCCGTTCAAGGAAATTATCACGGATATGTTATGTTCGCGTGGATTTATGGTAAAGTCTCATTCGTTATTGCTCTATTGAATAATAATGAAATTTATACTCCATACCCTAATGAATTCTATGTTTAATAGAGAAGATAGAGAAGATTCTTATAATATTGTATTCGATAAAAAATCTGTTGGTAATCGTTAAACATTATGTACATATTGTTTTTAAAGTATGATATTATTATTATAATATGTGTTGTAATAAGTAGGATTATGGATGTAATTCCGAAAAATTTACTACAAATGTCGTCTTTTTTCCGCGATAACAAAGTTTAGGAAAAATCGATGATTGAGCATCGATTGAGAGCTTCGATCTCCAAGTTACCATAACAAAAAAAATAATGGGGACCTAGTAGCACGAGTAATCCGTCTTTTTTCTTCTCTATCTCCCGCAATAAGGGACTTTGAGACCAGGTTATGAGCAATAAAAGAACACTGATTTTCCTGTAGGCATTTTCTGTGGCGGCTATCATTACAGCCTAAAGATGTATACGTACGAAAGAGTGAGAGCGCGGAACTTTGCCAGAACGTGGGGTTTCGTCCAATGCTCCCAAGCGATACCAATTGCAATCGGAGTACCAATATCGGGTAATAAAACAAATCTAACATAGCAATATTTGTGTCCCAACAACTATGTTCTGCAAGCAATTTATATTTGTCTTCTTCGATCACTATTGTTGAAATATTTCAATTGGAACGAAATTTTCGAAAAATAAAGCTTCAAAGTATTCGGAAACATAATATTCAACTCTACCCTTTAATGAGCATCTTGAAACGTGACTCAAGTATTACACAGCGAACGTATTTTGCAGGATACATAAATGTCGGTTGCGGCGGTAAAGCTGGCTACTACTTCAGCTCGACGTGTGTTCTGGTCGGCAGTTTTACGCTCTTCTTCATCGATTTGCATAGAAGAAATTTATCGAGACACAAACACACCAGAGCTAATGGTACAAAACACACATGTTCCTCAGATAACTGTCCTCAACGGCGAAGATTGTCGTTCAATCAAGAACACAAGAATGAGGGACCTCATGTAGCCGCTGCTGGAGCGGCCGGAGCAACGGCTGCGGCACTCGTTTTGGGGACCGACATTGTTCCAGCACAAGGTATATTTTTCTCTTTTTGCGTTTTTTACAAATTTTATAATAAGTAAAAGAGAGAGAAAGAGAGAGAGAGAGAAAGAGATTTTGAAATGATTAAAATGATTAAAGGTGATCATAAAAACTTGTATAAATATCAGTAACGAGAGCAGTACCTTGTAGAACATTATCCCAAAATGCCGCAAGTTTTTACAAACGAAGAATACACGGATACTTATTTTGTGTATGGTTTATGTGCAGGGAATGCGAGAGCATCTGTTTGTCAATGATTCTCTAACAGAAGAGTACATCAGTTAAATCAACAATCTTTATCAATGTTTATTTGCAATTACACTTGATGGATTCAAATTCCTAGGATTCAATATTAAATTCAATATTACATAGATGGATGTATAGCTTGTATTGAAATAGGCACTTTGAAATGCAAACTTAAGTGAAATTGTTTCTTATACATTTCGTATTTTTGTTATAAACTAATAAAGCATTTTGGGACCGATATTTATTAACATTTTTTTTTCTGCTCATAGAACATCATATGCTCTACTTACATTTATTTTTTATTTATTTATTTATTTTTTATTTTATTTTTTTTTATTTTTTATTTTTTATTTTTTATTTTATTCAAAAGCGCAGATTACTTATTCTCTTATCTCTATTAAATTGGAAACATGTGCGTAATCGGCGAGACCGAGTCGAATCTATCTTAACAACCCTGCCGCTTCGTTCATTGAATTTAAAAGTTAAAATTTTATTACATTTTACATCAGGTTTACATTTTACAGGCATTACATTTAATTTCGCAAGACGGAGCCTGCGTCTCCGTTCGTCCATAGCTATCGTCTCCCATGCTTCAGACACCGTTGAAGCCGACCGGAGAGACCGATTGTCCAACATGCCAAAAATCATGTTGGATATTTCAACAGGCAGCTGTTTGATGATGTCCAATCTCTTTTGTATGAATACATCAAAATAGGAAACAATTCTCCTAAAGGCTTCCATTGCTCCCGATTTGTGACCTGTAGCCTTCGAAAGTCTAAAGGATAATGATAGACTCCGCAGTCGATGCTGCTTATATACTCTTTTCCCTCTCCCCTTATTGGTCGAGAGAAATTTCAAATCAAATGACGTCACGTGGCTACCCCGAAAATGGCGCGTTCTAATTGGCTGCCCTCCCCCACCCCACCCCCTCCTCCCGTCATGACGGAGAAATCATTTTCTCTCCGGCACTCGTACCGATCATACATCACGCAATGGAAGCCTTTAGGAGAATTGTTGAATATTTTGATATAGATATTCATACAAAACAGATTCGATATCATCAAACAGCTGCCTTTTGAAATATTTTGAAATATCCAGCATGATTTTTGACATGTTCAATGTGACCGATCTCTGCGGTCGGTTTCGAAGATTTCTGAAAGATGAAAAACGATATGTATATGGATGAGCGGAAATGCAAACTCCGGGTTACGAAATCAAATATAATACAATCTGTAAAATATCGTCAACCTATAAAATACACTAGAATTTTGACGTTCAAAATGAATGAACGAAACGGCAGGCTATTAAGGTAGACCTAGATCGTTGTCGCGATTACGCACACATATGTCTATTTCAAACATAAGGGAAGCAAAAAATTAAAAGCATACGGTCGAAGAAATTTTCGCTTTTGAATATTGTGATAGAGAATAATTGTAAATAGTAACTTCGCAACTTCATTGGCAGATAGCAGTAAGAATTCTTGATTTTTTGTAACTTCCATGAAATGTTTGGTAGTGTATGCGTGTGCGTATAGAAAAATTCTCATTAGATAATAATATCCCATTGTTCATAAATATAAATTCTACGTTTTATAAATCCTAATTGATCTCAACTTTTTTTTAATCGCAATACTGTTACCTTCGATTTTACTACATATTACTAATAGCTTAAATAAAAAAATAAATATGCTCATTTTACATCTGACTCTTTCTTACTACTCATATATATATTTAATCTTTTGAATAGACAAATTGAACAAATTTTTAATTACATTTTTATATACGAGGCATATTGTAAAGTGCAAAATAAATGTTGCACTTTAGCAATGATATTACAGATGCATAGAGTACTCAATACACCTGTTGTCTATTGTCCTAGGTGAAGGGATAGACGCTTTAGGAACAGATAAACCTGAGCTCACGTGCATCTCGGAAGAAGGTATCGCCGACATGGATTTACCCGACAATTTGCTGGAGGACTTCGATTACATAGGCGATTGCATAACTTCGTGCAACAAGGTCGAAAATTATCTTATGCTCTCGGAATTCGAGAACAACTTGATTGCTGAGATGCCGATTATTATGGATCGCCGTGGGCGCAGGTGGTCCCTGGGACGATCCAAGACAAGTCAATCCAATTGCGGTCAGACCAGTGGCGCGCAATCGGCAATTAATGAGGAAGAAGCCAAATCGAAATGGCGTTTTACGAATGTACCACCCAACGCTAACACCAGAATGATCACCGTAATTGACGAAGCTAGTACATAATTCTCTCTGAGCATTATGGACGGATAATGGAACGTCATTAACCCTAAACTTGGCAGATTGAGAAAGTAACTATATATGTGTGTGTATGAATAAAGAATGTAAAAAATATATATACATATAATAGAGCAATATACAAAATACGAAACTTTTAGCATATTGTTAATATAATTTTTCTTAAGTACAATATGAAACTGAAATTAATACGATTATGAAATAAAAAAACGATCATATAATTTACACGGATCTTAAAAATTTAACAACACACATTGTAACTATAAATACAAAACATTATAATTATAAACAACACGGAATAAAAATATACCTTGTAAGATGCATTGCCAAGTATAAGGTTGAAGGAAATTCCATTCTCAATGCGTTAAATTTTTATAAATGTCGGGTGCTTAGAAAATAGCTCGACGTTCTGGCGTTCAAGAAAGATAAAATCGAGGATGAAATTGAAACAGAATTATAGATTTATTGAACGTCGAATTTTTTTAACCGTAATTTGTTATTAGACACGTACACCCTCTATTCAACATTTAGAATAATCAGAGAGAAATATTATGGAAAGTTAAAGAAAGATTAGCGAGATACAAAATATTGACTGAGTTATTCCGGCCATATATATGTATATGTAATCTATTAATATTTAATTGTAAGTTATTAGAGTTATACTCGGTTGTTCGTCCATCATCTATTTAGTATTTATAGAAGTTATATTAGTTATATAAATGGCAGTGATATGCTAATTTGTATGAAACAGTTCGCTAAAAACGTAATACGGATCATTTGATTCGCGATGCAATTAAGGACAATAACGTCGGCTTTCGACGAGAGGAACCACGGAAACGCTCCGTCCACAAGAAAACAACCTCGATTCGCGTCGGCGTATTTTTCTTTAAACTTCCTGTTACTTCGTTGTTCGAGATAAAAAATAATCTGTCATTCTTACTAAGTTAACTTGTCAATGGCATTATGCCTTCGATGAATAGAAAGTCTAGGTACTAGTTACACGAATGAAATGGTAAGCTCAGAATCTTGGTACAAATATTACGATTTACAATGTTTGTTATCGACTGATAAGGCAGCTGAAAATACAATCGTAGTGGACATGATATTGGCCCTCTAAATCAATTTGGATAACTAATTTAGAATTTAAAAATTTAATATTTTTTAATTTGACAATTTTTATTTTAATCCAACAATTTTGATCTAATTTTTTACATATTTTTCTATATCTATATCTCTTTAAGAATGGCTTCTAACTAATTATAATTTATCGATTTGTTCAATAAAGTCTAATAAAAAATGATAAAGAATTCAATATATTTTATCAGGAATTTTATTATAGAGCTTAACTGTCCATTTTTATAAACGATCAAAATATGTAACTTTGGCTACGATTGTAAGAATAACTAAGAACTGACTGTGTAAATGTATGAACGCTTGTACGTAGACACGCTAGTTTAAGATTTGGAAACTAGTCCAATCGCGTTTAAGACAAATGCGTCGTAAAAGTATAAATACAAGATATATACGTATATATTGTTCACGACGTTCTCTCTCTTTTGGGACTCGGTCCCCCACAACGAGATGCGACGATCGACTCCAGATATAATAATGCGCATCTATTTATTTATCAAACTATTTATATTAATGTGTATGTAAGTACTCGATATTGATGCCATGTATATACACTTACACAAGTTTAAATGTATACAATCATTGGCATATAGATCATTATGATATAAAAATCGCGTCTTTCACTGATTAATATGCGAAAAGAATAAATTGTGTCTTTTGTTGAGATAATAATACTATAACTTTACCGAATATATGGACGGAAAGATTAATTTATATTATATTAATTAAACAATAAAGATGAGACACACATCAAAAAGTATAAATTTCGTAAATATTTACGGTTATTAATTATTTGATTGAGAAAAGCAAACTCGTTTAAGTAATAATAAATATTTAAAACACGCTAGTTTATGAAATGTGCATTTTCTTAGAATTATTCATTTAATTAACATAAAAATTAATAACATAAAAAATTGACGCCGTTTAAAAGCCGTAAAATATTCGCCGAATAAGAAATTTTATATCCAATTTGGATTATATAAATGTCTTTTCCTCTCAAACTACTGCCAATGAAACCGCTGCCATAGGAAACCTATTTTAAAAATATTCAAGAAACAGTGTAATGAAAAAAGTTAATTAAGAGATTAAAAGTAAGAATAATATTATTATATTTTTCCTTCTATAGTTTCGATATGTAAATTGCTAAGTCAAGAATATTGCTAAGTTTTTTGAGAATTCGGTTTACAACATAAAAAAGTCATATCTGTATAAATACAGAGTAATCGCCCAGCGAAATTAATTATCATCAAACTTGTCCATAGTGAAGAGCGAATCGTTACGTGTATCTTAGTGACAAAGATTAACATTGAAAAATTGCGGAACATATTGTATTGTCGTAATGTTTATTGATATAAAAATGTGATTCAAATATGTAACTCTTTTGTATAAGTGTCATATTTTATTCTTTCACATCCTAATTACAGATTTTCTACGTTCCTTTACGAAAAGTCTCCTAATTTTAAATAGATGTTTTATCGGCATGCAACAGCCGTAGTACACGGTAATGGACGCAAGTCTGAAATTGGGTCAAATTAGAAACAGCACGACCGAACGATCCTATTACCAATCTAATGAACGTGATATCGAGCGTTGCGTTAATTACGAATTCCTAAGTCCGCCTACTAGTTTTAAACGAGGCGTGTATTACGTCGCACGCGGTTCGTTATACGTTTAATTTAGTAATTGAATTACGATCAAAGAATTATATCTCTGAATCACCGACCGATCAATAATTCAATTCTCCTTTTATAAATTAAAATAAAAATAAAAATAGACACTTCACGCTTAAGCAAAGAATAACTAATTTAAGAGATCTTTGAAATAAGTTTGTAATTAAACTAATTTCGTCCGAATTATCATCTCGTTCTAATTTTAACACTAAACATTATTCGTTGTTTTCTATTTGTCAAAGAATACTTGTAAAAATATATTAAAAAATAAATTAAGTGTTGCGCGAGCTCATATATATCATATATTATCTTGCGTCTCATGTTAATAGCACGCAATAGTATGCGTGGAGATTGGTACGGTGCGAACGATAAGACGTAGCACAGGAACGGACAGTCGCTACAAGACGCCTCACGATCAAATGCCCTCGTGACATGAATCGTGTCGGTATATTCTTAGGAAAAAATTTACGCGAAATCTTCAAGGTAAGTCCTGGTATTCTTTTTTACATTAGTGTTTATTTATGCGTGTTTTCACGTGATCGTACTTTTTTCCACTTCTCTATATGAATTTCCTTCTTAGTGCTCTTAAAATAAATTCGATTTCTTGTTTTGACGAAATTTGGCATAGCGAGTTTTGTGCTAAAAGCTTAATCGAACAATTGTTTGAATGTTTCACCGATATGGACGATTCAATATAACAAACTTTCGATACCTCTTATAATAATTCCATAGAATTGGTAATAAAAAATTGAGATTTATTTATAAAATCTGTTTATACTTATTCTTCCCGGATTAGACGGATATATCTTCGTGTATGATTCATTAGCACTTCGATATAATTGGGGGATATAATTTTTTATCCTCAACGTCGTGGAACGAACGTTATAAATCACGCGAAGGGTCCTGCCTGAGGTCCTCTAGGTCATCTTGATTGGATCCTTTATGAACTCAGCCCTGTGTCACTTCAATCCCTCTTTCAATCAGTTCAATCACTCGCGTCTCTTCATCATGCTTCTCACCATTTAATCCATCGATCACACTGAGTTATCGTATCGTCATTGGTTTTAATCAATCCGATGAGGAATGTATCTAACGCAGCGGGTGTAGAACGCATCGAATCATACCATACCATAATCGAATCATGCAATCGTATCTTGCAGCGCTGAGGACGACCAAACGAGGATGGCATATGGAAAATTGCATGTACTACCATTAAGTCTGTTCATTTTAATCCCGGTGACATTCGTCATTACGTAAGTCCGCAATTTTTTAACGATGAAGTAGATCAAATTACAAAAAGCACAACAAATATATTTTTTGATGTAAATAAAAATGTAGAATATTATAGTATTTTACTTTCTTAACAAGTCTTAATGTTTAATGTCCTCTTAATACGATCAATCAATTATTTCTTCTCAAAATGGATCGTTAAATGCCTATAAACTATACCTACCTATACAGAATTCATAATTGTACCAAACTAAAACTACATTAGCCATTATCGACAATGAGCAATTTCGCTGGCAAAAAAGCCAACAAAAATACTTCAATTTATTCTCCGAATCTTGACAACGGAATGAGTAGAATTTGCTTATTCAAAAATAAATATAAGACGTAAACGATTAGCATTAATAAGGTATATATATTTGAAGACAAAAATCTTTATATTTATCTAGCGCCTAAACATCATACTTTTACTTATAACACATTATTCAAAGGGTTTTAAAGATTAAATTAAACTGATACTTTAATATCTATATCTTCTTAAAATAAATAAATTATAAATATGTGTACATAAGTCGATTGAGTCGAAATAAGAAAAAAATCATTTTACAGTTTGCACTGTTTTTTTTTTTTTTTAATATGGCTGAGTTTCTAAATTTATTGCCAGCGCTGAAAATCTTTAGTACACGTAACGTATACTATACATTTTCAGCGCTGGCAATGAATTTATAAACTCAACCTATCTGTTCAAATAGCAAATGCACATTGCAAAATTATTTAACGATCATAAAAGTGTTTGCGAGCAGCCGAGAAAGTCAAGGAAACGTGATACAAGCGTTTTATATACTCGCTCGCACCACCCGAGTTTATAGTTTACGAACGGCTCATGTTTCAGATACACCATATCGGTGCAATGGGACCATGTGGTGCCTGGATTCCCTTATATATCGGAGACCGGCACATTGTCACCAGAATCCTGCATATTCGCGCAATGCCTGAACATCGCGGCTCTTTTACGTACGTAAACGTAATTCAAAAAATTTTACAGATTAAATTAAATTTTATCTCATACTTTAGTGAAAGAATCAAAATCAACTTAAAACAGTTATGTAAATATAAATGTCGGAGAAAAAAATAAATAAATAAATTACTTACATATCAATATATGTATAAAAAAAATAAAAAAAGTATTTAAATAATACAAAGCTTAAAACCTATAAGAATAACTTAAATACGTTTAGTGATAAAATTAATAAATAAGATAAATAATATAACAAACATATAGCATAGTAAATGGACAGAAAAGGAGAAATAAAAGTGACTTCAGAGAATTTTTGTTTGGAACCAATAAAAAAATCAATCTACACCTTTCACACAGTCGGATGCTGCGTTTACATCAGGCATCGACAAGTACTGCAATGGCAGACAGAGAGGGGCCGCGATCTCGTAGACAAAAGACTTATCATGGCGACAACATGCTGCGGTATCCTCGCTTGCTTCGGTCTCGATATACTCGCCAATTTTCAAGAAGCCCGCGTAATCGCCGCTCACATGGTGGGAGCGATGACTTGCTTCTCTGCCGGCACTCTCTATTTCTGTCTTCAGGTACACCGTAATGTGAATCGTTGTGTTTTATCGCGGACGTTTCGATGCTAGTGACAACGTTAATTTACTGACGATATTGCAGTCATTCTCTGGCGCAAAGCCGATTGAACATTTAATCTTAAAACAATGTCAAAGTGACTTTCTTTTAGTTAAAGGCTCTTAACACTCGACACTCGAAGATATTTTTTCCTATATAATTTTTTAATTTTTATCTCATTATTTTATTTTTTGGTTGAGTCTTTTCATATTCTTTTTATTTGTGACTTATTTAGATGGGTCCTACTCTAGCTTATCTATATATATAAAAATGAATGTATGTATGTATGTCTTTTATACACTCTTGAACTATTCGACCGAATTTTTATCAAAAGTATATAAAATAGGGGTAGAATTTTCCGGGGAGTGTTATAGAATGTATAATTTTTCGTTACCGATCTTTTTGGGAACCGGTATTCGAAATTTTTTCATTTTTTCGGGAAATAATTGACCGAATTTCAAAGAAATATATATGAAACAGGAGTAGAATTTCCCGGGGAGTGTCATAATGTGTATAGTTTTTTGTTACCGATTTTCTGGAAACCGGTTTTTCTAATTTTTTTTAATTTTCGGGAAATATAGAGAGGGAAAGGGAGAGAGAGGGAGAGAGAGGGAGAGAGAGAGAGAGAGGAAGAGAGAGAGAGAGACTATTTGCGTGTCTTATTACATATGTCTTCCGGGGCGAAGCCCGGGTAACCAGCTAGTTACACATATATATCATTTCTGCTCTTTGCAGACTTGATAATATAATACTTTGAAAGAGCAGATAAGCTCTAACTCATGACTTTAATATAAAGGAAATAATTTTATATATCATTATAAAATAATCATAATTCTTTTAGACATATCTAAGCTACAAGATGGTACCAGCCATGAACGGAATAATTGTTGTTTATCTGCGCGCAATTCTCTCGGGTCTCACGATGATACTGACAATCGCTACGATCGTTCCTGGCTATATCTCAATGTCTGAATTTCAAGGTATGTAAATGTGTTATTAAAAAATTGTGAATTTTATAGTATATAACTTATGTAGTTATAATCTGCATAACATATTCTTTTAAAACACAGTTCCTCAATCAATTATTCACATAGAAAATAAGTACATGTTAAATATTCGAACGTTATGCACGAGCGCAAAAATGCATTTATATAAGAACTTTTAACTTTATCGTTAAATAAAATGTGAAGAGTTAAACTAAGATAGTTTAGATATTTTTCAGAGTTTCAAGTAATCAAAATAAAAATTTATATGTTACGCAGGTAACGATTACAAAAAATGGCTACCGGCGGATGGTGGTTGGGGCTGGCACGTCGCGAGCACTATATGCGAATGGATTCTTGCGATCGTCTATTGCGCGTTTCTCCTTACTTTCGTTCCAGACTTCCGATTAATCAACTTTGAAGACCCCGTTGTTACGGTACCTTAATTTTTTACTGCTATTCATAAATCGATTATTTTATTTAAGAAAACTTACGTTTAATTAAAATATCGACTCTATGTGTATTAAATTTTTCCCCATAATTCATAAACTTTACTGTACGAGATGTTCTTTGTCACTGTCGTATATCCTTTCCTGCGTCAATTGTTACAAATTTTTTAAAATAACTTTTTTTTTATTATAACTCTAATAACAAACCGTCTTTTGTCAAAACTTTTTTAATATTTGTCATAAAGCATTAGCTTGTAAGAAAGCCTGGAGGCACACCAGAAGTAATGCAAACGCCAGTTCCCGGTACGCCCCCCTTACGCCCGAGGTAGGCCACCCGGGGCATAATAGATCGAATTGAGGAAATAGGTAGTCATCGAGTCAAAAATATAAGTTTTAATTTAACAATTTTACCTTTGAATGTGTTGTAGAGTACTCCCAATGCAGGAAATATAGATTACTGAGTAATATAGATGCTGTAAGTATGCCAATTCCCAAATTTCTGTGATAAATAAGATTCTTGTGAAGTAGAAGTCGTCCACTCGTTTCCGAATAAAAGATTTATTTATCCTTATCTATGGTGTGATCCCTAATTCTATGGTTCTCTTTTGTATGTTTTTATCATTTCTGTTCGGAATACAGCGAACACAAGTGGACGACTTCTACTTCACAAATCTCATTTATCACAGAAATTTTGGAATTGGCACACTTACAGCATCTATATTACTCATAAATCTATATTTCCTTTCACGCATTGGAAGTACTCTACGACACATTCGAGATGGGTAAAATTGTTCAATTAAAACTTTTATTTTTGGCTAAATGTCCACCTACTTCCTCAATTCGATTTACTTACCGGGGGAGGGGGGTTAGCTGGAAGGTTAGTAGGAATCCAACATACCCCCTGATCTCTCCCCGGGAATAACCAGGGCGACTTATAAAGCTTTCCCCTCGTAAAACTTGTAAGAAAGCTTAATTAGATTAAAATCGAATTAAATATAATTAAAAAATAAGAAATAGATTCTATGTTACTTTACTATTAATTTACATTGATAAATCTTAATTCTTGAAAAATTATTAAAATTTTGACACTGCAAAAAAAATCAATATCAGGTTTATTATAATGTCTACACTCTAAGGAAAATACGATAGTGGTGAAACATCTTACGTACGTTTATTCTTATTCTTCCTCATAATTGCCAAGAGGTAATAATTATAATAATTATAACAAAATTTATAAAAAAATATTTTGCGCATTAATGTTACATATAATTTTGTTCCAGCTAATGTATTTGGATAAAATTGAGAGCACGATAACCTCAGACAAAACTGAAGCAACCACTCCACAAGATACGTAGATTTTTTCCCACAGTGATCTGTCAAAAGTTTTCTACTTTAGCTATAGTTAGAGTCCGATTCACCCTACTAATATATATTGTATCTCTGACGATCATCGCAGATTTCCTCGAAAAGAAAGCAATAAAATTAGAGAGATTAACAAGCAGAACGTAACATACGTATAGGGTGTCCCATCAGATTTTTCTATACAAACTTTAATAGTAAGTATGTTCTATGAGCAGAGAAAAATAAGAAAAAAAATATATAAAAATAGGTCTCAAAATGCTTTATTGGAAAGTTATAGAAAAAGTTCGAATATTGAAAAAATAATAACGGTTTTGCCATAGGTGACACGCCGTTAGATTATGTTTATCTTATCTGTTTCTTCTAGTCTGCATGCTTACTATTTGAAATGATTAAAATGATTAAAGGCGATCATAAAAACTTGTATGAATATTAGTGACGAGAGCAGTACCTTGTAGAACATTATCCCAAAATGCCGCAAGTTTTTACAAACGAAGAATACACGGATACTTATTTTGTGTATGGTTTATGTGCAGGGAATCCGAGGGCTTCCGTTTATCAATGATTCTCTAACAGAAGAGTGCAGTTGAATCAACAATCTTTATCAATGTTTATTTGCAATTACACTTGATGGATTCAAATTCCTAGGATTCAATATTAAATTCAATATTACATAGATGGATGTATAGCTTGTATTGAAATAGGCACTTTGAAATGCAAACTTAAGTGAAATTGTTTCTTATACATTTCGTATTTTTGTTATAAACTAATAAAGCATTTTGGGACCAATATTTATATAACATTTTTTTTATTTATGCTCACAGAACATACTGCTAGTACAGAAAAACCTGCAACACTCTGTATATTGCAGAGAGTGTAAAGAAAAAAGAGCAATAATAATTAATCTGTTACGACAAAGAACTAAAATCGACATAAATCTTCGCTTGATTCTTACGGTTATGAAAAAATGAGACACACAAAAGCATATTTAAGGACGTAAAGCTATGAATAAAAAAAAAATAACAAGTACGATGCGCGTACCAACTTTCTTTTATTACTATTACTGCTATATGCTATTTACATTTATTTTTATTCAAAAGCTACCATATGCTACTTACATTTATTTTTTATTTATTTTTTATTTATTTTATTTTTTATTTTATATTTTATTTTTTTTTTATTTTTTATTTTTTATTTTTTATTTTATTCAAAAGCGCAGATTACTTATTCTCTTATCTCTATTAAATTGGATACATCGGCGAGACCGAGTCGGATCTATCTTAATAGTTCTGCCGTTTCGTTCATTGAATTTAAAAGTTAAAATTTTATTACATTTTACATCAGGTTTACATGTTACAGGCATTACATTTAATTTCGCAAGACGGAGCCTGCGTCTCCGTTCGTCCATAGCTATCGTCTCCCATGCTTCAGACACCGTTGAAGCCGACCGGAAAGACCGATTGTCCAACATGCCAAAAATCATGTTGGATATTTGAACAGGCAGCTGTTTGATGATGTCCAATCTCTTTTGTATGAATACATCAAAATAGGAAACAATTCTCCTAAAGGCTTCCACTGCTCCCGATTTGTGACCTGTAGATTCGAAAGTCTAAAGGATAATGATAACTCCGCAGTCGATGCTGCTTATACATACAAAAGAGATTCGATATCATCAAACAGCTGCCTTTTCAAATATTTTGAAATATCCAGCATGATTTTTGACATGTTCGATGTGACCGATCTCTGCGGTCGGTTTCGAAGATTTCTGAAAGATGAAAAACGATATGTATGGATGAGCGGAAATGCAGACTCCGGGTTATGAAACCAAATGTAAAACAATCTGTAAAATATCGTCAACCTATAAAATAAACCAGAATTTTGACGTTCAAAATGAATGAACAAAACGGCAGGCTATTAAGGTAGACCTAGATGGCATGATAGCTGCCTACAGCGAAGAGATGCAATGTCGCGACATTTCTCTTGTACGAATGTCAACTGAAGTCAAATCTTGAACTGTTTACATTTATCTGTAGATAAATTGATACATAATCGAATAAAAAGTTACATTATAAAACCTTCAGATTTACCAAAATATATTATTTTTGCTGATTTTTGCTCGCTGAAAATAAGCGTCGAGCGTCAACGTGAAATGGCACTTTTCAAAGCACAGTTTTGCATATATTTGAAGCAATTTTTTGCTGTTTTGTGTACTTTTCCTTATTAAGTTCAAACACGTGGCTTTATATCTGTAAAAGATCTTTTTTGGCCCTTTTTCCCTTTCCTTGAAAAGGTTCAACTCAGTAAAGAAATTCTTATATCTCTTTTAGAATTCTTTAATGCTTTAATCAATAATTATTTACTAAAAAAATAAAGTTCTACAAAAAATTATGTATTTAAGGATTAATCTTAATGATAAATTTGCATAATTAGCAAGTCCAATTACTGATCGTTTAGTAAAAATAACCTACATGTTATTGGTTAAATTTTTTACAACAACACAAGGTCCCGCACGGCCAGGCTTAAGAGGAGCAACCTACAAACATAAACACGTTTCAGTTTACAAAATATATTTACAATTATTTCTATTTACCATATTCAATTACAGGAATAGTTTATACACTCACAGGTTCCCATTCGTTGAGATGTGGATCGTAAGCTTCCACTAGTGTGAAATATTGTTGGCCGTCGTATCCTCCCACGGCCATAAGTCGGTCACCTAATACGCACACACCAACTTCACTCCGAGGCACACTCATTGGCGCAACCATAGTCCACGTATCGGTTTTAGGATCATATCTATATTGTTACATTGCATTATATATAACTTGAAAGCTTTAACATACATATAATGTAACAGCGGCTTTATACCTTTCTACACAGTCGAATCTGCTATCATTGGAATTGCTAACTGAATCACCACCGAGTGCATAAAGACAACCATTCATTACTCCTACGCCTACCCAGCCTCGTCTCTTTGACATAGGTGCGCACGGTGTCCATTTGTTCGTGTGCGGATCGTAACATTCTACTGTATTTAAGCAGGAACTGATATTTATTCCTCCTACGGCATACAATCTAAAACATCATAAAAAATTTAATATCAAATTTATTTAAAAAAAATTTAATATTTAATAAAATTTAAAGTTAATAAAATAATATTTATACGAAGACACGTACTAAAAAGGACATTAAAATGATTTAAAACAGATATGACATATAAATTTAATAATTTATCTGTAAAGACTTACTTATCATTTAACACAGCTACACCGACTCCAGCTCTTTGTACGGACATAGAGCATATTGAACTCCAATGACCTGTTCCCGGATCCCATCTCTCTACCGCATTAAAAAAACAACGACCGTCGTGACCACCAACAGCATATAAAAGTCCACCTAAGACTGCCACTCCTAAAAAAGAATATTATAACGTATTTGCCAAGGTTTGATTATGAATAAATGAAATAAATTGCACATTAATTTTCCAAATTCTCATGCATTTCACATACCTAATCCGTATCGACGAACATTCATAGAGGGTAGAGTGCTCCACGTAAGAGTGGAGAAATCGAGGCATTCTACTGTGTTCAATGCTTTACGATCGTTCATACCGCCCGCGACAATCAATTTTTTATCGAATACTACTGTGGCAAATACGTATCTTCTACTGCTCATGGCTGCTAAAGATCTCCAGGCATTATCGCGTAATGAAAATGCATCTATAGATGTTGCATCTAGAAAGTACGTTGCAAATTATTTCGCTTGAAAAAAGTAAAATAGTGCGACAATATTGGCATAATATATTTTCTTTACATTACATTACATGTGATCGATTAATTATCAGTTATGCGATTAATATTAAACAATTCATTTTGGATATAATAAATTACCTTCAAAGGCCATCCCTCCGACAACTAACAACGTACCCACAGTGGCTTTTCTAGGTTTCGTTCTGCCTGTTTGAAGCAAAGGTCTTCGCTCAGGCAGCAAATGATACTTCAATGCTTCTATTACTAATTCCTGCACCATTCTTTGGTCTTTGAACATTTCGTTACTCTCAATATTGTCAGCTATAAACTGTTTTGATTTATTAGTGCTAATGCACAAGTTCTGTCGAGTGAAAAAATTGAGCTGTCGATGAACTTACCGCGGGTGATAGCAATGGTAATTTGACTAAACCTAATAATTTACTGGCATCTTTGCTCCTGTTTTCTGGATCGTGTTCCAGCCAAGTCACTAGAGCCTGAAATAATAATAAAACAATAACGATTCTATTTATTCTGTATCTCAGCTTAGATATTTTAATTGCATTTGTATGAAATATTTGCTCAAACAATTATAGAAATACATATTTGTATATTTATGATCAATAGTATAAAACACTTATAGCTATGATAACATCTCCTTCTTAATATTTCATATAAATTGGTTCGCTCAACAAACAGTTGTCTTACATGAAAGATAGTTTCTTCCGAGGGAACATTAAGATCCTCAGATTCAAGTAACTTCGCAACTTCATTGGCAGATAGCAGTAAGAATTCTTGATTTTTTGTAACTTCCATGAAATTTTTGGTAATGTATGCGTGTGCGTATTCAACCAATTCCGAACAACCCTGCGTATCGGCGAACCTCCGTATGCCCAGACAGTTGCTTGGGTGAAGTTGTTTGACGAGAAACTGACAGCACGCTTTAATAACTGGATTCAATTGTAACAAACATGCTGTTGCAAGTAAAGTCTCTACGCTATCTTCCTGCAATTCTACGCAACCTGCAAGTATACAAAAAAACATGTTATTAAGAATTGACAAGAAATCCAAAAATTAACAAGAACGGTTTAAAAAAAATATCTGCAAATGCCTTTATCGTAACGTTAATATTCGTGAAATGTTTTCTTACATGAAACATATCTTCAATTACCTGTATAACAATAAAGAACCAAAGCCCATAAAGCATCTCCATCAACATCTATTAATTCTATTTCATTTTGTGTCGACTCTCGCAGAGGGTTTGTGAACATGGCAGCAAAATATTCTAAGCCAGCACTGAGTACTAATCGATGAGCTGGGACACGCTTATTTCCTAAGAAAAGCACAGAACAGAGAAAGAAAATATGAGAAATGGAACGTCACAAGTCCATCGAGTGTCAAGAATATTTTCAATATGTTGTGTACAAAATATACTCTCTCTTCAATTTTTACTGGTTAAAAACTTTGAATAACAACTTTTAATAATAAAAAGAATTTCTCTTTGAATTTTGATATTATATATAAACGATTTAGAAATTTGCACATAGCAAAGTCACAATTTTGAAGTGAGAGAGTAGGAAATTAGCAAATTGAATCCACAACGTATTGCTACGCGCTCAAAGCTCCTCTATGAGGAATCTCTTGTATTTTATTAGATGCATAATTTTTAGTTTGGCTTCCTCATAGAGGAAGCTTTTCGCGCGTAGCAATACATTGTGGATTCAATTTGCTAATTTCCTACTCTCTCACTTCAAAATTGTGACTTTGCTATGTGCAAATTTCCAAATCGCACATCTCAATTTGATGAGGAAGCCAAGTGCAAATTTCTAATTTGCACAATTTTTTTCAAATTTTTTCATAAAATTTACAGGCTGCATCTTCTTCTTGCTTCTTTCCTGAAAGTCTATCTGCCTCTATCCTTCCTTAACTTTTTTTAATTATACTTTTTTGTTTATACTAATTTATTGATTTAAAAGATTGGATTCAGATTAGACTTTGCTAAATAATTTGCTAGTTTCAAAGGAAAGAAAAAAATATCGGAGACCAATCAAATCTTAAAGAATTATATATGAAATAGAAATATAGAAAAGACTGAAGAATATAATAAAATTAAAAATAGACCGATATCTTAAAATTTGCAGAAGTTAGAGCTATTACAGACATTTTTCTAAAAATTAGGGACCTTTGATCGCGTATAAAGCTGGGTCTAATCAACCAAATCTTAAAGAATTATATATAAAATAGAGGTAAAAAAGACTGAAGAATATAATAAAATTTTAAAAGTTACATTTTTGCAAAAATTCTAAATTTTATTTAAAATATTAAAAAAAACCGCTTTACCGATCATCGCCAAATTCAATCCCAACCTTCCTTACATGATACACTATATCGATTAAAAAAAAATGCATCCCGATATATATCTAAAAAATTACGGAAGTTAGAGCATTAACGGACAATACATACGAACATTATCTAAAATTACAATTTTTTTGACGTTTTCGAACATAAGCAACACATTGGCATCGAAAACTCAAAAAACAATTTTTACTTCAGTCTTTTCTACCCCTATTCCATATATAATTCTTTTAAATTCGGTTGATTAGACTTAACTTTATATGCGATCAAGGGTTATATACGAAATTTATGAAAACAAAGCTTCCTCTATGAGGAAGCAAAATATACATAAAATTATATATGAAAATGCATATTCTATGTAAACATATTGGGATAAAATAATAACTCTCTTCGTTTTTATTAATTAAAACATTTGATTAACCATTATCATCTGAATCACTATAAGTCCAATTGACAGTTGACACATAGGTGCGTGGTTATCAAAACAAAAAGCATCCTGGAGCCCGGTAAAGGACGGGTACACTCACCCGCGATCAGCGTGACGTCTGTCAGCTGTTGCTTGTGCAGATAACTCTCCATAATTCGGAGGCTACTTTCCGCGTGGTTCGGCGAGATGGGCACGCATGACATTGTGGGGTAATTATTTAAAATACGCGCTACACCTCGAATATCAATAAAATTATGCTCATTCGACGAATTTTGACACGAAACGAAAGAATCTGGCAGAAAAATGCGGCGGTCTGCCCTGCGACGCGAGATATTTAGCGTTAAAGTTGACGATTCTCAGGTTTCCTTTCCTTTCCTTTGACCCACTGGATTTCCGACTCTACTTTGAGTCGTAGTACCACGGCGATTTATATACTAGAGGAGCCTCTGTTTGGGTCCGAGGCGCCCTCTTAGAAATTCAATAATTACTGCTTCGCAGTACTCTCCCGGTAAAAAATTTATCGCTTTTAACATTTTAAGACATACTAACATAATACGGATACAATATAAAGAGAGGCAAGCCTCGCAGAAAGCCTCAATTCCGACTACATGAGCGCAAAAGCCATAAACATAATCACGTGCAATAATATACCGACAAGCAAATATGGCGATCACGTGATATAACCCAAACATAATTCAAAGTACGCAAAAGATTTCAAATTTCACAAATCAGATTCAACCTTATCTCTTAATTCGATTAATCAGGATCGACGCTCCCCTTAGTCCTCATACGGCGATCACACGATATAACGCAGTTATGGTTCAAATTGCGCTAAAGATTCCAAATTTCACAAGTATATATAACTTTCTTAATTAAAAGAAAACACAAACTATGCATATCAAACACGATCGAAACGCTTGGTCAAAATCCAAAGCGTCCCCCTCGAGCAGGGACGCCCAAGAGATCGACCAAATCTCCTTAAGTGATCCCCAAACGGCGATCTCGCAACATAACGCAGATATATATCAAAGTACGCAAAAAGTTACAAATTCCACAAGTATAAAGCTAACAATAACTGTTCTCATAACAGTTAATCTTCAAAACATGTTCAATAGAGCCGCTAATCATAGTACACAATAACAATGTGTCCTCTCCAATATAAAGCATTGACATCCCCAAGGATACCTTAATTAGGAAACATTCCAAGAACGCGGCAAAAACCGTAAACACAATCACACGAAGGTGGAATGTTCCAAGCCGAAGCCGAAACGTATAATGGAATAAACTCTCAATCCAGATCATACGACGATCACATGATATAAACACGATTCACGGTACGCAAGAATTATCAAGTTTCACGATCGAGTAGATAACTATCTTAAATCACATTAAAGAAAACACAAAGTATGCATAACCAAAAACAATCGAAACGTTGACATATAATCGACCGGTTCTCGCTAAGTTCTCCCCATACGGAGATCACGTGATATAGCGCAGATATAATTCAAATTTCAGGAATATATAGCTGACTATAATTATTCTCAATTGTCCATAAGTAACTTATATTAACAACATGCGGGAGGTCTCAACTTAGAACTAAAAAGCCTAACAAATTTTAATATTCGCGATAAGGTACGCAAGAATTTTCAAGTTTCACGATCGAGTAAATAACTATCTTAAATCACATTAAAGAAAACACAAAATATGCATAACCAAAAACAATCAAAACGTAGGACATATAATCGACCGGTTCTCGCTAAGTTATCCCCATACGGAGATCACGTGATATAACACAGATATAATTCAAATTTCACGAATATATAGCTGACTATAATTGCTCTCAATTGTCCATAAGTAACTTATATTAACAAAATGCGGGAAGTCTAAACTTAGAACTAAAAAGTCTAACAAATTTTAATATTCGCGATAATAATCAGTAATTAGTCTCAGTTGTCCATATATAACTAATCTTATCGAAAGAAGATCACTCAGTCCCATTGCACCAAGACAAAGTTGCTCTTCACAATATGTTCCGTAAAGATGCTAATCTTAGTACACATTAAACACAAGAATGTATCTTCTCTAAATGGCAAAGGAACTTTCATAAATATATAGCTCACTATAATTGTCCTCAATTGTCCATAAGTAACTTAACGAAAGAAGATCACTCAGTCCCATTGCACCAAGACAAATGTTCAGTAAAGATGCTAATCTTAGTACACATTAAACACAAGAATGTATCTTCTCTAAATAGTTAAGAAACAACCACGAAAGAAACTTTGACAACATAAATGAACACTACAGACACAAAGTGGAGCCCGCCACAAGGTATCTTCAGTGAATCCGAATGTATGGCACATGAGCCGACGTCCGTACCGGACGCCGGCTCAAGGCGGACTCGATTCTCAGGTTAGGAATCCTGGCGCGCGGCGCGTCGCGTCGACCGTTTTTGTAAACACCGTGCCGCGCGCCGCGCGGCGTACGCGAAAACGAAAAACAAAGTCGAGCACCCGCGCGCCAACGGTCTCGCCGCCGCGCCGGCAATATTTAATTATTTACCTGACGATAACGTTTGACACACCTAGCGGTACAGAATTAAAGTAGTTCGATGATGAAAGGCCGAAGTCAAAACAATGTTTATAATTTTTTTATTTTTATGATTATAAAAAAATAGAATAACGCATCGCAAAGCTTCGTAACGACGTAAAGAGATTATTTAGTAAATAATTTTTACGTTGTAGAATAATATTTTGCCTAAAATAGATTAAATAAAGTGTGTGTTAACGCGTCGCTTGACTAGTTTTCAACTTTAATTATTAATTAAAAAAAAACTGTACGGTGGATCGTGTTCACCTTCAACTATAAGCTTCCTCACAGTGTCCTCTTTCTATCGATATATATTGTTCAGATATTTTTGGCAAAAGATTTTTCGCAAACTCGTGTTATTCATAATAAAATAACCTCTTTTCCTATTAGACCAATGTTAAAATCATTAAAATCACCTAATTTTATTAAAATTAAATATCTTGAGAACGGGACGGTGAATTATCTTTTTTCTGGGCTTAATCGATTCAGGAGAGTTCCTTTTTTCGATATAAAAAATAAAACCTATCACTTTTGGCAAAAGTTGTTCATCATCGAACTACCTTAACGTACGCCGAATATATATTCCGCCGTTTCTTGTATTTCGAATGGACTATTATCGCATACGATTCCGCGTTGTTTCGTAGATCCATATTAGTACATTGCCCGAAACGACAATCCCTCTCTTAATAATATTTCGATCTGAGGAAGAAACGATTTAAAGAAAGTACTTAATTCAAATAAAGAATAGTAACGCGAGTTTTCGCGCGGTCGGCTCTTTGCTCGCTCGCTTGTTTCTTTATTCCGAACGTGAATTATAGAACTTCTCGGAATGGATTTCAATCGGAATTGTTTAGTTGTACCCAATTTTCTTTTTACGCGGTAGATATGTTCCGCGTAAAAAGAAATATCGTTTGCAAAAAAAAAGCATTATTTCGAAAACCGTGATTGAGTTTGAACAGAATAAAGGCCAACGACGTATAAATGATAATCGAATCGTGATTGACAATGACAATCGAGCTGTTGAAATATGATTGAAAAATATAATTTGTCTAGGGTATCACTCGCTCTTTTAACATAATAATATATAGGTGTGTGTCCAATTAAAAAATTTTTATTAATTTATTGTAAGAAATTAAAATTTAAGTACACATATACACGAGAGATTACAACATTTTTTCGAAAAACCGCGTTATTTAGAAAAATCGTGTAAAAAACCGTGAAAAAAGAAAGTTAGGTGCATTTCCTAAATTTTTTTATTGTATTTTCTAGGAAAAACAAATTAATTCCGATCAAAGGTCCATTTTGAACAGTTTTATAATAGGTGGAGAAGCTTAATTTTTGTCATATCTGTCATTTACTTTATATTTTTTCATCGTACAATCCCAAGTTCAATTTTCTTCATCTCGTCAAAGACCCGTGCAATCGATCCTTCTTCTGATTTGTTCATTTAGTTCGACGCGAGAAGACTTCTCGGCGGTGCTCTAATTCACGAGACGAGCGTATCAAATAATAGAAGATATTTAAATGTAAGTATGTATAATATTTAATTGAAATTAAAAATATTTAATGTAAATAACTTGGCGTTGAGACTTTCGCTTAGATATTCAAAATTATTGTAACATTGACATTTTTATATTAAAATTTTTTATTTACATAATCTTTAAAATACCCTATTAAAGCATTATATAAGCATTGATTATGGGACATCTATACTTATAGATGCTTTTATTATTCTGCTTTTGAAGATATACATATATCTATTCTTGAATAATTATTTTTTTAATTAAATATGTTTTCAGAACTCCATTACCGCAATGGTTATCAGATATCATTGCGTTATCTAATCTAGCATCGGGTATGATATATATCATGCAGCCGATAAAACTAGATCGTCTTAACATATGTATATTTATTTTGAAATCTTGTTTACTTTGAAACTGTATTTACATGTTTTAGTATTCCATTTAATATGATTCACTAAACTTCTTTAGTAATTGAAAAATCAATAAGTAGCTAATGATAAGTAGTAAAATGCGTACTCCGCATTTTTGTATCATATATGATACATTCCCTCTCGTAAAAAAGGAATCGTATCTATCGAGTGAGAGTAAATTACCGATAGCAAGTATTGACTACATACAATAATATCATTTGTTTCAATTATTTCTCATTCTTATATGTTTTACATTAATATTTTATATTAATTTATTTTTTATTTTTCTTAAGTTTCTCAGATTTTTCAAATATAAAAATTTGTATTTTACAAATAATCTGATGTAATTTATGTTAAAAAATTTAATTTTAAATTTAAAGTTACTGAAAATAAACAAGATGACTTGTTCTTTTTATTTCCAATAGTAACGTTAATTTAAAAACAAAAAATCTAAAAAAGAGACAATTTGACAGTATATCATACTTTTTTATTTTGACTGTCTCAAGAGAAAAAGAATAAGCTCTCCAAAATTTTTAGTTTTCTTTGTTTCTCAAATAATAATAATATTAAAATTATTTAATTTAAAAATTTCTATAATTTTCATCTTAAAACTATTTATACATAATATTATATACATAATATTTTAATTCAAGTCTAATCTTAGATCCATAAAGAATATATTTAATTTTGTCATCGAAGCAAAATATATTATTCTGAAATAAGTAAAATGATACGCGTATAAATAACCTCGACTTGTATTGTTGAAATTTCTGAAGATTCCTTACGAAGCAATCCTAAACAATTGTCAAATTCAAAATCTATGTATCTTGCAAAAATAATTATCAATATATAAATGTAATATCTTATATAATATGATAAATCAAAGAAATATGTATCCAGTTTAATTCAACTATTTTCAAAGGTCGGATCGCTATCTCAACACCTACGCTTAATATAATTTCTTTATTAAATGAGATTTGAATGGCAGATTTCATTAAATTTTTATTTCGCACCTAAATATCCAATTATTCGTGTTACCTAGCTTGAAACCGAGCTTAACAATCGTTTGGCAGCTTTCCAATTTTGTCTTTCGTACAGTCGTCGCTATTAATCTCAAGACACGTCATAGCGACGGGAAGCAACTAAGACCGTGCTCACAGAGTAATATAGGATACATAGTCTTTGGCGAACGTGTTGATCGGACAGTAACGACGCCGACGCGACGGTAGCAAGGACGGCGGGCCGGCGCGGCGCAGAACGTCGTTTTCACTGACGCAACATCGATCGCGCACCTTCACGGGCTATAACCTTTGCATTTCCCAACGAGTTTCGTTGTGACCCCGCGGAGTTTTGCCGTCCGACAGAATTTAAGCAAGATCAGCTAACCATTCTATACCTCGCGCCTAAATTTCCGATCGTACGCGACATCGTCCACTACGATTTCCGGCGTGTGCTCCGAAAAATGAAGACCACAAAGAGCTCCGACTGATAATCCGAGCAACCCCATGAACGAAACCGAGAAGGGACCACCGCTTTCGGGGTGAAAGTTTTTTGTGTAACGCCACTCGATGCGCGTTGTCAAGTGTGTCTCGTTGCGGTTTTGGTATGACTTAATTCTACAAATGACGAATAATAATGGAGAATTGATTGGCAATTTCTTGTGACGAACATTCTGCAATCTTGTGCAACGTAAAAATAAACAAAAGGGTATTATTTTTAGTACACGCTGTACTATGAACATCGTCGTACCAAAATACCATACATTTCCTTCCGTTCTTATTTATTTTTATTTTATAATAAACGGGGAAAAAAGAGAAATGATTATTCAACGGGGAATTTCTAGCTTATCATATCCGCTTCCGCCTCATGGCCTTTGCTAAATTGCATGTTTTACTTTTTCATGCAGATAACGCCCGTGTGACAGTCTGCGCGTTCATTAAGCGTAACGTGTCGCGAATGGTTTTATTAGCGTGGTATTATTTACATAAATGCAAATGTAACTTCCTCGATATATCTCACAATCAGACAAACTCGATACGAATCTTTGATGCGCCTATATCAAATAAATTATCAATGTTACCAAATTTATTAAGATGTGTGTTCATAGTTATAAGAATATATAAATTCTATTTATTGCCACCTATGGTAAATTGTTATTCACATTGTCTATGTGTCAAATTCTTATCTTTTCCCTTGAGACTAATATATTGATGCTTGGATAGAGCTTTTGAGTTTTGTTTACTTAAATTTATTACTTTTTTATACTAATTACACTTTACCTTTATTAACATACGTTTATTTTTAATAATAATTACTCATGCTACTAATACTAGTATTAAAAGTTTTCAATAAAATAAGTTTTAATCTCGAAAATAGAAAAAGATACGGAATCATACAATGCAAATAATTTCTTTTAATGACATATGATATCCCCCCCCTTCCCGACATATAATACGTAATAATATTCCATGGCTTGGGATAGAATTTCAACGTTGAAATATAATTCTAATCTAAGACGTTTGCAAGCTTCATTTTCACAAAGCGATATCAATTAAAATATATCACTCTCGGCTATTATGATTACATTCCTCGAAAAGTGATAAAGAGGACTCTTAGGTGTAAGAATAAAGTAATATAATCATCATAAATAATATAAAGGATTCTGGCAATAAATAGAGTTTTATAGATTGCATACATTCGATGGATACGATGATATTATTTGTCAAAAAATTTAAGTCATTTTTTTCTACTGATATCTTTTCTTGATCATCTCTTCCTACAATTTTTACAATTTCTATATTAAATTAAGTTTTTTACAATAAAATTTTTCCAATTAATTGAGAGGAAAATAAAGTTTTTAATTAAAATTTGTTTAAAATTAAAAATAAAAAATAAGATTTTTATGATAAGAGAAAACAAAGATTTTTATATTTATATTTATATCTCCATAAATTCATTTATCAAAATTCCTTTTTTAATCATATCAAATGCAATAATAACAATACGTATCTAATTATTTTCTTTATCTGATGTTTGTTCACAAGTTGCAGAATAGTTTCACCTAACAATCATTTTACTCTTTTTCTTTCTCTCTATACTTGATCATTATTCATTAATAATGATAGAGAACACAATGAAGAATATCAATGATGAATTTACTTTGCATATATACATTAAGATGTATATACATAGACATGTGCATTCAAGAGGCGTGTGTTCAAGAATTAATTACTTTCTTGCCAAAGCACATATTTTGAAAAAAATCAATTATATTTTTAACAAAAAATATTGTTTTGTATATTAAATCCATCAATTATCAAAAGCTGTTATTATCAAAATGTTGCGCAAAATTATTTACACACACGCAAAAATATATAATTACTATTATAATTTGTTATTATAATATTTCAATAATAATGATATAGAAAATGCAATGTTACGTGTTCTTTATAAAATATGTATTAAAAATTGTAAAAGGACTTCATTTACAATGGTTGATGAAAATAATTGTGATGACACAAAAGCGCGCGACCTATATCACACACATTGATAAAATTAATTGCAATATTATATAAAATATTGTTCACGCATGTGTGAAGGTAACAACAATTATCTCTCTTACAGAACTATTCAGAGAACGTTGATAGCATTTGAATTGCGATATTGCCCTTGGTTCGTCAATTGCGAAGATTGATACTTAACGAAGAGAGAATTAGAAGGGCTATGAATAGCCATCGAAGAGTATGAATGATCGTGACTCGTCGGCGGCTGCATCGACGCAAGATTCCCCCCGATAGCAGCGTCGATCGCAGACGTCGGCGATTGACGTCATCATCATTATCACCGGCTCTAACAATAACAACGATTACACATCGAAATCATGGAGAAGCAGGAATTTGTTGCAAATCTACATTATCTACCAATCGCCGTCTTTATCTCCTTGCCTACGGTTTTTATTTTAACGTGAGTCCGAACAATTTGAAAATTATTAAGGAATTAAATGTTTATAATATATTAATTTATTAATATGTATATTATTGTAGTTATTAGTATCTTGTGTATGTGGGGGGGGGGCGGGATATGTGCGCGCACTTAAAATCATCTTCTGTCACTTTAATTAGAGCGCGCAGATTCGAAAAAACTTATTTTGTAATCCGCAGATACGTAATCGCAGTCTTACTAGGACATGTGGAAGCTGGTTTTCCTTACATTTCTGATGTAGCGACTTACGCGCCAGAAAGTTGCATTTTCTCTCAAGTTGTCAACCTAATCGCTATTCTCAGTAAGTAGAATATATAATCCGATCGACGTTTTCTATAAGCAGTAATATATCTTCTATAAATATCTCACATATATTTTATATCATATTAATTATCTTTCTTCTAATATTGAGAAAACTGCAGTTTGAATATTTGCACCGATTACAATTGTATTATTGTCTACAACAATAATATTTTTGTATCAAAAATGAGAATACTTGAATATGCTTTTATTACTTATTTAAAGCTTTTTACTTATTCTACTACTTTTATCATTTAAAGTGTAAAAAGCAATAGTACGTTAAACAAAAATTATAGAAATTGCAAAAAATTGCAATAAAGATGTGATCATTAATAGACATTATAATATATAAATGTTATGCGTCATTAAAGCTAATTGCAACTGCATCACTTTATATTGCAGTGGGTTTTATGATCTATATAAGATATTCCCAAGTTAAGGAGTGCATCAGAGCTTTCGGTTCGCCAACTTCTTTGCCAAAATGGAATCATTGGGCTTTAATTTTCGGCCTCATATCAACCGCCGGCCTATCAATCGTCGCAAACTTTCAAGAAACGTCAGTAATAGTAGTTCATCTCATCGGTGCGATACTCTGCTTCGGAGGTGGTACCGCGTATTTTTGGACCCAGGTACATACGAAAAAGTCATATGTTCAATAAAATAGTAACGATGCATAAATTTATTAAATGTTTATTGGTATAAAAATTTAATATAAGATAAAGAAATAAATAAAAATTTAATTTAGCTGTTCGTAAATAAAAAATATTTAGAGAACATAACAAGTACTTTATATAAACTTACGTACAGATATAAGAATAAAAGCATACAGCTATAACAACGAATTACTATGATAACTGATTGTGACTAATACGTATCTATAAAAAAAAATAAATCAAATTTCTTTTTATTGCAGGCCGTATGTTCCTTTTACTTGCATCCCTCAGGATGCTCGTTACGACTCGCGCATCTTCGCACGGCGTTATCAACTTTCTGTACTGTATGCTTCTTCGTGATCCTCATCACAGGCATATTGGCCCGCTTGGCCTATAAGGGTTGGTTCGTTGATTTTTAATTATTGTTTTCATCGCATATTACAGTGCATTAATATTTAAAATATACTCTATAGGAACGAATCCTCGGAAATGGTACAAGGAGGATGGCGGTTGGGAGTTGCATGTGGCTAGCACGATAACCGAATGGCTTTGCGCGGTAGCGTTTTGCGCTTATATCTTGACATTCACGGACGAGTTTAGAGACGTCAGAATAAGTCCTCCAAAGGTAATTCTTGTGGATAATGCATTTTATAACAGATAGTTCTTTGTGTTCTATAATAAAGACTTAATTCTTTCGGAATGATATACAAATATATTGTAACATTTTATCGAAGAACGTAATATTTGATATTATGCATATCTATATTACGCTCATTAATTATTATAATATATTGCAGCGGTATAGAAAATTTTAGAAAACTTATTAAAGATTTTATATCTCTTCTTCTTCATTTTCTGAAAAATAGAATATGTGCGTTCGTCACCTTCTATGATTATAAACATATTTTTATTTTATGCGTGTTTATTTTATGCGTATTTTGTTTTTGTCAACAGGTGATATGTAACATGCACCGCTTGAGATCGAATAACGAAATATTGAACGAGAGCCAAGACGCCGTTGTGGTTCACGATCAGGCGAATCCATCAACCAGTACCTGATCGCTCATAGGCAGAGGCGCCGGCGGCTACGTCAATCTTCTCTCGCATTCGCCGGTCAACACACCCTGTCCCGGCTATCGGTACCGCGAATCTAGAGACAACTTGTTGGACGAAGCAGCGCCGTTGGTTGCCACGACGCCGCCAGCGTTGCACGACAATGCCGAGAGGCGTCCCGACGTTCTCTGCCCGGTGGAAATACACGTGCATGATCCCACGATACGCGAACGACGACGACGTCCCGTAAACCATTACGCCGAGAAGCGACACCGAAGAACCGTCGAGGACAATTCCAAGCGGTGGATCGATCTCGATGAAAATGTACTGGACGGTTATATCTTAATCGACGACAGGAACCTCGGTCCTTCAGTCCCCGAGATTGACGGTAAGGAACTGCCATATCCCGAGGACGTCAACGAATACGATGACGATGACGACGACGACGACGACGGTAACCAAGACGAAGATACTGGCAGTCATGGCAGACACGAGTGGTCGACATGCAATCGATCGAAGAAAAGTAGTTGGAAACCATACCGGACTGATTTCGATTTCGGCGCGACGTATCCACTCGCGAATAGTCACGGAAATGCCTATCAGGACTCGAGCAGTCACAGCAAATATACGGAACTGTACTCGGCACACCGGAGCGCCAAAATTAATTTCGAAATGGCTCGCAGCTTTGACGCGACGTCGTACGCGGTAGCGAACAGCCACGGCGAGCACGGCAATTCTGCGGCGGATATACGGGACAGAGGTTACAGGGAGGGCTCGAAAAACGACAATCTGACCTGGGATACTAGGCCAGCGGACATGAATTACGAGATAGCGAACAGTCACAGCAATTATCGCGTGTTCTACGACAGTCAGACGCAACATCAAGCTATGGTGCCTCCCTGGTCCCCGGAATTGTGGTCGGAAAATCACCGCGGACAGTCTCACGCTACCTCGGAAGAACCTACGGATAATACCGCAAAAAGGCAAGACGATGAGAAATATGAGACGAACACGAATCAATCGGAAAAGAAAAACGAGCCAGACTCGGAGGCGGCCTGCGATATCGAGCAATGTTTAGTACAAATCGAAGAAAGTCTTTTGAATATCGAACAGAATCTCCTTCACGTTCAAGACCTCGATATTCCGGAGCTGCGTAATCTGCTCTACAAGAGTCCGAGTATCGAACGAAGCCTTTACGAGGTACAGGATCTCCTCTATGCCGATGGTATTGTTCCGGTCATCCCCAGGAATAAATCCATGTCTCTCGATTCGAACGAAGAGGAGGCGGAGGAGAACGAGGAAGAGGAAGAAGTAGAGGAAGAAGTAGAGGAAGAGGAAGTATGGGTAGGCCAAAATATAACGATCAAGGATAACGACGATGAAGATGGAGATGCAGGTGCACCTTTCGTAAACGGCTCTAACGAGGAATGCTCGGATGCGGTCAACGCTGACGAACGTAATTCTTCGAGGTCGGTGGATGATCACTATGCCGATTGGACCGACGAATCAAACGTCCTACGCGAAGAGGAAAAAGACTCGAATTCTCAGATGTATTCGAAGAAAAACTTTGTACTCAATAGTCTTGGCAAAACTTTACCAAGGAAAATCGCTCTGGACGAGGTTAAAGAAAATATTAGGCTGTGCTCGTCGGAACCGGAAGAGCCCGCGATTACGATCGATTACAATTTGAACAGCGCGTGTGCCGAGAAGAAGTCCCTCTTCCGCGACAAGTGGCACAGCAGGGCGAGCTCGTTGGACGAGAACTCGATCTTCCAGAATTCGGAACTCGGTGATAGGCAAGAGAACGACAAGCTCTCGTTGCAGGACGTCTTCCTTATGGCCACGGGATCTCGTCGCTTAGCGGCCAACGCGAAAGCGTTGTCGGAGGGCACCCTGCAAGCTGACATCCCGAAAAAACGACACGACAGAAGAGGATCTCACGAGGAGAAACTTCTACAGGCCGTCGAAGCAACGGCGGCGGACTTTCGGAAAAAACTCGAGAGTTTCGCGTCGCAGCGACGATTCATTCTGCACAGGCAGAAGAGGATGACGCAGAAATTAGCCAAGGAGGTCTCGGACGCGATGTCACGATCGAGAGATAAATCGCCCACGAAATCGAAACGCGCGATCGCGACGAGCGCGGCTAAGGCGCAGGACAGGGATAACGGCGCCGGTAAAAGTACCGGTTGCGACAAGCGAAGGCGGAAGAAAACGTCGGGGAAAAATCAAAGTACCTCGGAAAACGCCCTGGTACCCAGCAAACTGATCTCACTCTCCTTGTCATTGCTTCTCGCGGCCCTTCTGCAAGCGGTCAGGTGCTTGACGGACCTTGTCGAGGATGCCTTTAGGTCAGTCAGTTACGACAGAAGCGGATTGCTGCAGTAAACTGTAAGATAGACGTCTGACAATGCAGCAAATGTCTCGGTTATACACCATCTCGGTGAACACCATCGGTGGATACTTAAGTGATCCTTAACGGCAATTAATCATGTCACCAATAAACCTCGTAATCGTTTAAGAATTATACGATATCTGTGATAAACGTTATGCTTATAGGATTCTCGGCGAAACTTGCGTTAACTGATTAACTTCTGCTTCCAAAATACCGAGATTAACGAAGTTCATCTTGTTGACGAGAATTGAAACTGATTTTAAAGAACTTGTAAGAATAGCGTGCTGTGAACGTGATTATATGACAAACGAGTTAATCTTGACAATTGCTCTTTCTCTCTTTAAAAGATAAGAATAAAAGACACAACGAAACGAAATACAATAGTGCATGATAAATCTGGATAACTCGATATACTCGATGGTGCTGAATATGGGCTAAGCGTGTGAACGGTGTTTTAGTATTACGTATATACTTACGTTCAAAAGTGCCTGAAACCCATCGCGTATCACATACGAGAGGTGTAATACATGATACACTATAAGAACGCTATTTACGTCTACCTACATAAATCTCTTTTTTCAAATTGTAAGAGCATTGAGAGAAAATAAAGCGAAGCGAGAAGACGAAATGCTTGAAACGTAAAAAACGTAAGTCGCTTTTCCCTGCTTCATCCATCCTGTTCTTTTACAATTCAATGAAAGTAAATCTGGAAATGGTAATATTGGGCTTTTCAAGTGCCTGGATTGAAAGAAATTAAAATAAACTCAGTAGGATCGATAGAATTCTATTATAAATTGTCATTTATATGTATTAAGGTAAAATGAAGATAATCTGGAATTAAATTTTTATACCTATAAGTATATATCATAAGATTCAAAATTTTTAAATTTTATTTTTGTGTAACATGGATAATACGATTAAATAATAAAACGAAGATAAATTATTATTTTTTATTAAATTAGAATAAAATGTCATTTACGGTCTGAGCTTAGATTTTTAGTAGCCTAATATTAATTTCTGCAGTGTATATTTATATTAGGCTACTAAAGATCTAAGCTCAGACCGTAAATGGCATTTTATTCTAATTTAATTGTATATATTATATCACAACGGTCTTATTTCTCTTATTATTCATTATTTTTTATTTTACTTTTGGCGATAAAAAGAAAACAATATTATTCCTTCTTTTTTCCAGCAAATAAATCACAGCTGAACAGCAATAAATCAATATTTCCATGATAATTTACGAATTACAATCATCGATCATTACATTACTTCACGGACTTATTTTCAACAATCTCGTCGTTCCTCTCGCCATCGATCTTCGTCCACCTGATTATAAATCAGTACAAAATGATTTATAAGCTGCAATGTACATTTCGCGCGCAAAATAGTATGCGAGGAGCAAGGGTGGAATTCGGATCGATGTTTCATGCTTATCGTACATCAACTAAGGTCGAAGGGACGACATAGTAACGTGACACCGAACTGTTCCGAAATGTTCCCTCAATTTCGAGTTTCTCGTCTTACTATCAGTTGAACGAAGTCTTAAGTTTCCAAGTCAAGGCTATCTTTTGCAAAGCTTTCTCTGCAGATAGTTACTTCCTTGTTCGTTCGCGTGCTGTCGATCTCAAATGACAAACAGTATATCGCACTGAAAAAACAAATCTCGTTCGTTCATTTTCCACCATATAAAATACTGGTTGAACCTACTTACCAGAATCTGGTTGAATTAATAAGAATTCTGATTACATAATTAGAATTCTGATTGCATTAATTAAAAGAATCTGATTCGTTCATTTTTCAGACGTCCAATTAATTCAACCAGATTTTTTTTTCAGTGCGGTGTTAATAAAAACCAATATATATGAGAATGATGTTATTATTCTACAGAATCAAATATAAAAAGCGTTATAAGATTGGAAAAACTGTCAATAATCGCGAAATTTCATGTCATTTATGTAAATATAAGACATAATAGGGACACAATATCCGAAATCCTTCGTATCTCATTTGCACGTATTCCTATATATACATTTGATTTATACGCCTGTTATTGATTTTCTTGCAATTTAGATAAATTTCGCGTGTGCAGCAGATCTTAAATAAAAAAAAAGTTAAATTATCGCTAAGAAAACTACGTATAACAATGTTATTATTACTACGACGTTTTACCACTCTACAATAAATGCAAATAGATAGCGCGATCAGGTAAGTTCTCTTTCGAGTATATCAGTCGTTCAGAAACGACGTCGCTCGCACTCTCCTCCATACGAAAGCTCCTTCACCTAGCTAGCCAATACTGACATAAAAACGCCATTACGAAGATGGAGAGTCAGGCTCGGGCGAGTCTTCCGAGACTTAATACTAAAATATATCTCTCATGTGAAAATGAAATCGAACTCCCGCGGAGAGAAAAACGTTCTTGTCCCCTCCACCGAGAAACTTGAATTCCACAAATGTCCTTCAGCACTTTCTATGATCCCTTGAAGATACGTCATATTCCTTGCGCGGGATATCAATCATTGCGCTTTATGCAGACAGAAATCACAAAAGACTATAGCAGAACACGTTATTACTACGCTAATGCTTTTATCAGACTGTATTTCAATTCTTCCGTAGTTCTGGCGAACACTGCCATATTATAATTATACGTTCCTATCTCGACAGAGAGACAAAGAGTATTTCAGCTATTCTTCGATTGTACACGCTTGCATAAACTTCATACTATAGGCAAAATACCAGTAAAGTTAGTACAAATAAAAGCTTTCAGAATGATGTGGATCTCTCGCGTTTAGAACAAAACGGAATTAATACAATGGTTCTAATTCTACTAGGAAATAGTTCCTAACTATAACTCTCCTTTATAGCCACTATATCTAAATAACGTAGTTATTGACCGACATACTAATTGTGAGTATGTTGCAATAAACATGTTATCCACTTTTTAAAAATATTGTAAAATCTGTACGAAATAGAAAATTCAACTTCAATCTTCTTCATTAATGAACAAAGGTTTTTCATTAAGATCAACCAAAGCTTTGATTTGCAAAATGCAGGTATTGCAAGACATTAAATATAGCACACGCAAAATATTATGTCATACGTACTTTGTCAGCTCGTACTTTATGTGACTTAGCCAATTTTTATGTGATTTATATTCCCAAAGAGAAGTCTTTTTATCCAACCAATAAAATTAATTTACTTTAAATAACTTACGTTATACTTAGTGTTTCATTTCAAATCAAAAGTGCTTTTCAACTTTCTCGACGATCCTTTGACGAAACGCGCGCGTAACTGATGATCTTGTTCGTCTCGTTTTCCGCTTTGTTACTGGCGACATGAGGGACTGAATAAAATATAATAACGCGCCAGAGAGACGAGGCGCATCTATGCAGTTGCTATGCGTCACGCGCTTCGCAACATCGCGAAAGCAGAGACGGGACACGTCTTATCCGATCCAAAGTATATTGCCATGAAAATCATGCACACTAAAATTTTCATAATATCGATAAATTCTAAGATCAATCTTGGGAGTTGCGCGAACAAAGACGAGGTATTAACTTTAAGGAAACTTTATACATATAATAAAATGTAAAATTAACACACTCCTTTTCCAATTTTAGCTAATAACATCAAAGCATTCGATATTCCCGTGTTACGTGTACATTACTACAGATAATAGAACGCAGCATAGGTAATAAAAGTTTAATAATAGTTCCAGTACTCTTTTGCACGTCTACAGCTTTTAGTAAAAAAAGCCAAAATATGTAGAGATTATATTTAACTACTTAAAGCACTAGAATTCGCGTAATTCCAGTAACTTTTAAATATATTCAACAAACTATGTAATGAAAGCTTGAGACTCAGGGAAAACAGTTCAAGTATGTTTTGCAAAGATGATAATCAAAATCTTCCTTTTCTTTTATTAATTTTTATCTCAAATAATTTTCGTTATAATAATTAACACGGTTCAGAAGCTCTGCTCGAAAATAGATCATACAGTTACATAACTGCATATTGGTTATTTCCACTAAAATTTGTCATAATTCAAAAGACTTCTAATTAAAAATATTTTCCTAACAAACGTACAGAAAATCGTTGATTTAACGAAAATAACAAACATTAATATACGCCATTAGCTGCACCAGTCTTACATACGCTTATAAATTTTTATTTATTTTGTAATTATGTCTTCCATATGTTCCTGTTAAAAATGACAACGTTAAGCAATTTATAAGAAACTAAATTGCAGAGGCTGCGCGACAGAATCCGCTTAAAAGTTAATAGAGAGAAAAATCGTATCGAATAAGAGCAAAGTTTAAGCGCTGAACCGCGCCAGGGGTGTCCATAGCGATAATCCTCAGTGGATCACGGTAGATCACGATGAGCGACGCGACGGCGGTTCGTTATTCTTAGTTATTTCATTTTCTTCGTTGCTCACGCTAAGAACATCGTCTAATTTTTATCACGCTATAAACTTCCCAGTTCATTTTTTTCCTCGCACCTGACTCGCCGCTCGCCGCCCGCGCAGTAAAGTAATAACGAAGATCTTCCAACAAATTTTCATCGATCACCGTGGAATTGAATTTTCTTTTTTTTTTTGCAAGTACGTTACTAGATTAAAAACGTGTTTACAAGCCAAATCGAAATGGGCGCATCGATCATCGCGTTGTCGTTACAATCTGAAATTTAATTTTGATAAACTCGCGGACACGCTTTCGCAATTTTATTGTTCGATACTTAAAAATGTTTCTATTAATTTCTTTTTTTTTTTCTAAAAGAAAGATTTTTATTTAAAGAAACGTCTCTCAGGATTATTGATGTACCATTCAATGGATTTACAAATGTTTGATACACCGAAGTACAAGAAGGTAAGTTAATAGCCTATTATAAAATGTAAAATGGTAAATGCGAACAAAGAAGACGGTCAGATTCTATTATCATACCAGTTAAAAATAAAAATTCTATTGAGAAAATCTAGAAAGAAATCACACACACGCGAGCGCGGGCGCGGGTGCGCGCGCATATATACGCATGTATAACGTATAAAATAAAAATAAAACATATAATAAAATTAATAATAATTCATTACATAGCGAATACAAATGATTAAATAATCAACGATTATAGAAACGCTGTAGCAACCACTACCGCAGAAAATTGAAATTTTCTGCATAGTTGCATAAATCAATTTGCCGGCTGCAGTCATTTCAGAATTTTGATTATAATATAAATTTTCAAGAGCGTACACAAAATAGGGAAAGAGAGAGAGAGTAAAACACGTAGTACGATTAAAATAAATAGTCGAGTGTGTAATCTCATTTCCAGCGACGCACATTCAATCGCGCCGACAATCGCTTGCTAATGAATCTCCGAAACTTTTTCCAATTACCTGTTCCAATTACCGCAAACGTGACGAATAGAATCGTCGCTTTGCGTCAATGTGACAGCTTGATACGTGCATTACTCCTGGGATACTCTTGGGACACTCATGCACATTCATGCACTGCACCAACTACTATGACGATAATGAATACACTTCCGTATGTATATACGTATGCATGGTGCAGTTCTTGCAAAGGGTAAACCTCATTTATAATAACATTCTGTCCTACAGCTACAACAAAACGTTTGAGAATTCTACTTAATTAAAGCGCGCAATTGTTATTTTATTTTAAAAATAATAACAAAAATAAAACGAGATTTTTAATCTCGTAATTGAGATTTTTATAATCAAATTTTCAACGCAATAAGTTCGTAAAGTTCGTTATTTTAACGACATGCAATCACGATCTCTCCGTTTTTAATCGATATTATTATATACGTTTTTCGCGATACAATCGATTGATTTAGAGTTCAAATATTAATCTTATATTCCTATAAATGTATTTACTTTGAAAAGTCGCTTGTTTAAATGACAAATATTATCCTATAATGTAACATGATTATTTTTAATGAAAAAAAGCCGTAAGAATGTAACAAAATTAGTTTGTCTTTTATAAGAATCGATTGTATTTGTGTAATTTAGCAGGCTTTGATATCGATATGCCCAGAATATCCAGTAGCAAGAATCCAATTTCCATATCTCGTTTCAGAGAAGAGAGAATCTAAAGTCTTTATCGTGCGACGTACTTCGAAAACCGTCTATATACTTTGCCAAAAACCAATAGAGTTGTAGCTGATCGATTGCATGTCGCCATCATATTGCCAATCGCGTGGTTAAACGTTTACGAAGTGCTTAAAATATTAACGTCGTCTCCGGAAAACTTCCAGAAATAAAGCCGATATAGTTAGAGAAGTAAACCAGACCGAAAATCGATGAACTCTTAATAACATACCAAATCGATAGGCAAATTATGGCCTAGTTGTGCAGTTGGAATTTCATTATCGTAAAAGTGCAGATTTTGCAATTTGCTGTCTCTTTATATCTTTATATATTGGTGAACATGGAAAAAAGAACATCAAGAACACTTTATCCCTACGATACCCGATAACGCTGTGTTAATTCATTCGTACGGTCGAGCACGGTGCATGATAAAAAAGACAAGATCGTACATATGGAAATCTTTATTGGGAGTACCTTACAGATACAGTTATAGTAGTGAATATATCAGCCTTTTATAATGTTCTTTTTTCCATGTCCACCAGTGTATTATAATTTCATATAAGCAAGTTCTATTATGTTCTATATTTAAAAAAATATTGAAAATATACAGATATCTTTCTGTATGTGACATATTCAAAATAAACGCAAAATAAGAAAAAATAGAAAGCACAAGAGATTTTCTCTCTCTTTCTCTTCTCTTTTATGTTATTTATATTTTAATAAAGAGAAATAGCGTATTCAAACGTAATATAGAAAGAAAAGGAAAATGTAATTAACCAGAGATAGCTCCACGTAATATTATTGCATTCGCTGTACTATTTATTTAATTTAAAAATTGTATATCATAAGATAAGAAATATCATCTGAAGAGAATTTGGTTAAATTAAGAGTGATACTATAGCTTACGAATTATACAATTGTAATAAAAGATAATAGGAAAATAAATATTGAGAAAATAAATATATTTAGCAATATATCTTACAATTAGATAAAATAACTTCATAATATATCACACTATATTCTGATACGTTTACGCCATATTGTGAAAATTGAGATGTATATATGTTAGGACACATACATATATATGACGATCTATAAACAGGTTGAGGAAATGCATTTGAACGAAATTTAATAATAAATACGCGGAATGTATCGGAAATCCCGTGCATTGTGATGGCGTTTTGTTCGATCATCAAAAATGTATTTGAAGCGCATGTGATCGCCGAAGCGGCGAGAGTAACCGAAAATTCGTTACATTCCTCCTGGATATTGGACGAATTTCAAATTTTCCGACACGCGCGTAGAAACACAATCGACGGAAATTGAAACTAATATAGCTCGGGCAAGGAGAAGTAATATAACCCTGGTAGAATAGAATCGACTTTATACAATGCGACTCGTTAAAATTCGATGTGCAATGAAAATGAGAAATGTATGAAATGCAACGCGGCTCGAAATTGGAGATCCGATAAATTTAGTTGCTCGCGTCAACGGAGTGAAAATTTTATCCGGTGTTAATAAATAAGTTAAATGTGCCGATTCCATCCATCCAATTAAATCCATTGGTATTTATCAAAAGGGAATATGAAATTTCAGTGACGATCAAATGAAATGAAAAATTGAAACTCTGAAAATTACTCTCGTTTATTCGAAGATTATATGCGACCTTGCTGCATTAATATTCGTATTAAAGTCGCAAGTTTCTTGGCGCAACTTTTCGCCAAGCAACTTCTCTCTCTCTCTCTCTCTCTCTCTCTCCCTCTCTCTCATTCTTGACTATATCTAAGAAAAACTTTTCCTTGATGAATGTCCGGCGAGGTGGAATATCTCGCAATGCTTTGAAGAATGAAAGTTAACGCAAGTTTGATAACGAATCTAAAAGGAAGGAGTGCATCCATTAGGACGCGACGAAATAAAAGTGAGACGAAAGATGCCGAGAGCGCGAACTCACTAATGGAAATGGATCAGTAGTGGACAATGACGCAATCGTTCCTCCAAGAATATATAAAATCGGGACAACATTTTGTCGAGGAAATGTTCGAACTTCACGCTTTTTATATATCAAACGTATCTTAAAATATTTTATCTTGCCCTTACAATTAGCAACGAGCACGCAAATGCTTCCCCTTGAATACACACTCGAATTTACCTTGAACTCGTTCAATTATATTGCCTCACGTATCAGCGTGAAACGTAAATAATTTGGTCTATTGTCGTAGCAAATAGATAATTAATAAATCAAAGTTCAAAATTAGAAACATTGAAATTGCGGCGTTATTGATCGTGCTTTATTGGAGCGTTTATAGGACTAAAATTGCTTTTATATTGTTTCAACAGATAACGTCGAATAGAACCGTTCAATTTCGAGTCCATTTAATCATGATAATGTTTTGCAATCCTATTAATTCGTTTATAGAGACATTTATAGATAGATTGTCCTTTTAGATAAAGAGAAACAATGCGTTCACAATTTACTCTACACTGCAGCATATGCTACAATTTAATTTACACATAGCGAAATTAAAATGTATATTGATTTGTATAAAAACAAGTTATTCAACAGGTAACATGTTTATCCATAAAACCAATCTTTTTTTTCCCAAGAATACTTAGAAATTAACTGTTAATCACATTACAAATTTTTCATTAGACTACAAATACAAAAAGAAAGCTAAAAAATAATGGAGATATCTCATTTTCTTGAGAAATAAAAAACTCATATTAACCTTGTATAAGTATATGAAATAAATATCATGACACTTCATCGATTTGAAAAGTAATGGCTTTGTTCAACAAGTGATGTTTAGAGATTTTGTGGTTGATAAAGAGCGTAACTGCTGTGTGTCAAATATAGACGATTCGATTCTTTAGAAAATTATGTATTCTTTAAATACAACTATATGCTATTAATATCATCGTACAAAACAATTATACAATAGAAACACGAAATTAATAGCTTCACCTTTGTGAAATATCAGATAACATAATCTAGATATATAATATAGGTATTCTGAATAATACTGACGAGTAGCTTTTGATTAATATTGATGATTTGATTGAATTGATCAATGTCGACAATAGATTTTTTTCCAATAAATATGCCGAGAATTTATCAGCCCTCAAGTTATAAGTAATTAAAAGTAATTAAAAGTAAACGATTTCTCGTAAATGTTTTTATTATAATAAAATGTAACACCTACTACACATATAACTCTATTAAATGAAACTGTGTACCTATATATTCTGTATCATATGCTATGCGAGAGTAATTATAATTCTGCTTCTCTACCTCGTACACTGTTATATCCCTATTTCCGTTTCTACCTCTTTCATGTCCTTCCGCTTAGTTATTTCGCATTCTATATCAAGATAAAATATAGCCTCGGCGTTTTGTGACTGCCATTATGCTGTTATTTATCTACAACTGTTTTCGAGCCATGTAAGGAAACTCGTATCGCGAGTAGTTCACGTTCAGTGATATAAAATATAAAAAAAGCCGTGCATTATTTTGCGAATACATCCACCTGCAGTACGTCTCGTGCGAAAATGCATTCGTCCTTTCCTCGTTCTCGCCGTCGTGCTCCTCACAGACAAGTGCATTTCCTGAAATACTTATTAGACCGTGCACCCCGCTACCAGAGAACGTCCTTCTCCTAGTAGGCTAAACGCGTATGTTAAATCGCGTTCCCCAAAATTCCAGAAATTTAGCAACATAAAATATCTCTTCTACGCCGGACGACCGATCACATTCTTTCTCCTTACGTGAGACAACGACAAATAAGAGTGTGTGAACAAGGCGCCCGAACACAAAGAGAGTAATGCACGAGCGGTAATGGAACAACGCCCGCGCTGGCGTTGCATTGGAACTGTCTGCAAAAGTATACGTCTCTTTACAGAATAGAATAGACCAATAAGACCGGTCTCGAATAGAGCACACTAATGCAAGATTCGCCAACCATTCTAAAGATAGCGTTTGACAATTTAGAAATCTTTCCTCCTATTTTAAAAATCTAATGCTTATTTTTAGAATAGACTTGCTTAATTTTGTGCAAAAACTATTCAACTTGAAATCGATTTTGCTTTTATAAAAATTTAATTAGGATTCTCAAGTTGCAAGAGAGTATTACAAGTCTTTTATGAGAATTTTACTAACAATAAGTGAAAATTTATTGTAGAGGAAGTATTAAAAATTGAAAAAAGTAAGTTAAAACTTCAGCGAGTAATTCGAGGAAACTGTTCCTACTGCAATACACGTACATTTAGATCAAATAGATAATTTATACAGAAGCGGAACTAACCAAAAGGATAACCAGAGATCGGAGCTGCCAGATGGTAAACGACATTCAATCCGAACCACGTTAAGTAAAAATGAAATCGGAAAAATAAAGTAAAAGGTTTCTCTACGCTCATGTTATAAAAATAATATTCGGCAGTAGAGATTCGGCTCATTTATATACCAATACTTAACAGCTTTTTAAAATACTATTTGAAATACTTTTATTAATGTTACTAAAATTCCAGATGTTCAACGTTTCTACCTAAATTAAATACTAGTATTATAACAATGAAAGAGAAATGCGGCGAAGGTACGAATAAAATATCTTGAAAAACACCAGAATACTACTACAGAGTTTGACCAAGTTTCACAATTATTCTCAGCATATACGTAATAAGAAAAGACACGTAAAGTACAGCCAAGAATGATAAAAATGGCGGAATGTTGAGTTCGCAAAATTTCGCAGCTATATTTTAAAATATTCTCTTTCTTTAAACTAATATTATCTTTTTTCTACCATCTTTCACAGTGTTAGAAATTTTACATCGTTATTTTATATTAGATTTCATAAGTCTAGAGTGACTTTAAAATCTCCTTCTATATATGTATATCAGAAAGAAGCTAGATCAACGTGTACTACACGTCGAACTTCGGAGATGCACTTTACGGAGGACAAAAGAGGTTACTAAAGAAGAATCTCTAAAATAGATAAGATGAAGTGAACGGAAAAATTCGATAATAAATGCGAAGAAACTAAATAGATTGCAGATAGATTTAGCGGATTGAGTGGTTAAGCAATGGCATTTTCGTAATTAAATCAATCTCTTTCATCTGATTACATTCAGAATATGTGAAATAAACGATCCATAATATAAAATATATATCGATAATTCTATAAACTAATAATTTTGGCCCATATTTTAATGATACTAACGATTGCAGTAAATGATTCAATTATGTAGTAAAACTTTCAAAAATGTTCACAGATATAGGGTAAAAGTCAAGAGAATAAACTCGTATCGCCCATTTCCCTATTATAAAATAATTATGCAATAATTATACTTTCAAATTAACTGCGTAATAATTAAAATAATTTATTATGCAATAAAATAATAAAATATATATACATATATACAATACGTACATATATATGTATATATGTATACTTAAAATATGATAAAATATATGTATCTTAAAAAATACTTTTTCATAATTGCAGATCATTTATATTAAAATTTGTAGTAATACTTTATTCGCAATAATAGATTTCATATTCCTTCATATTTTCTTATTTTAAATTGTAATAAAATTTGATGAAAATTGACGTTTACAGCAACATATGCAATAATACTCGCTTACAAATGCATCGTAAAATTTCAAACATTACTGCACTCGCAAATGAACAAACAGCAATAACGTACGTTGAAAAATATTTTTAATTACACCCAATGTACGAATATATCCGATGACATTGCAATAAAAATGTCGCGTTAATTTAGCCACTCTGTGTTCCCGTCAGCTATCTACTAACCCCTTTTCCAGTTTATCCGCAAAATATCGGAAAATCACACAATCGTACATTGATTGGCTCTACGCTGATATTAACTGGTTACAAAGATAACATCATTTCTAAAAATATAACTTCATATCAGCCCTTAATCTAATTGTAAATAAAACCATTTTTGAAAATAATAGGTCATATAATATCTCTTATTCCATTAGAAAATTATATCTGAATTATGTAATTGTATTATACATATATTACTTTATTTGACCAAAAAATTATTTGTTTCTAAAGTCAGTTTATTTTATTGTTTCTAAATTTAATAATATTTTATCCCATTTCAATAATTTTTTTCTTATCAAATTATTCATTTTATTAAATACTTAATTATTATACAATGTCAAACGTGAGTAATGTAATTATTGAACATTTCTTTGTCTGAGATATTATTTTTACCGACAATGAAATAACAATGAAAAGCTCAAATGATTCCACATATCTCACATATATCTTATTTTATATTTAAAAAAATATATAACATAAATATGCCTTAACAGCACAAGTATCTACATCTTTTCTGGATCACCGTGCTCATCGATCGCACTCTATCTTATGTTTTTGCATCCATGGATTTCCCGGATGAAGACCCTCCCAGAGATTTATTGATCAATGTAGGTCATAAGTAAGAGGCAAGCTCGTTTCCGAATATACCGAAGGTAATTGGAAAATGCATCGCGCGTTTACATATAACACTCGTATACTAAAGTAGGTCATCGCAAATGCCTGCTTTTAAAAGTTCCCATTATTTTTCTCCGCTATGCGCATCGAAGAATGCTACGGCCCACGCAACATTGTGTTTTCGTATCTATATCTACCAAGAATACGACACACGCATGATTTACTGCTACTAAAAGATCGCGCATTGCCATACAATGCACAATCAGAATTTGTTTTGTGTATAAAACAACGTTAAAATTGCATTCCACCTTTACCATGGTTTTGCAGGTCTAGCATTTTTCTTCCGACTATTTAAATTATCATCGTATGTTCTTTTACAATAGAACAGAGGATAGCTCGTAACCGGGCGAGTACCGTTTCAAAACAAACGAGAAGCACTCTTGTTCGTAATTATACTGAAATTGATTTTCCAGTACGTGCTTGTTCCGGCTTGATCAAGGTTGTACACGGAATTACCTTTCATCGTCTTTTTAACATTGAGCATCATGAATATGTAAACGTTAACGCATAAAACCCTATATATACTTTATTAACGTATCTAAATATATATTTATGTATAAATCTGATTATGTTTTACCATAATTATTTTCTATATTATATAAATAATCTGTCTTAAAGAAATATTACTTTAAAAAAGACTTGTAAAAATTTAATTTAATTTTTTATTAAATATTCTTATATTTATATAATTTCTTATTGCAATATATTTTCTTTAGAATTTTTATTACCTAAATTATTATTATTAATATTTTTATTATTATTAATACCTAATGAAATCCCTCATATCTTCCTTTATTGTGTCAGATTTAGAATTAAATTTCAAATAATACTACCAATTTTATCTTGTAAAAACAACCTTTAATTTTTCAAATAATATTTTAAGATAAAGAGTATTTTGAATATTTTGAAATAAAGTTAAAACCCGCCGCTTCGTAACTTAATTTAACTTTATGACCCATAAAAGTAAATTAGCATTACTTTACTTTTTTCATTGCGCTTGCAAATGTTTATCAAATTTCATGAAATGAAAACATGTTATATAATACAACATGGATGTGTCATGCATAAAACATTAACATGACACAGACATGTCTTATCCGCCTATTTATCAAAACTGCAACGTTCCTTGCCCGCGATACAGTACTGCGTGATTTTCTGCTTACAGCGTGTAACTATAAGAAAAATATCTGATTCAACGTGTGACATGGAAAAAATGTGACCACGCGAATATGACACGTGGAGGAGACGCGAGTTTTTCAAATTACGACAAGAGACAAGAGACTTAATTAAGATAAGTTTGTTATCGTCTAATGCACAAATGTGCGCTTAGCATAATATAAATAGTATGTTATTAATTTTTCGCATACGTGCAATTATGTTGCTTCATGGCCATGCATATAATATATATGCTTAGGGTCATTATCGTGAAAAATACGCGAAACTCAACGTCACGTTCTATCGCGCCTGACTTGGACAAATTTGCTTGGCGGACAATAAAGTGAATTTATTAACGTCCGTTGGCCTCATTTCTTTTTCTTTGAACTATTTTAACCTTGTAATAAAACTATTCGAGATAACTCTCAGAAATCTCTCTAGGTTCAATCTGGGATTTTATCCTAATATATTTTATATACATGTTTTATGTATAACTGAATATTTTTGTCATCTTCCAATACCTTATGCTTAAGAGATTTTAATCTTATTTACAACACTCAATATGAATCAAAAACGTAATAACGGCACGAAAAGAAGAATATTGTGATAAGTCTGTAATGGATTGAAATGATTCAATCTTGTGAATATGTCGACGGTAACTCTATTTCAGAATATAAAAATACATATAAAACGCACGTTATTGAAAATCGCGGGCAACATGTCTTGCTTCGTTGGAGCGCAACGGTGGTTTAAAGGTCGAGGGTGTGTATAACACGAGGTTATCATCTTTTTATACACATATATCTCAAGGATTAGGTATATTCCTACAAACGCGAAGTAGTCAAATGGTGGACACCAATAAAATGTTTCTAATTACTATAAAGCGCAAAGGTAAATCAGGTGCCTTTGCACATTACACAAATTTATTGAATTCTCAATTACGATCGATTTAACTGCGAAAGCATTCGCGATACGATTAGCTTTAATCAAAATCTCTGTGGAGTACAAATTAAGCCGATTAAAAGTACACCGGAATAGCTGCAAAATTACATCGTTAAAATTATATGTATGTAACGTTCTAAGTGAATGAATTATTAAATTCAACAAAGCGGAGTAAGAAATGCAGCGAGCATTACATAATTTTATATTCATGATTCACGAGATTCTTTGACTAATCTAAGCTCAACTTCCCGGCGAAAATTCGAAATATAAAACATCTTTCTCTGCATTTCAATAGGTATTTAAAACAAATATATTTATAGTTATAAAATCTCAAATTAATTCATCATTTCGTACATGTAATCTACATATTTAAAGATACATAGCATTTTATTATTCGTCATTTTAAAGCTTAATTCATAAAAATTTCTCGATTTTCAAAAATCTAGAGAGAACTCAAAAACTATTAATATCCGGATATTACAAATAAATTTAAATTGATCAACAAAATGTAAAATCAATTTTTGAACGTTTTAATAAATAAACATGGTACAGGAAATCTAGGACATTATATGTAAATATTTGTTCATGTTGTATGTATATATATATATTAAATTTCTTTTTAATATACATATTCTCAAAATCAATACAGCTTTCCGGATTGCTCGTATAAACTGAAGTTTTAATATCGAAAAGCAATCGAGACACCGGATGGGTAAATATCCTGAAATTTCTGTTACTCCGAGATCGAAGCTAGTCCTTTCAAACCCGTTTCAGCAGAGCGCAGGATTACCCAAAGGGTCAACAGCGTGGAGAACGAATAACGCGAGATTAAACTTTGTACGCTTGATCGCGCCGAAATACGTTTGTTTGAGATAACATAACACGGGAAATAACCGTTACTTTGACGCCACGTGAGTGATTTGTAGATTCTTATATATTTTACAAATCGAAATACACGAAAGTACGGAGTAAAATAAAAGATAATATAGAGAAAGAAACCATCAAAATATATGCGTCACGATAAACGTGCTTATTAGCATATTTAATTTACACAACTCGATTTTAATTTTAATAAGAATTTTAAATTATGTCATTAAAAAGTCAAATTTTTTTTTCTTAACGAAAGTACTAACAGTTTTTCTGATTGTACGTTACAAATTGCAAGAAAAGCTTCTTAAATGTCGGAGGCACAAATAGATAACAAAATCATATTTTTAAATTACTTCAAAATAGATAAAATTACTTTGAAATTGTACTTTAATAGAATAATAATTGTTAAATCTAATCACAAAAGAGAATATGCAATATCAAAAATTAAAAAATTAAAAAAAATATTAATTTTTTTCAATATTTTTGCTGAAAGAAAGTCGATTTCAAGTTAGTCGGAGAAGAAGAATCTGTCATTACAATTAAGAGATCGCAAATAAAATATGTATAATTATAATCTGATACAATTATAATCTGATAAAATTGAAAATAATTTATATAAACATTTATTATATGTGTGTCAACAGACCGCACACATACATCATACATCTATCCAACCATACCCCTCTCCATTACCATCATCTCACGAACAACGATACGATCCCCAAAATACGTTTCCTAATAATAAAATTTATGGTAAAAGATACGATTGGGGATTTATGAGTTGTGCCATCGAGAAATTCTGTTTGTATCATTTCTCGTGGGACTGAGTAAACGTAATACGCGATATCGACGAGACGAAGCGGAAAATTTGCACGACGGTTATAGCTGTGTGGGAGGAACATTGACAAAACAAAATGTTATCTCAAGCCGGTAATTGATATCCCGAGGACATCGTAAATCAATCGTAGTCTCAATGATGAGAGAAGGTTTATCATCTTGAAATGTCGTGATTGGGGGTTTCCTCGCTGACACCAATATGATTGGCCCAATTGATAAGTGCATTTGACAAATACGTCATTCCTTCATTTCTCAGATATATCGACAATATCCTATCTTTCAATTTAACCCTTCTATCAAAAGGGATAATAAAGTTACTTAAGAATGGGTTTTCTATCGTATTTTAATTTTAGACAAATATAATTCTTATATCCAAAAAATTAATTTGCAATAATTTCTTTACCACTCTTGATGGTAAAACAAATTTTAAATTATTCTTAAAACAATTAACTTGTATGTTGAGAACGAAAAAGTATATGTTTTTAATTTGCAGATTATTTCTTTCTTCTCTCGATAATAGCCGATTGAAGTGTGCTGTGGCAAGAAAAAATCAACTGTATTTCAGCTATGTATCTTCTTACACGTTTTCCCCGGTACACATTTCTTACCGTCTATAGCTGTTTCTGATCAGACGTGAATAGGAAAAGGAGAGAACCTCGTGTTTCCATTTGCCATGCCGAGAACGCCTGCGCGCTACTTGTATTGATCAAACTACGAGAGCATTCAGTTCGGTTCGACCAATCGAACCAGACAGATCTGCGAATCCTAAATACGATTACGATACATTTGTATCGATCTTGAACTGTGATCGAATGTCCCCTATCAGATCAGTTTGTCTTACGATCTTATGATCAGGATATTCGTATATCCCGTATCTTTATTTTTCTTTCTTTCACTGTAGAGAAATAGTTTTACCTACTTTTTACAGTACAGAAAATAGTTTTCGACACAAATTCAAAGAATATATGTTCTCCTCTTTTTTTATTTCATTCTAATAAGATAAATATATAAGTTAAAGAGAGAGAGAGAGATAGAAAAAGAGAAACAGAACAATTGATCATTAACAACAGATCATTAACAATAGATCATTAACATTTTTTTAGTTATGAGCTAATATTATATGAGGAAATATCATTCAAACTGATTGTTTGACTTAAAATTTGGCTTTTGAGAATATTTGTTGATGATATTAACTTAAATGAGAAAACTATTAATCTGATCGAAAACTATTAATCTAATTAACCTTCGAGAGCAATCTACCAGAAATGCGCAATTTATCTGTGATCTAATAGTGGCAGTCAGGCATTTATTCATAAATTATAATTATTTCTAAAATATTCGTCAAAAAATCTTATTATATCTATATATGTTTTTTATCTAGAAATAATTTGTTAGTTTATAACACCCGATGAGTGCTATGATGAAATTCATTGCATTCGTCAAACACTGCGCTCAATAATATTGCATTTTGCATTATATCCTGATTAAATTAGCAATAATGTTTTTAAAGCTTATTTTTACACAATTCTTTGCAAAAATACGTTTTTATTTATTTGCTGCATATTTAACTAAACAGTGAGTGCCTAATTCTAAATTTAATGAGCTTGATTGATTAATAAATATATTATGTACAACCAAAGTAACATAATGTTCAGAATGTTGAGTCAACATTCAAGTTCTAAATGCAATTACCGTGTATTTATCTTAAGCAGTGCTCAATTTTATCTAAGCAAGTCTCTATATACTTTTCTAAACTGTTGATTCTACGTTAACATTAGAAGATATATCTGCTTTTTCACCCATTTCTATGTAATATATTAAAACGTTCTTTTATATATGTGGGAAATAATGATAATGTGATTATTTTCAATGTAATATAATAATTTTTCATTTATAACACAAATATTCTTGTATAAACTATCAAGCCAAAAACGAATTAAGAAAAGTTAGGACTTGCTCTGTTATAAAAACACTTGAATATTGTTAGAATTAAGAACTAATTGCAAAGAGACGTGAATGAACAATGCCGTAAAAGATGAAGAAAAAATTCATCCTGACGTCTAAAGACGAGCAAAACAAATGCCTCAAAAGGAAAAGTTTTTTAATTGTTTCCAGTTCATTAGAGATTTCCCGGGATCACTCGTGGCTACTCACGATTGCTAACGCAATGACGTAACTGTCGTAACTCAATCCCGATTACTTACCGAGGAAATGCGGTCGTCGTGAGCGACGTCGTTGACGTCCGCGGAATCCGCATCCAACGACTCTCGAATGCGAAATACCATTACGCGCACATCGCGATAGAGCGATCATCCCTTATGACGGAGATATTCGAATAGAGTGATTTCAGAGGTACATACATATACGTTAGATATCGATATTTGTCCATGCAGCGAAATTCAAGAAGCAATTTGTACAGTCAATTTTCATTCTCTCAAATTTCATATCTTGCATTAGGCCTTACAATAAAAAATATTCAAATGCAAGATTTTCAGAAAGATTCTAAGCCTATATACATATTTCGCATTGCAAAATCAAGCAAGATATCATGCTCAAAATTTGTCATTTGGCTTTACAATGAAAAAAATGGCTTGCATTAACCTTTACAATAAAAACTATTCAAATACAGGATTTTCAGAAAAATTCTAAATTGTTACATATTTCGTATAATTTGCAAGATCAAACAAAATCATGATCAAAGTTTGTCATTTGGCTTTAGAATAAAATTGGCTTGCATTAAGCTTTACAATGAAAAATATTCAAATATAGAAAATGTTTGGAAAAATTCCAAACTGTTACATATTCCACATAATTTATAATATCAAGCAAATACAAGTAGTAAGCTTATTATTTTGACACAATAACTTAAAAAAAAATTGTTAAAATAATTTTATCTTTTCCAATATGTAATGTTATCTGAAAAAATTTATTATCAAAAAGATTTTATGCGATAAAAAAAAAAGGTATGAAATAAATCTAAAACTTAATCGTCATTGCTATGTTTCTTAGGAAAAAACATATTTCTCATTTCCGTGATAAGGATTTTGTTATCAAGTCTGATTTTAGTCCGATTATACTTGTACTCTAAAATTAGTCGCAAATCTGTTTTCTCCTGGGCGTTCTACTTGGAAATTATCTCTCTCTGACATCCGCTTATCCGCGCGGGGGAGTTATTAATGCGAGGCGGACTAATATATATATGAAGAATACGTATATAGGAGCGCGCGATATGATAAATCCGGCACAAGGACATTATTTGAATTGTGTTTAATTTTCTCGTAATCTCTAAAATTGCCTTCGAAAGACCTTCCATCGACACGACGCGCTTATTAATCGTCGTCTAATTAAATACAAATTTGCTCTCCCTGGGGAAGTCATGTCTTGCTAATATGAATCAAATAGCCCGTGTATCCAAATACCATTATGCAGATATATCGCTATTATATCGCACCTGATGAGCATCGTTTATTATCTTTAGAGGATCATAAGCGCGCCTTACGTGTTTGAAATTACATTCAAATATTTTCCAACAGATTTCCCGCAATACATTCTCTTCTCCTATCTTCTTTATTTTTAACATAAACGGGGACAAGCATATATATTACATCTTATTATATTAAACTAAAATAACTCAAAACACAAAACGGGTTTCTTTAGCACTTCCATTGAACTTTAATGGCTTCAAAGCTTTGTGAAATGCTATAACGTTGATTTAATCTAAAACTGGAAGAAATTCGCTTTCTTGACAACTACTAAATTTTCAGATTTTTTTCGTTCCACAACACACTGTCAAACAACTTCAATATAACTTAGAAACCTATTTAAGTAAGAAATTACACTTATCGACGTTTCAAAAAATAATTTTCAAATCTCAAGAGCAATATATTGTTGGTAAAGTTGAACGAACTACTTATATACATATAAGTAGAACTCTTCGAATTTTATAAAGACCCGAATAAAAGCACGTGTTTCTTTACCAGTTATAATATTATCCAAACTTCCAAAACATATTCTATTAAAAATAATATTACATAATGATATATTACATATTTAAAATGTTTAAAATATGTATTCTAAAACAAGAAAAAAAATAAAGAGAGGGAGAGATAGAGAAAAAAAGAAGGTGAGATAAAGAAAGACAGACAGACAGACAGACAGAAATACAAAGAGAGAGAGAGAGAACATCGACACATACGTGCCAGGATGAATGTTCTCCCGCAGCTTCATTAATAGTTTCCACAAGATGACCCCGTGGGTTCTCGTAACCCCACGTAAACAGTATTCAATGCGAGTACCTACCTGGAAATTGTATTTGTCGTCGGGGGAAATTGCTGGCACCTCGAGTATCCGAAATTCGCCAACGAGCACGAGATTGAAATTCTCACTCCGGCCGCCACACCACTCCTCATCGCCGTCGTCATCGTCGTCGTCCTTCGAACCGCAGCACCGGCCGCAGTGTTATAATTATCCGATTCGATCGATGCGAGGACGAGGGACGCAGGGGAATGAACGGCAGGGACCTAGGTCGAGAGAGATAATTACGAGTTAATCGGAGAAAATTTGTACGGCAATGATAATATGCGCGGTAAATGGAAATTCGAATAAACGGGCGGCTTTATATACGGGAGCGTCCGTCGCCGTCGCTTTATTTGCACTAGAACGACGCGACAAATGGCCCGAAAAATTGATAAACCGACGAAGCGAAGGGCTGAATACAAAGCAACCTGGAAAAAGGCTGTAACTGGTGCATTCAGGTTTTAACCGTCAAATATTTTTCATGTAATCCTTTTAGCGCGCTTGTGCTTTATTTATTCATTTAAACCTTTCATTGTTCTTTGTATATTGTCGAAGTTTATAATTATTTGTTAAATTTTTACATTTGTTTGTGTTTTTACATTTTAGTTGCATAAATCTAAAAAACCTGAAGAGGATTAAAATTATTTAGAAGATACTTTACCTAACATCAAAAGTAAAATAGTTTTAAATATAAAATATATGTATACTAAGGTTCTAGACAGATTTATATTACTTCTACGTTTCATTTTTTATCTTAACAAAAACGGGAGCTAAATTCCAATATATCACAAAAAATATGACACTGTGTAAGAGCTATTATTTCTGTGAAATAAAAAAATTTTCTATAATATGACGAAATAATTAATAATTATCTACAATTTTTATTCACGCAGCTCTGAATTGCAATATAACAATACGTCCAACCGTATAAAATTGACCAACAGATTACGGATGTCGAAGAAACGCGATTGATTACAATCACTACGTTAACTGACACGCACTACTTCTTGTGCTCGACACTTTATTCATCATTCAAAGTATTTATTGATTTACTTTCATCACGCAATAAAGCCAATACACGAAACAGCAATCTGCTGTTGGAAACGAAAATATTTAATCAGCGAGCTATCAAGGTTTTTATTTGACACTGAGTTTGCGGTTTGCTTGTTTTGGACTCGGTATTTTTTTGTTTTAATTTCTATTGGTACACACTTTTAGATGAAGGTCAAATTAAAGATTTTTCACCCTTGACAAAAACATTACATATATCTATACAACTTAATACATTTTGCGATTTGCACAAATCGCCCACTTTTCACTTAAAAATACTCGTTTCCGTCTGAAACTAAATTTAGACCTGACATTTATCGCATGACATTTCTCATTAGCGTTCTTTCATTGTAATATAATACCCGATAGAAATTCTTTTGTTTGCGTTTATGCTACTTTTTTACTTGCTGTCTCTGGCATGCATCTGTCGGATAAATATCATATAATAAATATCACATGCGTAAACATAGTATTAAGAATAGAAAACGTAATGTAGCAAAATCAATAATAATAATTTATCTATTGTTTCATGTGTGTGTATATATATATATATATATATATATATGAATATAGATATTTATAATTTTTAAAGTTTTTACTTTTTATATTGTTGTATAATATTTTTGAATAAATCCGTAATATAACAATTATGCAAGATATAGATAAATTACATAATGTGCATTGTTATCAGTAATTATGCACAATTTGTATAATTAATATAAATTATGTATACTTGTTACAATACATGTCTCGATAATGATATGACATGACAAACCGTGAATTCATAATGTACAAATAATATGTCCCAATTATTAACTAATATTGGCAGAATCGACTTTCTATATGTACATAATTTGATACTTGAAGAAACCAAGGAAACGCTTAAGATATGCACTTTGCTAAGAAAACTCAATGAAATCGAGGAGGAAGTTTAGTGGAAGGTTATATAAGTAAATACGAGTTAAACAAATATCTTATATTGAAAAAAAGCATATATTCACGCAATGCACGTCACTACGTTGCATTCTGTTGCGCTTCTCTTTTTACTGCTTGCATCAGTGCCAAATTTTCTTTTAGCCAAAAAATGCCTGAGTGCAGCATTCAGTAGATTAGCCGATTTTTATTTATAAACATGTGTGTATACATATATACATATGTATATATAAAACTTGTGATAAAAATTTTCGAAAATAATAGTGCGGAAATTTAAGTTCATCGAATGTTATTATCTAATATTTTTACAGTCCTATCTTACAAAGTTACAAAATATTTGATTCTCGAATCTATAACAGTTCTCTTCTAAATGTTTTTCTTTCATATATAATTTGGATAAAATAAATTAAAATATAATATAGGGTAAACTCTCTCGGGTAAGATGGCCATACAGGAAAGATGGCCAACTCATGTTCATTCGATGTTTCATAGCGAGCTAGATTGAAAGAACATAGGTTGGCCATCTTTCCTCTATGGCCATTTTACCCGAGTTTATCCTATATTCTACGTTTCTTAAATATATTTCTCAATTATATTTGTATTTTTTTGTCTTGCAATAACATTTTTAAAATATAAGAATATTTACTTGCATTTTATGAAATCAATATGTTACAACAATGCAATTTTAATAAGAAAATTCATACACCAAAAAAATTATTATTTTACTAGACGCATTTTATATATAACGGTAACCTTTTTTAAAAACATATTAATCCTAAAATTCTACCCTGCATCGTGCATACATCGAGATACCCCAGCACATATTTTCGCGAGAATGAACAGACACTTTTAGAACCCATACAATATTTATAGATTGCACGCGAAAAAGAGAGATACCTAACCAATAATCGATATTTCCTGCCAGACTAACGTTATGGGCAAAATCTCGCGATAAAGAGAAACGCCCTCAACGAAATTTTCTAATGGAAGACTCCTCTTGGTCGCTTTTTAACCCACCTATATCTAACCAATATATATATTTTTTTATTATTTTTTAATACTTACACTTAAAAAGACTATTTTAAAAATATAATACATATCCATTTGGTAATATTATACTTGTTATAATATTAATCAATATTATTAAATATTATTAAATGTATTATTTAATGAGTAATATTATGAACATTTAATACTATTTTTTTTAACTTTCGCAGGCCACATTTATTTTTTGCATACGTGTAAGCCACACTGGAGTTCACAAGTTTCGAAAAAAATCAACACGTATTGATATATAAATATATTTATTTTTAATTATTACTAATTAATTTATTACTAATCTAATTTCAAATTAAATGGAAAAAAATTAAGTTCTGACCGAAATGTATATATTCTCAATTTGCTTTTAATTTTAGCGAGTTTCTTTTCTTATTATTTTAACTAATTTTTTTCATTAGGTATTATTTGCAAAATTTATATGTTTCTATCTGAAATTTATCTGTTTCTATCTGAAATATCTCATAAACGATTCTAAAAGAAAAATAGCATAAAGTCTTCCTTGTTCCCATTAAAATCATTAAAGTATATGAAGAGTATATACGTAAAGCACTTTTCTCAAGCTCTCTTTAGCTGTACATAAGTGGTAATATTATCTTTCACAAGAAAAATAATTTTCTTCATAAAATTTTACATATTTACATCATCAGAAGCTTCAAAGAGAAACGATAACAGCGAAAGTAAACAATGTCCTATTATTCGCATTTTCAACCACGCGATGATGAAGCGTTGTCAAAAAGAAACTCAATTTTTCTTACGTCTCGCTGATGACGCGTATTCTTTCTTTCTCATTCCTTTCCTCTTTTTCTTCTCTCTTTCTCGCTGACGGATGAAAACTCAGCAACAGATTGCTCCCCTGTGCAACGCAGTCTCGCTATATCCAACGAGCTGGGCGTTCGCTTCCGTGTAAGTGTGACAGTTCATTCAAACAGGCAATCGAGTTTGCATCCACCACCTTCCGGCGCGGGCGCTTCGTTCGTTAACGCGCAATCTCCTCTTCGACAGGAGAACTATCGTACAAGGAGAATCGGCTCTTCCTTCTCCCGTTTGGCGGCGGAACGATCCCTTCTTGCTGCGATTAATTTGATGTTGCGTGCAGCCATTATGATTTTTTTCCGATATTCCCGTCAGACTTAATAAAAGTTTATATATTCCCCATCAGAAGTCTCAAAGAGAATAATAAGAATGTTATATTGTGGAAGAGTAACCTTATATTAGCCCTACCTTTTGGCTCTCAAATACGCGCGAGATTTATAAATTGAATTTATTTGTCTCTCAATGACATTCAAATTTGAAGAATTCTAATCTATTCTAATCTATCTCAAAAAACGAGATTTATAATTAATTTTGTAAAAATTAATTTCTTATCGCTTTAGAAAAATATATAGGACGTACAGTGTTACTACAGATTAGAGATTATATACGTACGTGTGAATATGTGTGTGTGTGTGTGTGTGTGTGTGTGCATGGTTAACTCTTTTATTATCGAAAGGTAAAGTAATTATCTCAATTTTTAGGTTTTAATCCCAAGCAACTAATTTTTTTATTTCATAGATTATACCTATAATTTCAGTAATATAAAAATTATTCACTCCTCTAATTCATATACCTATATGGTTGAAAAACTACTTTGAAGTAATATCATTACTTCTCTCCATAATGGAAAGCTTAAAGGGAAACGTTCGCTACAGTTTCTGTTGGATTTCAATAAATTTCAATTATATTCTAACTCAAGATAGAAAACATGTATTTCTTTCACACGCATTTCATTGCAGATTTGGGGATTATCTTAAAAAGTAACCCAACATATTTTTAGTTTTATTTATTATTCAATTCGACTGGATATCGCCAAATGCATAAAGCATATAATAAATGGTTTCAACTACAAGTATCAAAAATCTGTATTAAATCTGTATTAAAAACAAGTTACAACCACGCATTTAAATTTTCCGTAAAGAATGGAAATTGTATACAATATTCTATATTTTTCATATTAAAAAGCATGATTATGAAGGTAAATTAATTATCTCAATTTTTAGGTTTTAATCCCAAGCAACTAATTTTTTTTATCTCATGGATTATACCTATACCTATAATTTCAGTAATAATTCATTCCTCTAATTCATATACCTATATGGTTGAAAAACTACTTTGAAGTGCTATTAATATTATAAAAGCATTTCATTAAAAAACACATATCTTTCCTGTTTAAAATTTTATAAATTTTTTCATGTTTGCTGTATATTATTTAGAATCAAATATTTCAAGTTGATTATGATTTAAATAATTAAGACATATTCTAAACACTACGACCCAATATTAAAAACAGGAAAATGTAACATCTTTAAAAAAAAAAAAAATCGAGTTGTAGAAAATCAAAGTACACATAGTAAAGAAATTTTAACTATGACATTTTAAAAATTTAACATCGGTCTCCATTAGAGAAATAATTTAAAAACATAATTTACTGCATGTTAACTATGCTTTATAAATTCAACCGTGATTTACCTTTTGAAACATTTACATAATTGTATATTACGTGTAACTTTTTGTTCCTGTTTGCCTGACCTGAATTTAAAAAGAAAAAGCAGTGACGAGAGCTTAATCTGAAGACCGGAAAATATCAAAAGTCACGAAAAAACATGGATGAAGAATCATTTTAATCAGGCTCATTCTCGTATCATCTCAATCTTTTATTTCTCTTCTTTTTACTTAGACATATGTATATATACATGTACAATAATTTTATATCGTCGCAGTCTTACACGCTATACCTAACACCGTTTTGTTTCTACTCGTTGGATCCTTTTTAATAAATTCTGAATCTCGAATATGGGAATCAAAACGTTTCCACGATGCGCGTTGCAATTTCTGGTCGGACTATTTCTCAAAAAATGTCAAATCGCACGCAATGCGCGCGAAAAAAACTCGTTCCTTCATCTGATTGTATCAATAAATATAAGTATTAAGTACGCATTTTAAATGATATATAAAGATATTTCATATATTTCTAAATTCAATTGGTCAAGATGTCTTCTAATTAGATTTAAAAAAATACTTTAGCAAAACCATTTTGTCGTTATAGATAGCAAAGATGTCTTTCAGTATATCATGGTTATAATTTGAAAAATGATCCGATCACATCGTCAATTACATTATTTTCCTACCGGTTCCTATGTTTTCTATCATATCTTATAAATAAAATTTAGAATCCCAACACCAAACTCTAAACTTCAGCGATACTTACAGAAACTTTACATCAAAGAAAGAAGTTTGGTGGAGTTCATAAGAAGCTTATTTGATTAAAAATAGCTAAGAGAAAATTTAATCAAACTTCGCGAAATTCGAATTCCATCAAATATTGAACTTTCTGAAACAGAACAAAGATTTGAACTGGAAAAAGAGTAAAGAGAATATTCGATAGGATAGTTGTTTCTCAGTTATCAAAAGTTATAATATTAAACAAAGATTTTATTAATCAATAAATTTTGATGAAATTCGAATTCTTTAAAATTCGATGGAACTCAAAAAATTGAGTTCTGTCAAATTTATTCGCTCGTGACTCGCTTTCTTTCTCGCAGCGAGTCGTAATACTGCTTTTAATCTATGAAATAGAGCCTCTATATCACGAATCTTATCATCAATCTCAATTCTCTATCGTTCTCCACGCACACATAATATATCGCTACAAATAAATCAACAATACTGCGTACACTCGGATGTGTAAAGACAATTTATATCTTCTAAAAACTTACAACAAAAGTGCATTTTATACAACATTTGTTTCCACCTAAAACTAAAAAATTTTGTCAAAACCAGAATATAATTAAACAAAAAGTTATAAATATATATTCTCATAATTCTAAACATCCAATATATTAATATTTAAATAAACAAAATATAAAATATAAAATATAAAATATAAAATGTTTGCATGTCTTTTTGCTATATTTCAGAATGGAAATCGTTTTTATCGTCCCAAATATCCGAGAAATAAAGGGTCAGAAAATATATTTTAATTCTATTTGACATTATACAGATAAACGCGTATGGTAGACTAAAATCAGTCATTGATATTTTAATAACCGCGGAGACTCGAAATGAGATATCAATAATTAATAACTCCAACGCGCTGAATTTACCGCATGAATATTTATTTGGGCCCAATTTTACATATTCGCACATGCTGTTCAACTAATTTAGTTGTAAATTAACATAGAACTTCGTCAAATAAAATCGTGAAATTCAATAAATGATTATTCCAGAAGTATCAAATATTAATTTTAATACGTAAAAAACACAAATGTCTGAATGACACATATCCGTTGGTAAAGATTAAAATTTGTACCATTGTAAAGCAAATCGAAGTTTATAGTCGTCCTACGTACGTGAGACTCTTTGCATTAACGTCGTGCAATTAACGTCTACTATCTTACAAGTTTGATTTACCTGAATGTCTTTTATTTGTACAGAGTAAATGGAAGTAGGCAATTTACTAATTGTAATCGCGTAACGATTACGATGCCACACTGCTCCACATTAATCAATAGAAGCTCCCAACAAGATTTGACGCGTTGCTCAACGCAACCGTCGTAATCATGATTAATTGCAGATCATATCTGAAAGCTGATATCTCACGAGACACAAACTTGGAAAACGTCACTCGTTTCACTTGAGTTATGTTGCGCAATAATAACGTTTTCTCTTAGTGTTAGTGAACGGGACATCGTCTTATAGATTTTTAGCAACCAGCATCAGTTTTCATGAAATGTCACAATTGCGAGAAATTAAAAGTTTCGGTGGCGGGCCACGCAGTATAGACAAATTAAATTTTCTCGAGTGCACATTGGGCTATCATGTCCACTCTCAGTTACATATAACACCTCGCATTGACACGCATAACTCGCACAACAAGCCGAACATGTAACGTCATTATAAATCAATTCATTGCGAATGCAGATGCGTCGCGTTCATCGAACAGCGAACCGTGCACCAACAATAACGATTATGATTCACATCATCGCTCCAAAGTTGCTTTTCTTTTTTCGGATTACCGCAATGCATATCGAAATTATAAAGAGCAAGCACCCAACTGTGAAATTTTTCGTCTTGATTTTCGTAGCAATAAATCTTTCGCGAATATATAATTTTGATTCTGCTAACAAGTTACAAAAAGTTAAATGTGTGCATTGAAAGTTGTGATAACTCTATTGTGATTCTACACATTCATCGATCGCCATATTAAGTGTCATAATGATAATGATATATGAGACTGAGACATTGCTACGATACGAGATTTATTACCTCCGTTATTTTTAAGAAAATCTTCGACATTTTACGCGTATACTACGATAACGAGCAGCTAACGCGAAACTCGATACCTGTCTCGTCTGTTCAGCGCCGTCGGCACTCTTCGGAACAATCGCTAAACATTGTCTGTTACATGATAACCTGTTGCAACAAGTTTATAATCGCGATGAATTTTTCGATTCTTTCATCATTCTGAATATGCCAACAATTATTAATAATGTTAAAACTAGATAAATAAACAATATCTCACCATGAAATAATTGGAAAGTCTGAAATAAAAATCTGCTTCTTTATATTTTAATTGTATAGTATAATAAAAAAATTAAAAAAGCATGTAAGATAAATTGAACTTCAAAATATGCGAAAAAATATCCGTTAAAAGTAACAATAAATAAGTATTAGTATGAAATAAAATTGTGATAATAAATATTTAAAAAAATAATAAAAAAAATAATAAAAGTGGCCGACTCTTTATAATTTGTAACTCTGTTTTTATTTGAAAAATTGTTCAAAACTTTTTTCAAGTATATTCCGTAAAACACAATTGTATTACGAAGGAAAAAGATATCTTGGTTATCTAGATGTTTTCACAAATACACTGATTTACGACGAGAAACTCGAAACTGTAAATTTATAACAATATTTCGCTTTCCGTCGTGTTCCGAGTTCCGATATTTCCGCGAGTCAACAGATCGAAAGTTATGAATTGCTTGCCATATTTACGTTCCGCTTTCCAGAGAAAAGAATTTAGAACGAAAAAGAAAAGCATTTGACTCAGACTCATTTAAAAAAAAAAACACTGACAAGAAATCATTAGAAGAGATCACGTTTATTCGGGCGTTCCGTCTTTCGAATAGCGCGTTTGACATCGTGTCGGGTTGTAAGTACACGCATTCGACAAGCCGCTCCGCCCATCTCGAGGATGGTGCTAGTCACCTAATTTAAGCCGAATTTATACAGAAAGGGTAATTCACGCATAGATATATCGATATCTACATCACTCTCCCCGCCGTTCTTTCACCGCGTATTTTCTACTTAAAGAAAAGATCCGATTCTAGCGTACCGCTAACTACTTGGTCCGACTAGCGATCAGTAGTAACTACTCGGTCTGACCGTTATCTAGCAGTGACTACTCGGCCCGACCATTTACCAGTACTAACTACTCGGCGTACTAGCACCGGAGACTTTCTTTAAATAATGGTCTCGTTATCAGACGATAATTGAAATTTTTCATCACCTTTAATTTCCTCTTGCGTCATACGCGAATAAAACACACACGCAAACGTTATTGCGTCATTCGTTCAATCTGATTTTAAATAGCAGCCGATACTTGTATTCCACGTCAAGTCCATTTTGCATTTACGATATTTCCTTACATTTTCTCGCCCGTTGCATCCAGCGACATTTATCACTGACGTATCTGACATTGTTACCTCTTTAAGTGGCCAAGTCGCGTTTCGCCCGTAGATATTTCAACATCATCCCTTCACCCCGATCCGCTTTTCTTGCGCACGTTTCATTCACCGTCTTACTTTGCGTCCACTGGCAATGAAAAACGCCCGATATTGGCGTCTTTCATCTCGTGGATTCACGCGAGACTGCTTTTTAATAAACGTTTCTCCCTCGCAACGGCCCCTGATAGGGGCACCTCAGATTTTGTCGGAAATGGCAATTTTCTTACTGCCGTCGGCGCGTTTCGATTACGGAAGATCCTAACGCGCCGCATTCGGAAAAGTTTTAGATTCTGTTTTGTACAGTTGTGGATCAAACTCATTTACAGTTGAATATCTACACATAAAGTTACACATAAAATAACATACAATCACGAATTTAACGGAACGTCTTTGGTTTCAACACGACTGTTATATTATACGTTCCCTGGATTATTATCTTCGACGTTGACTAATTTTAAGTTCGACATTGACTTGCCGCTCATAATTCTCTATGTTACATCTTAAATTAAGCAAATGGTATTCGTAGATCCAACGTGATCACGCTCAACGAGTTCGTGGTTCTTCTTAATACAAAAATCCAATTCCTCGTTATTTCAGCGCTGTCAATGTTTTAGACGAGGGTTCTGAAAGGCGACAGTTCTCGGATATCTATCTTCGTCGTGTCTTATCCATTTTCTCATTCCGGTAAAAGAATCGATTAAAGTGGAAAAAAAAATTCCAGAATATAATGTTTCGGAAAGCTGATGATGTTAATATTCTCGAACGTCGAAGTGTCCCAAATTCCTTTTACGTCAACGTTGATTGATGATAGCGGTGACTTCGGGAAATTTTCTTACGAGACGAAATTACTTATAGGAACGATGTTTCGTCCGATGCTGTCGTACGAAGTTCCTGTTGAACTTGATTTTGCACATCGACCTCATTATGTATATCATGGAGTAAGCTATAAACGAGAGTTCCGTATTTATCTTGTTATCCGCTCGCACGTTTGGCACACGTGTTTTCGCGAATGTTTCCACTTCCGCCTGAATCGCTTCAAATAACCGAAGAAGTCCTTTTTTACGCGGTAACTGCAAACGCGTACTTTTGCAAAATGCGAGCCGTCAACGATGCTTAGCCAAAGTACATCTCACTCGCTCGTGAAACTTTTTAATCGCGCACGAAGACGAACTCGTTATAATGATTCCAACGATTCTCCTCAGAATCCACTCCAGGCTTTAGCTGCTCGGAGTTGCTCCCGGCGGTGCCGGAGCCGCAGCTACCCGCTAGTCGGAAGCCCTGCTCCTGCAGCATATCGAAGGCCTGTTCGATGACGCTGTGCTTCAGGAAAAAGCGCGATGTGTAGCGATCGGACATGCCGTGGTCGGGATCGCGACTTTCGTTCAGCGTTTCGCCGAAGACGTCCCGGCAGAGTGCCACGCGGCCGCATACGAGGATCCTCGAGAGCTTGCGGAACTTGACGTCGGCTAGGCCCTCGCGACCGAAGGCAAAGCTGCCCCGATAGCCGATGGTGATGTATCCTGGCGCGCGTTTGCCAGTCGCGCCGCCGGCTTGTCCGCCGGAATTCTCCAAAATTGCCTTCTCTAAACCGGGCAGGCCGTAGAAGTTTGCCTCCTGTTTGAGCCTTTCACGCTCGCGAAAGCCCTCGGGTAAAACGAGCGCCTGATTACGCAGGAAGTCCAATACGTAACGGAAAAGCACGCCGTCGCGGTCCAGAAAATATTTGCCCTTGGCATCCTTTTCCACAGCGGATTTGCCAGTGAAGAGCGCAGCCAAGTGAGAATCGCTCTCGCGGGTCAGCGTAGTCAAAGCAGTGGTGTAGAAGACGCCGCCCACGTTCAACTCAACCACGCTCGGCATCGTTTCCTGTTGCTCCTGGTCCCCCATGCTGCGACTGGCGCGACGTAAGAGAGAGAGTGAGAGAGAGAAAGAGAGCGACAGAGAAAGACGGTAGCAGCTGGTCGCGTGGACAGACGAAACTACTCGTCGACGCCGACGAAACGATCAGACACCACAAGTGGAAGGCTCACAGCTGAGAAATTCCCAGGAGGATTAAAGATGACAAAGGATCACGCGACAAAAGACGACACAGAACTGCACTTTGCTCGGTGAAACGTTACGCGACACTCGCGCAGGACGATGAGAGGCAGGAAGACCACAAGGTCGACGACCTAGGAAATCCCAGAGTCGATCGCGACAGACTAGGTAGTGCGGAAGATGATCGCTCTTCGGGATTCTGACCGATGAGGAAGAACAGACTGCTCCTAAGACCAACTTCGTCGTGTACGCACGTGATGACACGTTTTCGGCGGTGCTCGTTGAAAAGCCGGGCTGATCGGATTCCGGTCTCGGCTCCGATACACGTTATTTATTCGCGCGACTCGCACACGAATTAATATCCGGTACTCGCAGAAGTGATCGTAACGGCGAGGAGCGACCGACTGCGCCCACGTCGGAGCGACGTCGAGGACCGGAGCTTGTCTCGCTCGGGTCTCTTGGCTGATGCGCGCTTCCTCGCCTAAGTGGTTGGCGCGCGCGTCAGGACGCACTCTCCGCTCCGCTCGCTCTTCCGTGTCGCGAGGGTAACGCGGACGTAATGCTGCGCTGCCGGCGCAGCGAGTACGCGCGTCGTGTCAACGCGCAGCCACCGATATCGCGCGACAACGCGCGCGCACCACCCCCCAAGAGTCAACCATTCGATTCTCACCCTCGGACGAGGCTAGTCACGATCAGGACTCCTCTAGGGTGCGCTTATCTCCAGCCTACCCTGACTAACTCTGGTTTGTCTATCCTGATTACGCAAGCTAAATCCTCCGCGATTCGTTCCGACATATATTTCGGCGTATCCTTCGTCGCGAATTCTGCCGTAATCTGGGTTACTCCGATTTATTCCGTCATACTCTAGCAAGTTGACGCGACTCAAGTTACTGATGCTTGAACCTCACCCAAATCGTGAGAGAGATTCGTGATTGTATATATATATTTTTTTTCCGGAAGGAAATCACAAACTACAAGTGTGATGAAAAATGTACACTCTAAAAAAACCGGATATCCTCTCGTTCGCAGATTTCGATATTGTTCTATTATAACAGGTATGCTTATATTACACTGTATCTCTCATCCGTTCAATATCTGCAAATATTGAACACGTAACAATGTCAATATGCAAAGCAATTAATTATCACACGTAGACAGTTATACATTGCTGACATAAGTGCATGCTCGTTTTAGTCTAGTTGATACTCTCCAAGATTGATTACAAATAGACAAAATTTTTTAAAGAACACACGGTTTTCATTCGACATTGATTGCAGATCCTAATTTTCCTTTTTTTTTATACATCAAAAAGAGAAAATATTGTCTTGTTTTTTAAACGTAAATAATTACAAATGAATAGAACAATATGTATTAATAAGTACTATTACAAATATATTTTTTTTACTTTTCTCTCACGATTGCTCATGAGTTATCAAAAAGTAAATCATGTTTAATCTAGTTATATTGAAAATTTCTAAACTGCAAACTGTTTTAATTTTCGAAATTGATATATGGCATTAAAAAAAATCAGGCTCATTGTTTTTGCGACGACAGAGAATCAGGCTATGAGAAGAGTATTATATTCGTTTTTATAAAAAGATTTCAAAGTTCTTTTTTAAGATTCAATTTTTTATTTTTTACAATTTGCATCGTAAATATCTTTGACTTGATATAATAAGTTTTCTTCAATAAATTTATACAATCTTGTAATATACATTTGTTAAGAAATAATATGTTTCTTAGAAAATGTATAATATTACGTAATAATATTACGTAATAAAATAAAAATAGCAGAAAAAATAAAGATTTTTATATAGATCATGTATCAGGAAAAATATATTTCTACGAGATAAAATATAAAACTATATATGATTTATAAATTAGAATTTGGAAAGTATTATAATTATTCATAATTAATATTTGTTCATTTACTTTTTCGTAATTCTAGACATTCGTTAAGAAACTATATTTGTCTTATAAAATTGTAATTTTCTCATACACAAACGTGTAGCACTTGTTTATCTCAAACAAGATCAAAAGTAAACGGATAGAAAGCTTAGAAAAATTGCGCACATGCAGTGTATGTGTGTGCTTGCTCGCGCGTGTAAGTGAGTAATAAAACTGTAATATAAAACTGTATATAAAACATAAATCCTTATTTTGTTACGCTACTTTATTTTATTGCGTAATATCGTATTTTCTTGGAAAAATATTATTTCTTAAAGTGTATATTACACTTGGATAGTATAAATTTTCAAAAGAACTTATATAAAATCTAAATCTACGATGCAATCTACGATTTCGCCACATGATCTGATAAGAAATAAATCCTTTCAAAAGCAATCTCAAAATTTTTTTACGAAAACGAATATAATATTCTTCTCATAGCTTGATTTCCTTTCATTCAAAGGCATACAATTATCATTCAATAAATAAAATCAATTACTGAAAGGCAATACTTTTCTATCTGTAATTAATTTGCACAATTCGATTGCGAAGTAGATTAAATTGTAATTAAAAGAAGCATTAGAAGCAATGCAATAAAGTTGGAGTAGACGTAAATTTATACACTCAGCGTTATATGTCTTCGCGTCCAAAGTTAAATACATCCAAATCAAATTCATTGCGGTGTGTGTGTATACATACACACAACAAATTCATTTAATAGAGTTAGAACTGTGACTGTGACAGTTTGTAAAAATTTATAAACATAACGTTAAAGAATAAAATAAATTATGATACAAATAATATTAATATTAAATAATATATTATTAAGAAAATGACGTCATAGAGATTAAATGACCCGCGCAAGCGCTATGATGACATCATAGAGAAGACTGCACTGAATTCAATACCAAACTAGAACGCGCAAGCTTTTATTTTGCTCAGTCAAGGCTATGCAAGTGCGATAGTTAGCTAAGGATAGACTTCCTTTATCTAACCAAGATACGCCGATTACCTATCTAACATATACTATCAATTCTAAAAACATTTATCTTTGCAAAAACATTTTTCGCTTCAAAATTTAGTTTCTTTAAATAGAATCGAACGTTTAAATATGACAAATTTCAGAACCAAAAAATTGATTTATGCCAAAAAGTATTCAATTTACACATATGTATGCGTGCGTGTAGATAAAACCAGATAAAAAATTTCTAATAAATTGAACATTTCAATTAATTATTAACTGAAATAAATTACTAAGTAAAATACGGTAAACGTCAATAAGAATAAAAAAGGCTTATACTCTTACTTATTTATGCACATTTATTTGCATATTGCTATCAAGCGCGCGCGCAGAAGATTGAAATAAAAAATACTTTAATACTCACCGGTAAGAGAGAGATACACAGCAGCGGAATTGTAGCACTTGATCTGTATAACACACAAATATATTCAAATTAAAGCAGTGTTCAAAATTAAATATTGCAGTCGATAATATTTTAAAAAATAATTATTCCTCATGTTTTAAACTTTTTATTCGTCTTCTAAACAGATATATTTAATTAAATAATGCTGATGTGCAAAAAATAATTACCGCGATTGCCGCTTATCATTATTGCACATTTCAATTAACTCGTTCACATAAAAGCAATCTGTAAGAAATCTTACAGTCGCAAGACACTGTTACATGTTTGCATTGACATGATGTACTACGTGATAAATAACGCTACTGTCACACGGAGTTTACTTGACTGTATTGTCGCATATTCGCGTTCGATCGATATTATACTGGCAGATTTTTCTTTAGATGCCTATACGCGCGCTTAAAAGACATTGTAAATGCGTGCATCAATATATTGTAGGATTGAATCGAGTCGGGGCCTTAAAACCGCCACTTAGTATGGTAAGTGATAAGTAAATAATTACCCCAATGATTGCTTCGGCGTCGCCCGATGCCTTCCCCGGGCCTCCTCCTCCTCTCTTGGCTGTCCCCGTTCCTCCTTCTTCGTGACACGCGCACCGCACTCGCTCGCGAAAACACGGTTAATCGCGGACGCGCGACACTCTGTACACGGCACTACCGACGTCAATCGCACGCGCCGCGCATTTTATTATACCACGACGGAAGAATAACGCGGGAATAAGGTAGCGATCACGTACGCGCGAAGTTAAGGCCTTACACAGTCCGCTCGCCACATCGGCGTCGTATAATATGGCGACGGAGGGAATTCGTAAGTCGCGCGGCCAACTTCACGTATTACGGACAACCTGCCGCGCCAATGCTGCACCTGTTGCTCGTGGCTGCACTTTCCGTGCACCTTACGCGCATTGAAAAAAAAAACAATAAACTCGTGCCGTCGTGCCGATTATTCTACCTCGTATTAAAGACAGGAGTAGAAAAATATAGATATTTGCGAAAAACATGGTTCTTGTTCTTGCCTTTAATTCTTTATCGGATCTAAATATAGAAACCAATTAATATAATAATCAAGGATCCCTGAATGCTTATCAGCTGAACGTTTCATGCAAAAGAGACACCCGTTAGAACAGTGTAGTATATCCAAGTATATCTGACAAAGAATTCTATTGTTCTTACTGTTCTTAGCCAGTAATCATTGATTCTTCGAACTATAATAACGTTTCGTGACAACACGATATTATATCCAACGGAAGAACTATAAAGTACTCGAGTCCTTGAGAGTCTCGAGAGAGAGAAGAACGAGAAGTGCGACTTGCGATTGCGAGAGTTGCGACTTGCGTCGCGTCACATCCTCGCCTTCCCTCCGCCGCGCGCGCAAACCAATCAGCGGCGTCGCTCACTAGAGCGCGCGCGCGCTGCGCGCTGCTGCGCGCAGTCGAGCTCGGTCGTTGCATCGAGGTGGGTGGCGTGCGATGGCTGGTGATTCGACGTCGCTGCGTCTGCTGCTAAATACTCGTCGCGCTCAGGTACGCATTTGTTTAATCTATCGGCACGATGACGTCAAATACGCGGTACTCATTCCGAACTGAAATCGTCCGCGCAGATCCACGCATGTGAACAGCTGGATGTTTCATCGACAGTTGGAGGGTGGAGCGACGACGACGAGGACTCCGCGGGATAGGACGCTCGCTTGTTGGGCTTTGTTGACACTTCCACGTGTGCGTACGCTCATCGTTGACTCACTCTTCGATCGTACATCGGAGTTTCACGGAGGATGGAGGCGCGCAAGAGGACCCCCCAGCACGAGGACACCTCGGTCGGGAACAAGCTGCAGAACCGTACCTGGAGCTACGGTAACGACAGCGAGGAGGAAGAGATCGCCAGCGAGAACACATTGCTGAACGAGGCCAGCGAGCAGAGGTTCGTGTAACGCGAGAGTGCTTATCAAAATTGTCAGTCGAGCCGAAGACTGTTGTAATTGTATTCGCCACTTATCACGAGCGCTATTAAATTACATTGATAATTAGGTTGATGGCATGTAATAGACTTGGTATTATTGCATTTCTTTGTCTCACAACCGAGTGGACTCTGCTCTGTTATTTTATAATATAAACGTTGATAACATAAAGTCATAATATAAGTTGATATTAGATGCTTTCCATTTACATCAAAACTTAGATAATTCTCACTTGTGACATAATTCTGTTTTTATTACTCATTAATTGCCAAAAAGGATAGAACGACGTCACAAGTGAGAATTATCTGAGTTTTAATGTAAATGGAAAGCACCTAATATGTGTAAACAAAGCAACGTTTATATCAGTTATAATTGGAGCTTCCCAGCAAGCGACACAAGTCGACACAAGTGTCGTTTTGTCTTTGTTACTCATTGCCAAAAAAGAAAGATAGAACGACGTTTGTGTCAACTTGTGTCGCTTGTTGGAAAGCTCCCAAAATAAACGTTGCTTTGTTCAGTTTTTTCGACATTTTTATGTTTCTACAATCCAAATGCGCGAATATTCCACGATAAAATTCCTAAGCAATAGCTTGGAAGAAATCACAACCAATTCTACTTCATGTATGTATTAGAGACTGTTCGGAGAATATATGAGCGGACCATGTAAAAAAAAACTATTGCTTATCTGCCACATAATCGTCAACGAAAAACGTAAATGAGAATTTATAAATTGCATCATTTTTTACCATAAAGAATATAATATATCGTCTATTTTCTTTTACATATATTTTCCTAACAACAATTGTGTTGAAGAAATAAACACGAATTGGCATTGAATACAATGCACGTTTAATATCATACAAGTCTTTATATGTACAATATTTTGATTCTTATACCAAATATAAATGTATTAGATATTTCATATTTATGCTATCGAAATAAGGTATGTTGCAAAATTCGTCTATGTGACATTATTATCGTTAAAAACACATTGTTTTTCAATCAGTAATATTACTGTGCTGATTTCATTGATTCATTATTATAATTAACTCTTATAAATCCAACTTATATTGTTTATTTTGCATTTTTTCTACATTTTTATGCAAATACATTACTGTTAATATTGAATATGATAAAAATAATTTTTGTTAGTACAAATTAATCATAATTTGATAAATTAAGAGTAATTTCTTATATGACATAATCCCATAATTATGCATTAACATTTAGTAGAAGTTATTATAGTATTATTAATAACTACTTGCTTGTATGTAATCTATTTAACTTCTAATTCACTAGTCGACGTATTCTCACAGATAAGATAAGTACCAGATATGCACTTTTTTTTATTTAAAGTAATTTATGATCAATCAACAAAAAATCACTATCTACAATAACTGACATATGTTTTACCACGCTGCGCCTACGTGAATACCTATAATCTCTGCTTAAATACATGTTATCACATTTTCAAGTATTATATTATACCATTTTTACCATACTCGGAAATGTCGTCATTATCACAAACTAGATATTTTTATCAAGAGTGCCTTAGCTTTGCATACGAGATTAATTGAATTTTCTGTGAATAGAAAAAAATCTTTATATTTATTTCTGTATATCAGTTACAAAAATGTAAGGCGGATGAAGAAGGAAAAAAGAAGTCAATAACAACTAGTGGAAATCAGTAATATAAATAAATATCTAAACTAATGTATGATATTATTACTAAGATTAAATATAATTAAAAATTCTTTTCGACAAAAACCATTATCTTATTACATCTTATTACAAAAAAAATATAACAGAAAATTACAGATTATTAGAAAACAATATTTATTATAACAGAATTTTACTCATGATTTAATATAATAAGCTCTGATATTATATTTAGAAAGTTTCATGGAAATGCTATATGAAATAATAAATGTAAAATGCATTTTATGTATTATAGGCAAAATCATTCTACGCCACTGGAATGCAAGACTTGCCCAATTGTGACGTTTGCGGAGGATAAAATGCGGCGCAAACTGCGATTCTTCTTTATGAATCCGGTCGAAAAGTGGCAAGCGAAACGACGTTTCCCTTACAAGTTTGTCGTCCAGGTTATCAAGATCATCCTTGTAACCGTACAGCTCTGTTTATTCGCACACAGCAATTATATGCACGTAAATTACACTTGGGACAACCGAATCACGTTCTCCCATCTTTTTTTAATGGGATGGGAATCTGCTCAAGAGGTATGCAATTTGATTGCATTTCATTCATATATTCATAAATCTAGATGTTTATTTTTTAATGCTCTCTAACAGAAGATGAGAATAACATGAAAGATACTTCAATAATATAATTTATCATATAACTCGAAATAGTTTTAGAAGCTTAAATAATTACTATATTTTCACCACTTTGTGTCTTAATTCGTAACGCCTAGATAGATTATGGCGTAATAAGAAATTATCCCATTTGAATTGATATTTTTCTTTCTTTTTTATTATATCAAATGGTAAGCATATAAATGTAAACTTATGGCGCTCGTAAATGCTTCAGGTACCTGCATATCCACCTGCGACAGGACCGTTGGCTATCTACAAGCGAAGCGATTTTTACGATACTATCGATTACGCTCTACACAGTTATTACAACGTTGACGACGCTATCGGCTCGTACTCCTACATTGCCGAAGACAATTCGGTCGGTCCTGTAGCCCTATGTCTTTATCAGTATAAGGAGGGCATCATATTCGGTTTCAATGAGAGCTACGTGTTTGACAGTGAGATTGTGGAAACATGCATGAACGTCAGTCTCGAGACCTTCAACACGTTTAACTCGTCGCACAATCTTCTGCAGGACAGAAATATTGACGTCAATTTCTCCGCGCTGGTACGCGCCCATCTCAAATTTGCTCTAAAGACTGTAAATCTGAAAGCGGCCGGACCAATGACGCCACCCGATTGTTACCGTTTCAACATCAAGATCATCTTTGACAACCGTGATTTCGATGGACAGATGCTGCTCTCGTTAGACGCTGACGCTAGGAAGTTGCAATGCAAAGGTGATACCCGTTACATCACGGACAATCGCATCGAATCGGCGCTAAGGACTCTGCTAAATTTACTTGTCATACTGATCTGTACGATTTCTCTACTGTTGTGCTCGCGAGCGATATACAGAGCACAGTTACTGAAGTTCGAGACTATTAACTTCTTCAAGAAAACGTACGGCACAACGCTAAGCCTCGAAGGTCGACTGGAATTCTTGAACCTCTGGTACATCATGATCATTATCAACGATCTACTTATTATCATCGGTACCGTCATAAAGGAACAAATCGAACGGAAGCACTCCGAGAGTGATCACTGGAATATTTGCAGCATATTTCTCGGAACCGGAAACCTGCTTGTGTGGTTCGGTGTGTTGCGCTATCTTGGCTTCTTCAAGACGTACAACGTTGTCATTCTAACTCTGAAGAAAGCGACACCGAAGGTGGCAAGATTCTTGATATGCGCGGTTCTCATTTACGCCGGTTTCACATTCTGCGGCTGGCTGGTGCTCGGTCCATATAATATGAAGTTTCGCTCCCTCGCGACCACCTCTGAGTGCTTGTTTGCGTTAATCAACGGCGATGACATGTTCGCCACGTTTTCCATCACGTCTTCCAAATCGGCTGTGTTATGGTGGTACTCTAGAATCTATTTATATTCGTTCATCTCGCTGTACATTTACGTTGTTCTAAGTCTGTTTATTTCTGTGATAATGGACGCGTACGACACGATCAAGATCTATTATCGCGAAGGTTTCCCGAAGAACGACCTGCAGACGTTTATAGCTCCATGCACAGATGAGGCATCAAGCGGTATCTTCAGGGACGACTCCGAGAGAAGCAACTTGACAGAGTTGTTTGATCGGTTCTGTTGTTGTCGGAAAAGGCCCTTTTACGGATCCTTTTCAGAGTCGGACTCCTCAACTAAATCCGAGCAAGTATGCGGCGGAGCCATCTGCGTCTAGCGCGTTAACGAAGAGCACCTGGAGGTGTTACGGTGCTATGGATACGCGGTACGACATTAAGTCGGTTGCATCAATATCCTCAGTTTAGTCAATTTACAATTTTTCTTGCCTTGATTTGAATTTCAATAAAGAAAAGTTAATTGTATACAATATTTCGTTACACTATACTCGGCTTTTTTTTATGTAATTGGTACAGATTGTATCTTTATAAAGAAAATTATAATTACTAGAAAAAATGTAACAATCTTTAAAAATTCTTTAAAAATAAGAAGCTTCTCTTTTACAAAGTAAAAATAAATATTTTTTATCGTTAATGTAGTTTCGATCTTTCTTAAGTATTAAAACATAGATCATCGAGTAACATTCAGGAAGAAAGTTGGTTGTAATTGAATGTTGGTGCAATCGGATCGATGAAGTATTTTCATGAACATTTATAATATTGGTAGTAAATTTATTCGACAATCGCGACACATTTATGCAACGCGAGACATTTCTGTTACTGCCATCTAAGTTTAATTTATGTAATATTTTACAAAAACATTTATTATAATAGTACGATTATATTAGGTTCCCCTTTTATTTTGATTTTTAATAGATATAAAATAATTGGTTGCTACAGAAAAAGCAAAATTAAATAATTTTCTACTGAATGCTTCCTAACAGTTCATTAACTTCCAACACATTGACTGAGTCATTTTTTCAACATGTTAAAAATACGTAAAATAAGTGTCGCAAAGCATAAACAAACGCGACAAAAAAAGAACGTTGAGCGGAACCTCTAAATTGTTAACCGATGCAAAGTAAGGCCAAAAATTTGTGTACAGTATTTCATCGAAAAAATTCTTGTACATTTGCATGTATGATATGATTACATATTTATTATTGTACTTCGTAACCGTAAATATGTCTTACACTTTCAGAACCCATGTAGAATTTATGTAACATACATTGCTCTTGCGATAGATATAATATTAATAAATAATAGTCTTGAAAGAAGTAAAGTAGGTGATTAGAAATCTCATACAAGAGTTGCAGCTTAATTGTTACGTAGACCAATTCAGTGTTATGTACCAAAGTTATAAAAAGAATATTGAATATATAATTTAAGTAAAAATTACCCAAGTGATTAAACTGTGTGTATGTATATATACATATATACGTACACACATACACGTACACATGTATATCAAGCACAACTATAAGCTTATTCCACATAAAATTGATGTCATAGTAATATCGAATATTATAAATCAACCAATTAATAAATTACATGATTATAATGGCCATAGTTCTGATGTATATGTGTGTGTACTGTATTAAAAATCTTTATATCAAGCGTAAGATAAACTTGCACAAAAGTAACTTTATGCATAGAAATATATTTATATTTACATTGAAGTACAATAAACGTCATTTTTTCTAATATCTGTTGTAAACGTCTCTACTTTTTGTATCTGTGTATTTATGTCTTTTAGATATAAAATTAGAAAAATACTTTTATTTACTTTTTTAAAGCGAGAAATATTGTGCTCCATCGGATTATATATATTAATAAATGTAAGAATTATTTATTTTAACAGGTCACTGTGATCAACTTTGATTAGCATTAGTCATGCTTAAAATCTTTTTCACTTGTAAGAAAAGGGTGACTAAAAAGTGTGACATGCAGTCTATATAAATAAAAGAATCAGGTGACCAGAAATGATCTTTCAAGGTTCCCAGTCCAGTGACAAAGAGAATGCAGTTTAAACTAGTCGGCATAATGTTATGAACAATAAAAATCAATAAATCTAGTTTCAAGTCCGATGAACATTTGCGTAAAACTCATGTTTAATAAATGAACGGCCCCGTTCCCAATACATTCTACCTTCCAACGCAAAGTATCTGTAGTGTGTACAGATATGTAACACACGCAGCTATGTATGCCAATGTATGCACGTGTGGTCGTGTGTGGCGTGTGAAAAGGAGAGAGTAGGTGTCAAAGTGAAAAAAAAAGGAGTAGGTCGATGCAGTATATGCAGCTCCATGCTGGGCTTTCGCTACCACCACGCTCTGTATATCCGCCTGGCTCTTTGTTTATTCTCCGCACGACGTACGGGCGTCGCGCAGCGAACAACGAGAGGCTCGAGGCTCGATGCGGCTGGTAGGAACGGCAGTAGTCAGTGCCGAGCAGTGCCGAGTGCGCTGACCCGTAGGACAGGCTAGACGGGTAGCGATGGTCGTTGACCGCGGTTGAACGCGATCCATTGTTTACATCGGCGCGCATCTCGGCGCATCCTGACGAACTCGCGCCGGGCGCCGTCTCCCCGTTGGCGATCTCGCCGCAACAAAGGACCGCAACGCGGCCGCGAATAAACATGTCGAGAGCAGCGGGAAGCTCTCCCGCGAGAGCGGCGAACAAAGGCGAGCAGCAGCAGCAGCAACAGCAACAGCAACAGCAGCAGCAGCAGCAGGAATTCCCGCTGGGCCTGGATAAAGACGCCAGCGAGCACAGCATCTCCAGCATGATGTCATGCGTGTCTATCTCGCCGAAGCACGCGGAAAGTAGCCTCCGAATTATGGAGAGTTATCTGCACAAGCAACAGCTGACAGACGTCACGCTGATCGCGGGTGAGTGTACCCGCCCTTTACCGGACTCCGGGATGCTTTTTGTTTTGATAACAACAGCATCTATGTGTCAACTGTCAATTGGACTTAGATGATAATGGTTAATCAAATGTTTTAATTAATAAAAACGAGGAGAGTTATTATTTTATCCCAATGTTTGCATAAAATGTGCATTTTCATGTATAATTTTATGTATATTTTTATGTATAATCAAGATTCAAAGAGAGAAATTCTTTATATTATTCAAAGTTGTTATTCAAAGTTTTTAACCAGTAAAAATTGAAGAGAGATTATATTTTGTACACATCACATATTGAAAATATTCTTCGCACTCGATGAACTTGTGACACATCCCATATTTCTTATATTTTTTTCTCTGTTCTGTACTTTTCTTAGGAAATAAGCGTGTCCCAGCTCATCGATTAGTACTCAGTGCTGGCTCTGAATACTTTGCTGCCATGTTCACAAGCTCTCTGCGAGAGTCGGCACAAAATGAAATAGAATTAATGGATGTTGATGGAGATGCTTTATGGGCTTTGGTTCTATATTGTTATACAGGTAATTCTGCTTGAGAAAATATGTTTAATGTAAGAAAACATTTCACAAATATTAACGTTACGATAAAGGCATTTGCAGATATTTTTTCTTAAGCCGTTCTTTTGTTAATTTTTGAATTTCTTATCAATTCTTAATGTTTTTGTACACTTGCAGGTTGCATAGAATTGCAGGAAGATAGCGTAGAGACTCTACTTGCAACGGCATGTTTGTTACAATTGAATCCAGTTATTAAAGCGTGCTGTCAATTTCTCGTCAAACAACTTCACCCTAGCAACTGTCTGGGCATACGGATGTTCGCCGATACGCAGGGTTGTTCGGAATTGCTTGAATACGCACACGCATACACTACCAAACATTTCATGGAAGTTACAAAAAATCAAGAATTCTTACTGCTATCTGCCAATGAAGTTGCAAAGTTACTTGAATCTGAGGATCTTAATGTTCCTTCAGAAGAAACTATCTTTCATGTAAGACAACTGTTTGTTGAGCGAACCAACAATATGAATAATAATTATATAAACAATATTTATATGAAATATTAAGAAGGAGATGTTATCATAGCTATAAGTTTTTTATACTATTGATCACGAATATACAAATATGTATTTCTATAATTGCTTGAGCAAATATTTCATACAAATGCAATTAAAATATCTAAGCTGAGATACAGAATAAATAGAATCGTTATCATTATTGTTTCAGGCTCTAGTGACTTGGCTGGAACACGATCCGGAAAACAGGAGCCAAGATGCCAGTAAATTATTAGGTTTAGTCAAATTACCATTGCTATCACCCGCGGTAAGTTCATCGACAGCTCAATTTTTTCACTCGACAGAATTTGTGCATTAGCTCAACTAATAAATCAAAACAGTTTATAGCTGACAATATTGAGAGTAACGAAATGTTCAAAGACCAAAGAATGGCGCAGGAATTAGTAATGGAAGCATTGAAGTATCATTTGCTGCCTGAGCGAAGACCTTTGCTTCAAACAGGCAGAACAAAACCCAGAAAAGCCACTGTGGGTACGTTGTTAGCTGTCGGAGGGATGGACGCCAATAAAGGTAATTTATTATATCCAAAATGAATTATTTAATATTAATCGCATAACTGATAATTAATCGATCACGATTAATGTAAAGAAAATATATTATGCCAATATTGTCGCACTATTTTACTTTTTGCAAGCGAAATAATTTGCAAAGTACTTTCTAGGTGCAACATCTATAGATGCATTTTCATTACGCGATAATGCTTGGAGATCTTTAGCAGCCATGAGCAGTAGAAGATTACAATTTGGCGCAGTGGTAGTCGATAAAAAATTGATTGTCGCGGGCGGTAGAGACGGTTTAAAAACATTGAACACAGTAGAATGCTTCGATTTCTCCACTCTTACGTGGAGCACTTTACCACCTATGAATGTTCATCGACACGGATTAGGTATGTGCAAATGCATGAGAATTTGCAAAATTAATGTGCAGTTGATTTCATTTATTCATAATCAAACCCTAGCCAATACGTTATAATATTCTTTCTCAGGAGTGGCAGTCTTAGGTGGACCTTTATATGCTGTTGGTGGTCACGACGGTTGGAGTTTTCTTGATGCGGTAGAGAGATGGGATCCGGCAACACGTCAGTGGAGTTCAATATGTCCTATGTCCATACAAAGATCTACAGTCGGTGTAGCTGTGTTAAATGATAAGTCAGTCTTTACAGATAAATTATTAAATTTATATGTCATATCTGTTTTCAACCATTTTAATTTCCTTTTTAGTACGTGTCTTCGTATAAATATTATTTTATTAACTTTAAATCTTATTAAATATTGAATTTTTTAAAATAAATTTGATATTAAATTTTTTATGATGTTTTAGATTGTACGCTGTAGGAGGAAGAGATATCAGTTCCTGCTTAAATACAGTAGAATGTTACGATCCGCACACGAACAAATGGACACCGTGCGCTCCTATGTCGAAGAGACGAGGCGGCGTAGGCGTAGGAGTAGTGAATGGTTGCCTTTATGCACTCGGTGGTCACGACGCTCCAGCTAGCAATCCCAATGCTAGCAGATTCGATTGTGTAGAAAGGTATAAAGCCGCTGTTACATTATATGTTAAAACTTTCAAGTTATATATAATGCGATGTAACAATATAGATATGATCCTAAAACCGATACGTGGACTATGGTTGCGCCAATGAGTGTGCCCCGGGATGCAGTTGGTGTGTGCGTATTAGGTGACCGACTTATGGCCGTGGGAGGATACGACGGCCAACAATATCTCACACTAGTGGAAGCCTACGATCCACATCTCAACGAATGGGAACCTGTGAGTGTATAAACTATTCCTGTAATTGAATATGGTAAATAGAAATAATTATAAATGTATTTCGTAAACTTAAACCTTTTTATATTTATAGGTTGCTCCTCTTAAGGTTGGCCGTGCGGGACCCTGTGTTGTTGTAAAAAATTTAACCAATAACATGTAGATTATTTTTACTAAACGATCAGTAATTGGACTTGCTAATTATGCAATTTATATTTGTAATGATTTAGGTGTTTCAGAAATATGACAGAATCTGCTCTCTTGTAATATTGCATGCATGTTAAATTAATCACATTGTTATTTTCTGAAACAATTTTAGATAATTTACATTTAAATAGGTATTATATTTCTTCTATATTTCTTAGCATGTAACAATTTTTATAGAATTTTTACATTTTCGTACTGTATTGAAAAAATTTCAACCATTGTAACTATGAAACATTAAATTTGGCACTTGTTTGTACATCATAATAATGATTAGTTACTTTAAATCCCAAGTGGAACATAAGGTCTCCTATAAGGTTTCAGTAATCGCTTTAAATTCAGATGTACTGGGTGATTAGCCCACAGCACCTTGGCATGGTGACAAATAGGAGATACACCTGTCAATTTTTAGCTATATTTTGGACCAATGCATACGTTTCAAATTCGCGCACTTTTGTCTGCGCGTGCGACCACGGAGCATGCGCATGTGGCAACAGAGCATTCAGCATGCACATGTCACAGTCACATGTGGTCGGCCGCCGGGCAATTCGCTCAACGTGCGGGGGGCAGTTCGGACGTGTTTTGTCCAGTAGGAAAATTTTTCTAACCTGAGAGTCGTCAACTTTAACGCTAAATATTTCGCTTCGCAGAGCAGACCGCCGCATTTTTCTGCCAGATTCTTTCGTTTCGTGTCAAAACTTGTCGAATGAGCATAATTTTATTGATATTCGAGGTGCAGTGCGTACTCAAAATAATTTCCCCACAATGTCATGCGTGTCCATCTCGCCCGAGCACGCGGAAAGTAGCCTCCGAATTATGGAGAGTTATCTGCACAAGCAACAGCTAACAGACGTCACGCTGATCGCGGGTGAGTGTACCCGCCCTTTACCGGGCTCTGGGATGCTTTTCGTTTTGATAACAACGCACCTATGTGTCAACTGTCAATTGGACTTATAATGATTCAGATGATAATAGTTAATCAAATGTTTTAATTAATAACAACTAGGAGAGTTATTATTTTATACCAATATGTTTACATAAAATGTGCATTTTCTAATATAATTTTATGTATAGTCAAGAGATTCAAAGAGAAATCTTTTTTATTGTTAAAAGTTGTTATTTAAAGTTTTTAATCAGTAAAAATTGAAGAGAGAGTATATTTTGTACACAACATATTGAAAATATTCTTCGCACTCGATGAACTTGTGACATCCCATTTCTCATATTTTCTTACTCTGTTCTGTGCTTTTCTTAGGAAATAAGCGTGTCCCAGCTCATCGATTAGTACTCAGTGCTGGCTCTGAATACTTTGCTGCCATGTTCACAAGCTCTCTGCGAGAGTCGGCACAAAATGAAATAGAATTAATGGATGTTGATGGAGATGCTTTATGGGCTTTGGTTCTATATTGTTATACAGGTATTTCTGCTTGAGAAGATATGTTTCATGTAAGAAAACATTTCACGAATATTAACGTTACGATAAAGGCATTTGCAGATATTTTTTTAAGCCATTCTTGTTAATTTCTGGATTTCTTGTCAATTCTTAATAACGTGTTTTTTTGTATACTTGCAGGTTGCATAGAATTGCAGGAAGATAGCGTAGAGACTCTACTTGCAACAGCATGTTTGTTACAATTGAATCCAGTTATTAAAGAGTGCTGTCAGTTTCTCGTCAAACAACTTCACCCAAGCAACTGTCTGGGCATACGGATGTTCGCTGATACGCAGGGTTGTTCGGAATTGGTTGAATACGCACATGCATACACTACCAAACATTTCATGGAAGTTACAAAAAATCAAGAATTCTTACTGCTATCTGCCAATGAAGTTGCGAAGTTACTGGAATCTGAGGATCTTAATGTTCCCTCGGAAGAAACTATCTTTCATGTAAGACAACTGTTTGTTGAGCGAACCAACAATGATATAATTATATAAACAATATTATATGAAATATTAGAAGAAGATGTTATCATAGCTATAAGTTTTTTATACTATTGATCACGAACATACAAATATGTATTCTATCTATAATTGCTTGAGCAAATATTTCATACAAATGCAATTAAAATATCTAAGCTGAGATACAGAATAAATAGAATCGTTATCATTATTGTTTCAGGCTCTAGTGACTTGGCTGGAACACGATCCGGAAAACAGGAGCAAAGATGCCAGTAAATTATTAGGTTTAGTCAAATTACCATTGCTATCACCCGCGGTAAGTTCATCGACAGCTCAATTTTTTCACTCGACAGAATTGTGCATTAGCTCACTAATAAATCAAAACAGTTTATAGCTGACAATATTGAGAGTAACGAAATGTTCAAAGACCAAAGAATGGCGCAGGAATTAGTAATGGAAGCATTGAAGTATCATTTGCTGCCTGAGCGAAGACTTTTGCTTCAAACAGGCAGAACAAAACCCAGAAAAGCCACTGTGGGTACGTTGTTAGCTGTCGGAAGGGTACACGCCAAGGAAGGTAATTTATTATATCTAAAATGAATTATTTAATATTAATCGCATAACTGATAATTAATCGTTCGCGATTAATGTAAAGAAAATATGTTATGCCAATATTGTCGCACTATTTTAGTTTTTCCAAACGAAATAATTTGCAACGTACTTTCTAGATGCATCATCTGTAGAGGCATTTTCATTACACGATAATGCATGGCGATCTCTAGATGAATTTTGCGATAAACCCTGGTCATCTGAATCACTCATAAGCCGAACAAGATGTCTATTTGGCGCAGTAGTAGTCGATAAAAAATTGATTTTTGTGGGCGGTAATGACGGTTCAGAAACATTGAACACAGTAGAATGCTTCGATTTCTCCACTTTTACGTGGAGCACTCTACCACCTATGAATGTTCATCGACAAGGATTAGGTATGTGCAAATGCATGAGAATTTGCAAAATTAAGGCTCCTGGATGGTCAGCCGAGAACTCTGCGTTGACGGTGGCGACGTACCGTCGCGGCAGAAATAAGAACTCTTTCCAATGGAGAATTCTGTCCTTTGTGACATGTTGACAACCTATTTTGTTGTGCATGCTATTTCTTTATTATTCTCTCTGCGCTTGTGTTCTAACGTTTAACGTATTCGTGAAAGTCGTAAAATTGACCGAAAAGTAAGATTTGCATGCGGAAGGAACGTTTTCACCTCCTTTCGATAGTCGTTAAACGGCTGTTTTTCCCGTATGTTTAGGCTTCGTTTTATGGCTGTTTGTTTATTGTCGAGGGAAAAGGGTAGTTTTCGGTCAATTTCGGAAGTGTTCTGAAACGATCTATAGTGATGTTTTATTGAAATGTCTTTTTATTTGAAAATGGCATGCACAACAAAATTGGGTGTTTTCCTCGTCTCGATAGTAATAATCCAATATGGCCGCGGTGACCATCCAGGAGCCTTAATGTGCAATTTATTTCATTTATTCATAATCAAACCCTGGCAAATACGTTATAATATTCTTTCTCAGGAGTGGCAGTCTTAGGTGGATTTTTATATGCTGTTGGTGGTCACGACGGTCGTTGTTTTCTTAATGCGGTAGAGAGATGGGATCCAGGAACAAGTCAGTGGAGTTCAATATGTCCTATGTCCGTACAAAGATGTGGAGTCGGTGTAGCTGTGTTAAATGATAAGTAAGTCTTTACAGATAAATTATTAAATTTATATGTCATATCTGTTTTCAATCATTTTAATTTCCTTTTTAGTACCTTTTAGTGTCTTCGTATAAATATTATTTTATCAACTTTAAATTTGATTAAATATTAAATTTTTTATCATGTTTTAGATTGTATGCCGTAGGAGGAGGAGATATCAGTTCCTGCTTAAATACAGTAGAATGTTACGATCCGCACACGAACAAATGGACACCGTGCGCACCTATGTCGAAGAGACGAGGCGGCGTAGGCGTAGGAGTAGTGAATGGTTGTCTTTATGCACTCGGTGGTCGTCGACCGTTTACTTGGCGATCCCAATGTTAGCAGATTCGACTGTGTAGAAAGGTACAAAGCCGCTGTTACATTATATGTTAAAGCTTTCAAGTTATATATAATGCGATGTAACAATATATAGATATGATCCTAAAACCGATACGTGGACTATGGTTGCGCCAATGAGTGTGCCCCGGAGTAGAGTTGGTGTGTGCGTATTAGGTGACCGACTTATGGCCGTGGGAGGATACAACGGCCAACAATATCTCACACTAGTGGAAGCCTACGATCCACATCTCAACGAATGGGAACCTGTGAGTGTATAAACTATTCCTGTAATTGAATATGGTAAATAGGAATAATTGTAAATGTATTTTGTAAACTTAAACATGTTTATGTTTGCAGGTTGCTCCTCTTAATGCTGGCCGTGAGGGACCGTGTGTTGTTGTAAAAAATTTAACTAATAACATGTAGATTATTTTTACTAAACGATCAGTAATTGGACTTGCTAATTATGTAATTTATATTTGTAATTACATATGATTTAGGTGTATTGAAAAAATTTCAACCATTAATTGTAACTATCAAACATTATATTTGGCACTTATTTGTACATGATGATAATGATTAGTTCCTTTAAGTCCTAAGTGGAACATAAAGTCTCCTATGAGGTTTCAGTAAGTCGCTTTAAATTCAGATGTACGGGGGGTGATTAGCCCACAGCACCTTGGCATGGTGACAAATAGGAGATACACCTATCAATTTTCAGCTATATTTTGGACCAATGATTTAATGTCTTTTCGAAAGGCAAGTCCTCCCCCTCTTCGTTAATTTCTCATGCGAAAGGGCAGTTTAGAATATTAAAATTCCCATGATCACAGAATGGACTCGAGCCCAGATTTTTATGATTACAATCTGGCGCTTTACCAATAGACTACACTGCTACCTTTATTGGTACATAATACCTCGATTTTATATAAATTTTTAGTGTAATGAATAATGAATTGACAATGTTGAAATTTGTCCATCATATTAATCCACAGATGTCTGCTGTCTATGAAGTAGATATTTGTGGTGGACGGAGATCTGCGCGAAACGGGCGAGTTTTCGATCCATCCATATTCTCTCATTGAACAGAGTATAGAATATAAGTACAATTTTTAATAAAATATAGATATACATATACATACATATAAACATGTTTCCTCTCATAAAAGTAACATTGTTTTTCATAAATGTCTATATTATTTTTTATAATAAATCATATGTAATAAATTGTATCCAGTTATATTAAAAATGATTGATAAATCAAGAGTGCTAGAGAGAAACAGGAAAAAAATTAATATTGAAGATATAAATACTTCGAGTGATTGCGATGTCTGTGCGTGAGATTATACTGACAAGAAAAATCAAAATTTAATAAACTTGAAGTTTGTTAAAGGAAGATTATATACATACATAAGAACAAATTTATTTTTCTCATCAAGATAAATATCTTTACTTACACATGTATGATATATATTTCTATATTTGGTGGTTATAATCTCTTGAAATAAATAAAATTATTATTAAGGGAATGCTGGAGCCGTCTGTTTTACCGGCATTTTTTGTCGGCACGTAGCGTCGTATTAATTTGACAGAATTAAAAATCCTTCTCCAGAATTGCAGTACATACATTAATGATTCGGGGGAACTCTGATTTTATATAGAAACGAGAAAAAATTACGGAAGTACAGATTTCCTTATCCTACTTTTATCCCAATATGGCGTCTCGAGTTGCGGCGAGCTGTCATCTCGTCACAAGATGTATTTCATATAAGAGATATACCATTGGTACGAACGCGAAAACAAGTTCCCCCGAATTGCACAACAAGAAAAACATCGATAAACCCTCCAAATCAAGATTTGGAAGCGTAATATAAAAGTATAATGTCGACGTGCATCGTGCAATGTAGCGTGCTATCCTTGTCTATATCTTTGTCTATACAAGGACAGATATAGTTTGCCGGTCTTCTTTACCGACACCGATCGAGTTCGGCTTTAGGGGATGCTCTGGGGGTCGATTACGGTTCTTGAAACGAGGTGAAAATTATAAAAGTGAACAGATTTACTAGATTTCGACCAATAAAATCATAGATACCCTAGTGAATTTTCTCACTTTTGTAACTTTCACCTCGTTTCAAGAACCGTAATAATAAGCCCCCTGGAGCCGTCGAAAATTATATAACTTGCATTTGTCCTACAGTGAGTTCGCGATCTAATCTATCGACTCCAGCTAACAACAACAACATTTTCGTTGCATCAGGTTATGAAACCTGTCATACCGACAATGTAGCGACTACAACATGCCCCGCGCGGGCCCGCGGCCACATGCGCATGCTCCGTGGCCGCAAGCGCATGCAATAGTAAGCGAATTTGAAACGTACTTTTTTCTGCCAGGTTCGGTCGTTTTGTGCAAAAACGCATCGATTAAGCTTAAGTTCAACGATATCGGTGAGGAGGCCACTATTCTTTAGATTTATCTAGTTTTCCTTTGTCTCTACTTCGGATATTCACGAGGTTCAGTTGTAAGAATAAAGTTTATTAAGTATACACAATCTTTTGAGTCAACCTCGCATCCAGAACGAACAGCTCTTTTCAAGTAGTGCCCACAATGTCATGCGTGTCCATCTCGCCGAAGCACGCGGAAAGTAGCCTCCGAATTATGGAGAGTTATCTGCACAAGCAACAGCTGACAGACGTCACGCTGATCGCGGGTGAGTGTATGTACCCGTCCTTCCGTACCGGGCTCCGGGGTGCTTTTTGTTTTGATAACCACGCATCTATGTGTCAACTGTCAATTGGACTTGTAATGATTCAGATAATGATTAATCAAATGTTTTAATTAATAAGAACGAGGAGTTATTATTTTATCTCAATATATGTTTACATAAAATGTGCATTTTTATATATATAATTTGATGTATATTTTTATGTATAATATCAAGATTCAAAGAGAAATTTTTTTATTATTAAACAGTTGTTATTCAAAGTTTTTAACCAGTAAAAATTGAAGAGAGAGTATATTTTGTACACAACATATTGGAAATATTCTTCGCACTCGATGAACTTGTGACGTCCCATTTCTCATATTTTTTTTCTTTGTTCTGTGTTTTTTTCTTAGGAAACAAGCGTGTCCCAGCTCATCGATTAGTACTCAGTGCTAGCACTGAATATTTTTGCTGCCATGTTCACAAGCTCTTTTCAAGAGTCGGCACAAAATGAAATAGAATTAATGGATGTTGATGGAGATGCTTTATGGGCTTTGGTTCTATATTGTTATACAGGTAATTCTGCTTGAGAAAATATGTTTAATGTAAGAAAACATTTTACGAATATTAACGTTACGATAAAGGCATTTGCAGAAATTTTTTTTAAGCCGTTCTTGTTAATTTTTGGATTTCTTATCAATTCTTAATGTTTTTGTATACTTGCAGGTCGCATAGAATTGCAGGAAGATAGCGTAGAAACTCTACTTGCAGCAGCATGTTTATTACAATTGAATCCAGTTATTAAAGCGTGCTGTCAGTTTCTCGTCAAACAACTTCACCCAAGCAACTGTCTGGGCATACGGAGGTTCGCCGATACGCAGGGTTGTTCGGAATTGGTTGAATACGCACACGCATACATTACCAAAAATTTCATGGAAGTTACAAAAAATCAAGAATTCTTACTGCTATCTGCCAATGAAGTTGCGAAGTTACTGGAATCTGAGGATCTTAATGTTCCCTCGGAAGAAACTGTCTTTCATGTAAGACAACTGTTTGTTGAGCGAACCCATTTATATGAAATATTAAGAAGGAGATGTTATCATAGCGATAAGTTTTTTATAGCTATACTATTAATCATAAATATACAAATATGTATTTCTATAATTGCTTAAACAAATATTTCATACAAGTGCAATTAAAATATCTAAACTGAGATACAGAATAAATAGAATCGTTATTGTTTTATTATTATTTCAGGCTTTAGTGACTTGGCTGGAACACGATCCAGAAAACAGGAGCAAAGATGCCAGTAAATTATTAGGTTTAGTCAAATTACCATTGCTATCACCCGCGGTAAGTTCATCGACAGCTCAATTTTTTCACTCGACAGAACTCGTGCATTAGCACTAATAAATCAAAACAGTTTATAGCTAACAATATTGAGAGTAACGAAATGTTCAAAGACCAAAGAATGGTGCAGGAATTAGTAATGGAAGCATTTAAGTATCATTTGCTGCCTGAGCAAAGACCTTTGCTTCAAACAGGCAGAACGAAACCCAGAAAAGCCACTGTGGGTACGTTGTTAGCTATCGGAAGGAAGAACGCCTATCAAAGTAATTTATTATATTCAAAATGAATGATTTAATATTAATTGCATAACTGATAATTAATCGATCGATTAATGTAAAGAAAATATGTTATGCCAATATTGTCGCACTATTTTAGTTTTTCCAAGCGAAATAATTTGCAACGTACTTTCTAGGTGCACCATCTGTAGAGGCATTTTCATTACGCGATAATGCCTGGAGATCTCTAGAATTTTGCGATAAATCCTGGTCATCTGTATCATTTGCTGTATCACTTATAAGCCGTGGAAGATTTCAATTTGGCGCAGTAGTAGTCGATAAAAAATTGATTGTCGCGGGCGGTAGAAAGGGTTTAAAAAACATTAAACACGGTAGAATGCGTCGATTTCTCCACTCTTGAGCGGAGCTCTCTACCGCGTATGAATGTTCTCGACAAGGATTAGGTATGTGCAAATGCATAAGAATTTGCAAAATTAATGTGCCATTTATTTCATTTATTCATAATCAAACCCTGGCAAATACGTTATAATATTCTTTCTCAGGAGTGGCAGTCTTAGGTGGACTTTTATATGCTGTTGGTGGTTACGACGGTGATTATCTTCTTAATGCGGTAGAGAGATGGGATCCGGGAACATGTCAGTGGAGTTCAATATGTCCTATGTCCATACAAAGAACTGAAGTCGGTGTAGCTGTGTTAAATGATAAGCAAGTCTTTACAGATAAATTATTAAATTTATATGTCATATCTGTTTTCAATCATTTTAATTTCCTTTTTAGTACCTTTTAGTGTCTTCGTATAAATATTATTTTATCAACTTTAAATTTGATTAAATATTAAATTTTTTATCATGTTTTAGATTGTATGCCGTAGGAGGAGGAGATATCAGTTCCTGCTTCAATACAGTAGAATGTTACGATCCGCACACGAACAGATGGACACCGTGTGCACCTATGTCGAAGAGACGAGTCAACGTAGGCGTAGGAGTAGTGAATGGTTGTCTTTATGCACTCGGTGGTTACGACGCTCCAGCTTACAATCCCAATGCTGGCATATTGGACTGTGTGGAAAGGTATAAAGCCGCTGTTACATTATATGTTAAAACTTTCAAGTTATATATAATGCGATGTAACAATTTAGATATGATCCTAAAACCGATACGTGGACTATGGTTGCGCCAATGAGTGTGCCCCGGAGTGAAGTTGGTGTGTGCGTATTAGGTGACCGACTTATGGCCGTGGGAGGATACGACGGCCATCAAATTCTCACACTAGTGGAAGCCTACAATCCACATATCAACGAATGGGAACCTGTGAGTGTATAAACTATTCCTGTAATTGAAAATGGTAAATAGAAATAATTGTAAATGTATTTTGTAAACTTAAACATTTTTATGTTTGTAGGTTGCTCCTCTTAAGGCTGGCCGTGCGGGAACTTGCGTTGTTGTAAAAAATTAAACAATAACATGTAGATTATTTTTACTAAACTATCAGTAACTGGACTTGCTAATTATGCAATTTATATGTGTAATTACATATGATTTAGGTGTTTAAGAAATAGACAGAATCTGCTCTCTTGTGATATTGCATGCATGTTAAAATAGTCACATTGTTATTTTTCTGAAACAATTTTAGATAATTTTACATTTAAATAAGTATTATATTTCTTCCTAGCTTGTAACAATTTTTGTAGAATTTTTACACATTTTCGTACTGTATTGAAAAAATTTCAAGCATTGTAACTATCAAACATTATATTGGCACTTGTTTGTACGTGATGATAATGATTAGTTCCTTTAAATCCCAAGTGGAACATGAGGTCTCCTATGAGGTTTCAGTAATCGCTTTAAATTCAGATGTACTGGGTGATTAGCCCACAGCACCTTGGCATGGTGACAAATAGGAGATACACCTGTCAATTTTTAGCTATATTTTGGACTAATGCATACGTTTCAAATTCGCGCACTTTTGTCTGCGCGTGCGACCATGGAGCATGCGCATGTGGCCACAGAGCTAACAGAGCAAACAGAGCATTCAGCATGCACATGTGGTCGGCCGCGGGGCAATTCGCTCAACGTGCGGAGGGCAGTTCGGACGTGTTTTGTCCAGTAGGAAAATTTGTTTAACTTGAGAGTCGTCAACTTTAACGCTAAATATTTCGCTTCGCAGAGCAGACCGCCGCATTTTTCTGCCAGATTCTTTCGTTTCGTGTCAAAACTTGTCGAATGAGCATAATTTTATTGATATTCGAGGTGCAGCGCGTACTCAAAATAATTTCCCCACAATGTCATGCGTGTCCATCTCGCCGAACCACGCGGAAAGTAGCCTCCGAATTATGGAGAGTTATCTGCACAAGCAACAGCTGACGGACGTCACGCTGATCGCGGGTGAGTGTACCCGCCCTTTACCGGGCTCCGGCTCCGGGATGCTTTTTGTTGTGATAACAACATTTATGTGTCAACTGTCAATTGGATTTGTAATGATTCAGATGATAATGATTAATCAAATGTTTTAATTAATAAAAACGAGGAGAGTTATTATTTTATCCCAATATGTTTACATGTGAAATGTGCATTTTCATATATAATTTTATGTATATTTTCATGTATAATATCAAGATTTAAAGAGAAATTCTTTTTATTATTAAAAGTTATTCAAAGTTTTTAACCAGTAAAAATTGAAGAGAGAGTATATTTTGTACACAACATATTGAAAATATTCTTCGCGCTCGATGAACTTGTGACATCCCATTTCTCATATTTTTTTCTCTGTTCTGTGCTTTTCTTAGGAAATAAGCGTGTACCAGCTCATCGATTAGTACTCAGTGCTGGCTTAGAATATTTTGCTGCCATGTTCACAAACCCTCTGCGAGAGTCGGCACAAAATGAAATAGAATTAATGGATGTTGATGGAGATGCTTTATGGGCTTTGGTTCTTTATTGTTATACAGGTATTTCTGCTTGAGAAGATATGTTTCATGTAAGAAAACATTTCACGAATATTAACGTTACGATAAAGGCATTTGCAGATATTTTTTTAAGCCATTCTTGTTAATTTCTGGATTTCTTGTCAATTCTTAATAACGTGAGTTTTTTTGTATACTTGCAGGTTGCATAGAATTACAGAAAGATAGCGTAGAGACTCTACTTGCAACAGCATGTTTATTACAATTGAATCCAGTTATTAAAGCGTGCTGTCAGTTTCTCGTCAAACAACTTCACCCAAGCAACTGTCTGGGCATACGGATGTTCGCCGATACGCAGGGTTGTTCGGAATTGCTTGAATACGCACACGCATACACTACCAAACATTTCATGGAAGTTACAAAAAATCAAGAATTCTTACTGCTATCTGCCAATGAAGTTGCAAAGTTACTTGAATCTGAGGATCTTAATGTTCCTTCAGAAGAAACTATCTTTCATGTAAGACAACTGTTTGTTGAGCGAACCAATTTATATGAAATATTAAAAAAGAGATGTTATCATAGCGATAAGTTTTTTATAGCTATACTATTGATCATATAAATATACAAATATATATTTCTATAATTGCTTAAGCAAATATTTCATACAAATGCAATTAAAATACCTAACCTGAGATACAGAATAAACAGAATCGTTATTGTTTTATTATTATTCCAGGCTCTAGTGACTTGGCTGGAACACGATCCAGAAAACAGGAGCAAAGATGCCAGTAAATTATTAGGTTTAGTCAAATTACCATTGCTATCACCCGCGGTAAGTTCATCGACAGCTCAATTTTTTCACTCTACAGAACTTGTGCATTAGCACTAAATAAATCAAAACAGTTCATAGCTGACAATATTGAGAATAACGAATTGTTCAAAGACCAAAGAATGGTGCAGGAATTAGTAATGGAAGCATTTAAGTATCATTTGCTGCCTGAGCGAATATCTTTGCTTCAAACAGGCAGACCGAAATCCAGAAAAGCCACTCTGGGTACGTTGTTAGCTATCGGAAGGGTACACGCCAAGGAAGGTAATTTATTATATCTAAAATGAATTATTTAATATTAATCGCATAACTGATAATTAATCGTTCGCGATTAATGTAAAGAAAATATGTTATGCCAATATTGTCGCACTATTTTAGTTTTTCCAAGCGGAATAATTTGCAACGTACTTTCTAGATGCACCATCTGTAGAGGCATTTTCATTACGCGATAATGCCTGGCGATCTCTAGATGAATTTTGCGATAAACCCTGGTTATCTGAATCATTCATAAGCCGAAGAAGACGTCAATTTGGCGCAGTAGTAGTCGATAAAAAATTGATTTTGGTGGGCGGTAGTGCATGTTCAGAAACATTGAACACAGTAGAATGCTTCGATTTCTCCACTCTTACGTGGAGCACTCTGCCACCTATGAATGTTCATCGACAAGGATTAGGTATGTGCAAATGCATGAGAATTTGCAAAATTAAGGCTCCTGGATGGTCAGCCGAGAACTCTGCGTTGACGGTGGCGACGTACCGTCGCGGCAGAAATAAGAACTCTTTCCAATGGAGAATTCTGTCCTTTGTGACATGTTGACAACCTATTTTGTTGTGCATGCTATTTCTTTATTATTCTCTCTGCGCTTGTGTTCTAACGTTTAACGTATTCGTGAAAGTCGTAAAATTGACCGAAAAGTAAGATTTGCATGCGGAAGGAACGTTTTCACCTCCTTTCGATAGTCGTTATACGGCTGTTTTTCCCGTATGTTTAGGCTTCGTTTTATGGCTGTTTGTTTATTGTCGAGGGAAAAGGGTAGTTTTCGGTCAATTTCGGAAGTGTTCTGAAACGATCTATAGACCGGTATTCATAGTCGAATCTTATATTTAAGACCGTCTTAAGTAATATCTTAAGGGTCGACAGGAGTAACACTACCGACCTCTGTCGGGTTGCTTAGCTGCGAGTCCGTATTTTATTTATTATAAATTTTTTAAAAGCCAAAATGGAAAATCCGGCTCTGTACCAGCTTGCGGCAGATCTTACTGATTAAAACAAGCACAAGTTTAATGAGATTCGTTAATTAATTTGGCTAAAATTTGGGAAAAACCGTTCCTAAGCAGCTTTGCAGCTCTAAGCAAGCCTGAAAAGCTGCTTAGAAAAGGTTTTTCCCAAATTTTAGCCAAATTAATTAACGAATCTCATTAAACTTATGATCGTTTTAATCAGTAAGATCAGCCGCAAGCCGGTACACAGCCGGTTTTCCATTTTAGCTCTTAAAAAATTTATAATAAATAAAATACGGACTCGCAGCTAAGCAACCCGACAGAGGTCGGTAGTGTTACTCCTGTCGACCCTTAATGTTATGAACCAATCACAGAGTCGTATTAGCATTTTAAGACATTACTTAAGACAGTCTTAAAATAAGAACCGACTATGAATACCGACCATAGTGATGTTTTATTGAAATGTCTTTTTATTTGAAAATGGCATGCACAACAAAATTGGGTGTTTTCCTCGTCTCGATAGTAATAATCCAATATGGCCGCGGTGACCATCCAGGAGCCTTAATGTGCAATTTATTTCATTTATTCATAATCAGACCTTGGCAAATACGTTATAATATTCTATTTTAGGAGTGGCGGTCTTAGGTGGACTTTTATATGCTGTTGGTGGTCACAACAATGATTGTTTTCTTAATGCGGTAGAGAGATGGGATCCGGGAACAGATCAGTGGAGTTCAATATGTCCAATGTCCGTACAAAGAGCTGGAGTCGGTGTAGCTGTGTTAAATGATAAGTGAGTCTTTACAGATAAATTATTAAATTTATATGTCATATCTGTTTTCAATCATTTTAATTTCCTTTTTAGTACGTGTCTTTGTATAAATATTATTTTATTAAATTTAAATCTTATTAAATATTAAAATCTTTAAAATAAATTTGATATTAAAATTTTATGACGTTTTAGATTGTATGCCGTAGGAGGAAGAGATATCAGTTCCTCCTTAACTACGGTAGAATGTTATGATCCGCACACGAACAAATGGACACCGTGCGCACCTATGTCGAAGAGACGAGGCTGGGTAGGCGTAGGAGTAATGAATGGTTGTCTTTATGCACTCGGTGGTCAGGACACTTCACGTACCAATTTCAATGTTCGCAGATTCGACTGTGTAGAAAGGTATAAAGCCGCTGTTACATTATATGTTAAAACTTTCAAGTTATATATAATGCGATGCAACAATATAGATATGATCCTAAAACCGATACGTGGACTATGGTTGCGCCAATGAGTGTGCCCCGGAATGCAGTTGGTGTGTGCGTATTAGGTGACCGACTTATGGCCGTGGGAGGATTCGACGGCCGACAATATCTCACACTAGTGGAAGCCTACGATCCACATCTCAACGAATGGGAACCTGTGAGTGTATAAACTATTTACGTAATTGAATATGGTAAATAGAAATAATTGTAAATGTATTTTGTAAACTTAAACATGTTTATGTTTGCAGGTTGCTCCTCTTAAGGCTGGCCGTATGGGACCGTGTGTTGTTGTAAAAAATTTAACTAATAACATGTAGATTATTTTTACTAAACGATCAGTAATTGGACTTGCTAATTATGCAATTTATATTTGTAATTACATATGATTTAGGTGTATTGAAAAAATTTCAACCATTAATTGTAACTATCAAACATTATATTTGGCACTTATTTGTATGTACATGATGATAATGATTAGTTCCTTTAAGTCCTAAGTGGAACATAAGGTCTCCTATGAGGTTTCAGTAAGTCGCTTTAAATTCAGATGTACGGGGGGTGATTAGCCCACAGCACCTTGGCATGGTGACAAATAGGAGATACACCTATCAATTTTCAGCTATATTTTGGACCAATGATTTAATGTCTTTTCGAAAGGCAAGTCCTCCCCTCTTCGTTAATTTCTCATGCGAAAGGGCAGTTTAGAATATTAAAATTCCCATGATCACAGAATGGACTCGAGCCCAGATTTTTATGATTACAATCTTTACCAATAGACTACACTGCTACCTTTATTGGTACATAATACCTCGATTTTATATAAATTTTTAGTGTAATGAATAATGAATTGACAATGTTGAAATTTGTCCATCATATATTAATCCACAGATGTCTGTTGTCTATGAAGTAGATATTTGTGGTGGACGGAGATCTGCGCGAAACGGACGAGTTTTCGATCCATCCATATTCTCTCATTGAACAGAGTATAGAATATAAGTACAATTTTTAATAAAATATAGATATACATATACATACATATAAACATGTTTCCTCTCATAAAAGTAACATTGTTTTTCATAAATGTCTATATTATTTTTTATAATAAATCATATGTAATAAATTGTATCCAGTTATATTAAAAATGATTGATAAATCATGAGTGCTAGAGAGAAACAGGAAAAAAATTAATATTGAAGATATAAATACTTCGAGTGATCGCGATGTCTGTGCGTGAGATTATACTGACAAGAAAAATCAAAATTTAATAAACTTGAAGTTTGTTAAAGGAAGAATATATACATACATAAGAACAAATTTATTTTTCTCATCAAGATAAATATCTTTATTTACACATGTATGATATATATTTCTATATTTGATGGTTATAATCTCTTGAAATAAATAAAATTATTATTAACTAATTAAAAGAAAACCACATTATTTTATTCGTTTACATTACAACTGTTTAATTCTCTTCTTAACAAGCCAGAAAAGTCCTGAAACAATCATAAATTATATAGTTTTCACAAAATTAGAAACAAAAATCGTAAAATCATGAAAAATATAGAAACTATGAACTTTACAAACATCACAATGTCAATATCGATGAAATTGCAGTGAATGCGAAGATAGAGGAGCACTTTAGCTTACCGTGGAAAATCTGACGCTGGTTCTGCGAACTTGTGCCTGACCATAAACGTAGCAATAGCTTCCGCTACTTTATCCGGGACGTCTTCATGAACAGCGTGCCCACAAGCGGGCAATACTTGCATTTGGAATTTACCTATTTTCATGGGAAAGCAAGGAATTATTTTATTAAAATATTACACAAAAATTATGCATCGTCAGCATTGAAAATTATATACCTTGCATTTGTCCTACAGTGAGTTCGCGATCTAATCTATCGACTCCAGCTAACAACAACATTTTCGGTGCAGAGACATTCAAGAATGCCGTCGATAAACCCTTAAACCAGCTGAACCAATGCTGTTCCGTTTTTGCCAAATCTATTCTCCAGACATACTTTCTATTAGTAGTGACAGCAGAAGACGCAGGTGGCGGCGGTGGCATGCTGACTGACTCTTCCTCTTGGATAATATCATCTCGTGGTATAACTGGTTCTGGATTAGATTCAGTGTTGTATTGGGTTGGCACTGAGTCAATATCATGAGTTGCTAATTTGCCAGTTTCAATGCTGAAATGGCACGTGTGTTGCATATGACTCGATTTATTTTAATATCAATATAAAAGTATTATAAAAGCCTAAGTATCCTCCTTAAGAACTCACTAACTTCTTTATCTGCCCAGGAACCGAAACCTTTGCCGATTGTAGATTCCGAATTTGTCCGCCACGAACGCTGAAAACATTAATTAAAACTTGTTTAATTCTATTTGGAAACTTTATTTTGTCTATATATAAAAATGAAGTGACTAAAGAACTAAATTATCATTAAGAATCAAATTAAGTTACTTTCAAGTAGCAAAAAAATTGTTTAAAAAGCACACTTGTTACGATACAATAATAAATGTATTAAAAGCATAAGAAATACTAACCACCACTCTATAGCCTGAGGTATGGTGCTGAAACTAGACGGCCGGGATCTTAAGAAACTTTGCATAGAGGCTAATGCATCCATTGCCGTGCCCTCTACGACGTCTATAACTCCTAATCCATATAAATTTGGAATTAGCGGAGCTGCTCTTACAGCTATCGCACCACCCATGCTATGACCGACAAGAATTATCGGAACATCATGTGCAATTGCATCTATAACAGCTGCAACATCCCTGGATGAGAAAAAAATTTATCAAAGGTGGCAAAGATATAAGATTTTATATCAACTGATCAAATGATATACTTAAAAAATGAAAAAAATTTTATGAGCCGCGTTATAGATATGTACAACCTTACAAACTTTTTTATATATTTAAAGAAAGTTTTTAACAAATTTATCATTAAGATTAATCCTTAAATACACAATTTTTTGTAGAACTCTATTTTTTAAATAAATAATGACTGATTAAGGAATTCTAAAAAAGATATTTAAAAAATTCTTTACTGAGTTGAACCCTCTCAAGGAAAGGAAAAAAAGGGTAAAAAAAGATCATTTACGGATATACAAAGCCACGTGTTTGAACTTCATAAGGAAAAGTACACAAAGCAGCAAAAAATTGCTTCCCATATATGCAAAGCTGTACATACATTTAAAGGTGCCATTTTACATTGACGCTCGACGCTTATTTTCAGCGAGCAAAAATCTTCAAAAATAATATATATATATAATATATATATATAATATATATATATATATATAAAATAGGCTTCAAAATACGTAAAATATTAATTATTTTCAAGTAGTAAGATTTTACGAATATATAAAATATAAATATTATTTCTGAAGATTTTTGCTCACTGAAAATGAGCGTCGAGCCGATCGAGTGTTAACGTAAAGAGGCACCTTAGGGGTTGAAATACGTTCTGAAATGTATAATTAAAGTGCAAAAAAAATTTAATGTACATTTTACTTACGATGCTAAAGTATCTGCCGACAAGTCCTCATCCTCTGTGGTGTGAGTGTCTCCGTGACCCCTAAGATCAATAGCCATGACTCTGCATAACACCATTGTCATAATCGATTTCTAAAATTCATAACGCGGATTAATCTCTTTCCCAGCATGTTTACTGGCAATCGTAGACGATACTCACTGTAAGTTCTGCCCATGTTAAACCACTGAAACCACCACCGTGTAACAAAACTAATAACGGTCCCTCAGTGCCCTTGATGTAAACGTGAAAAACATTCTCTCCCACCGGCACATCCTTGGAATGATCAAAGTACGAATTCCACTGCACCGGCTCGTAGTCCCTCCTTCGTTGGGCTCCCCTCGACTTACCAAGTCTTTAAAAAAAAAGAGAGAGAGAGAAAAGACATTTTTGTATATTGATTTCACAGCAACTTCCTTCGACTTATTAATCTAAAATCCCATGATGATTTTTTTCATGGAGGGATGTCACACGAACCTGGAGTTCAACGCCGAGAAGTTGACCGCCGACGGTGGTAATTTGGATTTCAAAATTGACTTTTGAAGGGCAGACATGTTAACGTGTCGCAGACGTCGGTGATGCCGTCGGTGATGTCGTGTCGGGAACGCTTCTCGCACTCGCCTTCGGTCGCAGTCATATATGCAAAGGAAGGAGCACTTCGCGATGCACGGTCGCGCGTATATACGAGAGGCAGAAAAAAGAAGCGTGAGAAGCGTACGACGTACGACGTTAACGGGCCCGCCGGTGAAAGGAACGGTCGAGGACACGAGACTCAACACTATCGCACGACGCACGTCGACGCGAACGGAGCACAAATGGCGGAAACGAGTTTTTTTTTCTATTCTTTCTCCCTCTTTTCCTTATTACTTCTCCTAAATGTTACACTCGATCCTACGACTTTCGGTAAAACTGATTCTACCTCGAGCAACAGCATCACCGAGCTTTCTTAAATTATTTCTTGAATAAACGTCAATATACACGATATACATTAGTAGACGAAGACTTATTCCGATGAGTTTTGGAACGCCTTAAAAATCCCGCGTTTCAGTACGATCCGAAACTCCGTCAAGGTCCGAGGAGGGAAGTGTTTATAACCTTTCTATACCTGCGAGAAAGAAAGAAAATATACAATTTTTATATATGTTTGAGATCATTTTCTTTGTTACAAGACCTCAAGATTAATTAATTTATTTTCTATTAATACTATTATCAGGCTATCGAAGTTTGACATTTAACATATCTTTGATCAAATTTCTCACTCTCTGGGGCAATTATATAAATTAAATCGATAACAATTTGTATAGCGGTTGGGAAAAATTAAACTAAATTAAAATTTTTATATATATATTATATATATATTAAAATTTCAATTTAGCTTAATTTTATATTATTATATAATATATAAAGTTATATATATTGTTCAATTCATGCAGTACTCTTTGCATACACTTGAAAATTTCAATGCATAGTGTCATACGTTCATTTGTTTAAATGTACATTTAATATAACCAAATATACTGAATATATAAATCTTATCGGATATTAAAAACACAAATAATATAGTTTTGCTGTTATATGCAACATACGATAAAATAATTGAGACACTTCTGTAAAATGTGGGCTGGGGAGGTAAAGAAGGATGTTGCAGCTTTGATGGTTCATACATATCCATTATGTAAGGTAAATTGATCTAATTTATAATATTTATGTTCGAATTAAGATATATCAATTTTAATTACGACAAAGATTCTTCCTAGTACAGTGACATGCCGGAGGATATGAAGCAGGAAGCCATGGAGACCTGTGTCACCGCTGTGGAAAAATATTCGGAGAATTACGAGCACGCAGCTCGCATGATCAAGGATAGTCTGGATAAAAAATTTGGGCCTCCATTCCAAGTGGTCGTCGGGGAAGCTTACGCGTGTGCAACTACACATCAAGAAAAATCACTGTTACATATGTTTATTGGAGGTAACATAGCAGTTCTTGTATGGAGGACGGTTACAGGTTTTTGACGAATTTTAAATGTAAAAGATAAATATGTACTTTCGAATACTGTCATGTATATGAATTTTTTAAATATATATTATATAATACTGTATATCAAATTGCTCCTTAAATAATATATTATTTATAAATAATTCAATAATCTGTACCGAAAAGTATTTCCATTAATTGTTGTATTTTATTTGATATAGCTGAATCGGATTATCATCATCAGTTTTGTTTCCAATATGTTAATGTGTTTAACTATGATAACAAAGATATTGGACTCTTACAATTAAACACAGATTGGACCCACACTTATGAGATGTTACAAACGTTCTTTCTCTTTTCTCGTAACAGTTTGCATACATGCTTCGCACACATACATAAAAATGATTTTACATATACAGTCGAACGCATATATATATGCATGTATATAAGTACATAAATAAATACATTAAAAATAAATAAATAGGTGCCAAGCGAACCGTTACTATGCCGATTTCCATATGCATATTGCCAAATTGCCGGCACAGTACATGTACAGGAGGTGCTTCAACTGATAAGTTATTTCAAAGCCGTAGCCTTCTCCAACAACCGTGTGCCACGACGCACCGAATTTCTTATCCATTGTCTCCTTGATCATCCGAGACACGCTTTCATAGTTGTCTGCGTACTTTTCTGCCGCAGTCACACATAATTCCATCGCCTCTTGCTTCATCTCATCAGACATATCACATTTCTGCAAATGGACATTGAAAATTGTTAAAAGAATTCCAATAATGTAAACAACTCGCGTATGCATATACATATAAATGTATATTTATTTCGAGTTGGATAATTTTTGCAATGGCAAATATAATTTCTCCAAGGTTTCATACGCATTTTACATAAAATAATTTTTAGGTATTACTACATATTATGCTAAATCAAATTATAGAAATATTATAGGCTTTTATGCAAAGCAATATGAGGGAATAATTATTCATAAATAGAACGGATATAAACAGAATGCTAAACCAAATTCGACAACAAATCGGCATTCATTTGAAATAAAAAATGCGCGTAATTTTGATTTTTAAATCAGCGGCGTCGATTCAATGAACGCGTAGCGAAACGCACACGCTTCCGTATTGATCAAACGTCACATTCGCATATACTTACGCAGCGCAAATCCGTACGATAAATCACAATGAAATACGGCAGCGTATTTTACTTACTCTGCAAAACGGGTAGGTGTGAAGAATTTTTACAACATCGTCCTTCCTCACTTCCGTCATTGTTGCAATTTTATAAGCAAATCGCGCCCCTCTGACGATGCTAACACGACTACTCCTGCACAGTGCACGCTGGAACGGTTGCGGTGTCTCAGGCGCAGGTCAGTGAGTCATTTGTGACATGGGAGCACATTGTCATGATTTCATAAATTACCTACTTGTCAATAAAGAACATCGTGTTGCGCTAGTTTGATGAAAATATCTCTCACCTCCTGCATGTCTTTTTAACCGTTAATTTTGGTTTTAGCGCAGAACTGCGCGATACGGAGAATTCATTTACAGAAATTTCGAAATTCAGTGAGCCATTTATATTCCAAAGGTAGTGAAGAGGTTAAATTCCAACGTTGACATTAATATTTATTAATGCTGAGAATCTCTTCATTTTTACTGTTATATTAATGTTGCTGTATTATTTCACGAAGATCTGTAGATTGTAAAAGATAATCTACGACTGTAGGAGCATTCCTAATATCTCCTTTAAAAAATAAGAGGTATTTATTTAATTAAATGACACTTGTATTTATGAAAGAAAAACAGATTATTTTGTATGTAAGTTTCTTTTATATAATGTATGTTTACAGAAAATATCTGTATACTTAAGAGCTGAACGCAAGAAGTAAATTTTGAAAAAAAATGGCATCAAGATTCAGTGGAGCATTGCAGATTACAAATCTGGATGATTTTATCACTCCATCGCAGGTATGATGATCGACGTCATTCTGGATTAGATCCAATCTCCATGCGCTGCTTTTAATTACAATTGTTACAGGAATGCATTAAACCTATAGAGATGCAGGCGAGCAAAAGCAAGACAGGTGCGAAGATAAAAATACAAGCGGATAATGCCCATTTGGCGCTGAATGAAGTAAGTGTCTGCAATATTTATTTGCTGAAATATATTTCCAGCTTAAAACATTCTACTCAAGTTTGCTTTACCATGCAGACAAGGCAACCGGAAAAATTACAAAAAGTTGAGATCACACTTGCCGACTGTTTAGCTTGCAGTGGATGTATCACATCTGCTGAGAGCGTGCTAGTTACGCAACAAAGTCAAGAAGAACTGCTCAGGGTGTTCCAGGAGAAAGTAGCTCAACAGGTAAAGAATAAATGTTACTACAATGTATAAAGGTTTCTAATTTATATATAAAAGTAAAGAGATTTTATATGATTCAGATATTTGTAACGATACTTAGAGAATTGAAGATAGCGGTATTAATTATTAATTCTTTTACAGATTGATATTTATCTTTGATAGTGAGATATACAAAATTACAAGATATATTCTTCATTTATTTGATTTCTTAACCATAATACTTTTTGTACTTTTGTAGAACGTAGGAAGTACAGATTCCAAATATATAGTAGTAAGTCTATCGGTGCAACCTGTGTTGTCACTGGCACAGCGTTATGAACTTACCCCTGAGCAAACTCTCTGTAAATTGGCAGGATTTTTCTATCGATTGGGAGCTGATGCGGTATTAGATATGACGGTGGCTGACGATTTTGTTTTATTAGAAGCTGCCAAAGAATTCGTCGAACGTTATAAAGCCAGTAAAGAAGGCATAAAAAATCAGTTACCAATGTTGTCCTCTTCGTGTCCAGGTAAGACGAATATTTGTTCATGAAAATGAATGATCGATTCAAGAAATTTGTAATGTTCTTATTTCCGTGACAGGTTGGGTATGTTATGCCGAAAAAACTCACGGAAATTTTATATTGCCACACATAAGTGTCACAAAATCACCCCAACAAATTATGGGATCATTAGTAAAGTACCATTTAGCTGAAACTATGGGTCTGTCACCAGAACAGATGTACCATGTAACTGTAATGCCCTGCTATGACAAGAAGTTGGAAGCTTCCAGAGAAGACTTTTACAATCAGCAAAGAAAGACGAGAGACGTAGACTGTGTCATAACATCAAGTATATACATATATTCATATTTTTATATAACTATATTTAGAATTATAAAAATTGAAGTGTAAATTATGGTATCAACTTTGTGTCTTTCAGTCGAATTGGAACAGATGCTGAGTCAAGACGGTTTAGTATTAAACGAAATCGACGAAGGTGAAATTAAACAACCATTTGGTTTCTACAGTGAAGAAATTGCGAGTAGATTGTGGGGTCATAGTGGCTCGGGGTCAGGTGGTTACGCGGACTTCATCTTTCGTTACGCGGCGAAGAATCTTTTTGACGAAGACAATGTTACAGTAGATGTAAAAAATCTTAGAAATCCCGACTTCCAGGAAGCTGAATTGAAAAGAAACGATCAAGTGTTATTAAAATTTGCTATTATTAATGGATTCAGGAATATACAGAATATAGTTCAGAAAATGAAAAGGGGCAAATGCGTTTACGACTACGTCGAAATTATGGCATGCCCGTGTGGTAATTATTGTTTTGCTTAAAATAATGCACTAATGTTGTAAGTAAATTTTTTAATGTGATTATTATTATTATTATCATCAGGTTGCTTAAACGGAGGAGCACAAGTAAGACCCGACGGAAACGTTCAACCCCGAGAACTCGCAACAACATTAGAAAATATGTATCGTAAACTTCCGCTAAGCAAACCTGAAGAAAACAAAGTGGTGCAGAATCTATACAAAACTTGGCTGGGAGGAGAGGATACAGATAAAGTTAGCGCGTATTTCAATACACAATACCACGAAATACAAAAAATGAATACAGCGCTCGCAATAAAGTGGTGATGTAACAATGACGTTATATCTACTGCTATAACAATGACGACGTTATTACTTGTATGATATATATTATGTATATTTTGTACAATAGGTTCATTGGCTGATTAACTTTATTTTTTTGCGGTACACAACAATAAAAATAAATAAATTATCATTAGTCAATTATTTGATGCTTACTTAAAGCCACAACTTAAATATATGCCAGCACGTGATATAAATAAATTTTACGCTCTTATAATATAAATAATAATGTCTGCTTAACACTGTCCTATATATACAGAATAAATTACATTATGAAACAAATTACAAGTATATTTATTGTGTAAAAAGAATCGTGAGATTGTACCTAAAATGTATTGTAACAATTTCATATTACAAGTGTGTTTATTTATACAAGCTTTTTAAAATGACAGATATGATTATCACATATAAATAATATCACGATAGAATATAGATATACACATTAATAACCTTTCAATTCATATGAGTAGCTATTGTTTAAATACGAGTTCTCTTCTTATGCACGTTAACTTTTAATAAAAGCAATATTTTCATTTTAAATACAACACTATATATCTTACATACGTTATTTCTTAAAATGCGTTGTTACGCATATGTCACAAGTAGTATGTAATATACATAATATACGAATAATTCTCTAGTAAAATAAAAATAAATAAATAAATAAAAATACCACTTGTGTTAACACATAGATATAAATGAAAGCATTATAGTAAAATGCTCAGTGAAACATTTATTATGTGTAATTTCCGTTATCTGCTCTATCTTTCGTTCTCTTTTGTTCCTGTATAATTCCAAGTCTTTTCTCGCGACAATTATAATCATCCTTCCTTAAATTTGCAACAAGGGAATGAATAAATAAATAATTAAGTGGAGCGTGGTGCATGTGGCCCCAATTATCTAGAATTTTTGTTATCTAGGAATTCCTCGTTTTCATTCATTTCCTTAGACTCGGACTTTTTCAAATCTATATCCGGATATCCGTCCTCAATATACCTAATAGAATCATGATCCATGTTATTGTCATCTTTATTTTCACATGTATCTATTAACCATCCTTGATTGCTATCGATCTCTCTAGAAACAACAAGGAATAGTTCCTTCTCCTTGCTATCTATCTGATCCTTTAGATATATGAGTAAGTCGTTGTCCTGATGTCAGAAAAAATACAATTAATACGACATATAAAATATATGGAAATACCTTTATATCTTTCGCCAAATTTCATTGTATTGTAATAACCTTTCCTATTAACTGCGGCGAGTCCAGTTTCGAATCAAGATTATAAAAGGCACCGTGTATCTTTTTCAGAGCAATCCAATGACGTCGCTTCAAAGGAAGTAGCACAAAACCTAGTTTATATTCAGTTGGGACATTCAGTATAAAACCCTCAATGTTGTCTAAACAAAGACACTTGGGATCCCTGAGATAGAAGGAATAATTTAATGAACATATACAATTATAAATTGCATGCTCATACTTTTCACGATACCGATGAACGTACGGACCTACGTTTGTCGAACCATACAGCCTCGCGTCCTCTTCTCTGGAGAGCGGCCATAATAACGTTAATGTCATAGTTGCCAAGTCCTAGTAGCGATTTATGAGGATTGATCCACACATCGGGACTTAAACTATAGCAGATCTGATCTAATTCCTGTTTGCTAAAGCCACGCTCTTGAAACAAGTTGTTCAACGCGTGTAACGCACACAGCTCCTTCACCTACAATTCAGTTTGTAATTTTGGTGAAGGGTACGAAATAGATTAACTTGGAAAAAAAATAAATAAATAAATAAATAAGCATCTTCTCTTTTCAAAATAGTGCAGATATCTTCAACCATCAATATTCTATTGACAATTACTTCGCATTGTTTACGGTGACGGAATTTTCTACGCAATATATGTGCAACCTAAAGACAATCTACAGAAAGGATGCAACAACATTAACAAGTTACTTGTCGTTCATGATATATAGATCCAGTCATATCAGTCGCTGTGCTCGCAACCATCGCAACTACATAGTTCCTTTCCCACCCGTCTGTATGAAAGCGTGATCGATCTCTGCCGGTGCTTTTCGAGGAAACCTTTAGAAAATTGTGTTTAATAGCGAATGATCATCAGCAGGCCGCCGGGCTTGAACCGTCAACGGCACTTCAACAACTCACGACCATCCCCAGCTATTGTAAATTGATCAATGCTCGCCGAACATGCGATACATGTCATCCGGATTTGACGAAAAGCGCATACGACTGACGACAGCTGACAGCGACGACAATCGCAGGAATGCAGGGAAGCAGTGGCCACAAATTCTGTGTGTCAAAAGACTTCGATTGATACGGCCACACAGTTGTAGTTACGAAAACTCGAAAGCACGCAGAAGTGCAGAAGCAAAGAGAATCAGAGAAGTCTTGAGAGCGACCATGGGCGCGATTTAGCCCAATTCAGCTGTTACTTTATTTTGAAGCGCCTCTATGTCTATAAAATGTGGACATCGAACTACGTAGCCAATATCCATGAATGTCCATGAAACATGAATCCTGTAGGTAATGCCCACGATTTTGTGGTTCTTTTCCGTGCTATATCGATTTTGTGGTAACGTCCACAATTTTGTGGTTCTCTTCCGTGCTATGTTCACAATTTTTTGGTTCCTTTCCGAGAAGAGAAAAGGTTTTTTTCCGATATATATAACAGTTTGCGGAAAGATTTAAAACTTTTTGAATAATATAAAATATGATTATAATTTGTTTTTTTTTCTGTTTTTCCGGCATTTGCTATCCCTGCATAAAATGTCGGATTGAAAAGAATTAATTTAAATTCTGCTTTCTGATGCGAAGAAAGGGATTGAAAAGTATTGGTTCGCAAGAATTCACTTTAGCTTAAAATATTCCTCGCATTCAATCGCAATCGATAACCTTCAAACAAATGCGAATTCTCGCATTAAGGGGATGCTGGAGCCGTCTGTTTTACCGGCATTTTTTGTCGGCACGTAGCGTCGTATTAATTTGACAGAATCAAAAATCCTTCTCCAGAATTGCAGTACATTCATTAATGATTCGGGGAAACTCTGATTTTATATAGAAAACGAGAAAAAATTACGGAAGTACAGATTTCCTTATCCTACTTTTATCCCAATATGGCGTCTCGAGTTGCGGCGAGCTGTCAGCTCGTCACAAGATGTATTTCATATAAGAGATATACCATTGGTACGAACGCGAAAACAAGTTCCCCCGAATTGCACAACAAGAAAAACATCGATAAACCCTCCAAATCAAGATTTGGAAGCGTAATATAAAAGTATAATGTCGACGTGCATCGTGCGTATGTGTGCGTGCAATATAGCGTGCTATCCTTGTCTATATCTTTGTCTATACAAGGACAGATATAGTTCGCCGGTCTTCTTTACCGACGCCGATCGAGTTCGGCTACGGCTCCAGCATCCCCTTAAAAAGGATTCACTTCTGCTAATTGTTTTTGGATTCAGAGGCATACAAGATTTTCACGTTCTATTCCTAGTATCGCACTGAAAAGTATTGACCCGTGATCCAATCCGAAATTGTTGCAAAGCAGAATTCATGACAAAATCTCGTGAATACGAAACAATATTTTTGAATAAGACGTTTTATGCAGGAATGTTACATTAAATTTCATTAAATTCTTACGTTTTAATATAATTGTCTCAAGTTCAATGTATTAGATCAGATGTAATCTGTGTACAGAGAAATTTTTTATTAATTATTTGTATTTTATTACAGATTTTTCTTCTGTTTCAATCAGTAGAGAAAATCTATAATATAGGTATGTCAAAAACTGTACATTTTTAGTACCTTATACTTTTCATTTTCAGTGTGGAAAGAAAAGCAACTTCTCTCTCTACGAAAAAGATAATAAAGAGAAAAATTATATAATTTTAATTAAAACTATGCAATAGCAAAACTTTGATTATAATATTATAATTATAAAATCAATTAAATTTAATTATAATATTTAATGTTATCTTTAAGTCTGTTTCTTTATAGAGCTGCTTTACATTAGACTTTCCACATTCAAAATGAAATAGGCATAGAATTTAGATATCGGAAAGAAAAGGAAAACGGATGAAAAATGCAAAACATGGCATTCAGTTATAAAGAACAGTTTTTGATTTACTTAACCGATTTTGAAAACATAATGAAAATTATTGGAGAATTTCGTGTTCTTTACACTCACTTTTCATATGACAAATATAATAATAAAAATAATTCGGATAATTATAATGATTCGAACACTCATACTTTTATTAAAAGACGAGTTTTAACACTCGTTTAGTACTGTAAATGAATCAATCAGATCAATTAGCTGATCGGCCACTCGCCCGATTCATCAGCTATCGCTTCTGTCCGAAATGTTTTCAGAGGCGCAAGGCTCGAAAATATTCTTAAATAACGAGACAAAATCCTGATTTTCAACGTCATTCGTTAATTTTCTCTAGAACAGTTACTATATCTCTTCGCTACACATTTTATCTAACAAACTTGATCGTTCGATACTTATTGCGCTTTAATCCATCGTGTTTTCTATGTTGCTTTTGTAGCGTCGTGAAAAAAAAAAAACATTTCCCTTATTTTGAAAAAAGGGACAGAAAGAGGAAAGATTGTAACTGTATTTCAAGAATAGATCTTCTTAAAGAAAATAAATACCTTTAAATTTTATGTACGAATTAACATTTCAATTTTATTTACAGAATACATAACGCTAATCATAAATTATTGAAAAATAAGAACAATATGTGTATATGTACGTATATGAATGCTCTATAATAATATATATTCTATATTACATAAAAAATATTTTATATATAAGTTATGCTCTATTAGTATATATATAAGTTATATATGCATTATTACTTTATATATATATTACTTTATATTATAATTGTATTATTTGGAGGGGTAAAAGCCATAGTGGTGTAATTCAATTTTTTTTAAATATTGACTCGTGTGCATAGGTGCAATTTATATATTGTATTTATGCACACGAGTCAATATCTTAAAAAATTTGAGTTGCACCACTATGGCTTTTACTCCTCCATTTATATTTCATGCAGACTTTACACATATAATATATTTAATTCACTCAAGCATTATAATTCATTTTAATACTACGTTCTATAATATAATAAAACCTTGATTGCGTATCCAAGATAAACCAATGATTTTCATTGCTATTGACTAATTGTAAGTATGAAATATGGTTCGTTGTTTTAAAATGGTCCGAATCCTGTGAAAGAATTTTGTATATACATATATATGTGTACAGAATATTGTACAATACATATACAGTTGTACTGCTACTTGTAATGCATATATATGAATTTACTTGGATTTGGGGGTGGATGTCCCAATCTGTACATATCCGGAGGAAATCGTGGTGGAAATGGTCTGACTGGTGCCATTAAAGCAGGGTGTCTGCCTCTTCCCATAGGAGAAATCTGTCCTCTTAATGGGACCATAGGGCTTGCTACGATTGGTCTCGGAGGAAGGACCATAGGGCTTGCTACGATTGGTCTCGGAGGAAAACTCTAAAAAGTATATTAAAGAAATAAATAAATTAGAAATTCAACAAATTCTCAGTAAGAACATTCATTAGATCAATAGTTTGTATATATTTTTCTTACCCCATAATAAATAGGGGGTATTTTTATCACGGGTATTGGTGATTTAATATAATGCGGTGCTATATCTTTTCCTTCTCTGGATCTATCTCTATCTTTGTTTCTGTCCCTGTCTCTGTCTCTATCTTTTTCCTTTTCCCTTTTCCTTTGCCTTTCTCTGTCCCTGTCTCTGTCTCTATCTCTTTCTTTTTTCCTCTCCCTTTCCCTTTCTCTATCCCTGTCCCTGTCTCTGTCTCTGTCTCTATCTCTACTACTATCCCTATCTCTTCTTTCATGGGAACGTTCATTTGATCTCTCACGATATCTGTCGCGATAAGATTTCTCTTCCATAAACGGCCTGTAAGGATAATGATTAGAAATGATTATTCATAACTATTAAAGAATGGTTTAATTGGCACCCTTTTTTCATTTTACAAATAAATTATAACAATTATTATTATTATTATATTTATAACAATAAAAGTATTAATTTATTTAAAATAATCTATAAATTCTATATTTAATGATTTTACTCCATACCTCGAATATGAGTTGTGCAGTTCTCTAGAACGAGATCGATTAGCATAATGTTTATTTTCACCTCTTTCTGTGTATTTCTCTTTGTATTCTCCACGTTTCTCGAAACTGCTTCCCCTACAAAATATAGAAAGAGTATATATTTTTCAGAAATATAAAACAGTTATTTAACTGTTTTTAATTATGTAATACTTATTTGCTTTTGATTATTTGAAAAAGAAGGTTGAATTTCTTTTCATCAATAAATAAATTATAACTAAAGCTAGCTTTACCCATCATTTTTACGAATATCACAATTTTCTGTCTTGTTATGCTGATATTTCAAATCTATGCGGTGTCTAAGATCATAAGAACTCAAGGATAAAGATCGTCTCCTTAAAGTACGTGATTTGTTTGTCGAGGCTGTAATATTATATGTAGTGTTATATGTATATACCATGTTTTTAAAGAATACTATGTTGTATTATTCATTATGGAGCCTCAAACACCGAAAACTAAAATATTTATATAATCTATGTCTTGACATATATAAAATTATGTATTTTTTAAATTAAAGATATGATCTATAAATAAAAATATATATCCAGAAATTAGTCACATTATATATGTATATTCTGTATTCAATGAATATGTATAGTTCTAGTTAAGTTCTATATATGTATATTTTATATGTATCACACATAAATATATATATATAGAATGATTTCATGTATGTTATACTTTTTTTGTTCAAAGAATTTCGAGTATTTCGAAAAATATCTAATGTAATTTTATATATTCAAGTTTAATTGGTATAATTTAAGAATTAATAATGAATAATAATTATATATATAATACATACCCGATTGTTCTTTATCTATAGCTACAACTGTACGTCGTTCTTCTACTTCGTTAGTTTTTTTTATCTCTTCTCTGTCAAATATCGGTTTACATCCTTCTCCTATATGATTTATTTTATTCATTTTATTAGTCTTTTAGTGGTTTCTTATTGACACAGTTCTGATAAGTCTAATGCATTAGTCAAAAGAAAAATTTCATCTTTTAAAGAAGAAGAAAGAATTTTGTGTCCGATATAAACATTTTTTTTAATACAGAAGCCGAAAGTTAATTATATTATTATTCTTTCCACATTAATATTTTTTTAGCCACTATTCTCTTAATATCTCTTGATATGTTGTCTTCCAAGATCTAGAACAAGAATCTCCAGAGTATCTTGTAAGTTGTATGAAATTTACATAAAGTTCTTTGAAGTAAACTGGATTCCAAAATTAAGGGATATAAAATAACTGTTCATTTGTATAACATAAAATTAAAAGTTATTAAAATTTAAATGTCATTATTTTTTAATCATAATACTTTTAAAAAATAATTGGTTCTGTATTTTAAATAAAATTATAAGATTGTAATTCCATATAATTTGTATTAACCCATTATTATTATGTTAAATTACATATATTAAATTAGAATAAAAGAAAGAACTACTCGGTTGCATTAAAATGTTGTACATATGTATTAGAAACAAAATCTTGATAAGATCTTCCAGATGAAAATTCTAAAATGCAGGTATCTTCCATGATGATTCTACGATAAATACAATTTTATGTAAATATATAAAGATACGCTGCAAATAAAAAAAATGTTATTATAAATAGACAAAACTAATTGGTCTTGTAGGATAAAATCTTCGTTGCTTTCTTTAAATCGCAATTGTAGCTTTAAAGCTATTATAACTTTCATCAAATCGTAATATAATGCCACTTGAACACTATGGATATTTCTTTATATGTAGGCAATCAATGCAGAAATGTAAATTTTTTTTAAATTTACTTAAAATATAATTATGTTACTTTCAAAGATACTTTAAAATACAAAATATGTGTTGAATTTGTACGAAATTGTTTTTGAGATTGTTTCCTATTTTCTATATTCTTTACTTTGTTTGAAATCCTATATGTTAACAAATATGGAATTAACAATAATTATATAGACAATATCTCTATCGTTTTTATGAAAATTCCAAGACTATAAACAACTGCAGCTACAAAATCATGTGTAACCATCTGTATAATTTCTTATAGCGTTTTCGACTGGGCGTCGAAATCGAGCAATAACGTTGGTCAATTTGCCGAAGTGACATCATTAATTGCTTTCAGAACGAGCAAACTCGGCCCGGTCGAAAACGCTATTATTTGCATGTAACAATATTGCAATATTTGTTTTATTAAGCGTGAGCATTTGTGTGTGTGTGAGAGAGAGAGAGAGAGAGAGAGAGAGAGAGAGAGAGAGAGAGAGAGAGAGAGAGAAGAGAGAGTCGAGACGTGAACTCGAGATACACGACATGGGGTCGAGAAAAGGGCCTCGAATAAAATGGCGTCTTCGAGATGTGTCAAACGACGTGAACGCGCAAAGCCGTCGACACACATACTCTACAGCGACGACGACGACGACAATTTTCGTGACAAGCGTGACGGCCCAAGGACGTTTACGATAACGTAAAATGATGATCATACACATTGATACGGATATAACGTCCAAGGATTTCTCTCTGAAATATTAAACAAGGATGACGTAATGAATATACAATATTTTTATTTCTCATTTATATCAATGTATAAAAAAAATACAAAACGCCAGTTGTGTGTTTCGTCTCAACGCCGAAACATGGCCGTGGGATATGAATGCCAAGGATGGCGATAAACTGAACGCTTCGACACACGGTCACATAAAAAAATGCTAAATTAACGTGTAAATGTTCACGCGAGGGTACGACGGTTGAGATATTTTACACGCAACAAATAGGTACATGTAGGTACATTACGAGCACGGCGTTACGCGTAAATTCGGCAGCCGTGTCCTGTTTATAAATAATACGTCGTGTACCTACGCGCTTAGCCACTATCAATGTGGACGTCGACATGTGACGTATCTCCCGTTTTCGTTTGCCGCTACAAGCGATAAACGCGCTTTGGCGCTTTTTTTTCCTTAACGTGTTGCACGCGCTCGCACTCAAACTAAACACGTTTATTAATCAAGGTGCGCTTTGCACCGGTGCGATCCGCGATTTTTCTCAAACACGCAATACGCGCCGACCGCGCCGTATACATATATCTCGCAACGCGCGAATCGAAAAGACAGAGAAAGAAAGAAAAAAAATTCTAGTTCTACCATCGGAATCCAGTGCCGTTGTGCTCCTTAAAAAAAAAAAAAAAAATTCTTGTCACGCACCAGAGTGCGAGCTCCTGCGCGAGTTGACAGTTTTTGTTGAGAGCCTACATTTTTCCCGTAACGGAACGTACGACAATATCTGCTCGCCAACTCGGGCGAGTGAAACGGAATGACGGGGCAACGATAGTTTTACTTGATTATATTGATATTGAACAAATTATAATAACGCGTTTGTCTGGTCCACTTGCCGTTATTTAACAGAGATTCACTTTGCGAATCGATGGACATTGAAAAAAAAATAGTCGCTATATACCTAATTACGCGTGAAGAGTGATAATAATTCAATACGCGTTCATCACCGTGTTGGGTACACGTCAGAGCCAAAACACAATGGGGTATAAAAATTGGGCGTGGGATCGCGGACGGAGATGGAATAACGTCACGATAAGATGCTCACATTGTGTAGGAGCAATCGATCGGAAAGCAGATATAGAGTTGAAGCATAAGAGAGATGATGAGTGTGGTCCCACGTCTACAAAAGGGCACAGCGAAGGCATTCTGGGGCCCGTCCCGTCCACGTGAGGTGGCGGCGTCCACGGTCCGTGTGCTCGTGTTGGGCAAAAAGACCGTGTGTGTGTGTATCTGCAACACGAAAAAAAAAAAAAATTTCAACGTGAATGACGTACAAAAAATTTTTGGGCGCACGTATAACGTTGGGGAACGCAGTGTGTAGCGGTGTCAGGAAGCAGGCGGGGGGGGGGGAGGGCACGTTCGTTTGCCATCACGTTAAACGTGTAAATCACGTCAAACGTTCGTCCATCTTTCCAACATTGACAATATTTATACGTACCGTGCGAATTTGGCTCTTCAACGCATGCCTCTTTACGCGTCGAATGTTGATGATGATGATGATGATGATGATGATGAGCTGGCCCAGAATCTGTTATTTGTTGCGCCACTCGTACTCGCGCCGTCGTCATTGACGTCCAAACGTCTTTTTTTTGCGGGGATTCCCCCAAACAGTGGTTCTTTGAACTCATGTACAACAATGCGCGCTTTTATTGCCCTTCTCGAGGTTTCGTGGATACTTTTTGGCCAGAAGAGCGACATCGAGTTTATACAGACAATCTTCGGCAGGCCGGGAGGCACCCTCACCGTGCTGTACTTAACGTTTTGGCTGTATGGAGTTTCACAATCCAAGGTGTGTGTTATCTTTTCTGGGGTCCAGGTGCGGAACGGCATGTCGTCTAGGACGATTCCATCGGTGTAACCCTCGCGCAGCTTGCACCAATCTTGATCTCCACTAACCAAGATCGGGTGCGTAAAATGAGCAAGCGCAAATTGGGTTTTGCCTATTCGTGTCTGCGAAAAAAGTAAAACGTTAATATACATGTATATGCGTAACAATGTACGATCGATAATACGTGTCTCACACACACACACCACATGCACGCACGCACGCCACGCACGCACGCACGCACACTTACCTCGCCGACAAAAATCGTTGTTTTGTTTGCTGGCAATTTAAATGGCGGGATATTGAAATCCTCGAGCTTGTACAGGCCTGTGTCGGGCGGGGCGAATTTATTACTGAAATAGGCGTCCAGTTTTGGCGTCATGGCATCGTTATATGTCCCCAAATCCAGGGATTCTTGCAATAAATTATTAAGTTCGTCAATCTTTCGACGATCGAATTTGGGCACGTTTCCCATTCTGTATATCGTGCCGCTCGCATTTTCAATTTTTTTTATTACGGCCTTTGGTTCAGTGGTCACTTCCACCGTTGTCCCGTTGGGCAATGCTTTTTGTAACGCTGTTAAACTTCGTGCGTTTTTAAATCCGAATAACAGGTTTATACATATTCCGTCGTCGGCGGCCTGATCGTTGCCGATCAACCATTCTACTTCTTGTTTGTACGTCGCGAATTTTTTCGCCCGTTCTTCTTCCGTCGGACCGGTCAGTATCACGTTAAATGTGCGGAACCGTACCTTTTTTGCCTGTCGATGAAAAAAAAAAGTTAGCCGCTCATTGCCGGGAAATAAAATGAATCGCGTTTCCTTCCAACCCTGTTCGTAAATTAGGTTTGCGTAAACAGGAAAGGACCGAAATGCAGAAGCCGCGCTGGGATTAAACGTTGGGTGGGCCTGACTTTTTAGGTAGCTACACACAAGGCTCTGACCCGGGGCAACAAGAGGAAAAAGAGCATCTCTAAAGAAGCACGTAACGAGTTTTTTAATATTTAATTTACGAGGAAGGAGGAGAGGCCGAAACGAGAAGAGGAGAGAGAGGTCGACGGAGAGAAAGGGCGGTGAACCTATAACGAATGCTATGTTAAATTTACCTGTGGCTGGTGCGTGGCAGGCGCGGATGGTAATAGAAACGGCAGAGGCCTCCGAGGAGCAGGACAGGCGCCAACAGCCGACATCTCCTGCGAGGATTCTCGTCTCTGCGATCCTTACTGCTGCCGCTGTTAGGCGAGTCCTCGCACGGCGGCGGTAGTCGCAGGGTGCCGTTGCAAGACGTCACGTTTGGCAGTTTTGTTATGCACGTGGTCTGAAAAAAGAAATCCGAAATTGCACGACATTCTGTTTGCTTTGCTGCCGGTGATCACGCTATTTACGAAGCACCCCCTGGACGCGAGGACGGTCAACATCGGCGGCGAGTCTGCCGAGTCCTTCCCTCCCCGCCTTTCTCTCGCGCTCCCCTTCCACCACAAGCGTCGCGGCGCGAGCCACACAAACAGAACACGCGTGCTCGGCACGTCCGAAACTCCGAATTTGTCGAACCCCTTTCGCGCATTAATAGAAGAATGCCGTCGTGGGATCGTGAAACGCGATCCGAGCTGCCGAACCGTGCGCGGGACTTACACGACGCAATCCGTGGAAAGCCTCGAGCAGCCTCGAGGAAGACTGTCTCTAAGAATCACGCGCGCTCCCCTTCCACCACAAGCGTCGCGGCGCGAGCCACACATAAACGGTACACGCGTGCTCGGCACGTCTGAAACTCCGAATTTGTCGAACCCCTTTCGCGCGTTGATGGAAGAATGCCGTCGTGGGATCGTGAAACGCGATCCGAGTTGCCGAACCGCGCGCGAGACTTACACGACGCAATCCGTGGAAAGCCTCGAAGAAAACTGTCTCTAAAGCTAAAGCAAGAATCACGCGCGCCACCAACTGCTGCGGCGCGACTTTTTTCGCGGGCCGTTTGAAAACAAAAAAAATTTTTTTTTTTTCAAACGACAGCCAATTTCGCACTGATTGTGTACGGCCGAGAGATGGCGCGCGCGCGTGCGCGCGCGTGACGGCGGCATTCGGATTCGCGCCTTGTTTCGAACACGGCGCGACGACGCCGGGGGTAAAGAAACTTTTAGAAAATTTTCAAGAAAGTCCAAAAAATTCTTTCAGTGGTAGAAATTTTAATATCTACAAGTTTTTTATATTAAGGATTATTGTAAGATATACAGCGCGCTGTATAAAGAATTTTGCAAACTTCGATCATCGCGTACTTTGTACGAACAGATAAGTATACAAAAAAATAAAAATTTCGCAAAAAAATCGCAAAATATTAAAAACAATGCTGTTACTCACTGTGAAGGTATAGAATCCTTCAGGCACCGATTGACCGCCAAACTTAATGCTGAGGGTGTAGTCTCCCGCATCGGCAACAGTGTATTAAATGTTTACTGTGCCATCGCCGTTGTCCTCTATGTCAATGTCAACGACTTCACTGAAATCACAGACCGAGACGTATTATTCAGAGATTAAAATATAGACCATCGGAGATCCATTCACGAAATTTTCGCGCATATTCTCGTGACACCGCTACAATACATCACTTGGAATACTTTCTCGCGACTTTGTTCCTAATTATTCAGATTTTTCAATCGCCAGTAAAGTAAGAAACTTGAAAGAAGTTGGAAACTTTTTTTTCTTTACGTAAAGAAAACTAAATTTAAATTCTACAGAGAGATGAGATTTAGTTATATCGCAAAATTAGAAAATTTTGTAAAGCTTTACTGAAAGTAACAACTCTTAAAGAGACAGCAAAAGAAAGAGAGAGAGAAATTATCATTACAATGATAATAAATTTATCAGAATACTTTTTCTCTTCATATGTATAAAAAATTTAACTTATTAACCAACTTTTGACAACTAACATTCGTAGAATGTGCAAAATAAAAAAATCGGACGATTCGATAATTCACTTTTATACTTTTGCGTGCTGCCTAAATCTTAAATAACTGCTAATAACGATAAACTATAAAATAAATCGTTAATTGTTATAGGTTTAGCGTGTAAAATGTAATTGGAAAATCGCGTTTATAGGAAATACTGGACGCAACGTGGCTTCTCATCACTTATGGCTTCGCCCCCCCGACCGCCCCTCGAGGCCGCGCGGACCGAGGCTGGGTGACATGGGGACGAACGGAATAACGTTGAATGTACGCGTTAAAGAAAACTGAATAAGTATTGTGATCTTCATTACGTATTGATCTTGACTCTTCATTGCCTCGGAAATTTGTCGAACATATTGAATTCATTGTTGGAAATACTAAGCAAAGTGTTGCTGAAATATATTAAATTTATTATAAAAAATTCAGATTTTAATTAATGCAAGAAATATTTCTTGTCATCTTCTTTATTATACAGTTAATAACAAACTAAATCTTATGATTCAATTTAAGATCATAATATGTTCAGCGTTTTACATTTAATACATATATAATACATATAATTTATGGTTAATTATACAGTTTAGGGGCCTCACCTCCAATATCGGTGAAATTATGCTCAATGATGTGTTTTTGCGTGAAACTAAAGAATCTGGCAGAAAAAAGTGTCGCTCTGCCCTGCGAAGCGAGATAATTAATCGTTGAAGATGACGACTATTCAGATTCAGGTTATGCATAACAGCTGTCATACACTGAGATGCAACAACATGGAACGTACCCTGTGGTCCATGGCTACACGCTGCTACACGCGCATACAAAAATGCGCGAATTTGAAACGTATTGAAGCGTTTATTATGTTTCAAGGTCTAAAATACAAGAAAGCGGAAAGATTTTATTTGTATCTCAGGGATAGGACAGATCTTCTTAAAGAAAATAAATGCCTAAATCTTATGTACGAATTAACATTTCAATTTTATTTATAGAATACATAGCGCTAATCATAAATTATTGAAAAATAAGAACAATATGTGTATATGTACGTGTATGCGGTATATGAATGTTCTATAATAATATATATTCTATATTACATAGAAAATATTTATATATAAGTTATGCTCTATTAGTATATCTAAGTTATAGGTATGCATTATTACTTTGTATTACTTTATATTATAATTGTATTATTTGGAGGGATAAAAGCCATAGTAGCCAAATTTTGTTAAAATATTGACTTGTGTGCATAGGTACAATTTATGTACTGTAGAGATTGCATCTATGCACACGAGTCAATATCTTTAAAAATTTGAGTTACACTACTATGACTTTTACTCCTCCATTTATATTTCATGCAGACTTTACATATATAATATATTTAATTCACTCAAGCATTATAATTCATTTTAAAATATTACGTTCTATAATATAATAAAACCTTGATTGCGTATCCAAGATATACCATTGTTTTCATTGCTATTGACTAAGTATGAAATATGGTCCGTTGTTTTAAAATGGTCCGAATCCTGTGAAAAAATTTTGTGTATATATATATATATATATATATATACCCAAATACATATATTATATGTGTATATACAGAATATTGTACAATACATGTACAATTGTACTGCTATTTGTAATGCATATATTATATGTATTTACTTGGATTTGGAGGTGGATGTCCCAATCTGTACATATCCGGAGGAAATCGTGGTGGAAATGGTCTGACTGGTGCCATTAAAGCAGGGTGTCTGCCTCTTCCCATAGGAGAAATCTGTCCTCTTAATGGGACCATAGGGCTCACTACAATTGGTCTCGGAGGAAAGGGACTCTAAAAAGTATATTACCAAGAAATAAATAAATTAGAAATCCAACAAATTCTCATTAAGAACATTCATTAGATCAATAGTTTGTACATATGTACAAACATACTATACATGTGTACTATCCTATACATTTTACTTACGCCATAATAGATAGGCACAGGTATTGGTGATTCAATATAATGTGGTGCTATATCCCTTCGTTCTCTGGATCTATCTCTATCTCTATCTCTTTCCCTCTCCCTTTCTCTATCTCTATCTCTTTCCCTCTCCCTCTCCCTTTCTCTTTCTCTATCCCTGTCTCTGTCTCTGTCCCTATCCCTATCTCTATCCCTTTTTTCATGGAAACGTTCATTTGATCTCTCACGATATCTGTCGCGATAAGATTTCTCTTCCATAAACGGCCTGTAAAGATAATGATTAGAAATGATTATTCATAAGTATTAAAGAATGGTTTAATTGGCACTCTTTTTTCATTTTACAAATAAATTAATCAAGCCTGGTAATATCTCTAAATCATAATTTAAATATTTATAAAATAAAAGTAATAATTTATTTAAAAAAACAATCTATAAATTCTACATTAATGATTTTACTCCATACCTCGAATATGAGTTGTGCAGTTCTCTAGAACGGGATCGATTAGCATCATGTTTATTTGCATCTCTTTCTGTGTACTTCTCTTTATATTCTCTACGTTTCTCTAAACTGCTTCCCCTACAAAATATAGAAAGAAAACATACTTTTCAGAATTATAAAACAGCTATTTAACTGTTTTTAATTATGTAATACTTATTTGCTTTTGATTATTTGAAAAAGAAGGTTGAATTTCTTTTCATCAATAAATAAATTATAACTAAAGCTAGCTTTACCCATCATTTTTACGAATATCACAATTTTCTGTCTTGTTATGCTGATATTTCAAATCTATGCGGTGTCTAAGATCATAAGAACTCAAGGATAAAGATCGTCTCCTTAAAGTACGTGATTTGTTTGTCGAGGCTGTAATATTATATGTAGTGTTATATGTATATACCATGTTTTTAAAGAATACTATGTTGTATTATTCATTATGGAGCCTCAAACACCGAAAACTAAAATATTTATATAATCTATGTCTTGACATATATAAAATTATGTATTTTTTAAATTAAAGATATGATCTATAAATAAAAATATACATCCAGAAATTAGTCACATTATATATGTATATTCTGTATTCAATGAATATGTAGTTCTAGTTAAGTTCTATATCTGTATATTTTATATGTATCACACAAATATATATAGAATAATTTCATGTACGTTGTACTTTTTTTATTCAAAGAATTTCGAGTATTTCGAAAAATATCTAATGTGATTTTATATATTCAAGTTTAATTGGTATAATTTAAGAATTAATAATGAATAATAATTATATATATAATACATACCCGATTGTTCTTTATCTATAGCTACAACTGTGCGTCGTTCTTCTATTTTGTTAGTTTTGATTGTAGCCTTTTTTATTTCTTCCCTGTCGAATATTGGTTTACATCCTTCTCCTGTATGATTTATTTTATTCATTTTATTAGTCTTTTAGTGATTTCTTATTGACCTAGTTCTGGGTCTTAAGTCTAATGCATTAGTCAAAAGAAAAATGTCATCTTTGAAAGAAGAAGAAAAAATTTTGTGTACAATATAAACATTTTTTTTTAAACAGAAACCGAAAGTTAATTATACTATTATTCTTTCTACATTAATATTTTTTAGCCACCATTCTCTTAATATCTCTTGATGTGTTGTCTTCCAAGATCTAGAATCTTCAGAGTATCTTGTAAGTTGTATGAAATTTGCATAAAGCTCTTTGAAGTAAACTGGATTCCAAAATTAAGGGATATAAAATAACTGTTTATTTGTATAACATAAAATTAAAAGTTATTAAAATTTAAATGTTATTATTTTTTAATCATAATATTTTTAAGAAATAATTGATTCTGTATTTTATATAAAATTAAGATTGTAATTCCATATAATTTGTTAAATAATTATTAACCCATTATTATTATGTTAAATTACATATATTAAATTAGAATAAAAGGAAGAACTACTCGACTGCATTAAAATGTTGTACATATGTATTGGAAACAAAATCTTGATAAGATCTTCCAGATGAAAATTCCAAAATGCAGGTATCTTCCATGATGATTCTATGATAAATACAATTTTATGTAAATATATATATAAAGATACGCTTCAAATAAAAAAAATGTTATTATAAATAGACAAAACTAATTGATCTTGTAGAATAAAATCTTCGTTGCTTTCTTTAAGTTTGCAATTGTAGCTTTAATAAAGCTATTGTAACTTTCATCAAATCGTAATATAATGCCACTTGAACACTATGGATATTTCTTTATATGCTGACAATCAATGCAGAAGTATAAACTTTTTTTAAATTTACTTAAAATAACTATGTTATTTTCAAAGATATTTTAAAATACAAAATATGTGTTAAATTTGTACAAAATTTTTTTAAGATTACTTCCTATTTTCTATATTCTTTGCTTTATTTGAATTCCTATATGCGTTAAAAAATATGAAATTAACAATAATTATATATCGAATATCCCTATCGTTTTTATGAAGATTCCTAGTCTAAACAACTGTATAGTTATAAAATCATGTGTAACCATCTGTATAATTTTTTATAGCGTTTTCGACTGGGCGTCGAAATCGAGCAATAACGTTGGTCGATTTGCCGAAGTGACGTCATTAATCGCTCTCAGAGCGAGCAAACCCAACCCAGTGAAAAACGCTATTATATGCATGTAACAATATTACAATATTTGTTTTATTAAGCGTGAGCATTTGTTTTTAGTAAACACATCTCATTTTTTCTGTTAAATTACAATGTTGAAAGCAACTGAATTTCTATGGAAGAGAGAGTTTAGAGAAACATAGAGATTTAGAGAATGTAACATTTTACCCTCTCTTCTCTTGACGATCACATCTTCAGGATTAACTATATCTCGCTGTAATTCGGGAACAGGTCCTTGTAAAGGAATATTCCTGTGAATATCAACTATAATTCGACCTAGTTCCTTAGTATTAATCTGTGCATTCTGAGGACTTCTAAACAAAGGTACTGTTCTACTTGTAGGCTCATCTAATCTAAAGAGAATTCAATTATAATATTTTTAATTAATCGTAATTCGTATATTCTTTGTATTAAAATAACCAGATATCCTTTTTCAGGAAAATAGTCGGATTTCTATATTCTATATTTACATAATGAGTATAGTGAGACAATTAAAAAAAATCCGTTTAAAAATGAAAAAAACACATTTATCTCTATACATCTTGCACCTTATTCTGATCCGGCATTGAAATTATAGTTTTCTGTTAACGAGCCCTACTAACAAGCTAAACTGAATTTATTTATATATCTCAACTTGTAAGCAATTTTCTCTATCAATAAATTGTTTTATACTAATTTATTTTATTAAAATATCTTTTTCAGATATTTGAAAGTTTTAGTCACCTTATCTCTATCAAGTCAAAATAAAGATATAAAGACATATAGTTATATGTATGTTGTAAACTCACTTTTCATGCAGACTACCAGATTTGGAATCAGTTGACGTAGATCTACCTCTATGCGACGGAGACTCACTACCTCTTTTGCTTCGACTATGACGCGAGGATTTTCCCTCAGCATATTTTAAAGCTTGCGCACGTTTCCTTTCATATTCTAAAATCTTTTGCTGTTTCAATTTTTCATATTGTCTCTCTCGTTCTTGCTGGCGTTGCCATTCTCGTCTACATCTCTGCAGCTTTTCGTCTTCGGTTTTTGAACGTAAAACTAAATAAGTATTGTGATCTTCACTACTTGTTGATCTTGACTCCTCATTGCCCCTTAAAGTTGTCGAACATATTGGATTCATTGTCGGAAATACTAAGCAAAAAGTGCTGCTGAAATATATTAAATTTATTATCAAAAAATCAGATTTTAATTAATGCAGGAAATGTTTCTCGTCATCTTCTTTATTCTACAGTTAATAACAAACTAAATTTTATGGTTAAGCATTTTTATATTCAATATATATATAAATTGTGATTCTGACAAAAAATTCTAAACTTACACGTCTTTAACAATTTAAAATAAACACATCATCTCGGAAACGGTACATTCGGAATAAAGCTGGACTTTTCGATTACAGTATAAAGTTATATAGAAAATACAAGAATATCCAAGCTTGATATTTATATAGGGATTTATAAATGTATGCAAAATAAGATTTCTTTACTTTGAGTTCAATTGTGCATTTACTTTAAAAATTAGCAGTTGCATTAAAGTTTTTCTACACAAATTTGCATAATTGCATAAAATATATGAATCATCTAGTTACATGTTTAATGTACAAAATATGATAATAAGATTACGTACCACACATTTACTTTCTCTTTATTTTATCACATACTTATACAGCATAAAAGTATTACTTATTTTCTTTTTTATCACTCTTTTTTCTCAATTAATTTTTCTCTTATTCACTGCCAATACTGAAAATCTGTAGTAACGTAAACTAAATTCTCAACTTGTAAGCAATTTTCTCTATCAATAAATTATTTTATACTAATTTATTTTATTAAAATATATTTTTTAGATATTTGAAAGTTTTGGTCACCTTATCTCTATCAAGTCAAAATAAAGATATAGGAGCATATAGTTATATGTATATTGTAAACTCACTTTTTATGCAAACTATCAGATTTGGAAGCAGTTGACGTAGGTCTACCTCTATACCGAAGATGCGAGGGAGACTCACTACCACTTTTGCTTCGACTATGACGCAAGAATTTTCCCTCAGCATATTTTAAAGCTTGCGCACAACGTGCACGTTTCCTTTCACATTCTAAAATCTTTTGCTGTTTTAATTTTTCATGTTGTCTCTCTCGTTCTTGCTGGCGTTGCCATTCTCGTCTACGTCTCCACTTTTCGTCTTCGGTTTTTGAACGTAAAACTGAATAACTATTGTGATCTTCACTACTTGTTGATTCTACTTGTTCACTACTCGTTGATTCTACTTGTTGTTCACTACTCGTTGATTGACTTGACTCCTCCACGTCCCTTAAAGTTGTCGAACATATTGGATTCATTGTCAGAAATACTAAGCAGGGTGCTGCTGAAATATATGAAATTTATTATCAAAAATTCAGATTTTAATTAATGCAAGAAATATTTCTTGTCATCTTCTTTATTATACAGTTAATAACAAACTAAATCTTATGATTCAATTTAAGATCATAATATGTTCAGCGTTTTACATTTAATACATATATAATACATATAATTTATGGTTATATAGTTTAGGCCTTAGGGGCATCACCTCCGATATCGGTGAAATTATGCTCAATGATGTGTTTTGGCATAAAACTAAAGAATCTGGTAGAAAAAAGTGTCGCTCTGCCCTGCGAAGCGAGATAATTAATCGTTGAAGATGACGACTATTCAGATTCAGGTTATGAAACCTGTCATACACTGAGATGCAACAACATGAACGTACCCCGTGGTCCCATGGCTACACGCTGCTACACGCGCATGCAAAAAGTTTGCGAATTTGAAACGTATTGAAGCGTTTATTGTGTTTCAAGGTCTAAAATACAAGAGGAAAGAGTGTAACTGTATCACAGGGATAGGATAGATCTTCTTAAAGAAAATTAATGCCTTTAAATCTTATGTACGAATTAACATTTCAATTTTATTTACAGAATACATAGCGCTAATTATAAATTATTGAAAAATAAGAACAATATGTGTATATGCACGTGTATGAATGCTCTATAATAATATATTCTATATTACATAGAAAATATTTTATATATAAGTTATATGCTCTATTAGTATATCTAAGTTATAGGTATGCATTATTACTTTGTATTACTTTATATTATAATTGTATTATTTGGAGGGATAAAAGCCATAGTAGCCAAATTTTGTTAAAATATTGACTTGTGTGCATAGGTACAATTTATGTACTGTAGAGATTGCATCTATGCACACGAGTCAATATCTTTAAAAATTTGAGTTACACTACTATGACTTTTACTCCTCCATTTATATTTCATGCAGACTTTACATATATAATATATTTAATTCACTCAAGCATTATAATTCATTTTAATTACTACGTTCTATAATATATATAATAAAACCTTGATTGCGTATCCAAGATAAACCAATGATTTTCATTGCTATTGACTAATTGTAAGTATGAAATATGGTTTGTTGTTTTAAAATGGTCCGAATCCTGTGAAAGAATTTGTATATACATATATATATGTACAGAATATTGTACAATACATATACAGTTGTACTGCTACTTGTAATACATATATATAAATTTACTTGGATTTGGAGGTGGATGTCCCAATCTGTACATATCCGGAGGAAATCGTGGTGGAAATGGTCTGACTGGTGCCATTAAAGCAGGGTGTCTGCCTCTTCCCATAGGAGAAATCTGTCCTCTTAATGGGACCATAGGGCTCACTACAATTGGTCTCGGAGGAAAGGAACTCTAAAAAGTATATTACCAAGAAATAAATAAATTAGAAATCCAACAAATTCTCATTAAGAACATTCATTAGATCAATAGTTTGTATATATTTTACTTACGCCATAATAGATAGGCACAGGTATTGGTGATTCAATATAATGTGGTGCTATATCCCTTCGTTCTCTGGATCTATCTCTATCTTTGTTTCTGTCCCTGTCTCTATCTCTATCTCTATCTCTTTCCCTCTCCCTTTCCCTTTCCCTTTCTCTATCCCTGTCTCTGTCTCTGTCCCTATCCCTATCTCTATCTCTTCTTTCAGGAACGTTCATTTGATCTCTCACGATATCTGTCGCGATAAGATTTTTCTTCCATAAACGATCTGTAAGGATAATGATTAGAAATGACCATAACTGTTAAAGAATGTTAAATTAGCACCCTTTTTTTCATTTTACAAATAAATTAATCGAGCCTGGTAATATCTCTAAATCATAATTTAAATATTTATAAAAATAAAAGTAATAATTTATTTAAAATAATCTATAAATTCTATATTAATGATTTTACTCCATACCTCGAATATGAGTTGTGCAGTTCTCTAGAACGAGATCGATTAGCATCATGTTTATTTGCATCTCTTTCTGTGTACTTCTCTTTATATTCTCTACGTTTCTCTAAACTGCTTGCCCTACAAAATATAAAAAGAGAACATACTTTTAAGAAATATAAAACAGCTATTTAATTGTTTTTAATTATATAATACTTATTTGCTTTTGATTATTTTAAAAACAAGGTTGAATTTCTTTTCATCAATAAATAAATTACAACTAAAGCCAGCTTTACCCATCATTTTTACGAATATCACAATTTTCTGTCTTGTTATCCTGATGCTTCAAGTCTATGCGGTGTCTAAGATCATAAGTAAATACATTAAAGAATATATATCTAGTATAAAGAATATTGTCATCGTAAGAGAAACAAACCTAGGTTGATAAGACGGCGGATATCCGGAACTATAAATATGATTCCTAATTGGACTCAAGGATAAAGATCGTCTCCTTGAAGTACGTGATTTGTTTGTCGAGGCTGTAATATTTTATGTAGTGTTATATGTATATACTATGTTTTTAAAGAATGCTATGTTGTTTTATTCATTATGGAGCCTCAAACACCAAAAACTAAAATATTTATCTATATTTCTTGACATATATAAAATAATTTGTTTTTTAAATTAAAGATATGATCTATAAATAAAATATATAACCATAAATTAGTTACATTATATGTATATTCTATATTCAATGACTAAGTTCTATATATGTATTTATATATATATCATAAATGTATATAGAATAATTTCATGTACGTTATGCTTTTCTTATTCAAAGAATTTTGAGTATTTCGAAAAATATCTCATGTAATTTTATATACTCATTAATTCAAGTTTAATTGGTATAATTTAAGAATTAATAATAAATAATAATTATTTATATAATACATACCCGATTGTTCTTTATCTATAGCTACAACTGTGCGTCGTTCTTCTATTTCGTTAGTTTTGATTGTAGCCTTTTTTATTTCTTCCCTGTCGAATATTGGTTTACATCCTTCTCCTATATAGTTCATTACATTGTTTAATAATATAATTAATAAGATGTATGCATAAGTGAAAAAGAAATACAGGTAATGATTTAGATCTTTCTCATCTAAATTAAATTTCTCAGATTTATACACGCTTTAAATTATATTTTGTTTTTATTGATTATTATTATGACAACAGTAATGGTATAGATATAGACACCGTATGCAAGTAAAAATCCTCTTCTAAAAAGGAGATGTGAGTTTATTGTTGCCGCTTTTCTCTTCTAAAAAGGAGATGTAAGTTGTTGCCGCTTTTCCGCGATGCCGATTGGTTCTCTTGCTGCGCTTACTTCATTTGCAGCTGTCATTGTATATTTTGACAGTTGTGTATAATAGGGTTAATAGTGAAATGTTAAAGATAAATAGCGCGCGCGTAGCGCGCGTCTGTAGTGTCTAGTATTAATAAAAATTGCATTGGAAAATAAAATTAGTATTCGCTAGGTTTATGGACAAAGCAATATTTTACAACCTCGAAGTATACTGATTTAAATAACAGATATGAAAAGACTCAAATGCAAAACACGACAAAAAGTTACATAATATTTCGATGATGTAAAATATGTTTTAGTAGTAGAATATTTTTCGCTTATTAATATTATAAATTATTTTATGATTACTTATGAATTTATATTATAAATCAAAAATAAAAATTACATTGGCAGAATTATTAGATCATTGCACATGAAATGCCGTTGTAATTTCATTGATCTTTAAACACATTTTGAAATATGTATATATATTTCAAGATGTTAAAATATATACCTATATATTAATAAATATGTATTTTGCTTATATTTAGTAATGTAATAGTTATTTGTGTAACAAGTGCGGTAAGTTGGAAATTGGCCTCGCCTTCGGCTCGTGTGTCCACTCTGCACGTCCAATTTTCAACTTAACGCACATGTTACACACCCTATTTTATATTACACTTCCACTTTCCACGCACGTGTGATGTAATAGATTAGAAAATCTTCAGTGAAGAGAAGAAGAAATTTCCATGGAAGAGTAACTTCCATGGTAAATAGAAAACCATCTTCCAGTGAAAAAATATATTAATTATCTTCCAAAAAATATTGTCTTCTGTTGTTGGTAAATCGTTGGTGATATTGGAATATCTTACAATCGTGAAATTATATTTCTCAATACTTTGAAACTTATGTTTTAATAATTAAGAATTTAAAACATTAATATAACAAAAATATAAATAAATATACGTTTAAATCACAATATAAATATTATGTAAAGTGTATTCCTTTCTTTCCTTGTATTTAATCACTTTTGATTTTAAGACCAAATCATAAAAAAAATGTTTCTATACCTGTTTTTTAATATCTCCCCTGACTACTGCTCATCCTATCGTAAAATATTTGATTATATCTTCATTGCAGACTTTCTTCAATCATGTTTATATCATCCTGTATTAATAATATATTCTGTGAAGCAAAATTTTACATAATACATGTATATTTCTAAAAATAATACCATGAAACAGTTGTAAACAATTAATTATTAAATAAATTTTTATATTTACATATAGATATCCTATCTATATATCTTAATATTGAATCATATTTTTATAATCACATTTTAAAATAATATGTAATATTTTATCATCAGAAAATATTTGTTTTATAAAAACATATAAATGTAAAATCCTCAAAATTTCCTATGTAACAACCAATAGATTTAAATAAAAATAATTGAAAAACATTTAATACTTTATCATACGCTATTTACTAATTTATTTTTTAATCTATCAGATTGTAAAATCTTCCATGAATTTCTCTAATTTCTATTGTAACATTCTTCTTCTATTTCTATATAAAGGCTGATTAATTAATTTTAATTACATTTAAAATTCTATTAATATCATTAGATTCATGACGTAAAAGTTCTGAGTGTTATAACTATTAGACATTAATATATGATAAAAATTAATCATAAAAATAAACATATACCTAATTACGTCATTGTATGTTGTTATATATTATCAGTGTACAGAATAAAATTATTATTTTTAAAATTTTTACATTAATAAAAAAGATCTGAAAAGAAATATATATATATATATATATATAACTTTTTCTCATTATATTTAATCAATTTTAACAAATTGTTATAAAAAGTAGATATTATCATACCTGTCCCAAGTATTCTCCATTCATTGCTCATCCTCAAATTAATTGTAAAAAGTTTAGGTTTATCTTCATTGTAGATTTTCTTCAACCATCTTTGTATCATTCCTTTGTAGCAGACATAATGTTTTCCGTGAAGTAGAATATCTTCCATTGATATATCTTCCATGCTGATATATCTTCCATGAAGCTCTTCCATGCTGATATATCTTCCATGCTGATATATCTTCCATGAAGCTCTTCCATGAAATTTCTTTTTCATATGCATATATCCATGTACTTTTAAAAATAATTAGACTACATAATTATTTTTAAAATTTCTGAGAAAACAAACATGGCTTTTTTGGAATATACATAGGACTTATAATGTAAACAAGAATATATTTTTATTATAATTTAAATTAGATATATAGACAACATTTATTTACATTGTCGTATTAAATAGATTTATTAATTTAATATAAAATTTATTGTAAAAAAGCGATAAAACTCTGATATTTAATCTTTTTTTTTACATTTTAATCATAAATGTAATAAGCTTAAATTTATTAAATTAAAAGAAATATTTTGTAAAAAAGATAGGTTTATCTTCATTGTAGATTTTCTTCAACCATCTTTGTATCATTCCTTTTGTAGAGTTGACATAATGTCTTCCGTGAAGTCTTCCGTGAATATCTTCTATTTATCGCTGATATTATATCTTCCATGAAGCTCTTCTATAAAATTTTTTTATGCATATATCCATGTACTTTTAAAAATATATAGACTACATAATTATTTGTAAAATTTCTGAGAAAACAAACATGGCTTTTTTGGAATATAAATAGAACATATAATATATTACACAGATTTATTAATTTAATATAAAATTTAATGTAAAAAAGCGATAAAACTAATATTAAATATTTGTTTTACATTTTAATCATGAATGTATAAATAAACTTAAATTTATTAAATTAAAAGAAATAATTTGTAAAAAAGATAGGTTTATCTTCATTGTAGATTTTCTTCAACCATCTTTGTATCATTCCTTTTGTAGAGTTGACATAATGTCTTCCGTGAAGTAGAATATCTTCTATTTATCGCTGATATATCTTCCATAAAGCTCTTCCATGAAATTTCTTTTTCATATGCATATATCCATGTACTTTTAAAAATAATTAGACTACATAATTATTTTTAAAATTTCTGAGAAAACAAACATGGCTTTTTTGGAATATACATAGGACTTATAATGTAAACAAGAATATATTTTTATTATAATTTAAATTAGATATATAGACAACATTTATTTACATTGTCGTATTAAATAGATTTATTAATTTAATATAAAATTTATTGTAAAAAAGCGATAAAACTCTGATATTTAATCTTTTTTTTTACATTTTAATCATAAATGTAATAAGCTTAAATTTATTAAATTAAAAGAAATATTTTGTAAAAAAGATTAATCTCATTAATCATTAATACAACAATATTACATCATTCTAAATTCTATATAATAATGAAAATTGCAATTTTTTCAAATTTTTCAAATTTTTCTCGATGTAGAAAAATTTGCTTGAAAATTATATTGTTTCCTCACTATATTAAATCAATTTTAAAAACAAGTTACTAAAAGGGAAAATGTTTCCATACCTGTTTCTGCTTTTTTTTCCATCTTGTATGGAGCAGAGATATGGGGATGGAAAGAGAGAGAAAATAGAAAGAATGCATAAAAGATACATAAGGTGGACAATGGGCCTAGACTGGAACATGCCTGGATATATGCTGAGGGAGGAAACTAAGAGAGACAAGATGAGAATAAGTGCTGGTAGAAGGGCGATGAAATACGAAGAAAAATTGGAGATAGGAGAAGGAAACGAGATTGCAAGAGAGTGCTGGAAGGAAATAAGAGAGAAGGTCAGAAAGGAAAAAGCAAAATGGGAAAAGGAAAGAAGGAGTTTCTACGAGCAAAGAGGATATGCAGTCAATGAGATAAAAAGGAAAAGAGGGGAGGGATGGAGCAGCATTGAAGATTTAACAAAAAGAGACAAAAACATTCAGAATCAAGAGAGAGACGAAAGGATAAGAGAGTCAAGGTACAACAAATGGTACAAAGAGGTAGCAGAAAACAAAAGGCCGGAATATCTGAAGAGAAAAGGGAAAGAAAAGTCTATGATTAGGATAGCGAAATTCAGATTAGGAAATGAGATGAGAAGTGGAAGATACTGGGAGCCAATGGAAAAAACATGCTGCAGAATATGTGGCGCGGAGGCAGAGTCATGGGAGCATGTTTTAGAATGGTGCACAAGAGGAGAAGAAGAAGAAGAATTGGAAAAAATTATCAAAAGAATTAAAAAAATACTAGGCAGCAAGGGTGAAGGAGAGAAATGGATGGCGGACTTGGAGAGGAGACGAATGCAAGCGAGCACAGTAAAGTAAAGGTGGAGGTGAACATGATAGGACAAAGAGGAGAATGGATAACAGTTCTGGTAAAGATGGGAAGTGAGGAGGATAAATGGAAATTACTAGAAATAAGGAGAAAAGAAGGAAGGAGAATGAAGGTGAAGATAGATGAAGACAAGTCGGTGGAGGAAAGGATCAAAGAAGGAAAGGAGAGGAAAAACAGAAAGAAAAAGAGAGAAGAGGAAAGTCGGAGGACAAGGAGGTCGGCAGAGGACGAGATCGCGGAAAGGATGGAGGAAAAACTTCTGATGGACACGGACGAGAACAAAGCAAACCAGGGCGAAGGACCGGAGGGAAGGCACTAGAAGGGGTAGGGAGGGTAATAGTAGTATTGTAAGGTCGTCCAAAGGCCAAGTTTAGAACAGAATGAGTACGGATATATGTGTAAAGGGTTGGGTACGTCCCTGTAAAACGCCATGTAAAATGTATGTGATTAATGACTAAATGTATAATTGTAAAGGTTTTTGGGAAAAATCATTTTCCTGAAAAAAAACCCCTTTCCAATCCCGGAAGGGGAGAGAAATAAGGATTGATTGATTGATTGATTGAAGTTACTAAAAGGGAAAATGTTTCCATACCTAATGTTTCTGCATATTTTCTTCCATAGATGTTTTTCCATAGATGTTTTTCCATAGATGTTTTTCCCATTGATGTTTTACGTCCATCTTTTGCTCATCCTAGTGAATCATAAAAAGTTTATTAATCTTATCTTCATTGTAGGCTTTCTTTGATGATTATTTATTTCATCATTTTTGTAGCACTAATATAATTATATATTTTGTGAAATAGGATTTTCCAATTATATATGTCATATTAGTATAAAAACATATTAATAGCATAAAAATATATTAAAAATAAATATAAAATTATTTTTAAAATATCTAGAAACTCAGATAATTTTCTTTATGTGACAATGCATAATTAACAATATAATAATATTTATATTGCTAATAAAATACATACATAATCTTATTTGTATCTGTTGCGTGTATATGGTTTCGCACTGAGCGCATCGATAATTCCGAGGGGCGATAACGAGGGCGATAATGTTGTTTTTGTTTCGTACGTGATATGTGCGTTGGCGCCACGTCTCCCAGTCTCATCTAGCGTGCGTTAACGTTTAGTCGATTCGTACATTCGCATCTCTTTACTTATATATTAGCGTCTCGTCGTGTAATCCATTAAAAGTATAAGTTCTTTTGTATTCTTTCGTTTATAAAGCTGGCCACACACACTTTTTCGTAACAGTAACAGTAGGATTTCGACCAATCGTGTTACTCGATTTGGGAACGTACGACCGTACGTTTTCGAATCGAGCAACGCGATTGGTCGAAATCCTACTGTTACTGTTACAAAAAAGTGTGTGTCCGGGGCCTTACGCGGTGTATGGAAAGCTCTGCTGTTTTGTGCGAAACGCGAGCGTTTTTTTGGAAAAACTTGTTGCTTCAGTATCTATATTGCACATGTGTTCTATCGTATTGTATATTCATTATTATTGTACAATGTATGTGTGTGTTGTATATATTAAACGTACTAATTTAATTTGCAAAAATACGATAAGCTACTAATTTTATGTTTTATTAATGTTGAATCAAATGCATGCAATAATAAAGTAAAAGGAAGTTTTAAAGAAGAAAAGATAATACCTAAAATATTAAGAAAATCTATTATATAATCCTTTTATTTCTATAAATTCTTTGGTAATACTCTTCTCTGATAATGTTACTACCAATAAAATATTTGTTTACATAAATATTTGTTTACTTTACATTAAAAATTTATTTAAGAAATGATTAATCTTTTAAACTAATTTCAATAAAGTTAGGCCCTTTGCATTTTCTTATATTTACATCAAGTTTCTTTCAATGAGAACTTTAAGTTAAATAAAATCTCGTACAAATATAAGACAATTAAGTGCTTATTTAAAAAAATAAGTATAGAAATCTAAATAAAATTACTTACGATTTAGACAAAGAAATATATGTATAATATTTGCAATTTACATGCGTTAAGCTACAGTTTATAAAATATACAATACGTTATTTGGATACTCTTTAAATATTATTTAAATACTTACAAACTGTTGGATCTACATCATATCATTATCTCATGAGACGTTTTAAATTAAATCGACATTTGTTTTATATATCTTATAGCGTTTTTTCTTGGCTGCACTACCGCCCTGCACTGCCCTGCACTACCCAATAGCGTTGCACTAGTGTTGCACTAGTAGGCGATAGTGCAGCCAAGAAAAAACGCTATTATAGAAAAAAAACCACAGATCAAATATAGTAGACAAATACGCGAGGTATTTCCCCGCTTCCTGCGAGAAACAAAAAAAATAGTAGACTGTAAGGAGACATGAGAGATGTAGCATAAGTGGAAGATGGCAACATCGCCGGTGAAATACCACTACTTTCATCGTTTCCTTACTTACTCGGTTAGGCGGAGCGCGTGCCCCGAGGGATTCGTGCCCCGGCGGTCACGGTGTTCTAGAGCCAAGCGTGTCAGAGTGGCGTGAGGCCTCGCGGCCGATCGCCGTTAATACTCCCGCGTGATCCGATTCGAGGACACTGCCAGGCGGGGAGTTTGACTGCGTCTCCATGTTGTGGCGGCCGTGTGTGGCGAAGCACTCTTCCCATGTTGAAATATTTCTTAAGGCTCCTGGGTAGTCACCGCGGCCATATTGGATTCTTACTATCGAGGCGAGGAAAACACCTAATTTTAAGTTGCGGTATTTTCCGAAATAAAAAGACATTTCAATAAAAAATCACGACAGATCGTTTCAGCACACTTCAAAAATTGACCGGATACTATCCTTTTCCCTCGACAATAAACAAACAGCCATAAAACGAAGCCTAAACATACGGAAAACAGCCGTTTGACGACTATCGAAAGGAGTGGTGAATGTTCCTTCCGCATATATATTTCTTGCAAATCTTACCATACGGTCAATTTTACGAGTTTCACGAATACGTTAAACGTTAGAGCACAAGTACAGAGCGAATAATAAAGAAATATACCGCAACTTAAAATAAGGTTGTCAACATGTCACAAGACAGAATTCTCCATTGGAGAGAGTGAGAGGAGAGAGTTCTTATTTCTGCCGCGACGGTACGGCGCCACCGTCAACGCAGAGTTCTCGGCTCAGGGACCAGGAGCCTTAAGCTAGATTTGCAAATGTTATTCATTATTACAAGTATTTCTCTTGCTCGATGTTATCTTCATGGAGCTTTCTATATCGACTCTTTATAATAAACTCTTCATAGATGTAAGGAATAAACCTATGATGCATCAACCTAGTGCCAATATAACAAAACTTTTGTGCTATTGGTATAATAGACATATTATTGTAGACTACTGCCAATGTTTCGATTGTAATACAACTCTTCCAGCACTCATTGCAATACTAGATAATAATTAAGTTTCTGGAAAGAATAAGGATTTAGAGAAACAAAGATTTTAGAAAAATGTAACATTTTACCCTCTCTTCTCTTGACGATCACATCTTCAGGATTAAGTATATCTCGCTCTAATTCGAGAACAGGTCCTTGTACAGGAATATTCCTGTGAATATCAACTTTAATTCGACGTAGTTCCATAGTATTAATCTGTGCATTCTGAGGACCTCTAAACAAAGGTACTGTTCCACTTGTAGGCTCATCTAATCTGAAGAGAATTCAATCATAATATTTTAAATTAATCGTAATTCTTATACTCTTTGTGTATTAAAATAACCAGATATAATATTCCAGGAAAATAGTCCTATTTCTATATTCTATATTTACATAATGAATATAATGAGACAATTAAAAAAAATCCGTTTAAAAGTAAAAAAAACATACATTTATCTCTGTACATCTTGCGCCTTATTCTGATCTGGCATTGAAATTATAGTTTTCTATTAACGAGCCCTACTAACAAGCTAAGCTGAATTTATTTACATATCTTAACTCATAAGCAATTTACTCTATCAATAAATTGTTTTATACTAATTTATTTTATTGAAATATCTTTGTCAGATATTTGAAAGTTTTGATCACCTTATCTCTATCAAGTCAAAATAAAGATATAGGGGCATATAGTTATATGTATGTTGCAAACTCACTTTTCATGCAAACTACCAGATTTGGAAGCAGTTGACGTAGATCTACCTCTATACCGAAGATGCGAGGGAGACTCACTACCGCTTTTGCTTCGACTATGACGCGAGGATTTTCCCTCAGCATATTTTAAAGCTTGCGCACGTTTCCTTTCATATTCTAAAATCTTTTGCTGTTTCAATTTTTCATGTTGTCTCTCTCGTTCTTGCTGGCGTAGCCATTCTCGTCTACGTCTCTGCTTTTCGTCTTCAGTTCTTGAACGTAAAACTGAATAAGTATTGTGATCTTCACTACGTGTTGATCTTGACTCCTCATCGCCGCGGAAAGTTGTCGAACGTATTGGATTCATTGTCGGAAATACTAAGCAAAAAGTGCTGCTGAAATATATTAAATTTATTATCAAAAAATCAGATTTTAATTAATGCAGGAAATATTTCTCGTCATCTTCTTTATTCTACAGTTAATATAACAAACTAAATTTTATGGTTAAGCATTTTTATATTTAATATACATATAAATTGTGATTCTGACAAAAAATTCTAAACTTACACGTCTTTAACAATTTAAAATAAACACATCATCTCGGAAACGATACATTCGGAATAAAGCTGGACTTTTCGATTACAGTATAAAGTTATATAGAAAATACAAGAATATCCAAGCTTGATATTTATATAGGGATTTATAAATGTATGCAAAATAAGATTTCTTTACTTTGAGTTCAATGGTGCATTTACTTTAAAAATTAGCAGTTGCATTAAAGTTTTTCTACACAAATTTGCATAATTGCATAAAATATATGACTCATCTAGTTACATGTTTAATGTACAAAATATGATAATAAGATTGCGTACCACACATTTACTTTCTCTTTATTTTATCACATACTTATACAGCATAAAAGTATTACTTATTTTCTTTTTTATCACTCTTTTTTCTAAATTAATTTTTCTCTTATTCACTGCCAATACTGAAAATCTGTAGTAACGTAAACTAAATTCTCAGCGCTAGCAGTAAATGTTGGAGAACACAGCCTATAATATCATAATGTTAGAGTAAACAAGATTAAGTTTTCCAGAAAATGAAACTGGTCTTCTCTTGGGAATGGCTTTGTAAGCCATTTTGGCGTACTTCATCCATTTGAAGAAAAGAAATACTTACTTACCGTTAAAACTTTGCAGGCAAGCGGAAGATTCCGACCGGAATGTTGTTGTTGAGTCTTCGCACAGCGATTGAAGAAAATCGTCTGGTTCTGTCACCAGTGCGACAGTAAGCCAATTTCAAAACTCGTGAAGCAAAATTGTAAATAGGCTACAAAGGAGATGGGCTCTTCAATAGAATGGAGTAGCTGAAGATTTTTACAATAACTATTCAAGCTTTGTGCATCTTGAGAGAAGCTGATGGGAATTTTAAATCTTACTGCGAAAAACTGTGCAAGAGATAATGGATTCGAATATTTATGAGTTCCAAAATAAGCATAGCTCCGGATATTAGCTTATGATTAGCACTAATATTTTCTAAAGCGTCCAAGATAATAGGAACGATTCACTTAATATTTTGTCAAAACTTTCACGTAACACTTAACAGGTTCGCCATATTCCAACTGACAATCCAAGTCACTGGACTGACCGGACCTCCCCACCCCTTTGTGTTGACAAAGTTTGTTGCCAAGCATGTTGATTGGCTGTAGAATAGAGAGGTTCTCGGGTATCCAGAAATTCTCTATCTCGCGGCCAATATGCTTGAAGAATTTATCTACGAGTTAATTTATCGTACGATAAGTGAGATATTAGAGAAAAGGCCTCCGCCCAATGAAAAATATGAGGAACAAGTACTACGTTTACGCAAGCGTTACTTCTGTAGTAACTTACGATAATTCCTTCGCATAAACGGGATTTTTCTTCGCGTAAACGGGATTTTGTAGTAATTTACGATAATTTACTCCGCGTAGTAAAATACTACGTTTACGCGAGTGTTGTGCTAGGTCTACAATGCGAGTCGTAAAGTCGTGAGTCGTAAGAATTGACCAATCACAGTCGATTATTCTCCTCAAATTCGATTGTGATTGGTCAATTCTTACGACTTACGACTTTACGACTCGCATTGTAGACCTAGCATTACTCTCTGTACTTACGATAATTCACTCGTTTACGCGGAGTAAATTATCGTAAGTTACTACAGAAGTCGCGTAAACGTAGTACTTGTTCCTTATATTTTTCATTGTGCAGAGGCCTTTTCTCTAATAATATTTCTAATAAAAGACTGCGTCCTTATTCTGCGATCATTTCGTCCTTATTTAACATTTGACAAACAACAAGGATAAAATGATTCCACGAGCGTTGCGTTGCGAGCAATAGGACGCACCCAAAGGTATAGCTTTGTCCAGAGAGAAGAATGAGAGGCGCAATGACGGCGATTTTCTTGGGACGCTTTTGCTAGGCCGTATAGTAGCGCCACACATCCACTTTCAGGAATTGAAACTACGAGTCACATCCACTTTTCGATATTGTCGGTCTTTGGTGGTTCGTGTCCGAACTACCCAGCTGGAGGGGATATGGCCGCGGCGGCACGCGCCGGCTATGCCACAATGCCACGCATTTCAAGTATCGTGTCTCGTGCCTCGCTTGCCAAGAATGGGACACTGAGAATTGAGAATTGAGAATTGAGAATTGGGAATTGGGAATTGGGAATTGGGAATTGGGAATTGAGAATGGGGAATTGGGAATTGGGAATGGGGAATTGGGAATTGGGAATTGGGAATTGGGGATTGGGAATTGGGAATTGGGAATTGACAATTGGGAATTGGGATTTGGGAATTGGAAATTGGGAATGCTCTAACAGAAAAGCTGCAAGCTTATTGGCTAAAAACTGTGCAATAGCCAATCAATTTGCAGCCTTTCTGTTAGAACAGAGTTTACGCATACGTTTCTCGTTAGAGAATCGGAACGGGCCCTAGGGCTCTATCTTTCTATTCCCAATCTATGGAAAACACCTATTGTATTGTAGACCGGAATTTAAGGAGAAAACCTTAACCTCGTTAAATTTCGTTTGGTCTCGTGTTCTAACCACTTCTGATCCGAAATATTGAAATAAGTATCTCTGGAAGAGTCGTTCGAAGTTGTTTCAGATTGCCAGATTGCCTGATTGTCACGTGTACCATGATTACGGCAATCTGCAGGTTACTGTTTCCTCTTAATAGGAAACAGCTTAATCCGCTAAATTTCTTTTGTATTAGGTAAAGAAAATTATTTCTCTTTTCTCCATAATCGGTAATCTAAATCTGTATAACAATTTTTAAATGTTTATAAATTACGGGGACAATATATTTATAATATTTCATGAAATGAGAACAAGCAAAACTTTTCCGGTAGCATGGAAATAGTTATAGCGATTTATAATTATATGGAGATTACCACGTGATAATTTAATTTTTGTAGTTAGGTCAAGACCCCACAGTACATTTTGATAGATTAATATACATGAAAAATATATAATATTAACAGATAAAACACATTTGTGTAATATTTTTCAACTTTGTCTATATATTTTCAAGTTGTATGTAAATAAATAAAATACAATGTAAAAAATTACTTGATATCTTGAAAATTACAATGAATAAAATTCTAAAATTTTTTATCAGGGAATTTGCTTCTGCACAAGATTTTACTACATCTGAATCGAAACACGGGATAGAAAAAGATTCCTTACCACTAAAACCAAAAAAACCTCCGAATGTATTTCTGTTATATTATAACGCTGTGAGAAATGAGTTGCAAAAAGAGTATCCGGATTATAAATCGAAAGAACTCATGAAAAAGGCGTCAGAGAAATGGGCGGAAATTGACCCAACAAAGAAGCAGGATTTTCAGAAGCAATATTTTGATCAAAGTTCTGTGTACAAGCAAAAATTAAAGGATTATGAGAATTCTTTAACTGATGAACAGAAGATGGAAATAGTACAAGAATTATTGAAGAAAGGATATGCTTTGAACAAGGGCGAAGTTAAACAAGTATTTATATTAGGATAATGTTTATTACTTATACGTATATACAAATATTTCCAAATTATGCGACATATTCTCATTTTTTGGCAGAAACTTACAGAACTTGGAAAACCAAAACGACCATTATCTACCTTCATGTTATTCTTGCAAAATAAAAGAATTACCAAAAAGCCACAAGAACTATACAAAGTAAGTTAATTACATGACTTCTAAGTCTGTGCCTTATTTTAACATAAATTTTTTTAGATATATTTCTGTTTTTGCACATTTTTTTACACATATAAAAATATGTATCTGACAAGATAGGTATCTAAAATTTTCGAGATTATTTTTAAGGATGTTTTAAATAACTTATTCTTTCTACATATTTCTAGGATTGGATAAATAATGTGACTGAAGAATGGAGAAATATGACGACGGAAGATAAAAATAAGTATAACGCAGAAGCAAAAGATTTATTAGAAAAATATAAGATTGAGATGAAAAAATGGGAGGAAGATATGATTAAAGCAGGTCATTATAATTTTGTAAAATCCAATGTTAAACGTGAACTCGAGACTCGTAAACGTGAAAAATAGGATTCGGAGTGCCCCAACCAATGTAGTATCCCCATCGCTGAGTCCGTTGCTGCAAATTTCTCTAATATTAGAATAAAAAACAAAGAGAATATTAAAATAGGTTGGGGCACTGATACCGCACAGTGTACATTTGGAAATGATCCTGATACTAACATTGGTAATAAGAAGATTGCATTAACTAGAAAAGATTATATTTATATGTAGTTAAATTATAGTTGTGCTGTTAAATAATAAAACATTTACGTTCTATTTAGATCAACGACACGGGTCTGCAGATGGCTTGGAACTTTACGTTAGCAAACGTGCTTTACAAACTGCGATGAAACGGAATACGGCAATGGATACATCGATAAACGATGTTAAAAAGACAACTATACAACCTCATGATACACATATACGTACACAGATATATACATATTTTGTCTCTACGTGGAAAAGAGTTTTGACAGTTCTAAAAGAGATTAGTGAAAACTGGAAGACGGTAAGAGACTACATATTTATTGGCATAGTTGGTATTCTGATATCAGTATTTTGCGTTTTTGATCTTATGTATAAGTAAGCACCGTTCCTGTATACCGAAACCTATTAGATACCTAACTTGTATTTTATTTTTATACATTATGCACACTTTGTAACGTACAATATAATATATTTTATTTCCGTAATAAATTTATGTAACCGTCATTTCTGTGTAAAATATTCCTTGATTATTATGTTAAATAGTTATAATAAATCCTTTGCACATAATATATAGAAATTAACATCAAATATCAATACTTTAAGTTTCATTTTTTTAGGTGCTTATACTAACGAGCTTATTTTTCCTCTTGCTTTTTATAGAAATTATACTAACCCAAATGAGGTGACTATTATGATGATGGCAGCAGCAGATGCATATGATGGTTTATACTGTCAATATTTTATATATGTATATTGTATGTTCATTATATTTACATCATCATTAATGATTGTGAAATTTATCTTGAAATAATATGAGTTATTTTTCATCTTACTATTTCTTCTTTTTCAAATGCGTATGTACAATTTGTATGTTCATTATATTTACATCATTAAGGATTGTGAATCTTGAAATAACATGAGTTATTTTTCATCTTACTATTTCTTCTTTTTCATATGCGTATGTACAATTTTATAATATGTTTGTGAATTATAAATACTTATCATGCTTACAATCCATATATAGTAACTAAAAACTATAATATACTTTTCTTTGTATACTTTCTTATATAATATACTTTTTTATAATATATAATCACAATATTTTTTCAGTTTAGATAATATCAATATCATCCTTATCACTGTCCATATCCATATGTTACGTGGTTTACATTCAACTTTCCTAATTTTGATTCGGAATTGAACAAACCTATTTCGGGTTTCTTCCTCGAGATCTCCACTTATATTCGAAAAGCATGAAATCAAAATATCACAGCGCTCTCACATCTATAACATCATAGTCGAATTTCTCTATTTTATAATTGTATGGAATAAAAGATTCAACATGTGGAAAAACTGTACTATAGCTCAATTCTTTATTTCTTTTTTTTTTGTGAACTGAGAAGCGTTCTTCATATATTGAAATTAACTGCTTATTTTTAGCTTCTTATTTTTATTTTGTAATTTCTTTTGGTTCTACTCATGTGTTTATTGCGTTTGATAGACAGAATATAGGTGCAGTTCATTTGAAAAGAGAGAGCGTCCAGAAAACAAACGTGATCAATCAAATTGACACAATACAGTCGAACTTTCCCGTTTGAAACATTTGTTCTTATCTCCTTTATATTCTTCACGATCTGAATTTTCGTATCCTTAACACTATTTCCTGCGTTGCTTCTATTTCACGTCTGTTGCTCGATTACATGACCGCGCGTAGAATGACAAGCGAATTAAAGACAGAAGATAAGATTAAGGATAGAGAAATTGTGTTTGATCCAAGATAAGAATAGGGAAATTTGATTGTATTGGAGTATATAGTGTCACATATTATATGCTTCACATTTGAAATTGAGCGGTATCAAGTCAAATGCGTTGCATTTATATATTTAATTTGTGCAACACAAAGACAAAAAAAATATCTATTTTTTTCTCTAGTTTAATATAAAAATGACTCTGATGAAACTTCAATTAACTTAATCAGAAATCAATCCAACTGGCGGAATTTCTTGCGGCAAAATTTCTGTTCCATTCATTAATTATTGTCCCTAATTGAGTTTTTCTTCGTGTCAATAGATGACAAAAAAATTAATGCCATTCTATCCAAATAATTAATAGAACGATGCAGAGCGGCGATTAAATTAATTAGAGTTGGATCTAAATCGTTCTGATACCTATTGCCTATTTTTTAGTTCTGTGTTTTGAATGTTTCATATTTTTAAACCGTACGTAGACGAAGATGATGTATACAGCGATATGCATACATATAAGCACGTGTTAAATGAAATTAAATATACATGATATTGCCCGTTGTTAATTAGAAATATATTTTAGAAAAACATTAAATAAATGCTGTGCAAACATCTCTGAGTTTCCACGACAAATCTACACGAGTCTCGAGCAAAATCTCTACTCGAAATCATTGGAATACACATTTCAAATGAAATTTTGGTCATGAGAATTCATCTTGTTCGCAAATCGTTCAAGTAAAAACGCTGATAGGCTGAAGGTGAATAGTCAATTCAACCTAACCTCAAATCATCTTTTGATCTTGCAAATATCTGATATTGACAGAATAGATCTACTATCAAGAAGAAGGAGAAAAAGAAGAACAGCAAAAACATGTTTTCACTTCCACATCATTCGTATCGTGAACAAATGCCTTGCTTCGCTAACCTCCTCGATTGACGCGCAGTTTGGTAGGTTTGGTATATGTGGTACATGTTGCAAAAAGCTCACGTGGACCGTGGACTCGCGTGCTGTCGACGCGTATTTAAACTACTCAATTTAATTGTTAAACACGACGATGGCCGAGACCGACGCCAGGAGGGAAGCGAGGAGGCGACGAATATTAGAAAACTCAGAAAGTCGTCTACGCAAAATTACAGGGAGAATCAGTCCGGGCGAAATCAAGGGTAAATATAACCAACACGTCGAAGCAGGAACATGTTTGAAATCAGATTTAATACGAGGCGCACGAGAGTAAATATATAATTCAAGTTTTGCGAAAATTTAATGGTACTTTAAACGCAAAAGAGCTTGATAAACACACCCTGGCTGCACTAGTTCAGAGTTTATTTTCTTCTTTACAATGTGGAGTAAAAAAGATCAAGAGTCTGTTTTCTATTGTCGAGTGCAGCCCCCCGTTCAGCAATAGAAAACAGACCCTACATTATATGTAGCAGGTACATCAAAGTCTGCTTGATTTCCGTTATCAATCTGCCGTCATTATTTTGTTAATAAACTTTACTATGTTTCTGACAGCATTCTGCCAACCATTGTACCACATCCTATTTTAATCTACATATCTGTCTTTCTGTCTTCTCAATGTGGATTATTTTGTCAAGTTGTAGAAAGAGACAAACGTAATTCGGAATAGCTGTGTTACAAGATGCCATATGCTTACGTCGTATAGCAACTAAAAAGAAAACATTGATGTATTAACTAGGAATTCAAACCATTACTATTTTGCTGAATTTAATTTTAGATTAATCTAGGCTCACCAAAATTACATTGGTTTCAATCCTTGACAATGAGCATTCTAAGCTTAAATGTTAATAAAACACCCTATCCTGGTATATCGTGGACAACATTTCACAGCAACATGTTATAGCATAGAAAGAAAACTTTTTTTATCTATTTTTGCTGCGGTTTCTTCAAATATTTTGTACGAACAATATTTATCCTCACCAATATCTTTCTAATGTATTCTAATCTAATGTAGATATTTGATACTTGTACAGATGCAGTTTAAGAATGTTTTGCAGATAACAATCCACGAGTGGAAAGGGACAGTCTTAAAGCGGAATCGAATTTTGAGGAGGACAATATCAGAAACGGTCTTATATGCAATATCAGTGGCAATACGAAACCGCAAGATTGTACAAGATTCGACGACGAACATGAAAGCTATGAAGGCTTTTCAAATGATACCAGCGATAAAAATATACATTCACCAAGACAAATATCTAAGTCGAAATTTATATTATATACATTATTACTCAATCGTATCAATCTTGTCCTGCTAGCTGGGATCGTCAATATTTTTCTAGTGCTGAAATATGACAATTTATTTGGGAAGGTATGCATATATTGTATATATATTATATATATATATATATATATATATATATATATATATAAAATCTTACTTTATATTTCATTGTGATATCCATGTCAATAACTTATTACATGTATTGTTAATACTTACAGACAGTTATTATACCTTTTTTATTACTGACGGCAGGACGTCTATACAGCTGTACGACATTATACGAGGCACAAGACGGGAATCTATTAGTTGCTGCTTTGATATTGTGCAATATCAAACCTAGATTAATTTATATATTTAAAGTATCACTCACGTTATTTACCACAGTGCTCAATGATTTCGGTTTATATATGTTTAGTTTTGTATTAATGCGCTATGTCATTATTCATTATTGCTCTCTCACGATGCTACAGTACCCAATAAATGCATAATTTATGTTTGATAATTGAGCGAGCAAAAATAAAGTGGAATTATTTATTGTTGGGAATTTTGTACAATATTAAAAAGACAAGAGTTCTTAAAAGAATATAAATTTCTATAAATTGCATTATTTAAAAACATACAGTTGTATCAGATTTTTTTGTATCTTTATTATGTGACTGAATAAGCATGTACAAGTGTCGTATAAAAACACATTAATTTTCCTTTAGGGAATACATGTAATTATAATAAATATAATTTAAAAATAGATTTTGTACATAAATGTAATTACTCTTTGTAACTCATATTTATGTCGATGCTGTAAATTCGCAACGCGTTTTTAAGATCTCTTCTTGTTCTTTTCTACGGTTACTAGAGTTATCTTTATTTTTAAGCGCTTTGATAGGATCATGTAAAAACAAAGTGCAATTGATTAAGGATTATTATGTAATCAATATTCTCTCTCTATTTTATGAAAATATATATGTAAATACAAAAAAGATGAGTAAAAAAACTGAGATGAACCTAATTTTACAATCTTATATAATCCTAATCTATAAGTAAAAAATACAATAAGCCAGATATTATATACAAACGTATATGATAGCTTTCTAATTTAGTTTGAAATTTCTTCAAAATAATTTCTCTTGGGTATATACTTCTTCTTTATTTTTGAAAGTTTGCGCGAGATATAACCGTATCTATATATTGATAGTAGGTATCTGTATTTGATTTGTAACCGAGATTACCGAGAAGAGATATATTCGATAGTATAGCACCGAAGTACCTGGAGGCTGGACTGGAGGTACCTTATCGGTGCTCGGTGCATGTGCAATATGTGCATGTATAGTATGTATATACATAATACATATGATGTAAATAGGCCTGTTCAGTTTAACTGAACGTCTTGCACGATTCACCTTTCCTCTCTTTCTTTTCACGTTGGAGGAAAAAAGAAAAAAGATGAACTGTGCAACAAGTTCAGCTAAACAGAACAGGCCTAATTTCTGATTTTTTTTTGTTGCTTTTCCACCGGTTGGTGCGAAAGTTGAGGTGTTTTCAACCTGTTCGTTATATAACATCCTCAATTTCTGATGCAGTAGTAAAGTCGATCGCTTAGTATAAATCCGTTTTTTTCTCGAGAGCGCAAATTAATAATATAATTTTATGAAGTCTCCGTAGATTAATCGTTTATTTGCACAATCATCAATGCACACGTGACACACGTGACCACGTGTGAGATCATCGCGAGATTGTCTAAAGCGTCAAGTAATATAAAATGATACGAAGGGGTATGTGTCAAGTAGCCAGCTCGATTCATTCGAGTTCTCGCGCAGAGGTGCACGACATTCCGATGGACGTAATCATCAGACCTTTCCCCGCCGTGGTGAACGAGGAAAAGGTCGAAAGTTTGATGGGCGCGTTGAAAAACGTCGAGACTGAGCACACGGTACCGCCCATTGACGTATTGTGGATTAAAGGGACTGAAGGTGGGAAGTTGTCAAAGTAGTTGCGCGAAATGTATATAGTTGTTATAATTCTTATTGAATTTATGAATTATTGTTTATCGTGCTAATGTTGAAACTTTTAAACAAACGAGATTAGACGGTTGCGAAGCATGTAGATCTAGGAGAGACGATTAAAATTATCATATTGTGTTTAGGTGGTGACTATTATTACTCTTTTGGTGGCTGTCATCGTTATACCGCCCATCAACGATTAGGTAAAATGTCCATAAAAGCCAAAATAATTCAGTCAACCTTGACGGATTTACGATGTTATCTGGGAAATTCTACTCCGGACTTGAAGTGATTCTAAACACATTATTTATAGATGAACTGCACGCATGTGACTTAAATTGCATTGCTATATGAACAGCATGCAAAAATATTTAATATATATATATATATATATATATATATTTTCACTACTATTATATTATACACATATTGCATAATATAATTTGAAGAAAAATAATAATTAATATGCAATAATAAAGTTAAATTGATTTTATAGTAACATTGCTGCACATTATTTGAGAAAAAAGCTATATTTACAGTGTATAAATATATTTCTACAGATAATATAATTTTTTATAATAAAGATTGGAAAGCTAAGTGATCAAATTAACTTGGAATAAAACAATTTAATACAAACTATACTTAATTGTTATTAATTTGCTATTATTATAAATAATTCTCTAAGAATAAAGAATAAAATCTTTCCATAGAAATTTAATTTCTTGTAAGAACGTTTATTCTATGTTTTATTCCAAAACGACTCTTTTGTTCTATTTCTTATTCTGCTGCTCACATGTACGTACCACATGTGACTAATACTACGTTTACGCGAGCCTATCTCATAAGGGGGGACTTTTCTCTATGTATAAAATAATAAGTATGTAAAAACAATCATATATTTATATTTTTCTTGATAAATTTCATAACATTTCTTCTAAAAACGATAAATAAGTAAAGTTTGAAAAAGTTAATCGTGAAGAGAATGGTGTAAATACATTATGATTCGAAGTATAATTATATATTATTGTGTAACTACAGTATAATAATTACAATATAATTGCATTATTGCATAAACAAGTACGATATATTATCGTTATATTGCATATCATTAATATCTTTTATATTTTTCGCATTAGGGGACTAGGAACATACTTATACTATATACTTAAGTATTTTTATCTACATAAAACCTCAAAATTTCTAACAAAATTTCTTTATCTTTATAATCTTTATAATCATTGCAAGTGCTTTCTATATCGTTGTTTTCGATTTGTTTCTTTCAAAAAGTACGGTTTATAATTTCTAGTGGTATTATCTGTGGATGAATTGTCTATATCCTCAACAGAATTAGATTGATTTGATTGACTCGTAGGTTTACTGTTTCGCAAATGGACAGGTATGATGGACTGTTGTAAATGTAGCAGTTGTGTATTGGTTACTTCACAATCAATTTGCATCATTGTTATATGATTAGGTGGCGTCGAAAACGTACCTGAAAGAGAAAGACGTTATTGTAATACTGTGTATTGTTGCTACGCATTGTTACACAGTCATATGTATATTCATATAAATTTAACATTATTTACCATTTATAGACACAGTGGGTAGAACTAAAGACATTTTAGGTCTAGCTGTGTTATTTTTCCGGGAAGCCGGCAATAATAAATGTTCGCCACTAAACCAGACAACATAAAATGTATCGTCTTTTCTTCCTAAAGCTTCAAATAAAGATGCATGTTCACTCAATACCGGAGAAAAGATTTCAATCGCGTTATTATCTGGATATTGAGCAACGGTAGGAATATCGATCATTTTGTGCATAGTTTTTATTTTCCTATCTCGTGATAAATATACTTTTCTTCTTGCTTTTTCTACCAGTGGCGACCTTGACAACGACACATTTAACGAATCTGTTTGTAACTTCGTTTTCTTTAGAGCAGTCTGATTATCTCGATCAGATTCACCAACGATCCAGCGTCTCAACTCGCTATCTAAACGTATCGACTCACTCTGATTAATATACATCGGACATATTGGTTGGTGGTGTATCGGTACACTTTTATTAAAACTTTCTTCAATTTGATCTTCCATATTGTTATCATCAACCGACCAGAACAATCTTCTATTATGTTTATCCTCTGCTATAGGTATCGATAAACTGTCAGATTCAGTTTTAAAATGTACATTTTGTGAAAGCGGTTCCCTTAAACAGAAATAAAAGATGTTTTATTTTTATGTGTCATGTGTAAAATATAATCTGTGTAAAAAATATACAATAATTTGCTTAACTCAAAAAATCTCAAAATATTTCTATTGACTTTAAAGAACATTTCAAATTTTAAGAAAAAACTTTTCTTCTTTTATTTATGTGTCATGAAAAATAATAGATATCTAATATATTCAGATTTTATTGTATAGAGATATTGTAAAAATATAAAACAATTACGTTAATGTTAAAATTGAATTAAGCTCTCTCTAAAAAATAAAACCTATTTCTTCAAAAAGATTGCATTGTAGTACTTACTTAAAACCATTAATGTTGAAAGATATCAGAAAAATTATACCAAGACAAAGATACATGCCTTCCTTTGCTTTCTTTTTCAAAGGCTTAAAACTTAAATATTTATGTACGTTATTATTATCTATTATATTGTTTTCCATTTTTGATAGTCTCTGTTTTAAGACGGAATTTTCCTAAAAAAATGTAATATTATTGAAAATTAATTTATACTTTTTATTACAAATTTATAAAAATGTAATGTATATATCTGCATAGACTGTTTACCGATTTTAGTTGTTTATTCTCTTCTTTCAACTCAGATATTTGTTTCTCCAAAGAAGATACATATTCTTTTTTCTTCTTTCGTGAGAGGCAAGCAGATTCTCTATTTTTTATCATTCTTTGTTGTCTTTTTAATGCTTTCAATTTATATTCCTGATTATTTTTTGGCGAATTTATGAGATCAATTGCTTCATTCTGTACAATTAATGAATTGGAGTTTATTCTATTCCGCATTACTTGAAATGGCGTGTAACTCATGGTTTTGTTTGCAACAACTATGTCGTTACATTTCACAGATCCATTGTTTAAAATAGTAGAAGCGTCTATTGACTCGGTAGTATTTGTTGGGCAAACGTTTGATACAGTATTGATTATTTTTACGTTTTGCGGTAATGTAAAGGATCCAGTTTTCGTTTTTTTATCATTTGTGCTGATATTCAATGAATTTTTCTGTTTATTCGGTAATATCCGAAGTTTTGAGGGATCTGTGCGAATGTGGCGATGTCTTGAAGGAAAATAGTATTTTGAGGCTCTTCTGTAGATATTAAAAATATGAATACTTTACATATATGCATATAAAAGATGATTCTCTAGTTATGTTTATTGAAAACAATAAGTATGAAATATATACGTTGAGTACTACAAGCTTCACTGATAACTTTGAAAATAATCAATTGTTCATAATGATAAAAACTGTTTCTTTGAGATAAAAAGAAACATACTGAGTAAACCTTTCAATAATTATGATATTTAATAGTAAGTTGTATACTTAAATTAAGTAATTTCCAAGATAGTAAAAATTTTTTGATAATAACATGTTACTAGAGAATCGTTTTATATTTACATAAAAAAGTAATCTATCTTTACCATATTTTATACGTTGTGCAATGTTTATGGGTTGGACATGAGCGCGTTTCGCAGAATCCGCTTTTGTGAGAATGTACTTTGTAGGTTCTATGTCTTCCTCGTTAACAGGTATGAATTTAACTTGTTGCATTACGCTTGATGTACCTGAAGATGATTGAGATGACTGCGATAATGGAGATACACATTGCGGAGAAGAAATTAACGGCGTCTCTAAAGTAAACTGAAAGAAAAAAATTCAGTTATTAAGTACAGCTCAGACTTTTGTATCTTTCGTCGATACTACACACATGCTGCAGCATATACCTCTGCTTTTACATTTTGCATCTCACAGTTTGACAATTCTTGCATCGAACATCTCACTTGTCTATCTGAATCACTAGATTCTGAATGATTGAGGCTACTGGGCGATAATGGGAATAGTGCACCTGGGCTTTCAGGTTCAAACTTAATTTTATTTAGTGTCTCTATTTCTTCCAATCCTATAAAAAATATCCAGATTGTAAAGAATTGATTAAATTTTAAAAGCTGGGTACTTTGACACGTACCTGAGTTACTTTGTGCACCAACAAAGTCGAGCTGTTTAAAGGGGGTCCATAAGTCGAATATGTCTTTCACCCCTTCATTCGTATCTTTATCGTAATCCAGGATTGTATCTTCCTCTGGCACGATAGGTATCCCTAATTCGGAACTCCATGATTGAAAAAGGTCATCAGAAATAAACTGACTGCTTCCTTCTGCAAAAGGAACATTCTGATAATTACTGGCTAATTGTTGCAACAATGCGAGCTCAGATATTCTATTTTATTTTATTTTACTCCTTGCATGTAATGTTATAATGGGCGTTTTCCAGCAAGCGACACGGATGACACAGTGAATCATCTCATTCTTGTTTAACATTTGCAAACAACAAGGATGGACTGATTCACGGTGTTTCAACTTGAACGTTTTGCACATAGATAATCAATATATAAAAACAATACTTAACCTAAAAATTCGAATTCTGAAAACATTTGTGCCTCCGACGCCGCGATGCCGCCGCTGCTCCGTTGTCCAAACTCGATGCTCGGCATTGTTTCCGCCCAACGAAGCGTGTCTCGATGGTAAACTCGGACTTTTGTTATATATTGGAACACTCACGGTGAAAAATTTCAAACTCGTACTAATGATATACCGAGAGCTGTGCGAATTTCAATTGTATACGGACCGGAAAAAAATGTAAACATGTATAACGTACAAAACATAAATATATTATACACATTAAACGTATGTTTATATTTGTGGTGACATTTTACCGTTGTGATTAGTGGCTAATATAGGCGTCACCGATACAAGTATATTTATATCTCAAGTGATAAGCGTAGGATTCGACGTAAAAGTTGACAGCGTCATAAGCGTCAAGATTCTGACAGTTTCCTGCCCATTGCCCACCACGTTGGCCATCACCCTTGTCACGTGACTACCTTGACAGCTTGGCTGCTGGAAAAGCGGAACGGAATTAAAATGGAATTACTCTGATTGGCTAATTTCCAGATGGGGACTTTCTTTAGGTGGGATATTGGCCGCGTTCAGCAGATACAACTGTTGAGTGTTGTCTTATCAACACGCTACGTTGATTTGTTGGGTCTAAAAGTAAGAGCCAATCACGTTCGATTGCTACTAAGCGGTTCGTTCTGCTGAACGCGTCCATTGATATTAGCCAATCAGAGTAATTCCATTTTATTTCCCTTCCGCTATTTCTTTTTCATGGGGATGCAGCCTGAACCGCTAAGTAGCAATTGAATGTGATTGGTTTTTACCTTTGGATCCAACCAATCACACTATTGCTACTTAGCCGCTCGGTGAGCAATTGCAGTACTGAATGCACTCTGTAAATTCAACCAACTGTCTTATCTTTGTATTTCTTTATCTCCTCAAATTCTCCACCTGCACGCTGTGCCTGCACGTGGAGTATGAGAGAACGGTGTTTGATATTTAAAGTTACGATATTTTACATAAGGAAGAAGATTGTTAAAGCCTAAGAAACTTGCTGATTTAACATACGGAGTATGAGATAAGATTGCAGTGTTTCACTGCGAAACTGGACCGAAAACGATTTATAAGGCTCAATTATTTTCGAAGCCGCGTAGAACGTAAGTATGATAACGACCTCGATAACGACGCTACGCCTGTTCTTTTTACCTAAACTTCTCGTACAGTTCATCTTTTATCTTTTTCTCTCCAACGTGAAAAGAAAAGGAGGAAAGATGAACCGTGCGAGAAGTTCAGGTGCAAAGAACAGGTCTATATTATTATTTTCATGCTCGCTCTTATTTCCACGGTAAGACGCTTTTTCCCCGCGTTAGTTTCCGTATTTCGCTAAAATCCATTGCGTATTTCCCGTAATGATCACAGTCGTTTATTCATATAGGTTTTAAACATGGTAAGACACAACAATCAATTACCGGATAATCTTCCACAACTGCAGAATCTTATCAAACGTGATCCAGAGTCTTACAAAGAAGAGGTAAGCTCTGTATCTTTACTGTATGTTTTATTTTTCTACATTATATGTTTCATATATAAAAATGGAATATAGGTTTGTGAAACGGCCATTTGCTTCATATACTCCTTTATTTCAACTCTTCGATCAATCTCTATTCCTGTTCTTTTTAGCTGAGCAAGCTGAGCTTGCACGGTTCATCTTTCTTCTTTTTTTTTTTTTTCATTTCTTTTCATGCAAGTTCAGGCTAAAAAGAACAGGCCTTCTCATATAAAATCAAAGCATACGTGAGATGAGGGTTGGGACTAATCTGGGACTCACTAACTATGAATTGAGCAGTCTCACACGCAGCCATGCTTCACCCTTTTATCTTCAAATTATATTTTATTTTTTCTTTGTTGACATATTGGCTACCTTATCGATTGTACGTGTATATAAATAACATACATTTATGAGTCACTAGTTACAATATAATTTTATATTGCTGCATATTGTACTAATATAGTCTAGGAACCATTCCTGTGTATCCTTGTTTGTTAATTGCATATAAATATGGTTATTTCAAAAGTTTCAAGTAATATGTTTGTTTACAGTTTCTTCAACAACATCAGCATTACAAGTCTACTTTAGAAGTCTTTCGTTTGGAGCCCACGCAATTTAACAAAAGTCTCGATGAGCTGATAACCTTCTTGGCTCAGGTTAGCGCACACACATATGCTTAAGTTATAGAAGCGATAAAAATTTACATGCGATTTGCCTAAGTTTAAGTATTATCATAAATCCATTAGAAGAGCGCTTTGCCAAAGCTGTCGTTTACCTTTCTCAAATAAGTGTGACACGGTATAAGCAACAAAAGCTACAAATTGATTGTATCTTAGTTTTATCTCTTGTGTAATTTTAAGGCGTAATCATGGAAAAATATTTAAAAAAGATGACAAGAAAGGATAACATTGTATGCCGCGAGAAAATTATAGCACGGCTGTATTCCTTGATCGGCGTGGTGGACGAACCAATGCCAGAAAGCATATTCGTTTATGGTCATATGGCTACTGGAAAGACGTTAATTATCCAAAGTCTACTCAATCACTTAAAGTATAACGTCAGCTATGTTAATTGTATAGAGCATTTAGGTAGTAAACACATATATAATTATATCCTGGACGATTTAACCGCGTCTACGAGAGAATTGAGCGCAGATACACAATTGAAATACAGCTGCGGCAATATTATGGATTTTATACTCGCGCTTAAAAAGATTTCCCACAACGATAAACGTCCGATCGTGCTGGTATTCGATAAATGTCATAAGATAAGACACTACGACGCGACCTTTTTGCCATCGATCTTAAGACTCAGAGAATTATCCGATATTAATATATGTACGATTTTGATAAGCGAGATCGTGTGGGATAAATTTAACACTAAGATAGGCGCATTGAAGCCTATAAAGATTTATTTTCCTCAATACACGAAGGACGAATTGGCCCAATTGCTGTTATTAGACAAGCCAGCGAATTACGAAGCGGATTTTTATAAGAATTATTTGAATCTCTTTCTTTCTGTATTTTTCCGATTTTGTAGAGATCTAAACGAGCTTCGGCACATGGCCAAAATAAATTTTGCTAAATACATAGAACCCATAGAGAGTAAGCGAATTGAGCCGGACAACGTTGCCGCACTGTGGCGAAACATTTCTGCCACTCTGAAATCCAATTTGGAAATAATTTATCTTAGGGTTTCTACGGGCGATTTCTTGCAACCCGATCATCAAATGTCTCGGGAGATTGAGTCGACGACGAAGCTAGCTTTGAGTTTTGAACTACCGTTTTACGCGAAGTACATGCTAATCGCAGCGTATCTAGCTTCGTACAATCCCGCGAAGTGCGACAAACATATTTTTATGAAGCGTAGTAAGAAACGAAAGAAGATACGGTCGATTAGGAAAACGGGAGAAGATGCGCCAAAGAAATCTCGCGTCTTCACCATCTCGAGGATGCTCGCGATCTTCTGCGCTATTCTCGACGAGAAGGTAGACATCAATGCCAATTTGCTAGCTCAAATATCTACCATGTGCCAGCTTGGTCTACTATCTATCGTCGGGGATAACGTCACGCAGTTGGATGAAACGAAATTCAAGTGCTGCGCAAGCCACGACTTTATTATCGTCGTAGCTAAGACGATTGGCTTTGAAGTAAAGAATTACTTGAGCACGAACATGAATTGAATATACTTCATATACATAATTCATTATGTTCATCTTTAGTTACAGTTTCATATGTGTGTTTGTTTCTAACAGCTTTGCCTAACGCTTTATTGTATGAAGATTTCTTAAGTATTTAAAATCAATTCACGTATTCCTATATTTATATTAGAATAAGATTTTATTTTTATATATTTAGTATGTAACAGTTTGTAATGCATAAAATAAGTTTGGCATATGAGAAATATAATTTTGTGTGTAAATTGATGTGATAATTTGATTTTCTTTTTATTAAAAGTTTTGCAAATACATATATTGTATTTATTTAAACATTTCCTATCTCGTAACATTAATATTTAAATTTGAATTAAATTAAATATGAAATATTTTACAACATTAATGTTTAAGTATTTAAATTAAAGTTTAAATACAGTTATCGATTGTGCGTGCATAAGTAATGTATATAACAGTATAGATAATAATTTGTATTAACTGCATAATTACTATTTTTATCATTTTAAAAATCACTCGATAAAATAATGCATATGCTGAACAAGCTTCTCTACTTTTTTGCGTATTATTACAGGTAGCCCATTGCTATCCAGGCGATTTGAAGACATATCCCCAAGAGATTGTTGATATATTACAAACTCATAACGTCCTACTAGACAATGGAATGCGATTGGTAAGCATTGTATGCATGGAAGTTAAATTATGCTATAAAATATTGCGCGTGATTATTACCAACTACATTATAATTATATTCTTTACAGACGTTTTGTAAAGCGTTGATCCAGCTACGCAACAAATCCCTTTTAGAACCTACTGCACTTCTCAGTTTATTTTTTGAACTTTTAAAATGTCAGGATAAGGTCTTAAGGCAGTTTCTCCAAACGCATATAGTTACAGATATAAAAAATATTAATGCAAAGCATAAAAATGCGAAGGTCAATACAGTATTACAAAATTTTATGTTCTCTATGCTAAAAGATCCCAATGTCAGAGCCGCGAAGATGTCTGTGGATATTATGATAGAATTGTACAAGAAAAATGTCTGGAACGACGTCAAGACTGTTAACGTTATAGCGACGGGTTGCTTTTCGAAAATAACAAAAGTATCGGTCGCTAGTTTGAAATTTTTTTTGGGAACCGACCCGGAGGAAAAAGGAAGTGACGATAGTGATTCGGATGATGAGCCAAGTATGAAGGAAATCATGTTGTCCAATAAAGTAAACAAGAAAACGAAGAAACGAGAGAAGCAGTTAAAGAAAGCTAAACAGTCATTCGTAGTAAGTGGTTTAATTTTATGGAATTTATCATAATATTTATAGGAAATGTAAATTATATAGGAAATATAACTTCTAATTTTAATGTATCTTCCAGAAAGCCAAAAAGAAGAAATCTAAGGCGCCGCAATATAATTTTTCGGCGTTGCATTTAATTCACGACCCTCAGGATTTTGCTGAAAGATTGTTCAAGCAGATAGAAAAAAATAATGATAGATTTGAAGTAAAGCTTATGACTCTGGATGTTGTCTCTAGACTTATTGGTCTGCATAGTTTATTTCTATTGAATTTTTATCCGTATATACAAAGGTTCCTTCAGCCCCATCAACGAGGTGAGATTAATAATGCATTATTAAGTTATTATTTGAATATTCTCTAGTTCCTTAATATTTAGACTTTTAACTAAATATCTTTCTTTATATTTAATTTTTTAGTATCTATTCTACATAGTTGATTACTATTAATTGTTATATAAACTTTATTAATTTTTTTTTAGTTTTGAGTTATACAAAGAGCATGTAGCTTCCACCTAACTTTTTATTTAGATGTTATACATATCGTCTTTGTTTTTTCCAGAGGTTACCAAACTTTTACAGTTTATAGCTCAGGCTTCACATGAATTAGTACCACCCGAGGTGTTAGAACCCGTTTTGAAGACATTGGCAAACAATTTCATAACGGAAAGAAATTCTGCGGATGTAATGGCTATTGGGTGCGTAAATATCTACTTTAATAATTATTTGTTACGAATACATATGTTGTTTATATCGTTATTTATTTATAATATATATTTACAGTTTAAATACTGTACGTGAGATATGTACACGATGTCCATTGGCCATGAGTGAGGATTTGCTTGAGGATTTAACACAATACAAGCAATACAAAGAACGTTCCGTCATGATGGCAGCGCATTCTTTAATTGGCACGTTTAGACGTTTAATGCCCGATTTATTGCGTAAAAAAGACAGAGGTCGTTCTACAGAAGCCAATGTTATGATAAAGTCGTCCAAATACGGCGAAATTCGGGCTAGCGAGTTTGTACCAGGAGCAGAAGTTTTATATAATCAATCTGCTGAGAATACTGGAGAGACTAATGATAGTGACGAAGAAGTAAGTGAAAATATCCAAATTACTTTCTCAATTACTTATCTTTCGCGTAAAATTATATTTAAAAAATCTATTCAAATATAGGATGATGACGAATGGATCGACGTAAGTGAAAGCAGCGAGGAAGAAATCAGCGAGGAGGAAATCGGCGAGGAGGAAGTAAGCGAGAACGTGTCGACAGCTGATTTGGATGAAACGGCGAGATCTTCCACTAGCGAAAATGAGGATGATAAGACTTCAACGTTATCGCATAGCGAAAACAACGGTGCACAGAATACTTGTGAAGCGAATAGCGGAGAACAAAAAACGGATAAAGTTTTGCGAAAGAAAAAAGTTTTAACGAAACAACTGAAGAAGGCGCAGAAATTAGAGAAGAAGGCGAAACACGAGTCCGAGAAGAACGAAGAATTAACGGCTGAGAGAAAAACAAAAGCGTCTGTAATATCCACCGAACGATTACTCACGGACAAAGACTTCAGAAAAATTGACGTCGCGTTAGCAAAGCAAGACGTAACGTACGTTAAGCGTGCTGTTAAGAGGCCGCGTGATCAAATCGAGACCAATCAAGGTGGAGAATTGGTAAAACTTAGCGATATAGAAAACATATATAAGAAACGCAAGCATGATAAGGCTGCTCGACAGAAATCTGTGAAGGTATGTACAAATTGTTGTATTCCCGTCTGATATACGGAATAGAATATTAGCTTAGACATTCATTGAATTTGCAGAAGGGACAAGAAGCACGGGACAAATTCGGTTTTAAAGATCGACGACAAAATCCGTCGTGCAGTACAACAAATCGTGAGAAAAGAAAAGGAAAAGTATTCTCGATGCTGAAGCAGAAATTGAAAACGAAAGTAAAACGATCTTTTAGAGAGAAACAAATAGCTCTTAAAAAGCATCTGATAAAGCAAAGGAAAATGAAATAATTAGTGTATTGTAATTAACTTTTATGCATTTTTCTTAATAATAGTAAATTTGTTGCCTGTACATACAATGTACAATGATTTTAAATACATTATATTTTAATTAAAAAACTGAAAACTGTACGTATATTGTTGTAGGCACATAGTGCTTTCCTTTAAGTTATATTCTCCTTTTCTTTTATGTTATACTCTCCTTCTTTTGTATAATTGTCATAATTTTATTAAGAATGCCGACAACTTACAAGGAGATGGCACGAGGTGTAAAATGAGTTATGGATTGAGACATAGCTCATTCGAAAGAGGATGTCGAGTACATAAACGTTCTAATCTAAGCCAATCATGGACGAGCAGCTCATCTGTGATTGACTGATATCCGATCCGCGATCCGTAATCCCAATCCGATCCGCGTCCGCGATACGTAGTGGCCTAGTTTACACCGATCACTTGATACGCGTATTAATAGTAAATAACTAGTAAATAAGTCTGATTATTGGCTGATCAGTTCAAATATACTATTTGATACGCGTATCAAGAGATCGGTTCTAAACTAGGCCAGTGTGACACGGGCATTACAGTAAGCCGGATGCTCAACTTTGGATGCAAATTTCTCAGCAACCAGGGCCCATTCACTGTAATCCCTTTACAGCGTTTATGTACTCGACATCCTCTTTCGAATGAGCTATGTTTCAATTTATAACTCATTTTACACCTCGTGCCATCTCCGTTAGATAATATATGAGAAAAATTTGCAAAATCCATTAATTAATAACAAAATTACGAGAAAGAATAAAATATATATATATATATATATATCATATAAGCGTAACAAGAAACTCCGCAGTCAGAAAATAAAATAAATGAAATAAAATAAATAAGAAATTGGTAGAAGACGCGCTACTTTTTGGTCCAACTCGTCGCCAATTACGTTCGAAAACAAAACGCGACGTGGCCAATAGCCGCTAAAGTCGCACTTGACCGTAAAAGGAAGTAGGAGGCGAAGTTGGGCGCTGGCGGCTGGCGTTGGCGACGTTGGCGTTGATCGTCATTATAATCATTATTATTCGTAGTCGCGTCAAGTCGCACGCGGCTTCCTTGGACTCGTCAAGACTCAAGACTCTTTCTCCAATTTCTCGGCGTCGTTACCGAACAACGTGGTTTCTGTATCGTGCTGAAATAACTTGGAGTCTCTCGCAATGTCGACGGTAGCGAGTGCTTTAGCCATCGGAGGCGTCCGACAGTCGGGAGCGCCGGTGCGAACGCAAAATGGTATGAGCATCAATCCGCGGAGTTTGGTTATATATCGCGTCCCGCGCGGCCTCGAGAACTCCGCGTATCATCCCTTGTTCGTACCGTTCGTATCGATTACCGTTTTTCTACCGAGAAATCCGTGAATCCATGAAACGGAATCGGTAGATATTAGAAGCGGTCTTCGACGCTTGAATATATTGTTACTCCCGTTTTTTACGTATAACACGAAATCACGGTTGGCATTTTTGGCAATCGAGGCCTGCAACCGGGAAATAGACGACTAGCCCTTAACGTACATACTTGTTGACTGTGGTGCTATTCCGAACGCAGCCTTAGTTAACTAAAATTTTTAGTTAACAAAAAATAAAAAAAGTTTACGTCACGTACACTATAGCATTTTAGTTAACTAAGGCTGCGTTTGGAATAGCACCTGTATCAAATAGTAGTTAGATTTATTTTGCTTAAAAATAAATGTGCGATATAAACTTCGATAAATAATATAAAAATAATGCTTTCTTAGGAGTACAAAGCAACTTGGTATATTGTGTAAAAAATTAACTCTCTCTTACAGTACAAATGTGAAAAACGGCACTTTATTCGTACAAACATGGGTATCAACGTGTTTAAACACTTTTTCACATATTTAAAGTAATTAAAAAAAATCTAAAAATTTATGAACATACTTTCAAGTTTCTGGAATAAATATCGGCATTTTATTCTAGAAAAAAAATTAAGTGTATAATTGGGGACTCTTTGAAATTTCGAGAATTTTTCATGGATAGAAGTCAATCGGACAAGAAATACCCATATTTGTACTACTAGGGTTAATTATATGAACGATTAATAAATACTTCATGCCTATATTTTGATAATTTTTATTTAAAATGAAAATAGCTTATTAATATATAATCTTTGAATTATACATAGTTAAAATGTAATATGTGAGTTGTACATGCAAATGTATGATATAAATATATTATTTATTTATATCTCTTCCAGTTATGGCTGCCTGTGCTATCGCTAATATAGTTAAAAGCTCCTTGGGTCCGGTTGGATTGGACAAAATGTTGGTCGATGACATTGGTGTATGTATTTAGCTCTTATAGCTTTTAATATAAACATAAGAATTTGGAACAAAACATTAATATTAATTACAACGTTTTCAGGATGTCACTATTACCAATGATGGTGCGACTATCTTACGCTTGTTAGAAGTTGAACACCCAGCTTCGCGAGTTCTAGTTGAATTAGCCCAGTTACAAGATGAGGAAGTTGGAGACGGTACTACTTCAGTGGTAAGTGATCCAATTATATTTGTACATTTAATAACATTTTTAATTGAATATATATTTAATAAAATGCTATTTTATATTTTGAAGGTTATAATAGCGGCGGAGCTTTTGAAAAATGCAGATGAGCTTGTGAAACAAAAGATACATCCGACTTCAGTCATTAGTGGCTACAGACTCGCCTGCAAGTAAGTATTTAATGATTCACTTTATTAATCATTTTACCTTTAATATGAAATCAATTGAGCTATTGATTAATGTTAATTAGCTAAAGCTAAATTATTAATGAATAAAAGTGTATTTCATATTTATTGAATCAAGAAAAAAAACGACATTTTTTAGTTGATACAATTTTACATGAAATCAATTTTAGAGAAGCATGCAAGTATATTCAGGAACACCTAACTGTCAGCGTGGACGAACTCGGAAGGGATTGCTTAGTTAATGTTGCAAAAACATCTATGTCAAGCAAAATTATTGGAGCGTATCCTTTTTGATGTTACTTACAATTTCATCGTTTGCAGTTTGTTTATCGATATTTGGTAGAAGCAATGTATGAAATATTTTCTGTAACTAATAATTAGTGATGCCAATTTCTTTGGCAACATGGTGGTCGACGCTGCTAACGCGGTAAAAATCAATGACGGCAAGGGAGGATTTTTATATCCTATAAAAGCAGTCAATGTTTTGAAGGCACACGGAAAGAGCGTTCGAGAATCGGTTTTAGTTCAAGGATATGCGCTTAATTGCACCGTCGCTTCTCAAGCAATGCCGAAAAGGATAGCGAACGCGAAAATCGCGTGTCTAGACTTCTCGTTGCAGAAAGCAAAGATGAAGTTGGGCGTCGAAGTACTTATTACGGATCCCGAGAAACTCGAAGCTGTTCGTCAACGCGAAGCGGATATCACCAAGGAACGCATTCAGAAGATTCTTGCTGCTGGGACCAATGTCGTTCTTTTATCCGGCGGCATTGACGATTTATGCTTAAAGGTACAGTCTTAACATTTCTAATTTCTAGTAATAGATTTCAGAAGTGAGCGCAATATTCAATTTTTTTTTATTTTTCCACAGTATTTCGTGGAAGCTAAGACCATAGTAGTGCGCAGATGCAAAAAAGCTGATCTGAAAAGAATCGCTAAAGCTACAGGCGCGCAATTTGTAACTTCGCTGACCAACATGGAAGGAGAGGAGAGCTTCGAGGCCAGTTTCTTGGGGGAGGCTGCCGAAGTAGTGCAAGAGATGATATGCGATGACGAACTTATTTTGATTAAAGGGTATATATTTTGCTATTAATAAGATGTCGGTAAAGCTCTATGAAAAGAAGAATAGTTCTTATCAGTTATACACGTTTGCCGTCTCACATATATCTGCTGAAATATATTTCTAGAATTCTCGTATAACGTAATTAGTAGCAGTAGAAGTAATAGCGGGTGAGACTAATTAGTCTCCTAGTGTCACTTAGATTTAAAAAGTTCTGTGACTTCCCCGCTTTCTAAGTTGAGTTGTCGATCCCTGGTCGGTATTCTGCCAGGTTTATGAGACCGCTCGTCATTCTTCCAGATCCTTCAGATTTTTAGGCTTAAAAAATGTAAAGCAGGATCTGTATCTTTCGCGAGGCAAGTGGGGTGACGATCGGGACTCGAACTTGGGATCTACTGATTATCAGTCGGTCGCTTTTATAATGAGCCACGCGTCACCACACATAACGCAATTAGTATTATGAAAAATAGCAATAAAGGCACTATTATTTATCGATGATTTTTTTTCAAATTTCAAGGCCTAAGGCACGCACAGCGAGCTCTATCATTTTACGCGGACCAAACGATTATTACTGCGATGAAATGGAACGTTCCATACATGATGCGTTATGCGTTGTCAAAAGAGTCTTGGAAAGTAAAAACGTCGTCGCAGGAGGAGGTTGCGTAGAAGCCGCACTCTCAATATACTTGGAAAACTTTGCGACATCATTGGTATAATTAAATTCTGCATCTTTACTATCAATTTTTCTTTCCCTGGCATGAGATGTTTACACGCTTCTATGTTACAGAGCTCCCGAGAACAACTGGCTATAGCGGAATTTGCTCGATCTTTATTAGTTATACCAAAAACATTAGCCGTAAACGCTGCACAAGACGCAACCGATCTTGTCGCCAAGCTCCGAGCCTATCATAATTCCAGTATAACAAAACCAGATCTTGTCGACTTGAAGTGGTAAGTTTCCATTGACCTTTCTCATAGTTTGTCATATAAAATAATATGAATTATGTTAATTCTTTTACAGGGTGGGTCTTGATTTACTCATGGGAACTATAAGAGATAACAAAAAAGCAGGCGTGTTAGAACCAGCTATTTCAAAAGTTAAATCTTTGAAATTTGCTACTGAAGCAGCTATAACCATTCTTCGAATCGATGATATGATTAGATTAGATCCTGAGCAGTCGAAGACCAAGTCTTATCAAGACGCTATGGACGCTGGTGAACTGGACGAGTAATGTCAAAATGCATTTATATATTATGTTGGATACATATTTACATATTATATTGAATACAATGCGTTTATACGAGAAAAATGTAAAAGATTTGTAAATGTTCCACTGCGCATACAAATATCACACGCGATAATAAAGATTTAATTACAACTCGCTGCTCGTTTATTGTCCGCGTGCGTAAAATGCTGCTAAAATAAAGCTGTTTTATAACATAATGTTATACTTATTTGATTGCATTAATACCACAGAATACGATATTTAACATCTGTATAAAAAAGAATATGTAGGAGAAATATTTAATTTTGTGTTTATTACTAAAAACTAGGGATGTTCTTAAACTTACATTTCTTTGATTTATATGAATAAACTTTTATGTTTAAGGGAATTTTGTAGTTAATATAATCACGGTATTTACAGTATATCGAAAATGTATTTCATATTGTTTATGCTAATTATACCAGTTTTATCCAAATGTCTATGTAATTATTTAACAATGAATATGACTTAAATAATATGACATTACGCACGCATGTTATAAATTTTACTTTGGATAAAAATAATATAAAATTAAATTACTGAATATTATATAATAATATACTATTATATAAATAATTAATATTAAATATGTGTGTGTATGTGTATGTTACTCGTCATAAAACTGTGTTTAACATACAAATCCTACATGCAGTAATAATAAAGAATGAATATTTTGTCGTAAAATATTAAAATAAGTTTTAAGTTCAGATGATATTTTAATATTACATCACGCATGTGAAAGATAACTTAATTATAAAGAAACTCTTCTACTAACTAAATAAATTATTATCTAATATATATCTAGTGTAACAGTTCATTAATGGAAAATAATGGAGAATAACAGTTTTAAGTATTATATGATATGTATGCTCACAGTAGGTTCAATATCGTTTATAAATAATATTATACATAAACGATATTTATTTTCTCAGTAAACCTTGTTCGTTAAATAGATGTTATTTACAATATATTTGTTACATGGCAGTTAACTGATTTTAAACTTAATGACACATTACTAAATTATTTCTTACGATTATAATTTAACGATTTGTTACCTTGACGTTATAAATGTATTTATTTACAGTGTAAACTTATAACTTTATTGCAAAATTTGTATGACGAACATTTAATCCGTTAAAATATATTGTAATTTTTTTATACATCATGAGACAGACATACAAATACAACAATAAATCATTAAACATACAATTTTTTTTGATAATTATAGTATACTAAAGAGAATATTTTTTCCAAAAACAGCACCATAATCAAATTTTGTTAACTTATTAATTTGGTAATTATTTTTTTATTAACTTTTTAAGTAGATATTTTCAAAGGAAAAAAGTGATAATTATGATTTTCGCATTATTAATACGATCTCAATTGATAAAAGTAAAGCATTATAACAAAAAGTTTACACAAATTCCGTAATTAATGTTTAGTTTCTTGTATCTTTTATTATTTTCATACAGATAGGAATCGAAAATATATTCTTTCTGACAATAATACATAAAATTATTATTCACAAACAATTAAATTAACTCTTCCATTAATAACTGTTTACAGTACAACTAAATATGTATATAAGTACTATAAGTTCCCGAATTTTTTAGTTTCTGAATTTTATAAATTGAAAATATAGAAATCTTTAACTGCATTAATATTTTATTACAAAATATTTTCAAATGAAAATGAATAATTATATCAAAATTGATTAATGTCAAGAGTGTACCTGTAGTTTTGGACCTTTTTGCAATATATAGACTTAAAAAGTCATTGATGATACATATGTCATAAAATATTTTTCAACTATTGCTATGTTTATATACAAACCCTGTTCGGATTGATGAATAATGCAAGACAAAATCACAAGACATTTTGGAAAATAAGGAGTACAAGTTAGGAGTAAATGTTTAATAAGATTAATAAGAATTTATTTAAGTAAAAAGTAATCAATATTTTATATATTATACGTATGAAAAAAGAAACGCAATGCGATTAAAATGATTACACAATAATATCATTATGCATCTTTCCAAGACAGGGAATAAAAAAAATCAGATATTTCATTTCTCACAAATCATTCAGTGTTGAAAATCAATAAATCCTACTATCTTAATTTAGGATTTATAAAAAAAATGTGAATGTTATTTTGATATTTGTGTAAAGATAAGTGTCAACGTCCTTCCTTGATACGCGCAGTTTTGTAATTGAGAGCATAAACCTTTACAACGCAGGATTTTCGAATTTTGGTCCTTTTGTCACTATAATCTCAGCATATGAATATTCTTGATTGAGTTCTAATACTTGGAACTTTTTCAGGACTAACAGCGTATAAAATTTCTGTGCAACCTGCAAAGACAGAGTATTTTTTAATCAATATAAAAATCTCGTATAGACGAACATATTGGATATTGGATAATGGATCGTTTAACAAAGTACCAACCTGTTTGCGATTATTTTTGAATGCCATCTCCGATAGTGTTAATTTATCTTTGATATCTAGTTTGCTCTTAATAACATGATACATATGTGCTGCTCTTTTGTTAAGAACACGTTCTTCAAACTGCTCATAAGTTTCATCCATTTGTTGTTCCTCTTGCTGAAAAATGTAACATATTATAAGCAATTAATGTTATAGATTTTTTTAAATTTTCCATCAAAACTTGTGATAAATAAATAAATATAGAATAGAAAACTATATTGTTTATAGAAATATATAACAAAAATATAAGTTTATGAATAATATTAAGTATAGTATTACAGGTCCCACGGATGGCGGAAACTCGTAATCCTCATGGTTCCATGGTGTAGCGGGTCCTCTTTCGGAAATTGCACCAGGCGTATGTGCTGGGGGATGCTGTTCGTCATAGCCCATGTACGAAACCTGCGGTTGCGCCTATCGAAATTATGCAGCATTGATAAGAATTTCTATATAAAATGTGTGTTTTCTAGATGTAATGTGTAAGGAAGCAATAGTTACAACGCAATAATACAATCAAAGACTTAGGGAAATATAAATTAATTCTATATTTTTCATGCATTTGTCACAAAATGAAAGTTTTTTTTAACTCACTTGATCGTAACCCATATTTTCCATCTGCGGCATATCGGATGTTTGTACGGTGGTGGCCGCGTCTTCCTGTGCCGACGTTGATGGTACTTGGGGCTCTTCGTGTGCGCTGACCTCACCTGGCGCGACTTGTGGCATTTCCGAGCTGAGCAAAGGCGTTTCGGTAATTGGTGGTAAAACCTCTGATTGTTCCCCAGAAGGCACAATGCTGCTTATATCGGAAACCGATGGTTCTGCTGGTAAAGATACTTCGGGTGGTATAGCTGATTCTGAAGATAGATTCTGTTGTGCAATTATGTTTGGAATGTCTGCTTCATTCGATTGACTGATATCTGGAGTTGGTTGGGCTGGTTGAGGAGGTTGCCTTATCTAAACATAACGATATTTAAATTGATATTAATTATAATACGCCATTAAAATTGACTAATTTTTTATTTTCTTTAAAGAAGAAAGATTTTTCTTTTATTGTTATTTTTATGACTGACCTCATCATCCAGTGGTGCTTTCCGTTTTCGTCCTGTACGCTTATTGAGAATACTTTGTTCGAAAGAGGACATTTCTGCATCTGGAGCATCTCTCATTTGTTCCAAAGACATTCCATCTTCTTCATTTCCAAGTCGCCCGAAATCTTCATGATCGTAAGACTTGCTCGTCAAATGCCTTTGATAATTCTGTTTCGGTAATAAAGATAAAATAATTACATAGGTTTTCGAAGTTTGTTATTCAAACAATCGTATAATATGAAATATTATTACTTTAAATAGAACACGAGCCGGAATAGGCCTTCCTGGCAGAGCGAAGAGCTTCTCTACGCCGCCCGTTTCCTTCCAGTGCATTAGTCTTTTCGTAGGTGGTGCCAAGTCCAACGTTGTGATAATATCGCTAGTATCGGATAGCTGTGCCTTCATTTCCTCGCCAGAAATATTTTTTACTTCATCGACAATGAGTTTACGCTTGCGCTTAGCTTTTGTAAATCCTAGGAAAACCAATGACTTTTTGTTAATTATAAATTAATTACAACATACGTACATCAATGTTAGAATAAAAAAATTTACCCTTCAAAGCGGATGCGTCAATTGGAGCTAGCGCGAAGCTTTCTTCCTCATCATGTAATAATGTGGTTTGATCTTGTAAAGGTGCTGGTTCTTCTATATTGTCAATGGCATGTTCTTCTGGTATAACTGGCGGAGCTGGTGTAAAACGTCGGCTAGCAACGCTTATTCTTCCTTCAATTTCCTCTCCAGCTGCAGCTGGCGTAGCTGGTCTCGAGCCGTCAGAGCTATACATAACGTATTCAATTCGTTAGTATATCGACATTTCATATATAGTAAAATATGCAAAGAACGAGATCAACAATAAATCAAGAAAGGAAAATTAGGCAATAAAAATCAAAGTGTAATTGACCGGTCTATCTGATAAACACTTTTGTTGACAAACGTACATTTTGATCCAAGATTGGATACGTTTGTTTATTGAATAAAGTTCGATCATTGAATACACCGATTGCACAAATATTTCTTTGTGTCCTATCAACTTTGGCACAAATATTTCTTTGTGTCCTATCATGCTTTGGCTATTATTACTTAATTTTTCTTTTTTAATTGCATATTTTAGAATCTTATAATATTTTTGGAAATGATGAATACCTCATGCCTCCCATCGGAGAAGCTGGACCACCAAAATGATCACCCATATCTTCGTCAGAGTCATCGTGCACGGAAGCAGCAGCTCCAGGAGGCGCGCCTGCTTCCGGTTGCTCATTTATTGAACTAACCTCAGGAACGGGTACTTCACCCATTGGAGCCTCATCAAATAAACCACCTTCAAAGAGACCTCCCGCTAAAACACGCAATAATTATAAACAATTATCGGATCCGTTTGCAAGAAGAATACTATTTATTTTTATCGTACATATGATATCCTGGCCGAGATGACCACCAAAACCATCATCTCTGATGGGTGTATCGATGTCCATGGGTTGTGCTGTAGCGGATGTTCCTGCAACTGGCTCTTTCTCTTTTTGTTCTAATGCTGTTTCTATTCCTGGGCCATCGCTAAACAACATGTGACTCTAAAATCAAATCGGGATAATTAATATCTTAAAATGCTCATTATTAAAAAAAAAGTAATAAAAATTGCTAGTTTTGTTGCTTGTTTAACAAAAATGACATCTTTAGAAAATGTTTAAAAGTATTTGTTCACATTATATACACGGTAATAAACAAAACTGAGAACACATTCTATAAACGTTTTTACAAAAACTTTTATATATTTTTTAAAATATTAAGATTATATTTAGACTGTTTTGCTGTTATGCACATGTAATATTACTTTAAAATGTATAATTACTTTTGAGAAACCTTATAAAGCACATTCAATTTTACTCATTGCTATATAATAATTAGAGGTGTTTAATAAATAAAAATAAGAACACAAAGTAAAATAAATACCTGATCTAACGAAGGTTCCATGCCACTGCCATGTCGTAGCAACTCTGGTGGCTCAGCGTCAAAACTCATATCACCAAAGCCCTGATCATGCGTAACCAAAGATAAACTACCATAATCTTCCCTCATTGTTATTTCTTCTGCTCTAGATTGATTCAAACTAAACTGTGCTTCAATGTCAACGTCTCTGAAAATAAAAATTTATTTATCAAATATTTAAAAATACTATACAGTTCTTGGACAAAAGCTTAATGGCACATTATCTTACTTAAGTTCAGGCATAGCAGTGTCGAAATCATGAAACACTTCTGGCAAAGTGATGGCCGTCACAGCTGCCTCTCTGTGTTCTTCAGGCAGATCTACCATTCCAGGCCTAAAGGCCATTTTGATCTTCACGAAGGCTTCATTGCAATCGGCTAGTAAGTATTTGGCTTTCCTTGAATAGATTCGTACTACTCCCAGTAATAAGTGGCCGGATGTTCGCAAAGCCATCTTAACCTGTTATAAATATCGTATGTAAGATTTAACGATACATCAAGACATCTTAGGCCTGTTCGTTTTTGCTGAACTGAGCTTGTGCAATAAGTAGAATGAAAGAAAATATATTCGTATCATTCTAATTTATTGCACTAGTTCAGAAGTGCAGCAAAAATAAACAGGCTTCTTGTGAGACTTTACTGATCACCAAGACGTTTACCTTCGGTTGTAATATACCATCCACCGATTTTTCTATGTTTGTCTCAAATACGTGTGCCTTTGTTAATTTCTTGTCCCAATGAGCGGCCAGCCATATACGGGCCAAGGGCCCTTTCTTGGCCAACACAAAATGTGCGTAAAACATGGTTCTTGAATTTTCCTAGCACTGATCTGTAAAGAGATGAAATAAGTGAATTAATTACATCAGAAATTTAAGTTCAAAAGCAAAAGAAGTGTAGTTAGAAAAAGGGAAACGTTTAGTAAACGCCATCCTGCCTAAACCTGACACATCAATGAAACATTCCTTTTCTGGCAATAAAACATTACATTTGGTCTGAGATAATGTGAAACAAATTCAACATTAGAGACTCGATCAATGTTGAATGTGTCAATCGGCACGCGGTCTAACCCATTAAACGCATCTGAAAAAGTGAAAAATCCACAGCGGACGTCGTTCGATTTGTGAAAAATATAAACATCAATGCACAAGATGGCGTTTCCGTCTACAGTTTTGGCGGTTACGGAGTATCGTTGAAACTCAGATACCAGTTCTCCGTTATGATACGCACAAAGACTCACCGAAATACCGTCCCGTCGTTAGGCCGCACAGAGCCGCGACATATTTCGCACGGAAGAAAACCACAGTCGCAAGAGTCTCTCACAGATCATCGGTGCATACGGTACGCTCTCGTCCCGACGCGTACATACATACTACCCGAAACTCACCATTGCTCGCAGTCGCACTAGTCGCAGTGCTCATTACGATTGCGCGCGACCACTCGCACCAACATGGAAACGGCAATCCGCCGTTCCGAAACCTAGAGTTCCTAAACCCGTCCTCGCGTGACCTATCTCATGCTCATGCGTGTCAGGGAGTGTCTAGTGTCCCGTTTTATCACATGTGAAGAAGAAGAAGAAGAAGCTATATTACGTCGCGTCGATACACGTCGGTATGACAGGATTCCTAACCTGAAAGTCGTCAATTTTAACGCTAAATATCTCGCTTCGCAGGGCAGACCGCCGAATTTTTCTACCAGATTCTTTCGTTTCGTGTCAAAACTTGTCGAATGAGCATAATCTTATTGATATTCGAGGTGCAGCGCGTATTCTAAATAATCAACATTTTCTGTCAGATTTTTCCGTTTCACGCAAAAACGCGTCGATTAAGCCTAAGTTCAACAAAATCGGTGAGGAGGCTACTATTCTTCAGATTTACCCAGTTTCCTTTGTCTCTATTATACTTCGGATATTCACGAGGTTTAGTTGTAAGAATAAAGTTTATTAAGTATACACAATCTTTTGAGTCAACCTCGCATCCAGAACGAACAGCTTTTCAAGTAGTGCCCACAATGTCATGCGTGTCCATCTCGCCGAAGCACGCGGAAAGTAGCCTCCGAATTATGGAGAGTTATCTGCACAAGCAACAGCTGACAGACGTCACGCTGATCGCGGGTGAGTGTACGTACCCGTCCTTCCGTACCGGGCTCCGGGGTGCTTTTTGCTTTGATAACCACGCATCTATGTGTCAACTGTCAATTGGACTTGTAATGATTCAGATGATAATGGTTAATCAAATGTTTTAATTAATAAAAACGAGGAGAGTTATTATTTTATCCCAATATTTTTACGTAAAATGTGCATTTTCGTATATATTTTTATGTATATTTTTATGTATAATATCAAGATTCAAAGAGAAATTCTTTTTATTATTAAAAGTTTTTAACCAGTAAAAATTGAAGAGAGAGTATATTTTGTACACAACATATTGGAAATATTCTTCGCACTCGATGAACTTGTGACATCCCATTTTCTCATTTTTTTTCTCTGTTCTGTGCTTTTTTCTTAGGAAATAAGCGTGTCCCAGCTCATCGAATAGTACTCAGTGCTGGCTCTGAATATTTTGCTGCCATGTTCACAAGCTCTCTGCGAGAGTCGGCACAAAATGAAATAAAATTAATGGATGTTGATGGAGATGCTTTATGGGCTTTGGTTCTTTATTGTTATACAGGTAATTCTGCTTGAGAAGATATGTTTCATGTAAAAAAACATTTCACAAATATTAACGTTACGATAAAGGCATTTGCAGATATTTTTTCTTAAGCCGTTCTTTTGTTAATTTTTGAATTTCTTGTCAATTCTTAATAACGTGTTCTTTTGTATACTTGCAGGTTGCATAGAATTACAGGAAGATAGCGTAGAGACTTTACTTGCAACAGCATGTTTGTTACAATTGAATTCAGTTATTAAAGCGTGCTGTCAGTTTCTCGTCAAACAACTTCACCCAAGCAACTGTCTGGGCATACGGATGTTTGCCGATACGCAGGGTTGTTCAGAATTGCTTGAATACGCACACGCATACACTATCAAACATTTCATGGAAGTTACAAAAAATCAAGAATTCTTACTGCTATCTGCCAATGAAGTTGCGAAGTTACTTGAATCTGAGGATCTTAATGTTCCTTCGGAAGAAACTATCTTTCATGTAAGACAACTGTTTGTTGAGCGAACCAATTTATATGAAATATTAAGAAGGAGATGTTATTATAGCGATAAGTTTTTTATAGCTATACTATTGATCATAAATATACAAATATGTATTTCTATAATTGTTTGAGCAAATATTTCATAGAAATAAAATTAAAATACCTAAGCTGAGATACAGAATAAATAGAATTGTTATTGTTTTATTATTATTTCAGGCTCTAGTGACTTGGCTGGAACACGATCCAGAAAACAGGAGCAAAGATGCCAGTAAATTATTAGGTTTAGTCAAATTACCGTTGCTATCACCCGCGGTAAGTTCATCGACAGCTCAATTTTTTCACTCGACAGAACTTGTGCATTAGCACTAAATAAATCAAAACAGTTCATAGCTGACAATATTGAGAATAACGAATTGTTCAAAGACCAAAGAATGGTGCAGGAATTAGTAATGGAAGCATTTAAGTATCATTTGCTGCCTGAGCGAATATCTTTGCTTCAAACAGGCAGACCGAAATCCAGAAAAGCCACTCTGGGTACGTTGTTAGCTATCGGAAGGGTACACGCCAAGGAAGGTAATTTATTATATCTAAAATGAATTATTTAATATTAATCGCATAACTGATAATTAATCGATCGCGATTAATGTAAAGAAAATATGTTATGCCAATATTGTCGCACTATTTTAGTTTTTCCAAACGAAATAATTTGCAGCGTACTTTCTAGATGCACCATCTGTAGAGGCATTTTCATTACACGATAATGCCTGGCGATCTCTAGATGAATTTTGCGATAAACCCTGGTCATCTGAATCACTCATAAGCCGAAGATGTGAATTTGGCGCAGTAGTAGTCGATAAAAAATTGATTTTTGTGGGTGGTAAAGACGGTTCAGAAACATTGAACAGAGTAGAATGCTTCGATTTCTCCACTCTTACGTGGAGCACTCTACCACCTATGAATGTTCATCGAAAAGGATTAGGTATGTGCAAATGCATGAGAATTTGCAAAATTAAGGCTCCTGGATGGTCAGCCGAGAACTCTGCGTTGACGGTGGCGACGTACCGTCGCGGCAGAAATAAGAACTCTTTCCAATGGAGAATTCTGTCCTTTGTGACATGTTGACAACCTATTTTGTTGTGCATGCTATTTCTTTATTATTCTCTCTGCGCTTGTGTTCTAACGTTTAACGTATTCGTGAAAGTCGTAAAATTGACCGAAAAGTAAGATTTGCATGCGGAAGGAACGTTTTCACCTCCTTTCGATAGTCGTTAAACGGCTGTTTTTCCCGTATGTTTAGGCTTCGTTTTATGGCTGTTTGTTTATTGTCGAGGGAAAAGGGTAGTTTTCGGTCAATTTCGGAAGTGTTCTGAAACGATCTATAGTGATGTTTTATTGAAATGTCTTTTTATTTGAAAATGGCATGCACAACAAAATTGGGTGTTTTCCTCGTCTCGATAGTAAGAATCCAATATTGCCGCGGTGACCATCCAGGAGCCTTAATGTGCAATTTATTTCATTTATTCATAATCAGACCTTGGCAAATACATAGTCGGGATGTAAGTCAGCCTGACTGGCAGTAATTTATTTATAAACGACGTTTCGACCCTTACTTTGGGTCTTTTTCAAGTTTAGATAATTAACAAAGCTGAAACAACAATTAACAAACTTAAACGCAAGCTCGTAGAATGCACCAAGTAAAATTACGTCATTGTGCATCAAATATATATAATACAATAAATTAAAAACTTACATAAATCATTGTGCGTCAAATTACGTTAAAATTGAGTCATGCGGGTAAAATTCGTTGGAAGAACATGACAATCCCGCTTGAAAGACGAAGGCTGACTAATATATACGTCAAGAGCGATCGCAAACAAATAACATATATAGAAGGTGAAGTTAGAGAGAAAACAAAATACGGTCATGACCCGCATGACTCAATTTTAACGTAATTTGACGCGCACAATGATTTATGTAAGTTTTTAATTTATTGTATTATATATATTTGATGCACAATGACGTAATTTTACTTGGTGCATTCTACGAGCTTGCGTTTAAGTTTGTTAATTGTTGTTTCAGCTTTGTTAATTATCTAAACTTGAAAAGGACCCAAAGTAAGGGTCGAAACGTCGTTTATAAATAAATTACTGCCAGTCAGGCTGACTTACATCCCGACTATATATATTTTTTCTACACTGGTGAATAAATAATTACTATTGAAACTTGGCAAATACGTTATAATATTCTATTTTAGGAGTGGCAGTCTTAGGTGGACTTTTATATGCTGTTGGTGGTTATGACGGTCGTTGTTGTCTTAATGAGGTAGAGAGATGGGATCCGGGAACATGTCAGTGGAGTTCAATATGTCCAATGTCCGTAAGAAAAACTGGAGTCAGTGTAGTTGTGTTAAATAATAAGTAAGTCTTTTACAGATAAATTATTAAATTTATATGCCATATTTGTTTTCAATCATTTATTCAATTTTAATTTTCTTTTTAGTACGCGTGTCTTCATATAAATATTATTTATTAAATATTAAATCTTATTAAATATTAAATTTTTTAAATAAATTTGATATTAAATTCTTTATGATGTTTTAGATGTACGCTGTAGGAGGAAGCTTATGGAATTCCTGCTTCAATACAGTAGAATGTTACGATCCGCACACGAACAAATGGACACCGTGCGCTCGTATGTCGAAGAAACGAGGCGGCGTAGGCGTAGGAGTAGTGAATGGTTGCCTTTATGCATTCGGTGGTCACACCGCTCCAGCTCACGATCCCAATGCTAGAATATTGGAATGTGTAGAAAAGTATAAAGCCGCTGTTACATTATATGTTAAAACTTTCAAGTTATATATAATGCGATGTAACAATATAGATATGATCCTAAAACCGATACGTGGACTATGGTTGCGCCAATGAGTGTGCCCCGGACTGGAGTTGGTGTGTGCGTATTAGGTGACCGACTTATGGCCGTGGGAGGATACGACGGCCGACAATATCTCACACTAGTGGAAGCCTACGATCCACATCTCAACGAATGGGAACCTGTGAGTGTATAAACTATTCCTGTAATTGAATATGGTAAATGGAAATAATTGTAAATGTATTTCGTAAACTTAAACATGTTTATGTTTGTAGGTTGCTCCTCTTAACGCTGGCCGTTCGGAACTCTGTGTTGCTGTTGTAAAAATTTAACCAATAACATGTAGATTATTCTTACTAAACGATCAGTAATTGGACTTGCTAATTATGCAAATTTATCATTAAGATTAATCTTTAAATACATAATTTTTTGTAGAACTCTATTTTTTTAGTAAATAATTATTGATTAAAGCATTAAAGAATTCTAAAAGAGATATAAGAATTTCTTTACTGAGTTGAACCTTCTCAAGGAAAGGGAAAAAGGGCCAAAAAAGATCTTTTACAGATATACAAAGCCACGTGTTTGAACTCGAGTTTATAAATATTTAATTAAAATTATCTGGGTGACTCACAAACCTTTTTAATCACACTTCATAACTCTTCATACGAAATACAAACGATTCCGTATAAAAACTTTTATTAATTTATCTATTTCGGCTAAATGCATGGTGTAAAAATAATTAATTAATTACAATTAAACGAATGATTCACAAACCTTTTCAATTGCACTTCAAAAGTCTTCATACGAAATACAAACGATTTTATATGGTAGATTCTTTCCCGGACATTCATTTCCGGTCAAATACATACGAATGCGTGAGGTGCGTGGAAAGGGAAAGAGAATCTTAGGGCTGGTTTATAATAGCCGTAACCGTTGATTTAAGCCGTAATCTTTAAGAAATTGACCAATCATAGTCGAATGTGAGAAGAATAATCGACTGTGATTGGTCAATTTCTTAAAGATTACGGCTTAAATCAACGGTTACGGCTATTATAAACCAGCCCTTATTCTACAATGAGGGTGTATCGCTCAGTGTAATGAGTCGATAATGAACAAGGGTCTATTGCTTTATAATACTTTTATTCAGCCTCTTCTTACATGTTCCCGTGTGTCTCTGGCTAACGCTACTCTGTCTCTACGCTTGTCTTCCGCTACCGTCACGCCACCTCACGTTCTCCTTCCATAGTTTATTTTAAACCTCATTTACACAGCCATAGACTTACTACTTCAACCATAACATCTCCCTTCTTTAAAAAAAAAAAAAAAATTCAAAATAAATGGTTGAGTTCCCTGTTCACCATGCATACATAGTCTTTTAAATAATCTGGTTTGTTTACGACTCTACCAGCCCTAGTTCTTACAATTGGTTTTTGTTGTGTCGTTTCCACAACAGATTGTTGAGGCTTTTCTGTTTCGATAGTACTGTGGTTACTACTCTCAAATTGATTCTCTGTAGGAGAATCGATGATATCAGTTTCCTCAACAAATCTTTTTCCAACTGTAAGCGCTCTTCTGTTTCTCTCAATTACATTTCCTTGCTCTGTCTTTATCTTGTATGATCGAGGATTATCGGATAAACCAATTACTTTTCCTCCTTGATGAGGAAGTTGCTTGTTTTCATTATGTATTTTTATTGTATCACCGATCTTAAATTGTTTTAACTCTTTTGAGCCTCTATCATAATATCTCTTTTGCATCACTTGTCTTTTCTCTAATTCCTTAACAAACGCTTTCCTCTTGACTTCTGCTCTATTCCCATCCGGTATTATATTCCTTACTCTTCGACCATACAAGAGCTCTGCTGGTGTAACGCCACTAGCATCAATTGGCATGTTTCTAAGCTGAAGCAATCCTAACTCTACATCCTTTCCTTCCTGTACAATTTTCTTTAATATTCTTTTTACTGTCTGTATATGCCTCTCAGCCAATCCGTTAGACTGATGATGAATTGGTGTTGTTATTATATGCTTAAAACCCCAATTGCTTGCAAATTGCTTAAACTTAGAACTCGTATATTGTGTACCAGAATCTGAGTATAATATTCGTGGTATTCCATGTCTCGCAAATATTTTCTTTAGTGAATCTATCGTCGTTTCCGCTGTTATATCATTTAGCTTATCTATTTCTAAATATTTACTGTAAGTATCTATTATTATGACATATCGTTTCCCTAATAAAAAAAATATATCAGTCGCAAGTATTTCCCATGGCTTTCTCGGTAACGCCTTCCTTAACATTGGTTCTTTGGAGTTTGACCTTTGGAACGATTTACAAGTATCACAATTATCAACTATATCTTCTATGTGTTTTGACATACCGGGCCAATACAATAGTTTCCTAGCTAATGCTTTACACTTTTCTTTTCCAAAATGCGCATAATGTATATTTTTTAACATTAGTGGTCTACATACACGCGGTACTACTATACATGAGTTTTTATATATTATTCCTTTGCTCTCACTTAATTCTTCTTTATATGAATAATACGGTTTAGCGCTTTCACATACCTCATACTTATTTTCAGGCCATCCTTCACGAATATATTTTAACACACTTTGTAACTCAACATCATTACTCGTTTTTTTTTTTAAGTCCTCTAACCTAGTATCTGATACATTTAAACTTTGTTCAATCATTGCTACAAATGCCTCTATCTTTTCTTCTTCCGAATTACTGGAATTTTTTAAATGAGATCTGCTTAAATGATCTGCTACTACAATTTCCTTCCCAGGAATATATTTTAACTTAAAATCAAAATTCTGTAAGCTAACTCTCATTCTTTGCAACCGCGGAGGACATTTATTCATCGGTTTTTTAAAGATGGAAATCAGTGGCTTGTGATCAGTTTCTACCGTAAAACATTGCCCAAACAAATATTGATTAAATTTTATACATCCAAATACTATGGCTAGACATTCCTTTTCAATTTGACTATACATCTTTTCTGTAGGTGTCAACGCTCTTGATCCATAAGCCACTGGCTTACCCTCTTGAAAAATTACACATCCCATTCCTTCGCTCGATGAGTCTACACTCAGTACAATGGGTTTGTTTGTATCAAAATACGCTAAAACTGGCGGTTGGCACAATACTTCTTTCATATTCTTAAATGCATTTTGTTGAGCAGTTCCCCATACAAATGGAACGTCTTTTTTGGTTAGTTCTCTTAAAGGAGCCGTTAGTTGCGAGCAATTAGGTATAAACTTCGACACATAGTTTATTGTCCCTAGAAATGTTAACAATTCTTTTTTATTTTGCGGTTCACTCATTTTTTTGATTGCCTGTACTTTAGTGTCATCTACAGCAACACCCTCACCAGTTAATATATGACCTAGATATTTAACTTTTTTTACATTTATGCGACATTTATCCCAGTTAAATTTGATACCAAACTGTCGCGCACGTTCAAAAACTTCTTTCATTATAGCAATAAGTTCTTCTTCTGTTTCGGCCCATATTAATATATCATCAATATAGATCTCTACATTTTTATACCTTTAAATATCTGTTTAAAAATTCTATAAAAAACTTCCGGACTTGAATTTAATCCGTACGGTAATCTGTTAAAGTGATAGCGTCCAAATGGAGTGTTAAACGTTGTAAATTCGCGTGTTTCTTCCGAAAGTTCTACCTGCCAAAAGGCTTTATTTGCATCTAGTGTTGTAAAGTATTTTGCTCCTTTTAACTTAGCCGCGATTTCATTTACTGTAGGTATTTGCAAGTGTTCTCTTTTAATACAGCTATTCAAATATTGAGGATCTAAGCAGACTCTAATTGTTCCATCTGGCTTTCCTACAATTACTAAAGAGCTTACAAAATCTGTCGGTTTTTCTATTTTACTTATTATTCCCATTTCCTCCATTTTATCCAACTCTATTTTTAATTTATTTATTAACTTAAATGGGACATGCCTACAGGGTTCTATTTTCCCAACAGAATCTTTTTTCAATTTATTTTGTACTTAAAATCTTTAATTTTTCCTATGCCGTTAAACAAATCTTTATATTTTTCTAAGTACTCCTCCTTGATCTCACTTTTTATCACATTAACAGCTTCTTCATATTCTTCTTGAGGCATTCTTTTTATCATATTCAATTCGCACGCCGAAGCTAGTCCTAGAATGGGAACCGCAGATCCTTGAAAAACCTGAAATTCTAACTGTTTTATTACATTACCTATTTTACAATTTAACTTAACCTTTCCTCGTGTTTCTATTTTTTCTCCTGTATAACTCGACAATTTTACATTCGTATTTTCTATTTCTTTTATACCTATTTTATCACATATATTAGACGGTATTACATTACACTGCGCGCCTGTGTCTATTTTAAACGCAATTTTCTTATCATTATAATCAGTAAGTTTTAAATGTTCAATCCAGTCTTTTCTTGCATCTATTACATCTACATTTATAGTTTCTACAAATAACTCGGTAAGTTTATCATCTTCACTTTATCCTCTGTGTTTACAGCTTTTATCCACTTTTTCTCTTTACACATTTTCTGAAAATGATTTATCTTACCGCAACCTTTACAATATTTTCCATACGCCGGACAGTTTCTATACCGGTGACTATATCCGCAACGTTGACAGCACTGTTGCCCTTGTTGGTTATCTGCTGTTGGATTTGCTGCTTCCCGACCACGATGTTCCTTGTTTTGCTTGAAGTTCGCCGTTGTCTGTTTCTGCTTTTTGTTGGGTTTCTTCTTAATTACCGCTACCTCTGCAGTCGCCTCGAATTGTTTTAACTGCTGATTGGCCAGTTCTGCTGCCTTACAAATTTGTATGGTTTTTTGTAAGGTTAGGTCGCTTTCCTTGAGCAATCTGTCCTTCAACCGTTTGTCCGTTATGCCAGCTACTATACGATCCCTTATCAAGCGATCTTTTAAGTCTCCAAAATTGCAATCTGCACTCAGTTTTTTCAAATCAGTAATATACGTATCCAAAGTCTCGCCTTCATGTTGATTTCGTGTGAAAAATACATGTGCATTCACGCTCTCGTTTTTCTGTGGTACAAAATAATCTTCGAATCTCTGCATCACGACATCAAAATTTTTCTTTTCTTCTTCCGTCAGTGTGAACGTGTTATACACATCTATACAGGTATCACCGATGCTGTGTAACAGTAATGCTACTTGTACATACATCGCCAGTCATGCGATCTGCTCCTGATGCCGTCCTGTAGATGAGAAATCTCTGCTTCCACCGTTTGAAGCCTTCAGCCGTCATATCACTTAGATTTTCTGGGGGTTTCAATCCCAACATTCTCGAACTATCGTTTTGCGTCGCCATCTTGTCGTTTTTACACACACTGTTACTGTCCTTTTATTAAAGACGAAGACTTTTATACTTTTCCGTGCCGTTTATTTACAGTTCTTTTACATATTTAGAGTTCTTTCACTTGCCGCAGCGCCATGTAATGAGTCGATAATGAACAAGGGTCTATTGCTTTATAATACTTTTATTCAGCCTCTTCTTACATGTTCCCGTGTGTCTCTGGCTAACGCTACTCTGTCTCTACGGCTTGTCTCTACCGCTACCGTCACGCCACCTCACGTTCTCCTTCCATAGTTATTTTAAACCTCATTTACACAGCCATAGACTTACTACTTCAACCATAACACTCAGGAGCAATTGGGAACATTTATCTGTATCTTTATTTGTAGCCGGGAACCGGCTGGTGTTTTGTGACACGGGTTTTTAAGGAATAAATGGTTGTTGAGTTTACTCGTTGCACAATGTAAATTTTTAATAGTAGATAAGGGGGAAACGGAAAAAGGGTAATTTATGATGCTTGCGAAGCTAGAGATTAATTCTGAATTTATTAATTCAATCGGGTTCGATACAATCTCCACAAGTTATAAGCATAAGGAATACAAGTTTCGCTTGATTATTAATATTAGACTTACTATTATTGCTGGCTTTTATAGAAAGAGCGTCTCCTACTGCGTCAATAGACCCTCGAGAATCGGGAGGGTCCAACCTCGTCACTCAGCTGGAGCAGTTTTCGAATAATGGTTTGACAATTAATGTGTAATGAATAATGAACTTCGTGCGTAAAATAAAAGACAAAAGGCTCTCGCTCCGGCTGAGTACGTATTTTTATAGGGACCGATTTGAATGCTGGCTGGATTTTTCGTGTCCTGATTTGCTAATGAGCGAATAGAGATGGTAATTATGGGAGGCTTCTATGGCTTCTATTGGTTAGAATTAATTCTTTCTAGAAGGTTCTAAGGACGCTTAGGAGGGAGTCGAAAGGTGCCCTTGAGTCATTCTGTATTAGCTCTCGACTGGCAAATATTTTATTTTTCTCGCGCTATCATTCGGATGTTTCTTCACCGAGATCCTTTGATTCCTGCCGGCATTCTGGGTGGTACGGCCGAGGCGTATTGTGATATTATTATCGATCGCATTGTAGGGGACTGCGACGTCTTATGAATCATCGCATGGCAAGGGGCGGCTGCAACGTCTTGGTGAATCATAGCAAAGGTTAATATTAATATGAAAATGCAAGGTTTACGACAGAGACAATTATAATTGACCGATTTTGAAGAGTTTTGAAAAAGGGGACAAAATTTAATTTGCGTGACGTCACACTGCTAACTTTACCGTCGGTTAAGCTAACTGTGGTTGGTGAAATTGACCCGAGAAACTCGGATGTCCCTTCTTTAGTACGTTTTGGAACGCAGACGTGGCAGGGAGCTCTTGCAACTCCATTTTCTTGGTGAGTTTTGGAACGCAGCCGGAGCAGAAAGTAAAATGTGATTGTTTTTCATTTCAATGTTCATTCAATGTTTTACAATTGTTGTCCTAAAGCTCTACAAACTCAAACCCCTGCGTTCTTTGACTGCAGGAGGTATATCACAGCTGAAATTAACAATAACCTTATGTCATGATTTGTCATGTATTCATTATTAGTATTCATCTTCATCAAGATAACGAATAGTCTGTTTTGCGGCAGGTCACTCGAGCCATGGGAAACTTTTACTCGGTGTTTACACGACCCATCCGCACGTTTAATATCGCAAATCGCGCGGAGAAAATCATTTCCCGAGAAAAGCCGATACCCGCGCCTCAATATGCAGCCGCGGATAAGCAAAGGAAGCTTACGGACGAAGGTAATTGAGTCGCAGTATAATGTCTATTCCAAATTGTAATTACGTGACCATAATTAAAAAATGATGTCCGAGATATCCGCTTTATTCGTACTTTCAATTTTAGTCACGTAATCCTTTTTCTGTTCCTCTCTCAGTAAATCCACATTTCCTGGAAGAGCATTACAAGAAAAACATACAACTGGATCAACGACTGAAAGATGTTTTCGTTACATCAAAAGACCCGCAGGTATGACATTTTAAATTTGTACTTTTAGATACGAATCCTATTTAATAGAATTTTTGAATACGAATACATTTGATTATCGAAATTATCGAGATGTAAAGCTTTGGGATATTGTATAGGAGATAAATGAGCCAAAAGAAGAGACGAAAGAATCCAAGCCTTTACCTCGGAATAGATACATCGGGGAGAATAAATTTATGTATGAGCCTTACGAATCTACAGTGATCCCCGAGGGAAAGTGCTCATTGAAACAGGCTCTCACATTTCTTTTGCAACATAAACAGGATCCAGTAACACATAATAGTGAAAATATAGCTTCCGAATATAAAATAGATAAGAAAGTAGTAGGTATGTAGTTTTATCTGTTGCTTCAGTAAAATCAATTTGAGAATTAACACATTTATATTTGCTTTACATCTTAACATTTATAGATTTACATGTTTGTATTGTTTTAGACGATATATTGAAATATTTTAAACTTTACGTAACTGTCGCTGTCGGGGCAAACAGTCCACAACCAATAACAGATCCAATTCAAGAAATAATCGACCACAACAGGATGGAGATCGAAAAGAGCAAAAAGAAAAAAAAGAAGGAAGACATGAAAAAGGAGGAGGAGACGTGAAAAAGAATAAGTAATACAGACATGTATATAGAAAAATAATTTATTAAAGTTTGTTTCTATGTTTTTCCTGCCTAAATGTAATTATATGATACCCTATATCAACCTTTGGAAATAATGTACATTTTATGATAAAAAAAAGTTTCACAATGCATATTAGAATACTCAGCGAATAACGTGATCAACGGGTTTCCCAGTTTAGTCGCTTGTTCTCATGAAATCTGCAATTAAAATTGGCATTATTATTCTAGGCTCAACGATTAAATCGTATACGAAAGCATAAATTGTTCGAATATCTCTTACTTGCTACAACGTGATAAATGGCAACGATCACAACCAAGACATGGAATTGTCTACTGGTAGACGGTATCGCTTGAGAATAGTCAGGAAAAAAGTGGCCACTTGAACCTGTTTCTGGAATGGACGTAGTCTTCACCATCATCCAGTAAAATGCTTTCATTTTTAAATTTTTTTTCAACTCTGCGCCGACTTCTTCTCGTATACGTTTATTGTAATTATTTAGCCAACGCCGCTATGTGATATAGATATATTAATATTGCAAGAACCTGTGATTTTCTGTAGTTATAAGAATTAAATTCAACAGCTGTGGAGTAATGGATTTAAAACTTACGTGCAGCGGCGTTAACATATTGACATCGATAAGTTTCGGTTCGTAAGGGACTAGAGTGATGTCTCTGAATTTGAGAAATCTTCGTCCATTATGAGCCTGAAACAATTATCAGCTAACAATTAAAAGCTAGTAATTAAACTGCTAATATGAAATAGTAGCGCGGCTGTTAGTTATACGTATATAATCATAAAGTATATACAGATAATAATGTATCAAGATGTACCAATTTGTCAGCCGGAATTACTTCAAGGACATTCTCCAAACGAACTCCAAAATCATTTTCTTTGTAATACCCCGGTTCGTTTGAGAGAAAGAATCCTGGCTTTAACTTGACGGAGCATCCTGCGATTGAATCTTTGTATCCGAAATACGACAAGCTGATAGGCGCTGCAACGCGTATTGTTCCACTAGAATGGCTTTCATCAATTGTAATTCCATATTCTCGTGACGCAACTACTTTACAGGAAACTGTAGATTACGAACGTTCGTGAACTGAAGAGAAGTGACCGATTCCGTGACCAGTCCCGTGCATGTAATCGTAACCGGTGCTCCACAACGGCCTTCGCGCGACAGCGTCCAATTGATCTACCGTCAGATCACTGGGAAAAATCAAAGACGATAATTCGATCGAACCGATCAGCACTCTCGTGTAGGCTTTTTTCTGCTCGTCGGTCGGCACTCCAAAGTGAAGAGTTCTGGTCACGTCTGTGGTACCATCTGTCAAATAGTTTCATCATGCTTCTCAGGTCTCGGTTACTTGATTGGCGAAGAATTGGAGAAATCGAGGAAAAAAAGAGCAATCGAACGAAGTAAAAATAAAAGGGCGATTCAGGTCTTTTTATAAAATTAATTTTGAATTTAAAATCAGTTCTTGTTCTATCTAATTCGACTAGTTACTTTCTAAGAAAGCAGAGTGAAAAGATTCGAAGTTTTATACCCAAGTATTGTCCTCCAGAGTCGATCATTAATGTGGACGTGGTCCCGATTTTAATGTTCGTCAAGTTATTTGGTTCGTAATGCGGCATAGCGGCGTGTGGCCCGTATCCCGCGATCGTCGGGAAAGCGATACCCCTATTGCCACCCTGCTCATAACGAATTTCATTAATCACCCTCGCCACTTGCATCTCGTCCCATCCTTCGGAGTCGAATTTGTACTGCTCTTCCATGTAAGCCAGGAAATCACACATGGCGATCGCGTCCCGCAGATGAGAGCTTCTCATACCTGCCGCTTCGACTTTGTTTTTCTTTGCTCTTAAATCGATTATAGGCGAGGCCTTAGCCAGCCTCTTCTCCGGTGGAATCTGTAAAAAAAGATTTTTATGTGTTAGCTGTATTTATCTAGATATTTTCACTCGATTCGATTTCCTATATCCATTTTCTCAAAAAATTAATCCGTTGACATATAATTTCTTTTATTGATTTATACAATATCGAATTAGACAATAAATTAAGGCTAATTATAGTCTTTACAATCATTGTTTGTAAGAGAAAGCGATTTTTTATATTCGGAAGGTTTTGGACTAAAAATAATATTAATCTAGACAGCTCAAGCTCGATAACAAACTTGAGGTAGGGTATTTATGTTGAAGAATCGCTTATTCGAAGGAAGATCACGTATTATACGTATTCTCAAGTTCCAAATATCCGCAAAACTGTCATCTCCGCGGTCACACTTACGGAATTGTATATTTCTTTGGACGCACCCGGCGAGTAGCCGCACGGCGACGGGAGCCAAACTGTATTCCAAACTTGCGACATGGTCTTCAAATCGTACCAAATGTCTGTGTAATTGTGCCATCTGCAACGATAAAAAGCCGGTCATTATGCAAGTCTGCTTGGTCTTATTAGTCGTTATATTAATTCTTATACAATTTAGAACTCAGAAATATCTATAAGAGTTTGTATAACTGTTTGAAACTAAGCTTTTTTACTTTTTTTAAAATTCAAAGTGAAACCGAATCCTGCGAGTTCTACTTCTGTAATAGAAGTCCCGCTTGGTCTATATCGTGTCCCATCTTTTTATCTTAATTTGACAGGAGTTTCTCTCTCGACGCCGTATAATTTCCGGGGTTCTACTCATCACTCACTTGACGCAGTTCGCGTGGGAGCAGGAGTCGACTTTCAAATGTATGTCGACGGATCGCATGATCTTGTGACGCGGCGCGTAGAGATGCAGGTCACCGTGGGCGACGATCGCGTATGCCCGGAGGACGGGCGTGTGCGGCAGATCGTAGCCGCGGACGTTGAAGAGCCACGCTATCTCGTCCAGGGCGGTGACGACGAGCGCGTCGGCCGACGTGAGTTCCATTTCCAGCCGGATACTCCGGACCTTCTCCTGCCACGGTTTGCCGGAGTACTCGTCCGCCAGCGGGTACGCCGCGTGCGGATTGTACTCAGGCCGGCCCACCTGCCAGATCAAGTCCACCAGGTCGTTACGGACCCCGACCAATCTTACGGGCGAATTCGCTGAACACGAATAGGATTGTTAGTTGAAAGTGAAAGAAGGTCGGATTCGGCTTCCTCGGCCGCTTCTCGGCCTCGCACAGAACGATACTACTTTGATAGGACTTGTTTCGAGACTTGAAAGTGAAACTTTTGAACCGAAAAGTATTCATTTTATAATTAATTAGAGCAAAATTCTCGTACATAATAAAAATATATAGATTTTTATATTGACGTACAAGCTATATCTTCTTCGACAATAAAAATGTGTAAGATTTATATTTGAACAACATCGCGATAAAGAAATGCTCGATATAATGTTTCTCGTTACCCAATTCGTCCTCCCATATCTCCCACGTAAATGCGGGCATTAATTTCGGATTGGCACCAATACGTACTTCCGATCGATTTTCGAACTCTTGTATTAACCATTCTGTTATCGTTGGCACCTAAACATTAAACAGAAATGGTTAATTAAACGTTAAGAATGTGTGTGTGTTGCGATATTAAAAATATTACAAAATACATCTGCAATTTTTGTTATAAATTCTTATTAACGTTGCTGGCGATAGCTCCTTTTAAAATATTCGTAATGTCAAATAGAATCCTTTCACCATTTAAATATTAAATGATGTTTTTCTCCTTTTTAATCGTAAATCTAATTTTAGTTGAGCTTTGTTTTGATCTCTTGCGCTGATAATTCACAGACGTAACCCAATCCATCCAAAACAATTTGCAGCAAAATGCTAATTTATTATTATTATTATTTTATATTATTTGACTTAAAATTATTTCTCTAAAAAATTGAAATAGACTGTTTTGTACAATACAAGTTTATAACCACATTTACATAAATACTTTATAAAAAAATTTATTTATTTTATTTATATAATAATTTGTACTTGCTTACTAATAACGTGAACCACCACAATGTATATAAAACTGTAGCAAAACAGACGACGTGCTATACGCATAATTCCTACGTTCGAAATAAATATCAATCGATTGTGCTACGCACGTCGTTTATTCCAGCGCAAGAAGTTATGTTCTGTTAGACTAAAATCTATAGTTTACGTCACTTATGTTGCAGATTTTCACTCCTGGCAGTGAATATCGCGGACCACGCAGCCCTGGTATATTGTTTACCAGGGCGGCAATATAGAATAAACTTATTATTTTTGTTATTATTTAAAAAGGTAACCACTCAGAAAGTCCTTCTTCCCACCCCCTTCGCACTAGGTGTGAAGGGCGAACGATCATCGATGACAGAATTCTCGAAACGAGTCGGGAATTCGTGTCGTTCTCACGCTCAGAGAAGAGGACTATTCCTCATCTTCATGGTTACATCAACTCCCATGTTAGGGAGGGAGAATGAGATCAACTCCTACAGAACTGATCCTGTGAAGTATGATCTTAAAGTTTCACCGCTCAAGCATGGCTAGATATAGCGTTGTGATAGAATTTTAAACACGAGAAAATGATCTTTAACGTAGCCCTCTAGTAGACTGCAGAGAAGTTAAATTTGCGAGAGAGCGATAGTCGTAACAGTCTGGCTCTAAATCCAGACGGTATCGCCATCTGGGGACCGATGAGGTTACCTATCGAGACAAGAATAAACGATAGCAGAAAGTAGTCTCGGTAAACAATTTTTCATATAAAAATTTATACATACATATAAATATGTATATACACGGAAAAAAAAAGATGTATCAACAGCATCAGTGTTATTGAGATAAAATTTATTGATGCAACATCAATATTAATGAACAAAAAACATCAGATAATTGCTTTAATAATTTAAATATTCGGTCCAATAATATCCAATTAAATTAATTATGTACGCTTGTGGCAGCCCGTGACGTCGACGTTTAATTGAAGCAACTTTATTTTTTTTTGTGTATAATTATATATAATTATATATAATTATACATAAATATATACCCATATATAGAAGTGTTTTCTTTTTCTTATATAATCTCTATTCGTACATACAGGAAAAATACTAATAACAAGAAGAATTAAAAAGTAATTTAAAAAATAATTAATAGCATTGTGTTTTTTATAAAAAGTAAAGGTTCAGGAAATGAGAAAAGATTCATCATATATAAATGTAAAGTATGATTATATATAGAATATTATATATAATTTAATCTCGCAATTTTACTTTTTGTAAAAAAAACAATGCAAAAATTATTTATTCAATTATTATTTCTATTATTTTTCCTATATACGGAGAGACTATGCAAAAGAGAGAAAACATAGATATATTGAACATATTTTATATATATTTATACATATTTTTATATACATTTTTTTACCAGGTTGTTAATATTAGTACAAATTGAATTTGTTGGATAAAAAAATTATTTAATTTATTTTTATACTCTTATTTTTAATGGTGTAATTATTAAAATGTTCTAATAAAATTTCGAGTAAATATGCTATATATATTTACTCTAACTATATTATATTTATTATTATTCTGAATTTTATTGTTGTCTTCAGATCTTATTAATGGATTGTATAAATCGTTGTTATGAATAATAAGAGCATTAAAGACGAATTTATTTAGATTTAACTAGAAAGAAGTTGGGCATCTATTGTGATGGGTAATTTAGATTATTTCATTAACGACTTATAGAGACAGAAAATATAACGCGTACTGCAAAAATAATAAGTACATAAATAATAAACCGATGATCAAGCATGTAAATTTGATATAGAATAAAGACTTTGTTCGATACGAGATAATGAAAATATTTGAGTCAATTTACGCACGTCGCGTTCACCTCGCTTCATTAAAATCCAGTTGCAATCCAGCTGATGGTTTGCTTGAATATGGTATCGACCATCAGTCCAAAGTACTGCCTTATCAATAGTTACTATAGCTTCTCCAGCACTTCCATAGAATCCAGTAAGAAATTCTCTTCTCATATCGTGTGGATCCACGGCCTCGCTCTACGTGAAAAGAACGATTTGTTTTATTAATAAAAGAATAATAAATTGATATTAATATTAACAACCGGGAGCTATTAATATTAATATCAATTTATTATTTATATTAATTGAAGTAGTTCGAAAAAAAATTTTCATGCTCAATGAGCATTAAAATATGCTAAAGCTATAATGTTTCAACTGAAATTGATGTCCCCCAATCACTTCACCGTCGAAAATTAAAAGTAATTATAACAGGTATACATGTAAAGTGTATTTTTAAGTTTTAAATTTTATTGTTCGATACACACCTAAAATATTTTTCTCATTTTGTTAAATTTTAAAATTAGTGAAATTTTGGGAAACATGGAGTCAAAAGACTGGACACTGCACTCAAAATAAAGAATAAAACTCATTAAAAAAATTTTAGTAAATACGGAATGGCCGTTTATAGCGTATCAGCCAAAGTAATTATGCAAAATGTTATTTTTTATACTAAGAGAAGCTTTCAAATATGCTACACCACGCGAATATACCTCTAAAGGGCCATCGCGGCCATGAGAAACGAAGCTCACTGTCTGAAAATTTAAGCATATAATGAGAGGAACAACATTGAGCATAAATTGATTTAGATCAATGCGGACATATCAACATCGCTATCAATCGGCTAGATAATTTGATGAAAATAAAATTACAGACTTGATCTCTTATAATGCAAGTAGTTAATTAGTAGCGAGATAGTAGCGAAATAATCGATAGTAAATTATTTGTTTCTCGAGAAGTGATTACACAATTTCAATAATACTTATAAATTGATTTTCTTTAAATTTTTTTATTCTTTACATTTTTACGTTCTTTGGTATCTTAATGATAAATGGAGAACGCAAACCAGATCATGATATCGTGATATCCAATGCTTTTTTTTTTTATAATTGAAACTAATCTACCAATACGCCAATGATACGCCAATTATCAAGATACGAATAGACTTTTGGACAGATAAGTTATGATCGTCAATATCGAGTGGAGTTAATTTCGACGGTATAACTCACTTGATGCTCGTCGTCCGACGTGACGATGTAACCATCGAGAGGTGGCCCTTGAACTGCCGCCACCCGAACCATCTCGGATCTCAGTTGTCTCAGTCGCAGAGAACTGTCGTGTCGATTGACCGGTTGATTCTCGGCATAAGCGTTCACTGGACAATATAATCTCTCGGCCCCATTATATTTATGCTCCGGCTTCGGCAGTGTGCTGATATCGGCTTTCGTTAATCCTGCAGCAAATGCGTTTCATTCCTCAACTGACATTTTTAATAAAAAAAAGTTGAATTGCAAAACGGGAAATAGATATAACAGATATTAAAGAAGGATGGAAGAAAGGTGTAAAGAAATGTAACTTGTATACAAATTTAAAGTAAGAATTTAGAGATATATCTTAATTTACAAATAATAAATTTAAATAATGAAAAACTGTACAAAGTCACATTTATACTGTAAATCTGTTACAATTCTAATATAATAAAATAGTAAATTAAAAAAAAAAAAGAGTTGGAGGCGCCGGGTATCGATCCCGGTACCTCTCGCATGCTAAGCGAGCGCTCTACCATCTGAGCTACGCCCCCATCTGTAAGGCTATTTCTAATTTGTACTGATCAATCCTATCATATATACCTATATATGTATATATTTATTATTGTTATTATTAAATATTTGCGTATCTATATATTTATACTATGTACACACATTATTTATTTTTGTCCAAAACTTATTTACAAAATATAAGGCAAGCCTTACATATGTATAAACGACGTATAATTTAGAACACGAAATAATTATCACAAATCATATTTGTAATTGTAAATTCACCGAAATAGATTTTTGAAGAATTTTTATCTGATTTTGTAAAAGAGAGAGTTACTCCAGATAAAGCGTACGATTATACACATGCAAGTGTATCTATTGATAAAAATGTTCTATTAAATAATAAGATTTAAATAAAAATAAATGATTTGTTTGACAGAAGTCTCTAAATTAATGACTACGTTATAACAGCTTTGTGTAGCTATAGTAAGTATATATTTATATATCATGATTCAATAAAACGGAGACTTACGAGGATTTTTCGTCTGTCAAGTCTGGAAATTAGGGATGCACCTTCGTCGAAATTAATCGTAATACATACATATGTATTTCGAAGTGCACTTTAGACAATCTATAATTTACATTAGATTTTGGAACTAGAATTCTATTCATAATTGTACATGCCCTGCATGTCGTATATTTTAATTGGGTATATGTGTGAGATACTTGTTACTTTATATATTTTTGCATTCTGATTCTTCAAATTTTTCCGCATTACACGTCGCATAAAATTATAAATAGAATTCTATTGTGTGAATCCTGACAGGAATTATATATTGTTTAAAATGGATTTTATGCATTAAATGCGCGTACCAAAAAGCATTAAGTCGAAACAAAACAAAATAAAACACAAGCTGTTATTTCGGAATTTTAATAATCAGGAATTAATTATAGCAGTTCGCATCTAGAGCAACGGTGAAATTCACCAAGTCGAGAAAATTGAATTGATAATCCATGAGAGAAGCGATTTATAAATGCGAGTATCTGGCAAACTGAAGAGTTTCGTATACTTAAACGTTTCAGCAATATATTCATGATGTACGACGTTTTTAGAGTCTTACGACTCTATACAATGGACAACGTGAGCAATGTGACGTGACTTTATTGACCGGAAACTAGTTTGATTTCCATTACGAGTAGTACACGTCCCATGGGAATCCAGAGGGTGTGCTAAGTGGTGCTCGTATACCAGGAAAGCATATCGAACTTGGAGCTTGATCGTCCCGAAACGCACGTTTTGATCGTTACTTGTATATTGAACCTTCACCGGCGTCTTCCAAGTCCAAGTAGTATACGACCAATCGATTAAACACGCTCGTGCCTTTTTCTCCTTCCTTTCATTTATCTTTTTTTTTTTCTCGCGTCATCGAGAGTCCGCGTCTACCTGGGCAAAACGCGGTTGGAAGGATGCCGTCGCGTTCCGCCGCTCGCGATGGAAGGATCAATTTCGTGGGCGAATGTGTGTGTGGAGAACGGATCGAATATAATTCGGGACAGGATCATGTACCCACCCCCTCGCGCATTTTATCATTAATGCATCGTAACCGGGTCAGCGTATTGTTTAATTTAATAATTTAACGTAAACATCAAGTAATATTAAATATATTACTAGGGAAGTAGGAGCGTGCAGTAGGAAAGTTTTACTCCGATGTAACCTTACAATTTTCAGCTCAGGTAATTTTCCCTGTAAATTTCCCGTGCACTGTAAAGGTCACGTCGCCTCACCCCTTTCGTCCTATTAGGCATTCGCGAAACTCTCCTTATCCCTTATTTCTTCCAGTTGTTCGAAAGACAACTGCCGTCGGAGAAAAGAAATTCCGTTGTGTTGCGCACAATTGGATATTGCACGTGGAGCTTATATCGTCAATAAAATAATTTCAAATATAGGATAACATTTTTTTTCTATAACAGATTTTTTATTACATGGGAGGAATGAAGAAGAATATTGTCTCACACATGGTGAAGCATTGTATCGCATTATTTCTCATTAAAGACAAAAGAAAGCAAATTATTTAAATTAAAATGGATTTAACATGATATTTATGATAATCATAAATATAATTAAAGCTATATATAACTTTTTAATAAATGGTAAAATGTTTCATAGATTGCGTGTTGTATAACTGTCGATTAATTAGGCGATAAATATATAAACATAAATCCATTTATTTGTATAGCTTTGCAATCTTTTCTAAGCTACGTCGAGGTATTAAAGCACAACACATAATGTGATAAATGTAAAAATGCAATTAATAATAAATATTTTTAAAATATTTTAAGTAATAGCCACAAAAATGTGTTATATATCTATAATAATTAAAATATAATAATAAAAGAACAAAGATGATAAAAATAAATGTATAAATATGTTATTTTCAACTACTACATTCTTCTCGTATGTCAAAACAATGTCTCGTAAAAAAGTAACAAATTATATTTTATAATATAAGATATTAGCGCATTATAAGTATTAATGTTTTATTAACACCATTCTGTGCAGTTATCTAGCGATAAAAATACAAGCGTTTTATTTCTATAAGCGTAATATATTCTACTTTTACACTTCAGATAACGACATTATTTATACGAGTATGATGTTACTTGTACAATATGCTACTTATAAATTACATATGTTCCGTATCAAGCGCGACGACCAACCTTTTAAAACCAATTTTAAGGGCGCTCTTTTTGTCCCACCTTTGTTCGCAATCAATAGAGAGGAGAGTTCGCTTTCCCGAGATATCAGGCTACCATGAATTTCTGATTATTCTCGAACGTAGAGCAAGAATGTAGGCTCAAGGAACGATACCGAATGCATGGCGGAGAATCGAGACGCATATGATAAAAAAAATGTCTTCTATTGTCCACACGTGTCAAGATAACTTCTTGTACAAAGGCAACAAATAATATATTTTACAATAGACACATGATTTTTACACGTTTTATGTTGGATTATAACACCATCCTGTCAGTTTTTATTCTAACGATAAAAATACAAACGTTTCTCAATTCTACAAGCATAATGTAATCCTGGCTCCATATAAATACGAAAGTATTTATAAGGATTACACAAGTAACAATGCTACTTGTATAACGTTACCGCAAGTTATTCCGTGTGAAGCGCGGTATTTAGCCTTTGCTGCTTTAAATCCAATTTGGAGGGTGCTCTTCTCGGCCTCGCTCTGAATCGACGAGCAGTAGAGTCTCTTTCCTAAAAATATCAGGCTACCATAAATCTCCGGTTATTCTCCAACACGCAGGATACAAGGCGCAAGCCTCGAGAAACGACACGAGAAGCGAATGGCACGAGAATCGATATCGAGGAGTGTCCGGAGAAAAGGCATTTTTCACGGGACATCACGGAGGGTGAACTCGACGAGGCCGAAGCGATTCGCCTTCTTAGTTGATACCACGTTGCCGCTGTCGATCTACCATTTGTTCACCACTCACTTTCGTGCTTCAGACCGATCCGGCTGGTAGCATGACGAAGAGTTTAAGCCGGTTCCGTTGCCGCGGCGCGCCACTCCCGTGGCGCAATGACCGTCGCTTGTGACATTTCGAGTACACGTCGCGTTCACTTTCATATCATACCGACTCATTAGGCCAACGCCTAACGTTGGGTATTACTGCAAATGTAAAATTATTAGTCCTGCTTGATAGAAGTGCGACTGTGTAAATAAATAACGAATCATTTAATAATGAATTTAATAATCTTGGATATGCGTATAATAAGAACGTGTATTTCAGAGAACTGTGACTGTGCTTGAGATTAAATTCATCGGTTATATATACCAATACATTTATGAATGATCTAATATTTATTGTGCAGTAATAATGACGTTTGCGAGAATGCGAACTGAATCTTTGTACGTTTTTTTCTTTTCAAGTGACATTCTGGCTTTCTGCCATAGATACCTCATTGCAAATAGCTCGCGCAATATCGAATGACAGGAGCAGGAGGAGAAATGATCAAGATGCTGGCGGACTGGATTGTTTCTTGAGATGATCTTTAGCATGTACCGAACAGGCTCGCATGATCCGCAGAAACCTACTCGTGATTTCATCTCGGTATATCTCTGTGGACCAGTTTGCCGCACTCGCGGTTCACAGCGCCACAGTTCTCTTTCTTTCTTACGTCGCTACTCCCCTAGTAAGCAAAATGTTAGCAGTGCTGTTAGCAGTATGCCAGCAGTCTGGCAGCAGAGATTCGATTAGGATATCGCACGACGGATATCAATTGCACACGTGTTGAGTTCCTGTTCTGGCCGAGGGAGCCTCCGACATAGCGTGACAGTTGATTGGCAGTCAAAATCAAATAGATTTGACGGTAAAAATTAATGACAAAAATTATGTCATGCTGTTTCGTAATCATCAACAAAAAATATGTTGGTGAGATAACAGAAAATCCATATGTATACAAGTATAATTTCCACAAATCACAACCTCAAACTGACTTGTATCAACATGAAGCTTGTGGGGCGAAAGAAAAGATCATGTAATGCCACATGAATTAAACATGATATTAAAATATGTACACGTATACAGCAATAATAATAAAAATATACAACGGCTTGTATTCTTGTCCTATTGCTAATACAATCACTATTTTATTTAAATAATATCTTTGTACGGAAAAGTTGTAAAAGAAAGAGCGAGAGCTAATTTTAGACAATTATGCTAAATGCATAATGCAAATATAAAAAGAACATTATAAGCCTATATAAGCAGAAATGTTCCTCGAGATATTTATAAAAGCTTTCTAATTGGATGTTTCTAATAAATTTAAAGTTAATAAAATCAGAAAATTGTTTAATTTTCCTGAAGTAATGTTCTCTCGTATATAAGTTATTTTCTCTCTTTCTCTCCTACGGAAGAATGTGATGAAAACTGTCCCTCTACAGGAAACTATCTATTTATCTACCATAAAAGCATAAGAAGCTAACACAGACGGTGAATCTGTGAACTAGTTGCGCGATGTCTCGAGATGATGTTCAGTATCTATTGATCAGGATTACATAGGCCGTAAGAAGTTAGACGATTTACGATATTTGCATCTCTTAATAGTTGTGTCAGTTTAAACCCTCGTTTTCAATTATCTTCGTCATCCGTTTCCTTTCGTAAAACAATTATTAGCGATTCCTATCAGCCCTGGATCTCTTTCAGTAATCTTGAGCGTCCCTCGCGACGTTATTCGCTACTTATGCTTCTGTTTCTGTCTCGCGACGTCTCACGTCGCGTTATCGATTTGTTCTTATAATTTGTATAAGTTTCGCGTCGAAGTGCGACGTGGGTAAATCAGATCAGGGATTCATGCAGCCAAGATAGTGTGAATGTTGAAAAAGTCGGAAAGTCGAAAAGCTGGTTAAACGGTCCTCTTTGCTTAACTATCAGGAGTTCATCTTCGAAGGCCGCGCGATACGGCTTCGATTTGGGATGGCTCGAGGCTTTTTGCAACAGGGTAGTAGAAGCAGGGTTGGCGTTCATACGAGGGTGATTCTATTGTATCAACTTTCTCGCATGGCAAACGTTGTGGCAAGTTTAAATATAAGTGAAAATATAAGTTAAAGTGAAAGTAGAGCGCGAAAATATCGAGTTTCCTTTATAGAGTGAAATAAATAAAATATTTTCAATATATGAGGCTATGTGAAAAGTGCTCGTTACATTAATGACGATAAACTTGAATTAAAACTTGAAGTTAATAATAGTAAATGTCAATAGACATATTGAAATTCTTATTTCTTAATTATTAGCAATAGCAAACACATCTTTTCGAATGCGGTTAAAAAACTTAAATGCTCCCTTCAAAAGATGTTAGACCAACTATATGAATGATAAATAAAATAAAAAAACCTATATAAATAATAAAATAAAATAAAGATTAATTTAAGCAGGTCTTCCGCAAGTACAAAAAGTACAATCAATGAGATAAATTCTTGTTGTTATCTGCACACTCTCTTTCTTATCTTTTAAAATGCAAAAGTGCGTGCATCAGTCGACTTGCCATCAGCCATGCCACTTTAATTGGAAGAGGAATACAGAAACGACCGTGTAACGTTATCGCAACGATATCGATGCGTCTATATATATGCGTGTACCCCGTTGCAACTCCCGTTGCTACAAACGGGGGAAACCGAGAGGGCAAGGGGAGGGGCACAAAATATTCCATTTGCGGCGCGCATACGCGTTCGCGTATCCGTTCGGACCATCCCCCCATCGCGCTTTCCACGCAGCTGCATCCATCGCGCGTGTTTGACGCACACGGATATGCGGGTACATGCATGAACACGCGGGCGACAAGGGCGACGAGAGAGCGGACGTACGGTGCGCTGGCGCCGTCAGGCGTCATCGGCGGAGATCGATAACCCGGGGGAATTGGTGTGCGTGGTGCACACCGGCCGATGGAGAAGGGAGGCGGGCGGGAGGGGGGGCGGCGAAATGGAAGGGCGGAAAAGAACGGGGGGGGGGGAGGGGGCGAAAAAAGGCAGACGGAGACAGACGGGTAAAAAGACATCATAAATCGCTCCCGGCCGTGTATCCCCCCCCGCGTCCGACCGTGCATCCTCGTTCCTCCCTCTCCACCGCCGCCCCCGTGTCCATCGACTCCGTCGAGTCGTTACTCTCTTTCCACCCTACGGAAATTCGAACGGTTTTCCCGCCACCGACCGCCTCGCGCGCTATACGGCCCTGGCCGTAGTGAGATGGTCGCCTGCTTAAGTGGCTCGCCACGGGCCGCCGTCAAGGCCGCAGACCTCGTCTCCAGGCGTTCGCCGGCCAAAAGTCGCGCCGCGAAAAAGATGCGTCGCCCAGGCCCCAGGTTTTTAGCGGCTCCTTCCGACGGACGAAGCGTCGCCGGTGCCCGCCACCCTGCCAGGGTAGCATCCCGCGGCGGAGGTGCATCCCTATATCCGGGATATACCCCCGCGAATGCGCACTCTCGGGGTGAAGGGGTGTTCAGCGCGGTGTCCCGGGGTGTGCGCGTGCAACCGGAGGTTGTCGCCGCGCCGCGACGCAATGGCAATGGCGCGCCGCCGATCTGCTGCAATGGATGCGCGCGGAATTAGAGGGAGGGAGCCGATTGGTCGGCTTCCGCCGGCGCGTGCGGCCTTGATAGATAACGTGACGACACGTGTCGATGGCACGTGTACGGGCAACATCATCCGTAACCAGGATTTCGAGCGTTCGGTTGCTCCGATTGACGTCCAAACGCGGGTAAGTGGAAATTATTTAGATATCTCTTTGCACCGATGGGTTAAAAATTATTGCATTAGTTGTTAAAAAATTGATTTCTTTGATTAGATGATACTTCATACGAATTGACGAATAGATACACGATAAATAGATACTACTAGTATGTATTTTTCTCTATTTCGCGATATTTTACGGATCATGAGTGTGATTTATTTAGAAAATATCTGGTACATACATAATTGCATATAAATCTGAATGACAGAAGGATGACGCAGTCGAAGAGAATCGAAAGGAATGTGCGACAACAGGTTTGCTACTCGACTTACCTGTTAAACAGGAATACGGAATGAAAGAAAGTAGTAAAAATATGATTAATAATAAATGATTATATTAGATTGAATAAATACTTAACATCTCGAAAATACTTGAATGTGCTTCGGAGCCTGCTTTGCCTTTACTTCGTTTTGTAAGAGACGATGACATAAGTTAATGACGATCTATACAAACTGATAAATGATTGACTGCGTTTATTTTTACTAATTTTATGCGCTGAGGATGACCCAAAAAAAGAATCGAAAGTTATTTAATTGTTCTAGATAAATTATTTGATTAGTCTATTAAATAATATAGCGCATTAATTACCTTTGGTTCTCGTTGCCAATCTTATTAGTATATATTACTTGATGAATAGTTAAGATTATTTATCCTGATTGTTCTATTTTTTTTTAAAGCGAATATATACTAGGCCGTAAAGAAATCGTAATAACTAAAAAATATTTGAGATGTTTCTTTCGCGTCTATCATGAACATTAAAAGAAGCAGGTGATATATAGGTAACATGATATATTATATAAAGTTTGTAAATTACAGCATCGTATAAATTGCTTGCAATACATAATTGCGATTGTAAAAAAAGAAGAAGGTTGAGATTGTCAATAATAATCATGATTGATGCTCTACTCTACTGAATTTGCGTTTATTGAGCATCCACGCGATTAAAGTGGGAAGTTACTGCGGTATCGAGAGGCTGTCGTCGGCGAATAAAACGAGATGACACTGAGACGCGACTTATAGAGACTGACGGCTCGCGATGACGAGTGAATGACGAGTGAATGGGAATATCGAATCGGAATAGGAATTCCCGATTGGCGTGCGGAGCGGGATGGCATACGGAGTTAGAGGTGACATTTTACTCGTTCCGTGACACCGCGCTCGCCGCGGCGTGACAGTGACAGACCGAGATCGATAAATTGTGGAAGGCCGAGTCGCGCCAAGTGGCGGCGGCGCGGTCCGATGGGAACTCGACCGGAAACGGAATAGGCCGCCATCAGGCGACGGTAGGTTTTTAGGCTCTCGCGGGTTTCCCGAGATAAGAGTGCAGCCCTCGCGGGGGTGCGGACCCGCGAGGATGCCGCGGGCGCAGGGCGCAGGTATAGGGATGAGCGCGGGCATATATCGGAAGTCGGATATGCGCTCGAATTTCTTTTCGGCCGTGACCGACGATCGCGGCGGAAATGCTTTGTATTTATTGGAAAACAAGGGCGGTTCGGTAGCAGGGTAACACGAGGGTACAGGGAGTGAATTTTCAGGCACCGCCCCCGTAGGGGGGTAGCGCGTTTCACGCAGTCAGTTGGTTACCGGAACGCTATGGCACGGCGCAGTCATCGGGATCTCGAGGGGGGATTGTCTTGTTGCCCCCGACGATCTCGGGCCGGCCCGAGACAGATGTTCGCGGTACCCCCTTGCAACCAGAAGGGTCACCAGCTTGTAACCGCACCGGTGAAACCGTCGTTTATTACATCATTCGTTACATTCCCAATAATAATCATTGAATTGAACGTAACGGGCTATCAAGAGACTATAATTTGAATTCCATACCCCTGTCATTAAGAAGTTTTAACCGTAAACTTTTGCCTTAATCTAATTTTCTTCATTCGTCTAATTGTCTTTACTCGTTTCCTTCTTTCCAAAACGTGAATATGATGTACTTGCTTTGATTTAAGATTTAAGTAGGGGAAATATATGAAAAAGTTTAATGCCTACAACGCAGCAACATGATTTATTTCCTATATACTTATCGACCGTTAATGCATTTATGCAAACAATATTGACAAAAACTAATAAAACTGTTGTTACTTCCAGTTACAAACCCGATACGTATATATTATACATCGTAAAATGATTATTTTATTATTATTTTATACGTTTATATTTATATTTATATTTATTATGGCGCGCAGACTTATTCGATATACAATTTTCTTTTATTAATTGTATTAATGCGATGTGTCTCGTAAATGTAAATATATGATAATATATTTATAATCCTAATAAATGTGAATATTTTCGTGAGCAATCATATTAAAACTAGCATATAAAAAGAAAATTTTAATAAATAGAGTGACTATATTATTATTACGATGGCGATGCATTGAAGATTGAACAATAAAAAAAACTTCTTTATTTTATATTTCGTAACTGTTCCGAAAAAGTGCGACAACCTTACGTGAGATATCGTACACGTAAGATATTATAAAGATATAACCGGGGTGGAACGATGGTAAACAACGTGCGATTACCGTTGGAATATTATGAACTCGATTTTATCAAGGAGATTAACACGACGCGACAACGAGGAGGTGGTCTGCGCTCGTTACCGCGATATTAGAGGAGTATCAACATTGCGGGAGTCTACTTGATCCGCCTGCCGTGTTAAGAGAAAATTGGTACTACCAGCTTGGGCTGTATACGATTTACCAGCGTCGTGGAATGCGCAGGCGGAATTTCGTTGCGGGACCCACGTGGGGAAAAGCCTGGCCAAACCGAGACGAAGTCATTCATAGGAAGAAATGGGTTAGAACAGACGAGACACTCGAGTATTAGGAGTGTAGGAAGCTAATATTGGTTTCTCCGGTTCGCGCCGCCCGCCCGGTGCGTCTCTCTGTACGCCGTCGTATGTAATTGTCGCGCGTAATTGCAACAATATAACGTTGTTGATAAAAATATTCTGCATTTTCCCTGCGTGTTAAAGACGAGCGAAATGTATCGAAAAAGTCAACGCGAGCGACACCCGTAATATTTTATATTATTTATTATATTTATTATATTTATATAATAATGTATCTCTAATGGTAATGCAGATGCAACAAATTGGCAACATTTGTAAAAAAATAACGGGCATATTCTTAAACGTTGAAAGAAATTAAACCGTAAAACCCGTTGAATCGCGTGTAAGTTGTATTTTGCGTATCTTAAAATAGTTTTACTATTTGATTTATAATATCTCTGTATATCTGTATCTGTAAAATAGCAATATTATAGTATTTCTTTTAAATTTGCAAATTGCAAAGCTAAACAGAACGACGGGACAATCTTCAATCGGGGGGAGGAAGACATCTTGCAAAATTACGGGCGAAGCGCGCGCGAGTCGGGCTCGTGCGCGGCCGTAAAAAAAAAAAAAATTTTTTTAATTGCCGTTACAACGGCACGGAGGGGTAGCAACAATTTGCTGTAAACAAGCGATAGTTTGCAATTACACAGGAAAACAGAAGCTGCAACGAAGGCGCATTGGCGAAAACCCGGTCGCGTTACATTTGTAAACGGAACTCGGCGCCCGACATAGTAACCTGGTACACGATGCGACATTTTGTGTTAAAAAAACGCGACCTGCGGCCATCGCGCGCGAATTTCCATCGCGATATCGGCTCGTAAGTCAATCGGCTGGCAAACAATCGCGTTCGTATTACGAAGTTCACGATGAAACCAGCTGAATTGAGATTAAACGAATTATATAAAAGATTATCTTATTTATTCATTATATCTACCTCGTTTTTCGTTGAGTTGCGCAAAGGTCTCGATTTTTAACTGTTTATCACTCATACTTACACTTGTATCGCGATATTTTGATTTAAAAAAATCGACTCCCGCGTGGTTAAAGAATCCGTCATTAAAATTAAGATCGAGGATTCTAAGGCTTGCTTGAAATATGAAATTACCGTTTTACCGTTTAAAAATATATCAATTTGTACTATTTTTATCCTTAGGGGAAAGAGAAAAACTTGTTCTCTTAAGATACGTATGTTAATATCGGTAATGTTTTCTTACGCTTTATTCAATGCTTCATCAGTATTATGTTACTTCATGACGTCATTGTCACACGGGGAATTACAGATTAATTAGATGACAAGGGACTCTTCACCGGTCGATGTTACACACGTGCTGATTTGCGTGCGCCAAAAATACATTCTGGCACACTTGTATAAATTCACAGTGCATTTACGTTTGCACGTATGCATCGGGTACGAGTCATTCATCTTACTCCCACCGACGAGCTGACCATTTTTTGTTTACAGATATTGGATAAGTGACAGCGCGACGTAGCAGGGCCGTATGAACGCGCAAGGGGGATCGCATCCCGGACAGAAGGAGGAGCGTTCGCGCTCCAGTGTCGTTCGCGCTCGAGCGCGAGTGGGGACATTAATTAGGGTGGAACAATAGAGAACGAGAATTTTTACCAGGGTCGCATAGCGCACAGGAGGTCGGAGGTGTGGGAGTAGTATCGTCGCCGACGCTCGGGCCCAGCGAAACCGCCGAGTCTCGGCGAGAGAAACGTATCTCGTGTCTTTCGCGTAAAAAAAAGAATAAAAAAGACACGCAGGTTTATTCACACTTCGATACAATTAACCGTTTTACCTTACTTTTAGCTTTTTTCATTTAAGCTAAGAATACATTGATGAGTAAGGTTCTGCAAATGAAGTGTCTTTGAGCAAGTCACTTTCATTTTTTATCACGGGGGATTTTAACGACGGATTTCTCGATGAAGATTTTTCTCTATATTTTTTAAGGAATTTCTCCTGGTGAATGTAATAGAGAGGTGTAATTGTAATTAGTCGTCAAACTTGATGGCTACGTTTCTAACAATAGTTGCTGTAGAGAGCTAACAGTACGATCATATGTTCGCAAGATTCTCTCGCGATTGATTTTCAGCGTCAACGCGCGAATTCGAGCATAACGGAACTTGGCAAACGTGAAAACGCGACGAGACGGCAATATGGATTGTGTAAGATTTACAAGTGTGTTTATGCGCGGGTTAATAACATACGTGTTCGTTCGATGCTCGCAAGAGTGCTCGCGTGATTTATCGGCACATTCGCGAAACGGTCGTACATTGAGACCCCTAATAGTAATTTACGTAAGCGATGTTACGTAACGTTTGCACATTGTGGCACGCTTGCCCACGCGAGCCCACCGTCACGCGAAATGTTACTTGATGCATCATTTGTTGATCTTTTCGTAGCGAGTTTCACGCGCTATTCTTTGATATCTCTACGAACGTTTCATAAGAATCAAGGTAAAACCGAGGAAGGTGGACCTCGGCCTTTCACAAAAATAGAGTATGGCCCCAATTTTAACTGTGATATTGATTCGAAGATATTTCGAGAATTCATGCGTCACAAATTTCAGTTTTACTATCATCTCTTCTGAATTTTAGGAGACAATGCTGCTAATAAATATTGTATTTAATTCTTGTCGAGTTTTTTTTGGATATTCAAGTACTTCCGCAAGGACTTTATCAATGGAAACGGGCAGACGGCAACGCGCGCGATCAATAAAATAAAATATAATCTACTCTCGTTTGTCCGTAAGTGAATTTAGAAGGTATTCGCGGCCGCTTTGTCTTACATTGACGCAAGGACGTTGATGTAAAGGGTATAAAGGGCCTGGGGGGCGATGCGTGGCCTTACCAAGGCATCAGCCCCTACAGGGAGTGTTCGAAGGGCCCGAGGATTCCTCCTCGTCGTATGCAGCGGCCTGGCATCGCGCATGCATGGCCATGCCGCCCATGCCGGCCGACGCGCGTATGTAGGCACGTGCGTAACGCACGCACGCACGCGGGCACGCGTTTCCCCCATAGGCCATAGGCACAACACGCTCGCGCGAAAACTGCTTCGCTTTACGCACTACTGCGCGTACATCGGTTATCGGGGAAGCATGATCTCCGGCTCGCGCTCCTTCAGCTCCTCCTTTATTCCTTTTTGGACCGAGGCCGAAGCCTGACTGCGGTCCAACTGTGCACGGGACGCATAAACAACCAGCATCCTCGAGATGCTTCGCGCGCGTAGTCGGCGCATACGCGAATCCGAGGCGCCGAGAACGACGAAGGTATAACGCTTTTGTTGTTATCTGTTTCGCGACACTCTTTATTGAGCCTGTCGGAAGTAGGACGCTTGTGATAAACCGGAATAAATATAATATATGTATAATAGCTGAAGAAGCGATAATCTATTCGAGAATAAAACATTTTTCATATATAATTACACGTATAAAATATGTTCATGTATATTTTCTTTATATTGTATAATATCTGTTTGTATGTATAAGAAAAATAATAAAAAGAATAATTGGAAAATAATTAGAAAAATAATTTTTGCATTGTTTTTCACAAAAAATAAAATTGCGATTTTATCATACAATATTGCATATATAATTATATATAATCACATTTTATGTACAATTATTATATTTATATGTGGTTATATATATATATGAGCAATTTTTTTCTCATTTCTTCAAACTTTACTTTTTTGTACAGAGAACAGTGCAAAAATTATCCTTTTAATTATTTTTTTATTCTTCTTCTTATTACTTTTACACACACAGTCATTCAGACAAGTAAATTGAAATTACTTATTCGAACCAGAGAATGTTTTCAATTTATCTGTTAAGCATAGCTTTATTTATTTCTGAATTAACTCTCAACAGTTATAAAATTTGTTAAGTTTTTGATTGACCATTGAGCTTATTGTTAGAGTGTTAGACACATTAAAATAAAAAAATTAGAATACCAGAGAATGATTACATTTTTGTTTTAGCAGGAATTTATTTTGAATAACTTAGGGCCGGCGGTTGTTCCAATTTATTGATAAACTAACTAATAGTTAAATCATATGTCTATCCTTGTTTTATTTAAAGGAAAAACAAAGACACATATATGATTTAACTATTAGTTAGTTTACCAATAGGTTGGAACAACCGGCCTATATTAATATGAAAAAGCTTTTGTGTTGTTGTTATTAATTACAGCAACGTATATGCTCAAAAGACGGGTGCCTATACTGACGACGTTACGTTATTCTCGAGGTTCTGTATACGCAGCCGCTGCGCGTGCCAGACGTATTACGTCACCGTATGCACACACGCATTATTAGGGTTGCAGGATGTGTCACGCTTCCTTCCACCGTACCTGATTCATGCACATATGTATGTACGTACGGATACGCGCGACGCGACTTCGCTCGTTCATGCGGCACGTCCGCGTCCGTCGCGTCGCACGCATCACGCGGGCACGTTCGTAATAATAATACTTGGTAAATGCTGAAGCGCTGAACAAAGAAAAAACATGCAGAGCAACAGGAGAACACGAGGCGCGAGGGGTTGAACGACATAGGCCTATATACGCAGGCGTTTCTTTCATTGACCCCTTTAGGGGACAGTGGGCCAACTTTCGGGGGTTGAAACATGTTTCGGAATATGGCGACGCGAAAGGCTGCTAACGTAAAGCCGAATTCCGTAACGTATTCCGATTTCTTCATTTACGTTACGAAGATTTCACTTAGCAAAACCAGTTCAACAATTTCTGTTGATTAAAAATGCGAAACAATGTATAAGTGCGTTTATTAAAAATTTTACACATTTTCTTTTCCTAATGCCATCGGCCATTCTTTCTTTATCTTGCTTGGGATCTTTACAGACATTTATCCAGTTTATATTATCTCAAAGTCTGTTATTTCAGTTTACATCAAACTATTTTTGACATTGTTTTATATTTCTAATCTTTGCATTAAATATATATTTAATTATAAAGATATAATTAAATAAAGAAGTCATATAAGTCGCATTAAATAGTATTGATATACGGTATAAGAGAAGAATAATAAAGTTACCATTGCGTTCCTGCGTTTAGACATTGAACTTTATTCAAGTTGTTTGTTGCAAATAAGTTGTTGTTAATAAATTTAATTGAAGAGAGTATAATTTTAGGTAAACTTGAAGATTAAAGAGACGTTATCATTTTTAAAATGAAAAATACAAAGTTAACAATATTATCGCAGAGTCAAGTAAAAAATCAACACGTTACTAACAACAAACAGTTGAATAATAGATAAATTGAAAAGTTGAAAAAACTCATAAAGAAAAATTGTTACATTCAATAGATATAAAGATTGATAATTCAGCCGAGTATTAAATCCAACATAAACCTGACAGTCCAGCAATGATGCTGGAACGAAAGAGCCGAAGAGCGTGAGGAGATCTGAGACACATGGAAACTATACACATATACACGCGCAAATAGCCATATCTACACAGACAAGACTACGTGTCGAACACTTCGGCTGTGCATGTAGATTAGAAAAGCGGATTAGGAGTAGCGCGTAGACCGTGAACCAGCATCAGTTTATCTGGCACGCATTGGTAAATCACGGTTTAGAATCAGCCGGGGAACAGACTAGTCGAGAAGGTTGCTAGAGGAGCTAAGCGAGCTTAGGCCAGCGCGGCAGAATGTCTAAATGCTATACCTGCCGCGACGCGATGCGATGCTATGCGACGCAACGCGACGGGTCTTTGTATATGGAGAGGCAGTGCAAGGTCTCTCTCTTTTTCCCCCTCAAGGAGAGATCGAGCTTAACGGTGCGTGCATGGCTAATGAACGCTGCAATCGTTTGCTCCGCGAGAAATGAATCCCTTTTTGTCCGATTTTTTTTTGATATTCAGGAGATATAATATAAAATTTTATATTACGTACATATATGTGTAAGATTTGATAATATCAAAATATTAAAAGTAGTAGATTTCAAAAACTAGATAAGAAGTTATGAGAAAGGTAGTAAAACAAGGTTTTATTTTTGTATACGTGCTGTTTTTCATGTAGATATACTATAGCAGCTGTATAAGATTCGTATAATTGAAAACAATTTTAGAAGGGATGAGAATATTACTAGATTACTTATAATTTTTCTAAAACTTGATATATAAGTTTTCATTTGCTATGACTGAAGTTTGACAACATTTTTAATAATCACTATATTGTCAAATCTATCATATATTGATTCAAATCAAACATTGTTTTATTGTAGTTTGAACTAATATCACCAAAAAATTAATTTGTGGCTTTTCTTTTTTTTTCTTGTTTTTCATAATTTATCAATGAAAAAATACTTTTGTATATAAGAATGAAAAGAAATAGACACTTTTATTTTTCATCAATTACAACTTGGAAGTCATATTGTATTTTCTGAAGAGAGGCCGCTTAAATTCACAATTGAAGAGTTTAATCGTTAAGTCACTTTTGAAAGAATAAAAGTAAAAATTGATATAAATTTAATTTAGTCGATCGTAAAATTTAAAGTTTAAAAAATGGATTAAAGCTCTATTGTGCTTCAACTGACAAAATATAAGAGTAATTTTGTGGAATGTCGAATATCGATTTCAGTATCTCTCTGGTATGCTGAGTAAGCTCTATGCGAACGCTCCACTATTTGAGCTTCTCCGTCGAGAAGCAACTTCGGGATGTTATAAGACCTTAGAACTGTATTGACATGTGAAAATTATTATTATAAATTAGAACGACTATTAAAATATAAAATAAGTACTGATTCAATTGTGTTATTATTTCATTATACATTACATTATTGCGATGTGCAGTATATTAATTTTATTAAAATGACTTTTATTACGTGTCGATAACGTTATTAACAATCATTTATAGTAGTAATCTATATACCGTTTTATAAAAATTTCTCTTTTTTAAAATTTTCTTTTTAAAACACAAAAGGTTGACATAAAAATCGATATTCGTATTAATAAAGATTTACCTGAGAAGTAATTTTCTATCCAATTTTTTACAAATTTGGATACAATATTGATTATTGATAAGTACATGTAAAATATTTTTGAATTTTTTAGCTCATATTTGAGTTTACGAATTCGCAGATTTGACTCTTTCAATGTTAAAATTTAAATTATTCAAGTAATTTGAATATCTATAGATTTGAATAATCGGATAATAATTATTTCAGATAATTTGGATATGAAATTATTGTAATATTTATAAACTTGTTTCTAGATGTATTAAGTATTATGATTGCCAGTTTTTAATGTTTAAGAATCTACTTTAAACTTCATTAAGTTTGAAATTAAGATTTAAAGAAAATATTGAGATTTTTTATCCTTACACGGATTTTTATGCTTGCTTCCGAAAAAAGTCGAACATACGTAATGCTTATCAGTAGCATGAATTTTGTTATCATAAAGCTATTAAACCAACATGCATATAAAAATGATTGTTAGTGTGAAATTCTTTATTCTATATAATACGATAAATGAATGTGGATCATGGGAAGGAACGGAAAGCCGCGGAAGGAGGAAGCCGTTCGATCGGGAGCCGCAGCGCTCGTCAATTTCGCATTGATCGCCGATAGTCGATGTCACCGCCGTTTCGCGGCGTCCGCGTTCGGCGGCACGTCCCGCGATAACCATAAGCACGCCCCGACAGATGTTGGATACACGCTCATTCATCGGATTCCGAGTGAGATAGCACTGTGGAGCGAAAAGAGACAAAAGTACCGTTGCGATTGCGAGAAACGGAGACGAGGAAAGCCGAAAGGAGGGAGAGAGTGAGAGGTCCTGCCAACCTCCATCGCAGTATGGTAGCCTGCTACATCAGGCAGCCTCTTTTCCGATAATTTGCCACTCATTAACATAAAACTGGACCGCATGACGAGTGGAGACGGAGTGTCGAACGGTAGAAAACGCGTTTGCGAGAAGGACAGGCGTCTCCGTCTCCTTAACTCCCCCGGACGAGGAAGACATAAATGTTTCCGTTACTCTCGCGCGCTAATAAAAGGGAATATATATCTAATTACAGTATTACACGAACGACAGGTTCAAAAATCATGCACGATTAACGAAAATGTACCTGTATATTCTATCATAAATCGTATGATTTTTACACTTGTTGTTTAGATAATTCTACATGCTTTTCTTACTGTGCGTTTTGTGAAACGGTACAATCAGTAATTTTTCACAGCAAATAACTAACACAAATGTGCAGGCTTATGATTACAAAGTGTGTTAACTGCGCAAAGTTCATAATTACGAATGTTATTCGTAAAGTCCCGAAAATCTTCAAATAAAAAGCAAGTGTGATTCGTTGCGTCACTTATGATTGACTTATTTTCATCAATATTAGTCGAGTTACGATCTTTCCTTTCTTTTTCTCAAAGAATAAAAGGATACATTAATTAGATTTATAAATTGTGATACACGGAAAGAACGGTTTTGCTCAAGTATCTAAAAATTTAGCTAGATACAGATCTAAAAATAATTTTGTCGCACCATCGAAATAATTAAATTAAGTCGCCGAAGTATGTATTTATGGACGATAGATCATTTTAACTTTTAACGATGGTTGCATTCAAAATCTTTGCATCGCGTTTAAAAATTTTCGCGCGATCGCGAGAAGTATTCAGAAGAGTACGAACACGCTAATTTGTTTAACAAATATCAATTTATTTATTACCTAATTTCCGTGATTGACAATTTATATTAAAACGACGGTATTTCGAAAGGAATTTTGCGCAATTTATTTATTCAAATCGAAACGCTGGAGAAAAAGAATTACGAACGATTGTTTAATTTCATTGCGATATTTACGGACAATAATTGTCGGAATTGTTTCGAATATAATCTAGCAATGCGCTTCAAACTTTCCGCCGAGTCAAATCTAATTAGTTTGGCTCTCGAAAGTGGCGGAGTAACATATATGAATCGCGAAGATTACGGAAATTATTGGCCATAATTGCGTTGAACGTTCGGTGACGATTAATTCGAAACGCAGAGAACAGAAAATTCGGGATAAATCTATTTTATAAAACGTTTTAATATTTCGAGATGAACTGAACAATCGAGTGGTATGGCCTTGACGTTGTTTTGATTACAGCGATGGGTTACATATATACGCAGGCCCGCTGCGCGCCTTCGTCATTCGCGTGACAAGACTTGGGCGAGCGGTTAGCAAGTTCGATTATATTTGTTCCTTATTACAACGTTACTTCTAACAAGTAAATAGTCATTAATGGTTTGCTTTCAGCTTCCATTCACACATTGTCGTGCGTTATAGAGCGTACGTGTCTCTTTGACGATTTGCAATTAAATAAAGATTGAATAATATTCTGTATATAGAGGTAAAGATATAAGTGCAAAGGTTCTTATTTAATCGTTAAACTATTTGTGTAGCATTTGGTTGACGAAAAGTTTAACTTGTTGAATAAACTTCTAAGGTTGGAGTGTATTTTACACCCCACACGAGTATAAACGTAATTAAATATTATACGTTAACATTATCATTTAGTGACATGTTTCTTTATTCCCGATAATAGATTCGATAAGCCGTGACACGATGCGTTACTGCATAACGCGCGTTTAAAATAATTAAAATTTTTTAATTTCATTAAGCAACAACGTGTCATAGAATGTATTGAAGAAGCAGGTATATTTGATTGATTGAACACGCAGAGATGCGCACATTGGGCACTATGACACATATCGTAACGCGTTTCAACGCGGGCGTGGAAAAACGAAAAATAAGATCATTATTCGTGCGCCGCGATTCAAACGGGAAAGTAATGAACCGCTCTGCGTGAGGCCTTGGACGACGCGCGCTCGTACGGCGTTTTGTGTTTACACAAGGTCGCCGCGCTATTATTCGTGGGTTCGTTATCATTCGCTTAGCGAGGCTCGGGAAAGCAAGTACGGTGCAAGCCGCTCCTCGTGTCACAATAGGCCTGTTTGTTTTAGCTGAACTTCTTGCACAGTTTATCTTTTATTCTTTTTCTCTCCAATGTGAAAAGAAAAAGAAGAAAGATGAACCGTGCAACAAGTTCAGTTAAAACGAACAGGCCTATTATCGTTACTCTTCCGAAATGGAATCATTTTCCATAAATAATTAATTAAAATTAGTTTGCGAATTAATTAGTCTCTAGAATTAACGAATTGCGAGCGTATATAGACAAGACTTATATATTTGTTCATTTCGTATTTAAAGGAACTCGAAATCTCTCGACGTTCTGCTGATTAATGTAATTTGATCGCTATTTTCTGATTGAGAGACGATACGAATCTCCCTCTGGGTCGAGCGATCGAATAAAGAAAAGCCGTGTATTGACCAATAACATGTGTATTTCACGGGATTTAATATGTACGCAGTATGCGTGCAATATTGAATTTTGATTGCTTGTGTATTTTTGGACAGTCCATCGCGTCTTAATAAATCATTAAATCGTTCCTATTAATTGCACCGTATCACGCGATATCAAAGTAAAAGTTGCCGATACCATTTTCGAATTTTTAATATTTTTAATATTTGTCAATCGTATAACATAAATTCGGCGTTTTCACGTCAGTGATTTGTTTAAAATGCGTAATGCGCGAAGGTTGCTCGATCGAAATCTGTCGCCATACGAAGCGGTCGGCCGTGCGGCCGCATTTCCGGATTACACATTCCGTGGATTTTTAAATTTCAACTTCACAATTCGCGCACCTGTTCAATCGCCCGAAAATTCAAACGCCGCAGCCGGGAAAATGCCACATGATTGACATATTTCGGTAATTGGTGCGCGAATAATCATAGTTAATCGTATTTTCGTGAGTGTCACGTCATACTGTGTGAGTGCTATAAACGAGCAGCAACGATAAGCAGCGACGAGGAGCTACAGAAGAGGAAGAGGAGGAGGAGGAGAACGACGAAAAGACGGGGCATCGTATCGGCGGTGAATGAAATGTTAAATTGTCGCATTATATAATTTAAAAAATTCGAGTAGCGCGGAAAGACTCGTGATTTTACCTTTTCCTTTTTTCCCGACTTTATTTAAATCGAGGAGAGTTGGAGCTAAATTTCTGGGTCCGAGGCGCGGAATTCGCAAACATAATTTAGCAGTGCTTGGGAAGCGTCGAAATTATCGACCGTTATCTTTCGCGTTTGCGAGAGGAATCTCTGGTACGCCGACTCCGCATAGTTTGGCACGGAGTTTGCAGCTCGCTCGCAGTTAGCCACCATCGTATATATTCGCGGAGCGAGCGAGGTATCCGCGCGCGTAAACAGGCTCCGTTGAACCGGCGCGGCGTGGCGAGAGACGAAATCGTTACTTTACGATCCGGAAGTATCCGGAAGTATCGGCGATCGCATCAATTTCCGCTCCAACTTGCATCGCCTCGCTCTTCCTCCAAACCGATTGAGATAAACCGAACTTTGTACGATCGCGCGCTCGTTTCTCTAATGGAAACCGTGGAAACCGTAGAAAGGAGATTTAAGAGAAACAGTGCGAAAAAATCGTGGATGAAACGACGCTTTGGTCTTGCTCGGCTCGAGTTTTAGTTAAATAACACGATTAAATTGGCGAATTCAACCTAAGAAGGAACCTAAGGCGTGTACATCTACCGAAAGACACAGAGCCGTTACTATGTAACTTTAATTGCGTTCAAAACGGGTAGATCATTGATAATCCGACCTCCGCTTAACGCGACAGCTCGGCTTGATGTGCGTTCTCGAGGCAAAAGTCACGTGGGAAATACATTTTTTTATCCAGGGGCAATTAATACGGACTTTTACGGGCTGTTTATCTGCGCGGATAATTGTTTCGTTCGCGGTGGGATAAACGGCGGGAAAAGTCGCGGGTGTGATGGGTTTTACGGCTGACCTGGCAATTTTCGAACGACTAAACTTCAAGCGCCGGCGCGACCGCAAAGTTTCGTTATTTATAGGCCAACCTGAGTTCTCTCGTCTGGGGTACGTTCACCGCAGCCAGATTCCAGCGTTTATTATGTTACGCGACGCGTGCGGTTAGGTGCTATATGTTATGCGAAGAAATTCGCGCGACTGAATCTATTCACGCATGTGGGCCGCGTATCGACGCCGACGAAATTACATTTTTGGATACCGTAAACGTGATATCCGATATTTCGATTTGAATTTCACAGGACAGTCAGGAGATTATCGTCGCGAGGATTTCATCTGTAATCTTGGCATCGCATTGCTAATTTTTCGCGATTTTTTTCAAATATTTTCTATATGATGCAAAAAAACTCTTTTCTATATTGCGTAGAACAAATTATTGTATTTTATATGACAGTACAAGGTTTCCATTAGAGTAAAAAAAAGCACTTATATTTATATGGGGAAGATTATTTTGCTGAAGCGTGACCCTTTTTAAAAATCTTATCATCGATGTATCATGGTTTATTTAAAATTTTGGCAATGACGTGGAAGATGATCTGTATCTGTGCTTCATTGGAGAAGCTTTTTCTAGATAGATGACGACGACGTGTATAAATATAAACTAGTGACGGGATAGTTACGCGCGACATTTTTGCTAAGTCTACGCTTGTATTCTGATTCGCTTCTCATTTATAGAATATTAGTAAAACAATTGCATTGGGATGTTTATTTTTACATATTATTCTTAAAGTTATGATCTTTTATGTATTATGATAAATTATTCATATTACTAACACAAAGAGCATAAATTATGCATGTGATATGTAATGTTACTGTTAATGAATCCGGAAGTAATAAAACAATAGTGACGTTAAACGACATGATCGTAAAATATTATTATGCCGGCCTCAAGGGAAGTTAGGGAGTGTTGCAGCCGTTTATGACACTCATAAAGGATACATTGAACTTAACTCGTTAATAACTTCCGGTTGTGATTGAAACAAGCGTAAACACACGTCATACAAAATAGCTAACGTGTTAATAGGTCTCGCATTTATTCATTAAAAAAAATGCAAAATATATATGTGTTAAATAACGAATAAAAACAAATTAATTTAACTAAAATGGAGTTAAAATAATATTGTTTTGTGTGTTAAAATAATAAATTTTGATATACACGGTAGTTAAAAATAACAAAATGTTATTTAACTTAAGGTACTGGTTCAAATTTCATCCTTTAATATTTAACAGTGATATTAAAACATGATAATCAATTCTGTCACCGACTATTATACTGTCACGTGGAAACAATAATCTTTGTTTCATATAGATTAAAATAACTTGGAAGAGACGGAGGGATAAATTGGTTAACAGATTCGCGAGACTGCAGTCTCGCGGTAATTTCCTGTTACAACTCGCCACGTGTCAAATTTTTATGTAGACTGTGATGGATTACGAAGGGTGGATCTATAATATTAAATGAAGTGTGTGCATGAGGATCATGCGGTGCAATCAGTAAGTAACGAGTCAAAAAGCCACAAGGTGATCAATCATAACATTTTATGAAAAGCGTTAACTTAAAAAAATAAGCAAAAGATAAATCATTAAATATAATTAAGCTAATTTTGAAACATGATATGGTACGCCGCCGCGTTTTCTTATTGCATCAGTCGTGCAATTTTACACATGCCTGTCTAGCAAATGTTTTTGTTGGCGTTGCACTGTAAATTTTAGGACCTAACGCTTTCGAAAGAAGTGTCGACTTCTAAATTTGTTCAGAGGTCCCGAAAATGTAATGTTTTTAGCTTTGTTTATCTTTTTTTATTCAAACAGCAAAATGTATTTAAAATTTACTAATTTATTCGAGCGAAACTGTTGGCGCAACTATACGAAATCAGTTAGCAGAGACTTACCTAGAATGCAAGACGTAAGAAGAATTCGGAAGACAAACTTCTTCATGGTATGAAAATCTCCGATAGCGCTGGTGCGTAAACCTCGATCTCGGCGGCACGTTGAATTGGGATAAAAAGAGCGACGCGATTTAACACATCAAAAACACGCGTTCTTATCTATATTTAGACCGCACTTCAGTAAATAGCGTTGGTTGTACCGAGGAAGACCGGTGCTGGAGAACAGTGAAGACTGTTTGCCGCGGCACACCGAAGTAATGGTGTACTCTTCCGGTCTCGTTATATCAGCTGTATGCCATGCAATCGGGAGCCAATTTTGCAGCCAAAATCGCAGGCAATTCTTAATCCAATTCTTAATTTATTCTTTTCCGGCGAATTTTCTTTTATTGTACTTTATATTTTATATAAATTAAACTGGATCATTGATCATTTCCATCGGTCTGTTAGTTTTTCACGAAATTGACACGAAAAACGCCGTTCTTGCCGCGTGAAGTGTTTTCGAGCGGGAAATCTCTTGATCACAAATAAAAAGTCAAATTGATTCGAAGTGATTAATACAGAAACATTCGCGATTAGACATTATCCGTGCCGCGGTTACCGAATGTAAACGCTTTCGAAGCGATGCGCGACACGAGGGAGACTGATCGCGCCCGACTCTAATTTTCTGTCTCTTCCTCCTCCTCACTTCTTCCCGCTAGACCGCCAAGTACAGCTACGGAGGTGGTAGTGCCTCTTTGAAAATTCACAGTATTTTTTATATGCTTCGGCAGGATTATAACATAAAGTGGAAAGCAGTATTACTGACGGAAAGATATTAATAAAATGTATCTCGAAGATAAATAAGTGAAATAGAGAATTCGCAAATTTTATAAATGCTGCAGTGGTTAATTAAATTTCAATTTCTTATTTACACTATACCAGTACCAGTTATAGCTGCCATACATTTATCAAAGAAATGAAAAATTTTATAGATTGCACAGCTACAGAAGCAAAATTGTTTGCTTTGTTACAATTCGCGTTATCAAAAATGTGAATCTTACTTTAATTCAATAAACAATATACATTTTAATTATTGACCAGTAATATATCGCGCAGAATGAGATGAATTGACAGCGACTCAATGCTTTAAAAATAATTTTTTAAATACATTTTGAAATTAATCAGTAAAAATGGAGTTATTCTAAATTTACAGGCGATCTTAAGTTTTCCGAGTAATCATTTGGTTAATAAAAATCTACTTAATAAGGTATTATTATGAGAATTCGTTAAAGGATGGTAATTTAGGAGATTATGACCGATATTCACAGTCTCACACACACAGATCTCATATACCTATAAGATCGTCTTAAATTTATCTTTAGATATTCCGTGGCCAATGAAACGAGTCGTTCAGTATCTATATAAAGATAAACTTAAGACGATCTTAAATATAAGATGTGACTATGAATGCTGGCCTGTGTATTATTTCACGATCGATAAATAAATCTCGATGCAGCATTGCTTTTAAATAACGCAATCGGTGATAATTTCCCAAGATATAATTTTTTATTATATTTAAAATTACGCTTCTTATTTTAAAACGTAAACGAAATTCGTGAAGTTTTTACATCATGTTTATAAAACTATTGTATACATTTAATTATATCTGCCGTCAGTCAATACTGATTCTCAAAATTGAAGTAAACTTCTGGAGAATGGAAATTAATACTGAAATGTGCAATATAACGTATTATCAATATTTATTTATTTCACTGATCATGACAAAGTAATAATTACGTAAAGCTGTTAAAAGTAAAACCCCGTTATCACTAGAGTATATATTATATTTACAAGTATAGTTTGCATCTCTCTCTCTGACAAAACCTTTTATATGACATATTTTTTCTCTTCTTTAATATATATATATATCTATATATACATACATATGGGTGTGTATGTATATATAAGTATATATATATATTTATATATATCGGATTTAATATGTATATATGTATTTCTTCCGTGGCGCGTAATCCTCGCTCATCGTACAAAGATCAGGCGAGTAAAGCTAAGGTTTCGTTTTTGTTCTCTTTCCCTCTCTCTCTTTTATCACTCAACTAAACAAACTGTAAGCGCCATAAGAAAAGATTATTGTACCCAAAACCCCGTTCAGTGAAGTAGTCCAAGTAAAATACTCTAGTTAACAATAAATTATTAAATATCTATTCACAAATGTATGTATAGGCTATCATTATTACTATCATCATCGTCGCCGGACACTGCCATTCTCGCCGTTATTCTCGATGTCATTATCACTATTTTTTACATACACACCGCCTAGGGCTTACTGTACTTGTGTGTGTTATCAATGTGGGGGCTGGAAGTTTGCGAGATTTTATGGTGAATTTTAAGAATCGTGGAGTATCGAGATGACAGTAATCTGTGAATCGCTATAAATATCCACGGTATACTTTATCACAAGTAACCATCGACACTATAAAAGTTCATCATAAAATCTGATTAATTTTTGATAATTCATTCCAGTTATTAACAACGGATGATTATCTGTGATACCAAATGGATCTTGCGTTACGAAATGAATTTTTTCGCTGATGAGAGATTCCTCTCGGATGAGATATTGTACATCGTTTTGTGAATTATCTCGAGCGAGTTACACCGATGGTTAACTAATCGTAATTCTACGGTAGTCAGTATGCAGAAAATAGTCTGCGCATAGAATATATAAAGATACTATTTTAAATGTAATGTCATTTGATGTTTCGGGTTTTATCCCTTTCTGAATCATATTCTTATATGTTATGATACAATTAGAAAATAAAGGTTTAATCGGCAACGATTGATGTTGACCAATTTGGTGCAACTCTTCTCTATAGATTCTCTTAACATAGATGCTTGCTAAAATTGCATTGACATCTAACAAGCATCATGATAGAACCTCTTGGAGGTTCGACGTAAAACGAAAACGACAACATGATTATTATCAACTGTCACGCTTTGAAATTCAATGCATATAATCGCGCAAATTATTTCGCTAACCATTTCTCTTCATTCGGACGCGGGGTGAATGTTTACACACGCTGAATGGTTACACGCGTTTGTGCGCGTGTATATGTTATAATATAAATCCTATTTGTCTGTCTATTTGTGTGTGTGTGTGTGTGTGTGTGTGTGTGTGTGTGTGTATTTTCTATTTCGCGCTTGAAGATGATGTTTCGAAGTCTCGCCTTTGGAACGTCATCTTACCGGAAAACGTAGCGCGATAACTCTGCACTATATGTATACATTAAGTAACTTTCCGGCCGTTCTTATCATCGACGAGTGCGATGCTGATTGTTCGGAAATTCATTAAGAGACACCATGCAGGGTCAAATTTACTGGGAGGAGAATATGCTTTACAAAAACTCATTCACGACATGGATTCGTAAAAAATCGGAGTCTTCTTGCGATAAAAATAATCGTCATGATTATCACCAAAAAGATCTCCTGCAAGTGTAATTATAATCGTAAGTTCGACCCTGAACACCGCGAGAACGCGTGTTCTCTTTGAGATATTATGCTACTGCTTCTAATTGTTTGTCGCTGGATATTGTAGAATCCAATTTGGACGAATCGATTTTTACATTCGGTATAAGCGCTATACAATTATATGGTGTTTCTTCTACAATCCCACTCTATACCTCGCACTCCTCGTATAGAATATGACTTTCTTGTAATCTTTATATACACGTCTCTACCTTTCATTATAGACTTTGCTAGTTAATCGCCCGCTAGTTAACCGCTTTACAACTACGATATTCGACTGACTTGCAATGATGATCGCCATCGTTGCGAACGCGCGACCGCATTCGTATATTCGGTCTGTGCACACACCCTCTTTCCTCTTTATTTCATTCTATTTCGATTAGCTCGCCATACAAAAAGCACGCACGCTCGCACCGCAATCGTGAGAATGACAGTTTGGTTTGTGTACTTTCTCCTCTTTTCCTTTGTTAAAAAATTCTGGAGAGATGAAATTGGGAGAGATTGGGACTCGAGGATAGCAAAATTGTTGGATAGTCAAAATCTTTTTGAGGGACATCGATAAAAAACGGGGAAAGAGACGCGTGTTAAATGTTAGTGTTACAAAACGTTGTCGGGATGTTTTTTCTTTTTAAAACGGTGGTTCGACAATTTATCGCTATTTTCCTCTTTTCTTTTTTTTCTTTCATTTTTTTTTTTTTTTTTGATTGACTGACAGTTTCATTTCCGAAGTTTTACAAAACAAGTTTATATCGATGCTTGCTATCGACGTAAAACTTATCCTCATTCGTCATATTATATGAAAACAATTCACGCATAGTTTCAATTAACAACGACAATCCATTGAATTCGTACGCAGTGTAACTCGTCAAAATTTAACGCTCGAAAGGATATTGACAGAGATACTTAATATTGTACATAAACGAACATATTAACAACAATTTGATTTATTAATTTAATCAATGTTTTTTTTCTAATCTATATAATGTATCACATATTTTATATGTGGTAAAATTCCCAGTCTTAATAACGCTTTTTTCTGGTAGAGTTACATGTGCGTCCAGAGTAACTATTGACAAAAAAGAAAGGAACGCGGCTGTTACCGACTACCCTGCCGTGATCTTTAGAGAATGTTAAAAATGTTAACGTTACGAATATACATTTAAGTGTAAAGTAGATCGCTTTGCGCTGTGGCTGGGGAAAGAAATAGGCGAAGCGTTCACATTCTCGCAACATGTTTTCTTATTTTCATAGCTCTCTCTCTCTCTCTCTGGCTCGTTCTCTCACTCTCACTTTCCTTATTTTTGCTATTTACAAACGTGTGGCTTAAATAACATTCGTTAACATTTTCATTCTGCTCTTTTTCACTCTCATTCTCCTCGCGCTCTTTCTTTCTCTCACTCTCTCTCTTACTCTCTGACTTTTTTTCTCTCTTTCGTTTACCTAAAATAATTATTTTAATTTAAAATGTATTCGAATCGCTCTAAGCGCGAATCGAAGGGCAGACTAATTCTTCTTCGTTCTCTTCATTAATTTGCAGTTTTTATTGTGTTACACAATGGGTCAAAATCGGAATAGGTCGCGTAACGCTGTTTATACAAATAACATCTTTATTATCATCAAGTTAACGCTTTTAGGATAACGAATAAAGAAAAATAGAGGAACAAAGATGCAGTTGCATTTTTGTTTCGTCGCATAAATTTTTTCGCAATCGATATAATATTAAGTATAGAAAGAATTGACGGAAAGAGCGCCTCGTTAATTCGAAGTGAATTTCTTCAGTCTTTTGTCACTATTTAATTCTGATCCACTGTGTATCGTCGTATTATATATATAATATATATATCTCTCTGTCGGTTCCATCACTGCCAAACGAGAATTGTCAGTATCATTCAATCTGTTGTGAACTTGTCTGGCTTATAAAGAGGGAGCTGGGCGGTACAGAGGATTGCCCTTGATAGGAAGCACATGAGCCTCGGAGTTAAATACCCAGTCGTCAAGACTTATGAGATCGTCGTCGCTGAAGAGCAAATAGAGATACTGGAAAAAGATAAAATATTTGCACATTTTATATTTTTATACCTATACATATACATATTATTATATTTTATAATATACGTATATTTTTGTTAACTCTCTTCTCTTCTTCTCTCGCGTCACGATTAAATCTTAAATAATATTCTTTATTGGAATGTTTCCTTATCGAATATCATATCTATTTCTTTTTTGTCTCTATAATGCTTATTAAAAAAAATATCGTTATATTATAAAAGTTAGTTTGCAGAAAAAAAAAATATAAATTAGATGAGAAATAAAAAAGAATTGCAGTCAATTGTAAAATATAATCAATCAAATCATATTATGTTTCATATGTTAAATGTAAATTTGCGAGATACCGCTGTTGTCGAAAAGGTGTAAATATTAAACGTTTAAGTTCTTTCGGTCTTTACCAGAAGTAGCGTAAATCAAGTCGAAACGATGCTTCGTTTCCCCTTACCTTCAATGTTTCAGCAAAGAAGTAACTTTGTTGGACGTCGTCTTTCGCCGAGTCGACTAGGTAAACATTGTTAAGCCCCGTGAATCCTCCGGGAACCCGACAATGCTTTTCCAATGCTTGAACCGCCTCCCAACCCCACTCGCGATATTTTGGATCCTTTGTTAACCGCCACATTACGAAGTAGGATTCGAAGGTCTGCGGGGAAGTATATCTCGTTTTATCTCATCCAGTAAATTTTATCGATTCTTACAAAAAAATGGAAGCTAAGAAAAATTAGTTTTCTATATGTATTTTATAATTTCTGTTGTTTTACAAACTTAATAACTAAAATAATTAAATTTAATACTTAATAATTTAAAAAAATATGCCATAAATATGAAGTAGTTAAATCTATATAGGTACATTATATCTCTTCGCGGTTAAAAACAATTTCAAATAGTAAAATAATTTTTTAGTGTGACAAACTCTCTCTCTCTCTCGGAGGAGGAGGAATGTAGTTGTGATAGAAACGCTTTATCAATTCGCGCTAGTTTTGCTTTCAAATGAAAACGCGGGTGACTTACCTCCGGTCGTAGAATGTAATATTTTTCGCCATTCTTTAAGCTTCTGGCCTCGTTGCCTTCGATAAAGTGGAAAGCTTCAGGGCCGAGTTTCGTAGCGCTTCTGTCATATGATTCGTGACACGTGTTGGTCAAACCAGCGGCGATGTTCATGTATTTGTCAGACAACTCGTTTTCCAGAGTTTTAGCGCCCAGAGCAAACATACCGCCTACAAAGTCATGATAACGTTATTGACAAATTTCTGTCTTTTTTTGTTGAATCGGTCGCTTTTTACATCGAGATATAAAGAAATAAAATAACTCTTGCGATAATAAAATAATTTTGTTTCCTCATAGAGGAAGCTTCGTGATGGTGAACAAAATTTTTTTCGAGATTTTGATGGAAATAGGTTTAGAATGTTCCAAAATGTCGAGAAATCATACTAGTAGAAAATCCGGAAGTATTTTATATTTAATGTCATAAACTTGAACGGTTAGTCGAGTAACGAAGTATTTATAATTAGATTATTTAACGGCGCGTGTATTCGAGTATCGACATCGCTCGAGCTTGACGATTACGATGTAAAAATAATTAAGATTAAAAACTTACCGGCGAAGCAAGCTAAATGACCCATTTTGTGCTCGAGCCTGTCGTATTTTAAATCCGACACGTATACAAGTTTGCCAGGTGATGTCTTGATCATGTGCTCAGTTATAGCGGATACAGCATCGTCGTACATTTCACGTGCCTCGACGTCGTCCTTGCCCGACTGGATCCAAGCTTTCAGTAGGTACTCATAGAAACTGTCACCGAGTCCACCGAGCGACATATGATCTGCAATTCCCACGAAAATATTTCTGTCGTAAATAAATTCCATGCGAATTCCAAGAGGGTTCACGACACATATATTTCTCTGGAAATCATTAAGCCAGGCCCGCTATACATCTCTTTTTCATATTATATAAATTCTTTAACAAATTTAGTTTCTGATGTAATTTCTGGATGAATATGTTAGGCCGCTAAAAGCTTTTGCATTATGCGCAATTAGAGAATAAGAGGTTTTTAAGTTGATAAAAGAGAAACTTTACTTATTGTTAGATTTGATTAAAGAATAAAGGAATGAAAGGAAAATATAGAGAATCTAAAGTATTATATGTCGTCTTATATTATATCCTCTTCAGATTAAAGAAAGATATGCTGTGCATATATCTTTTGAAATATCAAAGTTAATTGACAATTAAATTTATGTAATCGGTATAATAATTTGTATTAGTATCGATATATTTGATAAAGTAAATTATCCATAAATTAATTTATCCTGCATAACAGTTGAGTCTTATTGTTAGAAAGTTTGATCTTATCTTAGATAAAAATAATAATCGAGATTAAGCGACTCAACTGGCCAATTTCTATTTATTCGTCTCACAACGTTAGAAATTGGCCAGTTGGGTCGCTTAATCTCGATTATTATTTTTATCTACGCACTGGCGGATCCAATAATTTATTCCATTGTTCTTATCTTAGATCTTAAGATGATCAATATGATTCATGTAGATATTAAAAGATTAAAAACGAGCGTACTTCGGCACGCGTTATATATCAAAGGAAGTTTTAGAATACAAATAAGATTTGCTTTCCCCCATTCAAAAATCTCTAGTGCACCAATTGCTCTTTTATTTTCCATTCCTTTCACGTTGAAGCGAAATTAAAGGCTTGCGGACGACTCGTTTTGCAAGATAAAACGGCTGTTCGACTGCTTTAAAAGAGATACCGCTTTAAAACGGATAGCAACGGTAATCGCTACGAGATAACGGAATGCTGGAAGAATCTTTTCCCCGCGGAAAAGAGGGGTTTGTTCTCCGTGCTCTGCAGGTCTACTTCGATCTCACGTTTGAGGCGGGCGAAACAAAGGGCACATTTCTTGATATCTACCGGGTTAATTCCTAGGTGCCTTGGGCTAGCTAAGAGCACGGTTTCCATTTTATGTGAGGTTTTGCGATGAAAGGACGTACGGATTCGCTTTATCTCTCTGATCACTATTTCCTCGGGAACATGGTAAAAACGTTATCGTGCAAAAATGCACGAAGGTCCAGTCACATGAGCTTAAGCTTTCAACGAATGTTAATTATAATTTAAAGATGACAAATTATACCGAAAAAGAAGAAGTGTTAAATCAAGACTCATATTCTTGTAAATGTATATATAAGCAAGAATCTATAATCTTGAAGTGAGATATAAATTACGTTAAACAAAGAAAACTTGTTTGATTGAAGGTATTTATATAATTTAATCAAGAAAAGAAAGTTGAAATAAAAATTCTTATAATCTCTATCTTATCTCTAAGAAGATTATAGATTCTTGCGTATATACAAGAACATGAGTCTTGATTTAACACTTCTTTTTTTGTGTACTTTTTTTGAACACTGATTTTTATTCGCAAAGAGACAACACGTCATATCTTCTTGTAAAAAGAGTCAATAATATATTGATTTTTATTGTTATACATTCAGAAAAAGAAGTGCTCGAACGAACAAGATTGATGATGTTCTCATTCAGAAAGATATAAAGGTCTCGCCAAACAAATTGTGTATTAATGTGATAATAAATTTTGCCAGTAAAGTCGCATTAAATAATGACAATTATTATAGTAGTACGTAGTACAATACTTGTCGTATTAATTATATGAATTTTCGGTTCATTATACAGAGTGTCTGATAATGAACCGTGCCACCTCTCGTGGGCAGGTAGTGGATTAAACTGAATAGAAAAGTCCCTTTATCGTTTTATGAGTTTCTCAGTAATTAACGAGAAATTAATGAATAAAGATCCGCAAATGAGCATCCAATTCAGCGACAAGAGACGGTAATTATCTTTCAGACACCCTGTATATTTATTTAAATACGTTTTGGTAACATCGAAACGTCAGTTTTCTTCATTCGAGCAATGCTTTTTTTCTTTTGGTGTACTTATTTGGAGTACCAGTACGGGGCTAGAGCGAAACCGTGAAAAATGTGGGAAGGATATGTGGCGATGAGGCTAGATACCGAACGGTTTGGATGATATATATCCCCGAGGATCTCGTCGTACGTGCAATGAGAAGGTACGCAGGCGCGGGGGATTTAGGACCTGAGGCAGAGGATGATAAATGCGATATTCAAGATCGAAGACGGCGCCGACACCCGCGCCGACGCCGGCCGCGGAGCATCTTTTCGCGAGGCGACATGAGCCGCGGCTTGCGATGTGAAATGGTAAAAAAAAAAAAAAAAAAAAAAAACGATGTGATCGAAATCGCACGGATTCTCCACTTCGCGACTATTGTAGCGGTGTAATCGATAGCCGTCAGATAAAAAATCTATCACGTACAATGTTTCGTGCAAATACGCGCCCAAAGATTTATTAAATGTAAAATTATAGTAATAAATCACCAGATATTACATTTATAATATTTATTTCGATTCAAAATTGCCCAGCCGAAGACATTCAACGATTTTCTTTTTGGAGACTTTGATCGTGAATTCATATGAACGTGAAAATGTTGCTGTCAGATGTCTATGTGAAAATAGTAGTAATGAGTAAAGAGAAAACAATTAATTCTGTTATTCTGTGATGTAGAAACGGATGTACAAAGCGTAGGGATGACAGAAAAGCAATTTTTTACATTTTCAAAATGTATTTCTTTCCATTAAATGATTAAAGGATTCGTAAATAATTTTCTGAGCAAAAATTACATTTACACGCTCGGGTATGCATGTATCACTCGTTTGCTGCAACAATGAGATAACTCAGAAACAAAAGTTTTCCAGAAAATGAGAGTTGAAATGTTTTGAATCATTAAAATTTTGTAATATCAATTTTAAACGCAATTTGTGGTGTAATAACTGACCGTAAAGGAACAAAAGTACCTATATATTAGCTCTTTAGTCAGTGCATTGAATTCTCATCACTCTTTTGCAAACAACGAAAAAATGACAATTTTTAAGTTGCGTTGTGGTTGTAGGAAATTGGAGCGGAGCGATATGTTTACGAATATTAATAAAAAAAATATAGGAGGTAAATATATAAATATAACGCAGATTGTTGAGATTCTACTTACGTTGACCCCATTTTCCTGTCCTCGGATGGATATAATTCGGATATAGACCCTTCGGTTTGTCTAGACTCTTGAGGACCTTCCTTACGTTCTCAACTTTGCTCTTGAACACTGGATTATTCGTTATATCGCTCAAGTAGGTAAACTCAAGATGCATCGTCCCGATTTCGGATAAAATACTGCAGCCGCTGCTCGCCCAACCGTAATTCTTGCTGGCCTGAAAAATAAGCGCAAGTTTCTAGCTAGAACACACACATTGCGAGATATAAAATGTTCAAAGTAATAAACGGGTAGGTCAAGTATGTGTAACATTACACAGAGAGAATTTTCTCGCAGAATTTACCCTGAAAATCATGGTAGTCCTGGGACAACATGTGTATCACGAAGAATTTTATGCGAGATATTCTGCTTAATATCTACCGTAATAAAAAATATTAATATCTATTACAATAAAATATAAAATATGTTTGATTAATTTTACTAAAATATATAGTAAAATTTCAATAATTTTTATTACGTTGTTTTAAAATGTCTTTTGTATATTTCAAAAATTCCTATCGTTACCGATAATATTTGATCGGTTCCCAAGTTTGTAGTGAATTTAACGGTAAAATATTACGAAAAATTCTTTACGTGTACTAACATTCAAGTAACATTCTAGAAAATTACAATATTTAGACAGTAATAAAGTAATATGAGACATTTTGTTATAAAACAAGAGAGAAAAAATGGTATAAAACATGGGACGTCGCCCTCAGTCGCGTCTCGCGTCGCGTCGCGTCGTGTCGCGCGGCTTTAGAATGAAGTATGAAAAGTCGCCGTCGTTTTCGAAACACGCGGATAAAAAGGATACGAGCGGACCCTAAATCGAGTGACGCCGCGACGTGTTTATTGCGTATATCGTGTATTTAAATCATGTTTTGATATTTGGCGATCGTGGCGGATAGACACAGAGCGTTCATAAATCGATGATTTAATTGCAGTTGTTCAAAATAATCGCCTCTCGCAGTCAGTAAAGCAGCGATCGTATTCTTTTCGGTTGGCATGTTCCGCGGATATATTTCTCTTTGACCTTGATTCATACATTTATTCAATTACGCACTCTTACGTCGCTTATATTGCAATACGTAAAAGTATACGTAATGTCGACATTATATTCGTTTGTTCAAAGTGCGAAAACAGGTAATGGGGGGGAGCAGCAAGTGTAGCGTCTATCGCGACAGTTGCTCCTGGCGTTTGACGAGTGGCGCGAGCAGTGGCGAGTGAAGTTGGCCGCGCGATTTACGAAATTCTCTCCGCCATGTTCGACTCACACTCGCTCGCTCGTCGCATCTACCTGCGGGACGTCCACGGGTGTCAAGGCGAATCGTAGCTTCTCCGCCGTAATTCCGTTGCCGTGTAATTAAGTCGCGTCGCGAGATTAATATACCGGGAGTGCCGTGCGAAGTGTTGAAAGTATCGCGCGATCATAAACGACGATATCGTTGATGTGAACGTCGCCGCGTCGCCGCGTCGTGAGTCGCGAGTGAGTGCGCCGACGGAGGCCGGACGAAGATGCGGCAACGGATCAACGGAGGAGGACCTGGAGGATCGAGGAGAGGAGGAGGGGGCCTGGGAGGCATCGGGCGACGGCGGAGCGACCGTGGGGTGAGTAGTTGAATTGTTATTCGTCCTGTCACTCTTGTCAGTCCTGCGGCGGAATCCGCTACTTTCTCAAGCGCAACTTGATTCGCCCATTACCATGATACACTCATTACTCGTACGAGTCGTACGATACCGTTCGAGGTTCTACTCCGACGCAATTTCGCAATTACGGAGTTCGATCTTCGGTACATATGCGAAAAGAGACGTTACGTCGATCGTGAATGTCGTATCTCTTATTCGCACGGTCGTAATTATATCCTTTATATATTGATTATCTTGGACACCTGCTTTAATGTAAAAACGTTTCTATGTTACAGATCAACGCAGGGTTACAACTTACAACTCCGCTGTTGCGCATCGGCCGGTGAGTTATTTTTTATTTCGATATCGAGAGGCAATGGATTTGTAAAAATTATATATTACAGACGTAAATAAAATGTATCTATAATACACTAAGAAAAAAAAATATTTTAATAAAAAAAATATTTATTAGGTGGCTCCTAATAGCATATTTATTTACTTTTTACACATATTTATTTAGAATTAGATATTTTTATTTCAATTAAATTTCTTTTAATTTATTTCAATTTATTTCAATTAAATTTCAATTAAATTATTTCAATTAAATAAAAATATCTAATTCTAAATAAATATGTGTAAAAAGTAAGTAAATTTATTAGGAGCCACCTAATAATTTTTTTTTGATTAAAATATTTTTTTTCTCAGTGTATGAGAAATGAGATATAAGAGAATCACGAATAGTCTTTTTCATAATTATTAGACATTACATCGAAATTTTTATTTAAATAATATAGCGGAGCAAGTTAGAAACTTGCACATTGCTTCCTCATAATTACTGCAGATTGTTAGCATTGTTCCTATTCAAAGCCAGTTTGTTTTTAAAGTAGAGCAACATAATTATTAACATAAAATAGTATGGCTTTCTCGTAGAGGAAGCTTTATGAGCGAAATAAAATGACGAGGAGGTAATGTGCAAGTTTCTGATCCACTAAATTTTTTCTTTGATGTTTCTTGAAAGTATGCAAATTTAAAAATTTGCACATATTAATTCTCATAATAAGTCTAACGTATTAGAGAAATCTGGAATGTAGTTCTAATTTATATTTTGCAAAGGGAATTTATTTGACTATATCCATTTCTTTAGAACTTATGAAAAGCAAATAGATCGTAATGCAAACGGTATAATCCACGAGAGCAGGCAGAATATGCTAATTCTTTATGAGTAGGATCATGATATTAAAAGAATAATACGGAAAATTTGCAGAATGAAATCCGATGCGGTTTTAAGTAATCAAAAGCCATTGTTGAAGCGTCTGAAGAAACGAAGAGGCAATCTGTTCGTCGGATATCGCCCGACGAATACTGTGTAACGAGGATTTGGATAGATGGAGTTCGGGTGGGAAAAGCATAATCGCTTTATAATTTAATCTAACCAATTAACTCCTGCCCGCTATAATTTCATCGCGGTAAGATAGACGAGTGTGTGCGTGCGACGTAGCGTTTGCATGTCTTATGTTGTTAAAGGGAAAGAGAGAATTGAAATTTCTCATTGCTACAAGTACACGTAGCACTCGTAGCAAGTTGTTAAATGTATTATGAAAAAATGTTACGTATATGATTGTAACATGCGCAACAAGCGACACATTTTTGCAACTTTTATTGCTTCATATATGCGATTAGATATTTAAATTGATAGCTGCAAGAGCATTAAAAAAATACCACTGTTATTTTTTTCATGTATGAAAGGGAACGGATAGCAAAAGAATGCGCTTCGAGTAAAACGGGCCAGACAGGATAATAAAATATATGAAATTTTTGGAACCAACAAACATTTTTCATCATTCCTTTCTTTCACGCCATTCCAAATTAATGGAAAATTATGATGTTATGGTGCGGAGATGGACACTCGGTAATTAGTCGCGCTCATTAAAAACGCTAATACGAATTATGAAGTCATCAAGGGAGTAGAGTCAATCGGCATATCTATCGTCGCGTCGTAATTAAATCAGAGTCCTTTCCATTTCTCGTTTTCTCGCACTCTCAGCACGTGTGCGCGCGAATTAATTCCTTCGATAAGACTGCATATCAGATTCGATTATTACTACACGCTATTTGCTTTCAATTTCCAGTTATAAATTATTTAGCTAAAATATATAAAACAATTTATAAAAGCACTTTAATTATAACGTTTTTTCTCTTCTTCAGGCTGATCATAAAAAAATTTTCATTTTGTTTGCGACTGCTATTTTCGTTAATGAACATGTTCTTTTCAAATGAAATAATAGAGTAACAATAACAGCTTTTCTTTTATTGAAATTAATCGGCCGCTCTTTTACGGGAAGTTCTCTGTGTGAGAATTTCTCTTTATTTATAAATAATTCTAGACAATCGTTTGACGTAATTTTGTCTCCGAAATTATTGATATAAACGGATATAAAAAAGAAACAGTAACATATATCGTCGAACGGACATATCGTCCATCGTATAGGGGAAGCGAAAGGCCGTATCCGCCTCCGGTGGCCTCATTATCCATCCAATTAAGAATTTGCATATTAATCGCGCGCCGCTATTTCGACAGACTTGATGGAATCGTTTCAATTAAAGCGCAACATCATTGCCACATACGATGCTTAACAAGAAGTGCGCAAGAACGGAAACACCACGCCCTGGAGTAGCTTTTTTAAGTTATGCGGCCATGCGAACAAGGTGTAATTGTGTTTTGTATTTATACTGCGTGTTTCATTCATTAACAGATCAACGGATTGCTCAAAAACATATAAACATATACAACTCATTATTTTTATGACAGTTTCCTGATTAAAAATGTGATATATTATACATAGATTTGTTAAGCAATTTAACAAAATTTAGTAATAATATAATATTTCAAGAACTTTGTTTGCTATAAACAAGGAATGCGATACACCAAGAATACATTTCATTAAAAATAAAATATCGAGATTAAATTAAAGAATATAGAGTTTCACAAAAACTCAAATCATTATATCTTCAGTAATCAGCAATTTAGATATGGAGTGATCTGTATAGAGTAATCTTTAGATTTGCGTTATTTAAATGCATTATCTAGATAATCTCGCTTTATATATAACTTGAAAATCTTTCTTTACTGAAAGTTCAACTATCAACTTTAATTATCAAGTTTTATCACAATTTTTAACTTTCAATATTAAATATCTTGGTAATAAAGGAACCATCTCGAGAAGTTTTTCTTTCGATTTGACTTCCAGACTTTTAATTTCAATCCCATTAAAATATACATATGATTTTAACACAACCTATATAAATTTATGATATTACATATCAGTGATTTCTTGTTTTATTCTTTTACCACGATCCCAGTTAATGAGTAGGCTCTTTTTTCGGGGAGAGAAACGAAGTTAATGTAATATCAAAGTACATCGAACCCATCTCGGCGCGTTGATGCGAGGCACATAGCGAGTTATGGCAACGAAAAGCCGCACTTACCCCGGTATGGAGGTTGATGAGGGAATGAGGAATTCCGGTTTCCGTCTGGAAGGCAGGCAGCATCCGTTCGCCGAGCTGCGCCGCCTTATCCCGGAACATCACGTCTCCCGTGAGAGCGTAACAGGCAAGCAGGCTTCCCATGAAACGAATATTCGTCTCAAACAGCGATATTTCGGAGTTCTGAAACAAAACGAGTAAAACGTTCGGATTAATAACGCGTTGGCCGTTTAATCGTGGATGGAAGAATTATCGTGGTATATAATATCGCGAGTCGCGCACATACACATACATACACGCATCCGTCATCTTCTCATATAATCGATTATTACAGTGGATATATAGGTACATACGTTTATTAACCTTTCCGTTCACATTGCAGCCATGTGGCTACGTATTATGAATTATGAAATAAAATATTACTGATGCGGTTTATATTTTCATATCTGCAGTAGATATATATTAGGTCCCATTAGCCTTATGGATATAATAGATGACCTGAAAGACTTTACGTACGTATTTTAATATGTATTTAAAACTTCCTATATTAACATATAGAGCACCTCGATTTTTATTTAGCACCGTTATGATTAGGTGATTAAAGTTATTATAAGTACAATAGAATTATTACAATAAGAATTATAACTTATGGAATTATAATTTTTTTGACATATTTTAGTTGCATTTACCAAAGGTAAAAAAGAGATTTTTATGTCTAACTTTGCAGTGCGAATTACTGTACATAGCTGTAATAAAAATACGTATAGAAAAATCCTTATACGTTTTCAAAGTGTCAAAATGTTTTTATGAAATGTTTTTATTTGTCATGTAAAATGTACAAAAAAATACAAACAAATATTTTTTGAATTGTTAAATAATTTAGGAATGAAAGAATTAGGTGAATAATATGTGAACAATTTTTAAATGCTCTACTTTTAAATTTGATTAATTACAAATAAACTTTCGTGAATATTCTTTGCACTAGAGACATTTGTAACTATTTCTCATTTAGGGAATAATAATCAATCAATTATTAAATAAACATTTTGCTTTTTCTAATAACAGTTTTTAATAAAAATTTAAAAATAATATAAAATAATATATATGCGATATATACGTATATAAGTATTCCAAATAAATATAATTATTTGGCAAAATCCAATGAAATATTATGTTTGAATAGATAGAAATGGAGATGAGGAGAGTATTTGTACACGTGTATGTGTTATGCCTATAAGATTTGTAGCATTGCAGTTTCATTCATCGTGTAGAAACTCAATCTGCGTCATCTATACGCGATGTAAATACATGGATTGCACTATTCATGTAACAAGCGTTCTGTACAGTTATTAGTAACCTGAAACAGTAATATTTGAAAGAAAAATAAATAAAATGTTTTTTCACAGTTTACATTCAAATAAATGATTTTTCGATAACGAAATTATATTACGACTCAATGGGTTTTAATATTTATAAATTCAACGCTACAATTAATTTTATTATTTCAATAACTTAAATGTCGTGATATAAAATAATATCTGCTTGAAAAAATAGTGATATTTCTTAATATGTAATAGATCATAACGGATCACTCATCGGTGATAATTTTGTTAAATTGTCATCAATGAGATAACAGATCTGTGGCATAAATCTAAGCGGAAGCTTGGTGGTATTAGCAGCCGCAAAAATGGGAAGAAGCGATCGTTAGTTGTGCATCATGTGTCAGAGAAGAATATAAAAATCTCTTTTTTTTTCTATTTTTATATTCACATTTTTCGGGTTTTCAAGAATTACACATAATTAGACCTCTCTCTAGTATCATCGTTACGTACGCGAAACACATTTAGAGCGAATGTCGATGCATCAAGATACGCATCGCGACAGTCGCATTTGCGTGAGCGTGATTCCACGTGGATGATAGTCAGAGGCGTTGTTGTATATGTTCCGGTCATAATTACATTATACATTCACCCTCATGACACGCTAGATTGATAAACGATTGACCATTTGGTGATTAAAGTAGTTCTATAGTCTCTTCCTTCTTTTGCACAGAAACTGTTATAGTTTAGACACCTTCGAGTGTGCAATGATAAACAACAACCTGGAAATTGATTTATTCATATAATCCCTTCATTGTCATGTTTATGACATTTGTACATAAATATTGCTGCATATTTTTAAATGCATTGTACACGATATGATAAAGTTTCGTGTTCTTAAAAACGTCGTAGCGAATTATAAAAAGATTATGATATGTGTATTACGTAGCTTGCAAAATTTAAATGAGTGCAGTAAATGCAATCGATGCTAATAATAAAAAAAAACATACTTGTATGTAAGAAATAAAACTTACGCTTGAGGAAGTAATTTCCGTGTTGTCACATAAAACATATTCTTTCTAAAAAAATATGTAAGATATATACAGTCTGATAATTCAGACATATAGGGTAAACTCGGGTAACTCAGTCTAGCTCGTCATGAAACATCGAATGAACATGAGTTAACCATCTTTCCTGTATGGCCATCCTAACCGAGTTTACCCTACGGATTCTGATGCAAATGCAATTTTTATAAGTGTCGTATAAAAATTTTATAGCAGAATAAAGGCGATGGTACCTACACGTATTCTATAAATGCTAATGTTCTAGTCTGAATGTTAATCCAGCTAAAAATGAGACACAGACAACCATATCATGCATAATCAAAGCTTTCATCGCCATTGAAATATCCGCATAATTCGTGCTAGGTTCCTCACTAATTAGCCAGACGAAAAGGTTGACATTTCTACATTTGGACCAAATTTTGCTTTTCAACTCACGAGAATAGCATAGGGATCAAATATGTGAGTACAGAATTGGCTTCAAAATTGAATTAAAAAATATAACAAGTTTTGTATAAACTAAAACCGTTCGAAATATTGAAAATATATCAAACGAGAATTGAGTTTTTGGAAAATGTCATTTCTATTATGTATTTATAGGCTTGCATTTGAAATCATACTGTCAATATAATCTTTTTGAAATTGAATAAAGACTGCTATTACCAAATATTGTTATATCATCAGTAAAATAAATTCTTCGCCCGAAATAGTAGTCGTATATTCGTCAAACATTCAGTAGTTACTTTATAATTAGGAGAATCTGAAAACGCTCTGACGCAGAACCGTAGAGATAATGACGTGTGGTGCATGAAAGCAAGTAAATTGGCGTTGTTCTCACGTTTGCGAGGTATTGTGGCGCTAATTGACATTTATGATGCACGTTGCGATAGGAAGTACCGTGGGAAGTTCGTAAGCGATACATTTTCGCGTCGATTATACTCTGGGACTAAAGACTTCTTATCAACTCTAAATTACACTTTAGATAGATTTTCTAGCAAACCCAATTTGGCTATCACGTCATATGTAATTGTGTAATTAAATAGCTTTTTATGTTTTATAAAATGTAATTTGGTAGAAATCATTTTCTATAGAAATAGTTGTAGTATTTAAAAATGTTAATACAAAATAATATATAAAATTGATATAAATATATATGTTATATCTATACATTTTTTACCAATTTAATTAAAATTAATTTAACAATTTAATAAACAAATTTTGAATAGGACGATGATTAGAAATATACTTTTACTATGCAAAAAGATTGTCTAAATTCCATCTAAATTCTATTTATCAATTTATTACAATGCGATATGTATTTATCTATAGTCAAATAAATATTAGTAAATTATTTAATAGAATATTAATACACTAAAAATTTAAAGAAGAATTTATTGAAGAATTTTTATTCGGTATCCCTTGAAATACCTCAACTTTCTTTTATAGAATTTATGTGATTCATAACATATTTCTTTAGTTTATGAGGTTATTGACTTACAATTAGAAAGATGAAGACAACGTTATTGGCTATTATCTGTGTTATGTCATTATTCTTGGTTCGTCAGGCGTGGCTGATTGACTCGTTTACTTAAAACTTGATGACGATACATTCTTATTAAGGCCGCTCTTCATGAAAGAACAGATACTTGAGTAAAACAATCAGATTTTATTCTCGATAATAAAATATTAAAATGTAAAATTAGACAAATTAAATTTGCGATATATATATACATATATATATGCACATGAAAAAGTGTCATTGTCTAATTTTACGTTTGAATATTTCATCCGCATTCTTGCTCTCAAAGAGCAAGATATATGCATATATATGTGTCATCTACTCGTGGATGTGAGTCTTTATCTCTTTTTACTTTTTTTACCTTTGTGCCTTTTCTATTTCTATCATTTCCTTTTTCTGTTTACTTATCTATTATTCTTTTTCCTTTTTCTCTACTTATTTTTACGGCAGTCCCTCTGTTTGCGGTAATATCTTGCTCCATAGTTATAGTATAGTTACTAATAACAGTAGTAAGTTTTAATGAAAACGTTACACACACACACACACACACATACACACATAGACAAACGTCGCATGGTCGCATTGATATTCGTAGTAACGTGTGCATGCGATACAATCCCGGCTTGCCTCTCTTGAATTCATGAACGTGCGTGCCGTAGTGCACGGATTCGATGAACTGTTGGTATTTTGCACGCGAATCTCTTTGATTATTCACACTGTTCCGCTTCAATTCAGGTGCTTGAAACGTGTAGCGTGTCGAACGACCTTAAAATTCCGTCGGCGATTAGTACTGGACAAGCTTACTTCTTTCTTTCATTCATCTGTCTGACAAATTCTGTTAGAGTGCAATAACAGATTCGTAAAAGGTTTTTTTTTCTAGAACATATATGTAATTTGATATATGTAGGAAACCACAATAAATTTTGCATAAAAGAAATCTAGGTTCTAAAGATGCTGGACTGGATTTTTCTTTGAGTTAATGTCTAAAAATTCTGTGTGATCTAAAGGTTCAAAAGGGGGTTTAAAAAGACTCGTACAGAGAAAGACTGATATATTTTTCACGCAACTTGTGGCAGCATGGCATATTCGATATAATCTCGGCAAAATATTCTATTTGTTATAACCGAGAAAATTGTTGGCTGAGAGTGGATTTGTAAAAAAAAAAAAAAAAACGTTTTCGCGTCGCAGGACTGTTATTTCACGGCTCTCCGATCCGATTCCCATCTCGCTGATTCCGGGGGTGGAGTCGTCGGTTGAAATAAAGCCAGACAAGAAGCCCCGGCTGCTAGGCGTCACGCTATTTTCCACTAGCTCAGCGGTACGTCGGGCACCCTCGTCCCTCCTAATCTCACTCTACGTCCTCGCCGCCGCCTTGCAGACGCGTTGTCAGTTCTGTATAAGATCCTCCTTATCGTTTCGCGTATCTCTATGCGCACAATGGCCAATAGGCTGCGGGCATTTCGGTGCGAAACGTAATATCGTGGCCCCGTATAAATTATTGCTCGTTCATCTTCCTATGCCGAGAAGAGAACGTCGGCTGTCGGACGCCATGAAATCGCAATGTACGCGGTAATTTCCTATTGACTTGTAAAAATGAACGTTTTCAATTACAAATACATTCTACAAAAAAGCCGTATAGCCGTTTCCGTTCTCGGAGAACGCGAAAGTTATGATTATATCGTCCGTTTTCGAGTATGGCTGTCGTAAACGGAAATGTGCCGAGGCAACTCAAGTGAAAAGCATTGTGAGGAGCGAAGTCAATTGTTCGAAGAGGGCTCTTTAACAGATAATGGAGTCACGGTTGGACACGCGAGTGGATCACAGGTGTCGATGCGATCTCTGGGAATCGTTTCATAAGCCTTATGGGAAACTGAAATTTTTGGAACATTTTAAGAATGGTCTGATCTTTGTCTGATCTTGGCAACGTCTTTGGTCCTAAAACAACTACAATTTTACTTTTTTCTGTGAATTATTAAATTATTATTATACGTTGAGTAAGGTTTTCAAAAAGTTGCATAAAAGAGAGAGAAAGAGAGACAGAGTCAATATCATAAAATTGCGATGCTCTAAATGATTATTACACAAACTGTAATTAAATATTGCGTAAATAGCGGTCTACTAAGGCTGCATGCGTTCCGATATTCACTGTCAGTACTGAAAATCTATAGTTTACGTAACGTACACTATAGATTTTCAGTACTTGCAGTGAATATTGGAACGCAGCCTAAGACTTGTTTATTTGGCGTTATCTGCGCCAAAATTGATCACTCAAAAATTATGAAAAAGTATGGAAGTATTAGGAAGGTACATGGGTTTAGCAAAGATACTTATCGTAATCTCCAACGTAGGAAAATTGTTAGTTTATTGCAATATTTTATTCGTCCTTAAAAAAAAACTATAAACAGTTTATATAAATGATACAAAACTCATATATAACGATTCGCGGGAACAAAATATCAGACGTGCAATTAAAGAGACGAGCGAAAATAAAGCCGACAATAGTTGAACTGGTTGCGGTTTCGCCGTAACTCCGTTTACACTCACTAAAACGAGCCACATAAGTTTGGTAACATAAAGTCTCGTAAATGTAACATGGCCTTAAGCATAGGTCACTGTTTGGCCTTGCAACCGCGTCGCTTGTAGAAGTTCTGCGACTTTCATAGGATGAAATTACATTGCGGGGAGAGTAACAAGAGTGCGTAAACAAAGAGGAGACCAAATATATTTCCAAAGTGCGATAATTCCTGCTCATTCATTATCTTTATCTTGTTTTGATTCATTCATTTTATCATCTTGTTCTGTATCATTCATTTGTTCATCTTTTTGTGCTCTTTCTATTCTGACTTTTTCTGATTTCATTTGTATCATATAAAATACTGAATTGGATAAAATTTCAACTATTATAAGTATATATTATGATATACAATTTAATGCTTGATTAAAAAAGCCTTTAAATTCATCCTGAACGTAATAATTGCTATCTAATTATAAAGAGTATTAGAGTATCGTAACAACTATAATCTTCTTCGCACTCTTAATATATTTCTGAACTGTTAATATCTTCGTTATTAGATCCTCCGAGTTTTAACCGTGGCATTTTATGAGTTTTTCTCATGAAAAAATTGCCCGAGAGGGACACAAAACTTGAACGTAATCATCGGCCGTGGTTACACGGCTATATTAGGCGGGACACGTTATAAACTCGATTGCAAGAAGCTCTCGCATGCTTTTGCGCCACTTGTAAAGGCAACTTGTACAAGACTGCACAGCTCGGCAGATAGTCACGAAAGCACTCGCGCGAGTAACAAGTTTCGACACGCCTTTATACACGCTCCACTTTTGTCGGAGCCCCGTACGATAGTTTGCCCTCCTAGGCCAGTTGACGTGAGGTAACAAAGGAATTTTCCTTGAGAAGGGATTCGCTTATCTTAGGAAACTGCCGTGGGGAAGAAAAAGTGTTATACCGATGCGATAATGCCGCGCGTTGCATCGCCATGTTGACGAGGGGATGACTTTCGAGGGGATGACTTTCGAAGTAACAACAAACCCCTTTTGGGATCTCCTTTCCGTTTTCCTTCTCTAACGTGTCAAACGGTACAATGAATCAACAAAATGGCAAGAAATTCGAGTAGCTAAAAACTCAAGTTAAAAATTCTCTTCATTAATGTAACTGCAATTGTACAATTTTTTTTATAATAGTTCGCGATTAAAAAATCATTAGCTAATATCCCTATCGAACACTAAACTGAAGAGGATCTTAACGCATTATGTACGCTCTACGTCCGACAGTTCTATTCTTCACAGTACTACCGCACATTTGTTACACCGAGGGTAAGACGAAGGAGGTTTTCGGTGGAAGAGAGCGTATTTAACGAGACCAGTGGAGAATGCACTAAAAGATCGTAGATCTCTCGAAGGGGAGAGTTACGGAGATCGAAAGAGAGATGACCTTTCTCCCATTATTCACAGATTATTCTCGATAATAACAATCGACATTTGCGAGAAAGAAGGCTATAAATAAAAGATAATAGATGAAGACATATTTTTATGCCTTTTAGAGTACAAATATATATACATATTTATGTTTATCTTTCTTCATATTTTATCATTATATGCGACTGCTTTTTTAATATTAAACGCGATGTTTATTATAAACCCAGTTGTAATTAATAACAATTTTTATGAGCTGACTTTTTACATATACTTTACATATATTATGTACAAAAAGTAATATTTGATTTTCTAATGTTATTTTTAACTTTTAAGTCTTAATTCGAATTTACGCACGAATGTATGCAAATGGGTTTCAAGTGAAATGAGAACGCATAAAAAATGTAGCTCTTTATTACGCCCGAATCAGAATTGTGCGAATTGAATGTGTTATTAGACAAAGTAGTCGACTACTAGCCGACAGCTGTGAAATACGATGCGGGACGCGCTAATTTCTGCCTTGGTACGCTCGAGGAGATTTGTGCGCGACGAGTTGCATGCGTTCTTCGTACTTATAAGCGATGCCGATAGTGCTCCCAGTTAGAAGCTACTCGTGGAATAGAGACATTACATTCGCAGTTTAGATAAGACATATCGCGTGGCAACACACGATGTCAAAGGAGTCTGCTCAAGCATCTACGCTTATCAAGATTAAAATCAGGATTTACAATAGGACTTCACAAACTAAAGCAATCTTGACGGTTAATCGCGTTATGTGTTGTCACAATGCATAAACGTGCATAATTTTGCACATTGTAAAATGCATTTAAAAACTACATAATCTTCCATATAATCGCGGTATAGTCAGTCTATGTGTATGTGTACTTAAATGGATATATTTTATTTTCGCGCTTTAACTGACTTTTGTTTAAGATTGCTTTCATTGCGAGCGGATAAGATAAATCAAGTCGTATAGATTATTCAACATTGAGAATTTATTTTAATTATTTAGAGAAATATATTAGCTCGCATTTAGTTTAATATCAGGATGTTTGAGTATAAACGGATATACAATAGATTCCAAGTTCCTGACAGTTTAGAGATGTTACTTCTTATCTAACACTATTTTCCTTCGTAAAAGTGTTTATCAATCACAATGGTGGATTATTACTACTTACATCCTGTGATTGCTATCGGCGCACAGAATAAATTACCATAAAGTATGATAACGACGAGCTGACGAGCTGCAATAGGGCATATAAAAATATAAAATTTGTAAGATTTCCTATACGTAAGTTGCTCGTTTTACCGTAGTGAAACCTTCCAAAGACGGCAAGAACAGGCCAAGGCAAACCATCAATGTGGAAGTCTTCATACTTCGGTGCGTTATCATCATGAGACATTTTTGCGTGTTCAATGGAGCCGCGTACCATCGAGTGTTGCATCTGTGATATCATATATTAATCCATATTAATATTAATCCATTATGTGCGATTACACAAACTTTGGATATATATTTAACTGAAAAATCTCGTATTTTTTCTACACTCACATTTTCTTAAATACATCGTTGCTATGATCTATTACTAACTGACCAATGTAGTTAAAAAAAAACATGTAGCCAAAATGAGTGGCAACGTATAAGAACAACATGCTCGTACTGCCAATATCTTTCGCCATGATGCTCTCGCAAAACTACGGAACTTGCAACTTTTCAAAAATCGTTATACGATGTTAATGGTATAACTAGAAGGTTTACAAACTCACAAGATATAGATTGATGCTTAACGATGCAACGCCGATAGAAATCGCAAATAAATGAGTAACTGAGAAAGTGGATTTGAGGGAATCGACGAACCTTGAACAATTATCACATAAGGAGATGGTTTAACTCGATTCAACTGGCCACTTATTAATATAATATTTAAATACACAACGTTTCGATCCAACTAGTCTTCGACTATGGTGTGGTCCTTATCAAGTGGTCCTTATCAAATTAAGTTATAGATTTACAACAAGGTTGTTCTATGAAACCTCTTAATTATAAAAACTGATAATATAACAAAAATAATTCAAATTACGGATTTTCATATTGCATTTATATTCAGTATGTCTTCGAGGTTAAAAAGCTTCTTGCAACGGCACCATTGTCTCAAAGATCATCGCATATCGTCCCGATGTACATGGAGTACAGAGAGAAACGGTCAATCCTAATTGACAGCCAATAGCTGTTTGTTACTGCTTCTGTAACGGTGACGTTGTCTCAAAGAACTCAGTGCGGTTTCGTGATTGGTTCCGATGTACAAAGAGCACCGAGGGAATTAAGAGGTTCCTCAGAGCTCATTGTAAATCTATAATTTAGTTTACACTTGATAAGGACCACAAACCATGGTCGAAACGTTGAGTATTTGAATATTATATTAATAAATGACTAGTTGGATCGAATTAAATCATCTCCTTTGTTAATTATTACTGGCGAAGAAAAAGATTACCTCAGAATTATCACATAGTAATACGAATTTGAATTCTTAGAAAAAAAAATGTTCACTCGTAAACAAATATCCATAACATATGCACTATATTATATAAAAGTATAGAAAAGTAGTATAAAAACAGATTAGTAGAACAGTTTTAGAATATAAAATAGTTTCGTGTCGTATAAAATTTTTTACACTCTTGAGAATTATTCCTGAAAGAATCTTATAAATTGCAATACCAACTTGATAACGTTTTGATGACTATCGATAGCCTCCACGATGCTTTTATGACTATTGAATTTTTCTGCAGAGATTAACGATTTCGTATGGTTTTTGTTTACAGTACGTTCGATTCGATAACTAAAATGCAATTATGTCATGATATATTGAATCAAAACAACATGTTTATAGTTCCTTTATTAGTATTTAAGAGTGCATTACCTAGTGATTTGAAACATCGCACATGTGTGTTGCACATACATTAGCAAGAACATTTCTTTGCTTATCATCGTGCTAAGACCGATAAAAGCTGTCACGAACAAATACAATGTTAATAATTCGATGTATTTCTCCCGATCAATAAAAAATTCCATTGTGGTAGGAAGCTGCCACGATTGTCGCGATTCGTTTAATGGCATCACGATATTAAGAATATTTGGTGAAATAAGTATTAAAACAAGGAGAAAGAACGTTGAGTACAGCCATACTGCAACAATCATATATATTCTAATTTCAATTTTAATTTTTATCCCGTGATCGTACTGTAATTCAAAATGTTTTGCATGTCAATTCTATTACTCACTTAACAAAGCGATTATACAGGATCTTCCGACATTAGCGCGATTGTGTATTATTTTAAGTTCCTCTTCCTCTTTTAGAGAATTCCAATCATTCCGCACTTGTTCCATAAGCTCTTTCAACTAAAACAAGACATTGATAATCCAGATGTATCTTAACTATATGTGCACGAGAAGAAGCTGCTTGATTTTTCAGGATGTACTTTATACGATTTGATCGCGTTTATAGAAATCGATCATACTGTTCGTAAACTTACTTTACTGCCATTAATATACGTAGTAAAATACTTAAGTGTGCAATATATTGCAAGTCCGATGGTCGAGAAACCATTTAAAAGAAGATCTACGCTGTACTTATTAGTGATAAACGATGATAACTAGAATTATATGCGCAGTATTCATCCAATGAATTAGTAGAAATATTTGTGTGCTACATATGACGATAATTTATGTGCTAATCTAATATGATATTTATATATCTGATATGAATACTAAGTTTTAAAATCTTGACATTTAAATTAATATGAAATATTGTAAAAGTAATAATAATATGAAGTCTCAAATTAATTTATGTCGTACTTTTAAAACCGATCGAAAAAGATTACTGACAAATAATAAAATAAAAAAAATACATTAGATATATATCATAACAAATTATTAATCACAAAACAATTAAAATCACGAAAACAATAAGAATAAACAACTAGCTGTAAACAAATATCGAACCCGGATTGATCTGATCGACGACAAACCTGAAAAAATATACTAGATAAAAGAAGGAGAAACACAAATATGCAATAGACGTATTTCGTGCGTTGTGTATAATATGGCCATAGTCCAAGGCAAGTTAATAGTATTTGATTGATTCTATAGTAACGACTCCCAGCAAAGTCCATGTTTGCACGATACTCGAGATACTGTTCCACCGATAACTTATATAGAGATTCTCGTGTCTACTAATATTTATAAGTATTGTGTAATATTTTCTTTTACAAAACGCTGAGAACGATAGATAGTTTAAATGCAATTTTCGCGAAAAGAAATAGCGTAGCTGCTATCAGAAATTTAAAAAAGAGACAATTTTACAGTCATTATATGCATTATGTCATGCATATGTATATAGAATAATGAAAGAAAATAGTTTTTAGAGTGAATTGTAGATAAATAATCCATTCTTGCTGGCAGTGCAACATGATGGGGGGTGATAATATACACAATTTTCTCCATTTTTTTCGACGCAGGCGCTTTAGATTCGTGTTCTGTCGCCAAAGTCACATGCCTTCATTTCCTTATTTCCGCGTGAAGTGATCGCGTTAGTCATCTTCCTTGTAATAATAGAAAAACTTATATTCGTATTGTTACTGTGAATATAATGGAAAAGAAATGTTAATTATATCATATTCTACGGAAGAGCAATCAAAATGTGTTTGAAGAGTGATATCGCTAAACCAACATTATATTTTTCTAGTTTATTTTATACAGTTAGTGAAAACAATTTAGTAGATAAATTGCATTTGTATTATTATATCACTATATAACAGGCATGATATAAATATACTAGAAAACTACTTGCATCGTAGAATTTTAAGCTTCAATTTTTATTTTATTGTGGATAATCAAAAGAGGGAAAGAATAACCGCAAAGTACGAAATTGACGTGCTTGTAAGCTGAAATATAAATTATAGCAAATCTAAAGGAAAACTGTTCGATAAAGGATTATTATAAGTGCCGAAATTTACCGTGGCAAATCCCTCGAACGACGGAATGAATAAGCCGTCAATGACGATTATGCAATGTCGCATGCTCCTTTGCATCACAAGCATCAATAACTTCTGCGCTTTCAACGGAGCTAGATACCATTGCACGTTGTATCTAAAATATTGTTATCAAAGAATTATATAACTGAAAGTTTCGATAACGTTAGGGATTTATTTTTCTTTAACCCTTTATTTATCGAGTGATATAACCCATTCATTTTCCTTGCATATAATATCCTGATATAAGTATAAGTAAAATAAATAGACCTATAGATAACAAAGGAACTTCTATAGGATTGTAATCAATTAAAGATAAATGGATGCAATACTCACATTCTGTGAAAAACATCACTGCTATGATCGATCACTTTCTGTCCCAAGTAGTTATAGAAAAACATGTACCAAAAATGGCCAAGGATGTATAGAAAACTAATGATCAGCTCGGAATATTCCTTGGATGCTATCAATCGAGAAAACTGTAGCACGTAAATAAAACTAATTTGTTTTCGAAGGAGGGAAAAATAGTATAACAGTTGTATTTACGGATACAATACAGATATAAACAGATATCATGTCAGTAGATAATACTTCCGGTCAAAATATGTTAATTATTGTATGACATGATATGTATATTAATAATTACTCACGCGATAAAGATTAATGCTCAGAGATAGTACCACTAAGGGCAACAGTAATGAATAGGCCCAGTTATGACATCTTTTCAACATTTCGATAAACCTTAAATAACAAATCTTTATAATACGCATCATAGAGAAAATATACTTACGTAATTGACTGTAAATAACTATTGTCAATTACATATATGTTAATGATTTATACGACTTCTCGCATAAAATCTCATAAGTTATATAAAGGAGAAGGATTCATACGGCCGGTTTTTGGCCCCCTCTGAATTTCATTCTAAAATATCAGAAACTCAGAATTTTAATCTTGTAAGAACTATTAAAATCAGATGATTTTAGCCTAAACAGACGTATTTTGACGTATTTTTATTTTAGAAAAATTGTGCTACAAGAATGTTGATACTAAAGATTATGAAATATTTAATTTTTATTTTACATACCCAAATGTAACACAACACACACAAATGTAAGGAAAAGAAGCGTTGATGGTAAAAATGGGATTAATTAGAGTTATAGGATAAACAAGCGTCAAAATACATACGTTTAGGCTAAAGTTACTTGATTTCAATAGTTCTTACAAAAATAAAATGTTTTCTGATATTTTATAGAATGAAATTCAGAGGGAGTTAAAAACCGGCCTTGTGCACCCTCTTCATTTATTGAAAAATTAAAGGATTCGAAGACAAATCGTATTATAGAATAAAAAAATTGTAATCATAAACATAAAAATTACGAACTCGATTGCTCTTTTGTACATATTAAAGCCGTTGATTATCCCTTGATATAATATCGAATTTCTTTCGGTAGAAGATGCAATACCTTGTACCGTATTTTTGAGCAATGCTTGTTCTATACGACAGCTGAAATTGATAATATAACTGCAACATATGTTTGCAAATATCTGTAAAATCAATCGATTCATTTCTTAAAGCCCTGAACTTTGCTTTACCTGGCTATTTCAAATAAACCACACGCATGATGCGTGTATGACATATTAAGTGTCTCGGAGGCTACCACCGTGGTTATACTACACACGACAGCGAAACATGCTGCTAACAAAATTAGAAAAAAATATTTTTGCTGATCTATAAAACATTCTATTAGGACCGGAAGTTGTCGTGGACGCGATTCATTTTTACTGGATGTGATGTCCAGAAGAAAGTTCGATAGAAATAGTATCACAATGAAGCAAAAAATGCATCCGTAGATGAACACTGTAATTGAACGATTAAAGTCCGAATCGAAGTAATCGAATCTATATACAGTACAAAAACTGATGCAAGATATTACTTACATATTGTAATCAATGTGATGAATCTTCCGATATCTGCGTATTCTTTTAATATTTCAATTTCTTGCACGTTGTTTAATTCATTCCAATCACAAAGCATTCGTTCCATAAGATTTCGCATCTGTTTTTATAGGATAATAATTATTTAATTTTCAAAAATATTTCATATGATATTGATAACAGTCATATACTTTTCCTGAAAGTTTTTCTATGAGTAGTTGTGTTTGATATTGAACGTTCTTACCCGTTTTGCGTTTAAGCAGAGAACATTATATTTTAACGTATAGCCCAACCATGGGATGCTGTACGTGAGAACACGTAGAAAAACGTCTGTATTACATTCTCTTGTGATGAAAGTCGTTAGCTAAAAGTAATATTTACCACGCAAATTATTTCTATTCTTACATTAACGTTAGGTATCGATAATTCTTTCGGCTAAAATCGGTTAGAATTGTTTCGAAGAATTTATTCAAAATACATACAAATAAGAAATTTTCTTTAAATATTACCACATTTGTTATAATTTGTTGTTATAATTTAACGTTTGTAATAAAAACAGAATATTATCTTTTTAATGAAAGTGATTATGTATTAATGCCTCTTATTTCATTTTGTTTTATTAATTTATAAATTAAGAAGTATAAAAAAAAATTAATGAGAGATTGAAAAGAATAATTATCGTACCTGAAATATTACGGACGATGCAAGTATTATCGTCATTAATGTTATTGCGATGTATTTAAAAGTGGACTTTTGACACGGCCATAATCCGACACATAGTAATAAAATTCGATTAATTGTATAATAAGTGTTCACGGGGCATTCTTGCCATCTCAGTGCTAGTGTCATAACGCGTTTGTGCTGAATTTCTTTTCACGAGTTACCTTGTAGGTTCGGTATGATTGTAGTTTATATAATTTGCTACTTTTATATATTCAAATAAACTATTGAACTATCGCAAAATTACGATAGAATACTTATAGCTTAAAATAATGATACAAATTATACAGCTTTGGATACATCTATTATTTGGCTAGTGTTCGTATCTATAACCCTCGAATAAACATTATTACTTGCGTGAACCGATTATCTGTATTCTCAGTCATGTGCATTTCTCTCAAGCGTTCGATCGACGCAAGCGCAATGGTAACTTCGCGCATTCATGTCTCTCTCGCGTCTCTTCATTTCTATTCGAGACGCGCGACGTTGCAGTACTTTTCTTGCCATGTGACATGTGTGTGCCAGCACATTAACATTATTCCACAAATTAGAAATCCATTGACTAGGAAGATCACTGTGCGGTTATAATCGTTGGAATTTCAATATGTGCGTCATACTTGGCAAGCATTGTGAAGATTATGTTACTAATACTGTAAAGACTTATTTTGAATTATATCTGAACTCTAAGGGCCAGTTTCACTAACGTCGATTAACTGTAACCTTCGATTAAACTCACTCTTCATCTGTTTCTAAGCGAGGCAGTTAGAAAGAGATGAAGAGTGAGTTTAATCGAAGGTTACAGTTAATCGACATTGGTGAAACTGGCCTAAATCTCAATAAGCTAGCTGTCATAAATATTGATTTAATGTATTATTTAGTTGCACTGTGATATAATTAGGCTTAAAACTGCCTATGCCATGAAAAATCTGCATTTATATAATATATTATTTCTATTAATTAAGTAAATATTAAAAATGTTTGATAAATGTTTTATGATTAGTGTCGAGATTTTACATGAAGAATCTTTCTAATAATGGAATGAACAAGCCACCAATCATAATTTTGAAATGTTAATAATTTTATTACATGCAACGGTGATGGCGTTCTGTCAGTGGAGCCTTGTATGAATGTACTTTATATCTAATAATTTACGGTCATTAAACGGTCGAAATTGAAAGTTTTAATGCAAGTTTTGATGCACATTTACTTTTCTTTAAAACACTTTGACACGTTGAATGCTGTGTCGGTCATTAATAACCGTCTCGGCATCGCGCCGATGAAAGCTCAATTGTCAGTTAACAGTGACCGACGCTCATTGGTGCTCCCAAACTTAAAAATGCGTCAAACTCATAAAAAATAATACTTGTAATTCTGTAAATATAATTAATATTGAAATAATAATCTAAAGTAACAAATGTATTAAACTTGGTAATTTAGCATAATTCAATTACATTATATAATATTGTATCGAGATATGAATTTAATCATGAAAATTTCACTCCGGCGTCATCAGAGACATAAGCGAATTAGGACCGGCATTCAACGTGTTAATTATTCGTTTCATGAAGGATCGCTGCTATATAATCGATCATCTCCCATCTCAAATAATTCCAGAAGAACAGGTATCAAAATAACTGAGAACAGAAGAGATGTTATTATTTTGTGATACTTATTTAGTTATCATTAGATCGAGCAAACTGCGATCTCACATAATCGATTATCAGTTTATTTTGGGAGGAATACAGATTTTGCACCGATGCAACATGCAACGATAGTGTACGCAGCGAGGTACGCATCACGTCTACGACGTCTGATTAAGATATGTTATGATGAAAGTAATAATATACAAAATTTTTTTCATTTTCTCGACAAAAGCTTTCGTGTTCATGTTCTGTCGCTATGGAATCACCTTCTTTGTAATAATAGAGAAACTTATCTTTGTGATGCGTCATTGTAAATATAACGAAAAATGCGGCGATAATTGTATTATACTTTATTGAAGAGCAATCAAAAAGTTAAAATGATACTACATTATATTTCCATGTTAATTTTACAATAATACAGACACTTTAAAACAGGCTAATTGCATCTGCATTATTATATTTTTATGTAAAACGTATGGTATACATGTACTAAAACTACTTGCGTCGTGGAATTTTAAACTTTGATGCTTCTATTTTATGCGGATAATTAAAACAGAGAAAAAATCACTGCAAAGTATGAAATTGACGTGCTTGCAAGCTAAAATATAAATTAAGTTGTAGCAAATTTAAAGCAAAAATGTTTGATAAATGACCATTATGAGAAATTTTACCGTGGCAAATCCCTCAAATGACGGAATGAATAACCCATCAATGACGAGAGTGCAATGTCGCATGCTCCTTTGCATCATAAGCATCAATAACTTCTGCGCTCTCAACGGAGCTAGATACCATTGCACGTTGTATCTAAAATATTGTTATTGAGAATTATAACTGCATGTTTCGATAACTTTGGAGATTTATTTTTCTTCAGCCTTTTATTTGTCGCGTGATATAGAGCATTCGTACTCCTTGCATATAATATCTTCATGTAAATGTATAAGTAAAACAAATAGATCTATAGATAACAAAGCAAATCCCTTCCCCATTATCTTATCCATTTTAGGATTGTATTGATGTGATCAATTAAAGATAAATGAATAATACTCACATTCTATGAAAAACATCACTGCTATGATCGATTACCTTCTGTCCCAAGTAGTTACAGAAAAACATGTACCAAAAGTGGCCAAGGATGAAGAGAAAACTAACGATCATCTCATAATATTCTTTGGATATTATCAATCGAGAAAGCTGTAGCACATAAATAAAACTAATTTGCTTTCAAAGGGGAGAAATAGTATAACAATTGTATGTACGGATACAATATAGATATAATACAGATACTATGCCAATAACTACTATTTCCGATCAAAATATGTTAATTATTATATATGATATGTTATATATATATATATATATATATATATATACCATATAATATATATATAATATATATATATTAATAATTACTCACGCGATAAAGATTAATACTCAGCGATAGTACTCCTAGAGGCAATAGGACTGAATATGCCCATGTATAACTTCTCTTTAATATTTCGATAAACCTTAAATAATAATAAATCTCAAGTATACGCGTAGAGAAAATATATTTACATTAAATATTGTAAATAACTATAATATGGTCAGTTATACATGCTAATGATTTATAAGATTTTTTTCGTATAAATCTCGTATTAAGGCCGATTTTAGAGGTAAAGAGGTCTGGTTACATGAAAACATTGCAGATGGCAATGATTTGTACAAGTTTGAGTGTGTTTACTGTATCCGTTCTCGTTATAATAGGTCATCTATGTAGAAATCTCTTTTTATTGTCTCATCTGTTAGGCTATTTCTTGTAAATATTGAACTGCTAAAAAATGAGAACTTGACATACCATACGTGAATGATGTTTGTATGGGCTCCTTTTCTCCCATCTCTACAAAGTGTGTTACAATTTGCGATTTTCCTTTTTTTATCGTAAGTAAAATAAGTAACCAGACCTTCTTACCTCTAAAATCGACCTTAACATCTCGTAAGCTATATAAATTTTTGGATTCGAAGACCAATCGCACTATAGAATAAAACTTCTAATCATACACATGACAGTTACGAACTCGATTGCTTTTTTGTACATATTAAAGCCGTTGATTATCCTTTGACATATCATCGAATTTCTTTCGGTAGAAGATGCAATACCTTCTACCGTATTTTTGAGCAATGCTTGTTCTATGCGACAGCTGAAATTGATAATGTAACTGCAACATGTTTGCAAACGTCGTTAAAATCAATCGGTTTATTTCTTAAAGCTCCGAGCTTTGTTTTACCTGGCTATTTCAAATAAACCGCACGCATGATGTGTGTATGACATATTAAGTGTTTCGGTAGCTGCCACTGTGGTTAGACCGCACAGGACAACAAGACATACTAGCAACAAAATTGGAAAAAAATACTTTTGCTGATCTATAAAACATTCTACTAGGATCGGAAGTTGTCGTGGACGTGATTCATTTCTACTGGATATGATGTCCAGAAGAAAGTTCGATAGAAATTGTGTCAGAATGCAGGAAAAAATAGATACATAGATGAATACTGTAATTGAACGATTAAAGTCTGAATCGACGTAATTGAATCTAGAGTACAAAAGAATGATTCAAGATATTGCTTACATATTGTAATCAATGTGATGAATCTTCCGATATCTGCGTATTCTTTTATTATTTCAATTTCTTGCGCGTCATTTAACTCATTCCAATCACAAAGAATTCGTTCCATAAGGGCTTGCATCTGTGGTCATAATATAATGGTTATTTGCTGTCTTTTCTCGAAATTGTCTCAAATAAGATTGATAATTATCATTTACTTTCCCTATAAGTTTCTCTACAAGTATCTGCATTTGATATTGAATGCTCTTACCCGTTTTATGTTTAAACAGAGAACATTATATTTTAATGTATAGGCTAGCCATGGGACACTATACGCGAGAACATGTAGAAGAATGTCTATATTATATTCTGTTGTGATGAAAGTCGTTAACTAAAAGTGATATTTTCCACTCAAATCATTTCTACTCTTACGCTAATGCGTTATTGATAATTCTTTCGGCTAGAATAGCTTCGAAGAAGGTATTCAAAATTGAATACAAATAAGAAATTTTTATTTAAATATTATAATTACATGTTATAATTTCTTATTATAATTTAAGGTTTGTAATAAAAATGAAATATTTTCCTTTTTATGAGGGTAAATATTCATTAATATTTTTTAATGCATATATTTCCTTTTATTAATTTTTACATTAAAAAGTATACAAATTAAATTAATGAGAGATTTAAGAAATAATTATCGTACCTGAAATATTACGCTCGATACAAGTATTATCGTCGTTAATGTTATTGCGATATATCTGGAGATAGACTTTTGATACGGCCATAAGCCCACACATAGTAATAAAATTTGATTATTTTTATAGTAAGCGTTCACAGGACAATCTTGCCATTCCAGTGCTAGTGTCATAACGCGTTTGTGTCGAATTTTTTTCCACGAGTTATCTCGTACGTTCGGTATGTTTGATTGCAGTTTATAATTTGTTACTTTTATGTATTCAAATAAACTATTAAACTCGCGCAAAATTACGATAGAATACTTATAGCTTAAAATAATCATACAAATTATAGCTTTGGATACACATATTTGGCTAGTGTTCTAGTGTTGGCTAGTATAGTATCTATAACCCTCATCGGGTAAACATTATTACTTGCGTGAACCGATTATCTGTTTTCTCAGTATATGCATATTTCTCTCTCCGTTCGATCGACGCAAGCGCAATTGTAAAGTCGCGCTTTCATGCTTTTCGCGTCCTTTCATTTCTATTCGAGACGCGAGACGTTGCAGTACTCTTCTTGCGTTATGTGTGTGTCGGCACGTCATCATCATTCCAAACTCGAAATCTATTAACTAGTAGAAATATCACTGTGCGGTTGTAATCGTCGGAACGGCGATCTTTACGTCATGCTTTGCGAGCATTGTGAGAAGATTATGTTATTAATGCTATAAAGACTTATTTTGATTTACATCCGCACTGTAAATCTTAGTAAGCTGTCACAATTGCTGATTTAATGTATATTAGTTGCACTGTAATATAATTGATAAGCTAATTCACTTGCGCGCCGTTTAATTGTACACATTTTTTTTGACACTACATTTATTTTTGCATAATTTGAAACACATTTACACTCATGTATGTATGTATATATATATAGAAGACCTTTTTGAAACTTTTGCAAATTTATTACTAATTGTGTTTTTAAATCAACGTCTGTTAAATTAGACACAGTGCAGTTGCGTACAGTTCGTTTGCGCGCAGTTCGCACAACACATGTTCTTTGCCAACCCACGCCGTTCATCTGGACACAAAACAATGCACGCCGTTTATTTGGACGCGGGAGAATGCACGCCGGGGCGTTATAAGCACCGGGCGGTGTGGGGTGGACCTCGCTTCGCGTGGAAAGTGATTCCATGTGGCACCGTACAATAATAGGCCTCGTTTCGTACTGTGAGCACCGGGCGGTGTGGGGTGGGGTATTTGCATTGTTTCATATTTAGGTGAACGGCGTGGGTTGGCAAGGAAATTGTGCGCAAACAAACTGCAACGAACGATTGCACAACTGCACTGTGTCCAATTTAACAGACGTTGATTTAAAAACATAATTGATAATAAATTTGCAAAAGTTTCAAAAAGGTCTTCTATATATGCATGTATATGTGCGTGGTGTATACGTGAGTATCTATATTTCAAATTATGCAGAAATATGTGTTGCGTCCAATTGAACGGTGCGTAACTTTATGTGTCTAATAGCACAGTGTGCAATTGCAAGTCGTAATTGAAAGTTATATTAATGCAGATGTATTCTTCTTTAAAACACATTGACACGTTGAATGTCGGTCATCGATAACCACGGCGCCGTTGAAAGCGACAGTCAACAGTGCTGATCGCGGTGCTACCAAACTTAAAAATGCATCAAACTCATAAAAAATAATATTTGTAATTTTATAAATATGATTAATATTGAAATAATAATCTAAAGTAACAAATGTACTAAACATAATAACTTTGCATAATTCAATTTCGTTATATGTATAATATTGTATCGAGATGTAAATTTAATCGTGAAAATTTTACTCCGGCGTCGTTAGAGAGATAAGCGAATTAGGACCGGCATTCAACGTGTTAATTGACGTTTTATGAAGGATCGCTGCTGTGATCGATCATTTCCCGTCCCAAATAGTTCCGGAAGAACAGGTACCAAAAAATTCAGAACAAACAGAAGAGATATTATTTTCTGATATTCGGTTATGATCACATCGAGTAAACTGCGATCACATAATCGATTATCCAGTTAACTTTAGGAGGAATATAGATTTTGCACCGATGCAACATGCAACGATATAATGTACATACGCAGGTATCATGTCTATCATGTCTCTGACTAATTGTAAAATATATTACGATGAGAGTAATAATATACACAACTCTCTTCACTTTTTCGACACAAATTTTCGTGTTCATGTTCTGTCGTTAGAATTACCTTCTTTGTAACAACAGAGAAACTTATCTTTATTGTGTTATTGTGAATGCGTAACGGAAAACGCGGTAATAATTATACCTTATTAAAGGAAAGTTAAAAGAAATGTTATAATTATAATAAAATAAATCGAAAAGTTAAATAATACTACATTGTATCTCTGTGTTCATTTTACAAACACCTTAAAGCAGGATAATTGCATCTCTGCATTTTATTATAATTTTTTTGTAAAACGTATACTATAAATGTACTAGAATTAGTTGGATCGTGGAATTTTGAGCTTTGATGCTTCTATTTTATGCGGATGATTAAAACACAGAAAAAATCACCGCAAAATATGAAAATGACGTGTTTGTAAGCTAAAATATAAATTATATTATAGCAAATAATCTAAAGCAAACATGTTCGATAAGGAGTTTTTATTAGTGCGGAAATTTTACCGTGGCGAATCCTTCTAATGACGGAACAAACAAGCCGCCAATGATGAGTGTGCAATGTCGCATACTTCTTTGCATCACAAGCAGCAATAGCTTTTGCACTTTCAACGGAGCTATGTACCATTGCACGTCGTATCTAAAATATTGTTATCAGAGAATTATAACTAAAAGTTTCGATAACGTTAAAGATTTATTTTTCTTTAACCCTTTATTTATCGAATGATATAACCCATTCATTTTCCTTGCATATAACATCCTGATATACGTATAAGTAAAATAAATAGACCTATAGATAACAAAGGAACTTCTAGGATTGTAATCAATTAAAGATAAATGAATACAATACTCACATTCTGTGAAAAACATCACTGCTATGATCGATCACTTTCTGTCCCAAGTAGTTATAGAAAAACATGTACCAAAAATGGCCAAGGATATACATAAAACTAATGATCAGCTCGGAATATTCCCTGGATGCTATCAATCGAGAAAACTGTAGCACGTAAATAAAACTAATTTGTTTTCGAAGGAGGGAGAAATAGTGTAACAGTTGTATTTACGGATACGATACAGATATAAACAGATACCATGTCAATAGATAATACTTCCGGTCAAAATATGTTAATTATTGTATGACATGATATGTACATTAATAATTACTCACGCGATAAAGATTAATGCTCAGAGATAGTACCATTAAGGGCAACAGTAATGAATAGGTCCAGTCATGACATCTTTTCAACATTTTGATAAACCTTAAATAACAAATCTTTAATACGCATCATAGAGAAAATAGACTTACGTAACTCACTATAAATAACATATATGTTAATGATTTATACGACTTCTCGTATAAAATCTCATAAGTTGTATAAAGGAGGAGGATTTATACGGCCGGTTTTTGGCCCTTTCTGAATTTCATTCCAAAATATCAGAAACGTTTTATTCTTGTAAGAACTATTAAAATCAGATGATTTAGCCTAAATAGACGTATTTTGACGTCTGTTTATTCTATAACTCTAATTAATCCCATTTTTATCGTCAACGTTTCTGTGTCACCTACATATCTTTTCCTTACATTTGTGTGTGTGTGTGTTGTGTTACATTTGGGTGTGTAAAATAGAAATTAAATATTTCGTAATCTTTAGTATCAATATTCTTGTAGCACAATTTTTCTAAAATAAATTGTTTATTTATCTTTTGGTTACTGTAGATATTTATTTGATGGTAATACGTGTTATATAAAATGGTTAGAAACTATAGCTTAATGCGAAAAGATCGAAAAACTTTGCGCTCAGCGCCAGTACCTACGGCCAGAAAACGGCTTCGGTAGCATGCGGTAACATAGGTATAGGGACGACGTACAAGCGCGTGCAAAAGCACGTACACGATACATACATATAAACGCCTTCAAGTTTCCTTCTACCTGAAACACACACACACACACACACTACACAAATGTAAGGAAATGATATGTAAGTGACATAGAAGCGCTGATTGTAAAATGGGATTAATTAGAGTTACAGGATACACAAGCGTCAAAATACATCTGTTTAGGCTAAAATTACTTGATTTCAATAGTTCTTACAAAAATAAAACGTTTTCTGATATTTTAGAATAAAATTCAGAGGAAACCAAAAACCGGCTTTGTGCACCCTCCTCATTTATTGAAAAATTAAAGGATTCGAAGACAAATCGTATTATAGAATAAAAAAATTGTAATCATAAACAAAAATTACGAACTCGATTGCACTTTTGTACATATTAAAGCCTTTGATTATCCTTTGATATAATATCGAATTTCTTTCGGTAGAAGATGCAATACCTTGTACCGTATTTTTGAGCAATGCTTGTTCTATACGACAGCTGAAATTGATAATATAACTGCAACATGTTTGCAAATGTCTGTAAAATCAATCGATTCATTTCTTAAAGCCCTGAACTTTGCTTTACCTGGCTATTTCAAATAAACCGCACGCATGATGTGTGTATGACATATTAAGTGTTTCGGTAGCTGCCACTGTAGTTAGACCGCACACGACAGCGAAACATGCTGCCAACAAAATTAAAAAAAAATATTTTTGCTGATCTATAAAACATTCTATTAGGACCGGAAGTTGTCGTAGACGCGATTCATTTTTACTGGATGTGATGTCCAGAAGAAAGTTCGATAGAAATAGTATCAGAATGAAGCAAAAAGTAGATCCGTAGATGAATACTGTAATTGAACGATTAAAGTCCGAATCGAAGTAATCGAATCTACAGTACAAAAACGTGATTCAAGATATTGCTTACATATTGTAATCAATGTGATGAATCTTCCGATATCTGCGTATTCTTTTATTATTTCAATTTCTTGCGCGTCACTTAACTCATTCCAATCACAAAGAATTCGTTCCATAAGGCCTTGCATCTGTGGTCATAATATAATGTTTATTTGCTGTCTTTTCTCGAAATTGTCTCAAATAAGATTGATAATTACATTTACTTTCCCTATAAAAAATTTCTCTATCAAGTATCTGCATTTGATATCGAATGCTCTTACCCGTTTTACGTTTAAACAGAGAACATTATATTTCAATGTATAAGCTAGCCATGGGAGACTATACGCGAGGACATGTAGAAGAATGTCTATATTATATTCTGTTGTGATGAAAGTCGTTAACTAAAAGTAATATTTTCCACTCAAATTATTTCTACTCTTACGCTAATGCATTATCGATAATAATTCTTTCGGTTAGAATAGCTTCGAAGAAGGTATTCAAAATTGAATACAAATAAGAAATTTTTATTTAAATATTATAATAACATGTTATAATCACATAATTTTTTATTATAATTTGAGGTTTGTAATAAAAATAAAATATTTTCCTTTTTTTGAAGGTAAATATTCATTAATATTTTTTAATGTATGTATATTTCATTTTATTAATTTTTACATTAAAAAGTATACAAATTAAATTAATGAGAGATTTAAAAAATAATTATCGTACCTGAAATATTACGCTCAATACAAGTATTATCGTCGTTAATGTTCTTGCGATATATCTGGAGATAGACTTTTGATACGGCCATAAGCCAACACATAGTAATAAAATTCGACTATTTTTATAGTAAGTGTTCACGGGACAATCTTGCCATTTCAGTGCTAGTGTCATAACGTGTTTGTGACAAATTTCTTTTCACAAGTTACCTCGTACGTTCGGTACGTTTGATTGTAGTTTATATAAATATAATTTGCTACTTTTATATATTCAAATAAACTATTGAATTGGCGCAAAATTACGATAGAATACTTATAGCTTAAAATAATGATACAAATTATAGCTTTGGATACATATATTTGGCTAGTGTTCGTATCTATAACCCTCATCGGGTAAACATTATTACTTGCGTGAATCGATTATCTGTTTTCTCAGTATATGCATATTTCTCTCTCCGTTCGATCGACGCAAGCGCAATTGTAAAGTCGCGCTTTCATGTTTTTCGCGTCCTTTCATTTCTATTCGAGACGCGAGACGTTGCAGTACTCTTCTTGCGTTATGTGTGTGTCGGCACGTCATCATCATTCCAAACTCGAAATCTATTAACTAGTAGAAATATCACTGTGCGGTTGTAATCGTCGGAACGGCAATCTTTACGTCATGCTTTGCGAGCATTGTGAGAAGATTATGTTATTAATGCTATAAAGACTTATTTTTATTTACATCCGCACTGTAGATCTTAGTAAGCTGTCACAATTGCTGATTTAATGTATATTAGTTGCACTGTAATATAATTGATAAGCTAATTGCTACACATTTTTTTTTTGACACTACATTTATTTTTGCATAATTTGAAACACATTTACACGCATGTATGTATATATATATATATATATATATATATATATATATATATATATAGAAGACCTTTTTGAAACTTTTGCAAATTTATTACTAATTGTGTTTTTAAATCAACGTCTGTTAAATTAGACATAGTGCAGTTGCGTACAGTTCGTTTGCGCGCAGTTCGCACCACACATGTTCTTTGCCAACCCACGCCGTTCATCTGAACACAAAACAATGCACGCCGTTTATTTGGACACGGGAGAATGCACGCCGGGGCGCTATAAGCACCGGGCGGTGTGGGGTGGACCTCGCTTCGCGGAAAGTGATTCCATGTGGAACCGTACAATAATAGGCCTCGTTTCGTACTGTGAGCATCGAGCGGTGTGGGGTGGACCGTATTTGCATTGTTTCATATTTAGATGAACGGCGTGGGTTGGCAAAGAAACTGTGCGCAAACAAACTGCGCGCAAGCGAACGGTTGCACAACTGCACTGTGTCCAATTTAACAGACGTTGATTTAAAAACATAATTGGTAATAAATTTGCAAAAGTTTCAAAAAGGTCTTCTATATATATATATATATATATATATATATATATATATATGCATGTATATGTGCGTGGTGTATACGTGAGTATCTATGTTTCAAATTATGCAGAAATATGTGTTGCGTCTAATTGAACGGTGCGCAACTTTATGTGTCTAATAGCACAGTGTGCAATTGCAAGTCGTAATTGAAAGTTATATTAATGCAGATGTATTCTTCTTTAAAACACATTGACACGTTGAATGTCAGTCATCGATAACCACGGCGCCGTTGAAAGTGTCAGTCAACAGTGCTGATCGCGGTGCTACCAAACTTAAAAATGCATCAAACTCATAAAGAATAATATTTGTAATTTTATAAATATGATTAATATTGAAATAATAATCTAAAGTAACAAATGTACTAAGCATAATAACTTTGCATAATTCAATTTCGTTATATGTATAATATTGTATCGAGATGTAAATTTAATCGTGAAAATTTTACTCCGGCGTCGTTAGAGAGATAAGCGAATTAGGACCGGCATTCAACGTGTTAATTGACGTTTTATGAAGAATCGCTGCTGTGATCGATCATTTCACGTCCCAAATAGTTCCGGAAGAACAGGTACCAAAAAATTCAGACCAAACAGAAGAGATATTATTTTCTGATATTCGGTTATGATCACATCCAGTAAACTGCGATCACATAATCGATTATCAGTTAACTTTAGGAGGAATATAGATTTTGCACCGATGCAACATGCAACGATATAGTGTACGCAGGTATCATGTCTATGACTTCTGACTAATTGTAAAATATATTACGATGAGAGTAATAATATACACAACTCTCTTCACTTTTTCGACACAAATTTTCGTGTTCATGTTCTGTCGTTAGAATTACCTTCTTTGTAACAACAGAGAAACTTATCTTTATTGTGTTATTGTGAATGCGTCACGGAAAACGTGGCAGTAATTGTGTTATACCTTATTAAAGGAAAGTTAAAAGAAATGTTATAATTATAATGAAATAAATCAAAAAGTTAAATAATACTACATTGTATTTCTGTGTTCATTTTACATACAATAATACAAACACTTTAAAGCAGGATAATTGCATTTGCATTATTATAATTTTTTTGTAAAACGTATACTATGAATGTACTAGAACTCTATAACTACTTGCATCGTGGAATTTTAAGCTTTGATGCTTCTGTTTTATGCGGATGATTAAAACACAGAAAAAATCACCGCAAAGTATGAAATTGACGTGCTTGCAAGCTAAAATATAAATTATATTATAGCAAATTTAGATCAAACATGTTTGATGAGGAGTTTTTATTAGTGCAGAAATTTTACCGTGGCGAATCCTTCTAATGACGGAATGAACAAGCCGCCAATAATGAGTGTGCAATGTCGCATACTTCTTTGCATCACAAGCAGCAATAACTTTTGCACTTTCAACGGAGCTATGTACCATTGCACGTTATATCTGAAATCTTGCTATTAGGAAATTATAATTGAAAGCTTTAGATGAGGTCGGATATTTGGTTTTGTTTAACGCTTAAGGTAAAATGTACCAATATGTCTGAACACGTATCTATGTCTGGACATTTTTATCATTTTAGTCCTTAAATAAGTTATAACGCGATATAAAATCAAATAATTAAAGATAAAAATATTTGTCTTGTATTATATTTTTAACTTTGATTTTAATTCGCGTTATACTTATTTAAAAACTGAAATGATAAAGATGTCCAGACAAAACTCATAAGTGTCCCGGCATTGGTACATTTACCTTAATTAATGGCGTACAATTTAAACCCGTTTGTTTTCTTTAATGCTCTCAAGTACAAATGACACACAAAGAATTATTTTGATGCTATCATTTAAGGTTTTTAACATGCATGTTACTCACGTTCTGTAAAAGACATCGCTACTATGATCAATTACTTTCTGTCCTATATAATTACAGAAAAGCATGTACCAAAAATGGCCAAGAATAAACAGAAAACTAATGATCATCTCGTAATATTCCTTGGCGTTTATCAACCGAGAGAACTATAACACATAAACGATTAATTTGCTTTCGTGTAGTAAAGATATAATAAAATTCTTATTTACGGATATATAATGGTACAGATATTATGTCGATAGCATCCAACCGAGATATAATAATTATTTAGCTTTTATTAGTTAACATTAGTATATATGTATATACATATATACGTAATGTACAAATATAATATATAAATATATTTAAAATTAATAAGTTTTGTAAATAAACAATTACTTACGCGATAGAGATTAACGCTCAACGACAATACTCCAAATGGTAATAGTACTGAATATGCCCATGTATAATGTACCTTCAACATTTCGATAAACCTTAAATAACGATAAATTTTAAATGCGCGTAGAGAAAATATATAGTCACGCAAGTGACTGTTGCCAATTACGTATATATGCTAATGATTTATATGATTTATAAATTTTAGACATTTATAGCCTGATTTCTTGAAAAATTAGAAGATTCGAAAAGAAATCGCACTATGGAATAAAGAAACTTCTAATCATATTAATGACAATCACGAACTCGATTGCTTTTTTGTACATATTGAAGCCATTGATTATTCCTTGACATATTATCGAACTTCTCTCGATGGGAGATGCAATACCTCGCATCGTATTTTTGTGTAGTGCTTGTTCTATGCGACAGCTGAAATTGATAATGTAACTGCAACACATGTTTGCACAAACGTCGTTAAAATTAATCGATTTATTTTTTGAAGCCCCGCACTTTACTTTACCTGGCTATTTCAAATAAACCGCACACATGTTGTATGTATGTCATATTAAGTGTTTCGGTAGCTACCACTGTGGTTAGACCAGACAGGACAACAAGACATAAAAACAACAAAATTGGAAAAAAATACTTTTGATGATCTATAAAACATTCTATTAGGACCGGAAATTGTCGTACACGAGATTCATTTTTATTGGATATCATGTCCAAAAGAAAGTTTGATAGAAACTGTATCAGAATGAAGCAAGAAATAGATATATAGATGAACACTGTAATTAAACGATTAAAGTCTGAATTTGTAACCGAATTTAGAGCGCGGAAGAATTATTCAAGATATTGCTTACATGTTGTAATTAATGTAATGAATCTTCCGATAGCTGAATATTCTTTTATTATTTCAATTTCTTGCATGTTGTTTAATTCAGCCCAATCACAACGCACTCGATCCATAAAGTATCGCATCTGCATGCGTTCATAAATGATTATTTAATTTTTCCGAAAATATTTCATATATGGTATTGATAATAATCGCTTTTCCCAGAAGTTATTTCGCTTTGAGTATTTGCACATTATATCGAACGCTCTTACCTGTCTTATATTTAAACACAGCATATTATATTTTAATGCATAAGATAACCATGAGATGCTGTACGCGAGAACATGTAGAAGAATGTCTATGTCATACTCAGTCGTGATGAAAGTCGTTAGCTAAAAGTGATATTTTTCATTCAAAATATTTCAATTTTTATGTTAAAGATAATTCTTTTAGCAAATTATCTTTGAAGAAGTTATTTAAAGTATATAAAAATCAGAAATTTTTGTTTAATTATTACGAAATTTATTATAAATCCTTATTATAATTTAATTTAAAAAAATATCTTATATAAAATATATAAAATAGCTTATGAGAGCAATTATAATTAAGTTTTGACAAAATATTATTATATTATAATTATAAAAAAATATTATCAAAATTTATTACATCATTTTTTGTTATAATGTAATATTTATGACAAAAGAGAAATATTTTTCTTTTAATGAGATTAATCATATATTAATATTTTTTGATTTTACTATAATAATAAAATTTAATTTTGTGTAAACTTTATTTTATTAATTTTTATTTTAAATATAGTATACGAAGGATTAATGAGAGACGTGAAATAAAAAAAAAATATCGTCATACCTGAAATACTACACCTGATACAAGCATTATGGTCGTAAATGTTATTACGATCTGTCTGAAACTAGACTGTTGATAGGGCCACAAACCAATGCATAGTAATAAAATTCGATTAATTGAATAGTACCTATTTATTATCGGACAATTTTGGCATTCCGGTGTTATAACGCGTTTGTGTCGAATTTCTTTCCACGAGTCACCACTTAGCTTTGGCATGTTTTATTGTAGATTATAATTCACTATTTCTCCATATTCAAAATATTGTTCTGATCTCTTGGAAAATTACGATAGCTTACTATAGTTACGCAAATTATAGCTTTGGCATATATTTCGCTAGTGTCTGTATCTATAACCCCTAGGCGAACGTTATTACTTACGTGATGAACCAATTATTTTTTTCTCCGCGTATTTCTCTTTTACGTTCGATCGGCGCAAGCGCAATTGCAATTTCGCTTTCACGCGTTTCCGACGTCTCTTCATTTCTATTCGACACTCGAAACGTTACGGTACTTCCCTTGCGGTGCGCGTACTGAAATAACGTGTGCTAACATCGTATGAGATTAACTATAAAGATTATTATTGTAATCGTCTATTGTAATCGTCCGAAACTGTGATTTGTGTACCATGCTTGGCAAACATCATAAAGATTACGTTGTGAATTACGTTGTAATGACTTATTTGGATCAAGAACTCTAAATTAGTAAGCTGTCATAACTACTAATGCAATATATATGTTGTAATGTAATCACATTTAAAACTCACTATTATGCCGTAAAAAATCTCCATTTATATGGCATTTCTATTAATACATTTCCATAAAGTTAATTTATTAAGATTAAAATAGCCGGAACATGAATAAACTTTCTAAATATATCGGAAATAATGATAACAATACAATCATGTGATAATGGATCGTTCTTATTTCTAGAATGGATTAATTTTACAATTTTGATAAAAAACCACAATATATAAAGGAAGCGATTACGCTTTCCTTTCTTTAGAGCCTACAACTCGATTGTTAATGTTGCGTATCCTCTTGGTTAATGTTGTATTAATCCTCATTATATTTTTACATTATGTATGGTTCCATAAAACATGTAAGGGAGACCAGTGACAATCGTAACATTTTGCTCATTTGAGTTGATATCTTTAATTTACTTGTTTATATACAAACTTTTTCTTCCTCATAAGATAAATACATAGTTCCAGAAGGACAGGTACCAAAATAAGCCAGAACGAACAGAGGAAATGTCATTATATTTTGTGATACTTATTTAGTTATATCATCAAATCGAGTAAACTGCGATCAGCGTATATGCAAGTATCACGTCTGTGACATCTGACTAATTGTAAGATACGTTTTGTTGAGAGCAATAATATACACAATTCTCATCATTTTTTCGACGCAAATTTTCGTGTTCATGTTTTGTCGCTGGAATCACCTTCTTTGTAACAATAGAGAAACTTATCTTTCTAACGTTATTGTAAATGTAACGGAAAACGCGGCAGGAATTGTATAATACCTTATTAAAGAAAAGTTAAAAAAAAACATTATAATGAAATAAATCGAACTTTAAATAATACTACATTATATTTCTATGTTTATTTTACATACAATAATACAAACACTTTAAAGCAGGCTAATTGCATGTGTATGATTGTATTTTTTTGTAAAACGTATGGTACAATTATGTACTCGAACTATACTTGCATCGTAGAATTTGAAGCTTTTATTTCTGTTTTGTACGGATGATTAAAACAGAGAAAAAATCACCGTAAAATATGAAATTGACATGCTTGCTAGCTAAAATATAAATTACATAAATTATAGCAAAGTTCAGATCAAACATGTTTGATGAGGAGTTTTTATTAGTGCAGAAATTTTACCGTGGTGTATCCCTCAAACGACGGAATGAATAAGCCGTCAATGACGATTATGCAACGTCGCATGCTCCTTTGCATTATAAGCATCAATAACTTCTGCACTCTCAACGGAGCTAGATACCATTGCACGTTATATCTAAAATCTTGCTATTAGAAACTTATAACTGAAAGCTGATGATGCCAGACATTTGTTTTTGTTTAATGCTTAATTAATGGCGTTTAATTTATACCCATTAGCTTTATTTGCATTTAATGCTCTCAAGTATAAATGACACACAATAATAATTATTTTGATGCTATCATTTAAGGTTTAATATGCATGTTACTCACGCTCTGTGGAAGACGTCGCTACTATGATCAATTATTTTCTGTCCTATATAATTAATAGAAAACATATACAAAAAATGGCCAAGAACAATCAAGAAACTAATTATCATTTCGTAATATTCTTTGATCTCTATCAACCGAGAAAACTGTAATATAACACATAAATGATTAATTTGCTTTCGAAGAAAAATATAATAAAATTTTTATTTACGGATATAATGGCACATATATCATGTCGATCGATAGCATCCAATCGAGATATAATAATTATTTAGCTTTTATTCGTTAACATTAGTATACATATACCACGACGTAAAAACATTACGCTGAAAGACCGAAAACGCTCATTGAGCAAAAAAACCGATCACAACGAACTGACTTCTTACATTCAGCCACAATGCGAAATTCGTATCGTGGCACTTTCAATAACGCTCATAACACGCGTTTTGGCATATTCAAAAAGGGCACAAAACAAAATTCGTGTTGACAATTATTTAGAATAGGGCCTTTTCTGAATTTTAGTATTTTTTTGCGTCTCTCTTGGTAAAAATCTTTGTTGTGACTCCGACAGTGATAATCAATCGGGAGAACCCGAAAAATAAGTACCCTACCTATATTTTTACCTATTTTTTACGACGTGGCTTTCCGGATCTTCTAACGTTATAAATATATAGTGGCTCTTAAAAAGATCGATTTTGGTCCTGAAAAGGACCGGTAGTGATTCGTGAATCATGTCTATTTCGTTGCGTCATTTCGATGTCAAACAGTTTGTGTCAATATTAAGGGAAGTAATTTTGAAAACCCGAAACGTACAATATAGATCTCGTTTCGCCTTATAAGCAGGAGTGAGGTAGGGTGGATCTCGCTTTGCGTGGGAAGTACAATGCTCTTCAGAGAAACATCCAAACAGAGGTTCACCCCACTCCACCCTATACCCCTGCTTATAAGACGAAACGAGGTCTATCATTGTACGTTTCGGGTTTTCAAATTATCACGCAAACCGAGGTCCACCCCCACCCACCCCTGCCTGCGGGGGAAGGACTCCGCCGTTTACATGTCTTCTTTCAAGTCAAAAAAAAATAGGAAGGTTATACATATTCCTATAAATCCTCAAGTAATTTCGCTTTGTGAGCATTTCAAGTTATCCAGAACGCATCATGGACGTTTCTCAAATGCACGCATATCGCGTTTGTGGACAATAAAAACGTCCACACACAAAAAAATATCTCATTTCAGTATTTGGACGATCAGCACCACTCACGACGTGTTCTTTTCGCTCACTGAGCGATTTCGGTGTTTGGACGTAACATATATGTTTAAAATTAATAAGTTTTGTAAATAAACAATTACTTACGCGATAAAGATTAATGCTCAACGATAATATTCCTAATGGTAATATTAATGTATATCCCCATGTACAATATACCTTGAACATTTCGATAAACCTTAAATAATGATAAATTTTAAAGAGAGAGAATATATAATCACAAAAATGACTGTTGCCAATTACGTATGCTAATGATTTAAATTATTTATAAAATTTCTTAGCCGAATTTCTTGAAAAATTAGAAGATTCGAAAAAAAATCGCACTATGGAATAAAGAAACTTCTAATCATATTAATCACAATTACGAACTCGATTGCTCTTCTGTACATTTTGAAGCCATTGATTATTCCTTGACATATTATCTTCTTCGAACTTCTTTCGATAGGAGATGCAATACCTTGCATCATATTTTTGTGCATTGCTTGTTCTATGCGATAGCTGAAATTGATAACGTAACTGCAATATGTTTGTAACATCACCGTTAAAATCAATCAATTTATTTCTTAAATTCTTAAACTCTGCTTTGTACCTGGCAATTTCAAATAAACTACACGCATGATATGCGTATGACATATTAAGCACTTCGGTGGCTAAAGCCGTGGTAATACCACATACACCAACAATACCTATTGCCAATAAAATTAGAAGAAAATATTTCTGCTGATCTATAAAACATTCAACTCGAATTGGAAATTGTCGTAAATGAGATTCATTTTTATTTGATGTGATGTCCTGCAGAAAAAAACTCGATAGAAATAGTATCATAACGAAGATAAAAGTAGATCCATAGGTGAACACTGTAATTAATAAATGATTAAAGTCTGAATTTGTACACAGAGAAAATTTTATATTAAATATTACTATAATGTCACATCATATGGTGAAAGGAAACAAGGTGTGCTCGTTAGAAGGCTGCTCAGACGTCGCGACTGGAACAAGCGAGCGCCATGTTGGATATAATAGATATTCTTTATATATATATACGTAGCCTATTGGCTAATTTCATCAATGTCTCCCGCGCTCTTGTTCCAACGCACTCATTGGTTATTAGAGAAGGATGCGCAAGAGCACACCTGTTTTCCTTTTACCATGTGTCACTAGCTGCGGACTATCAAGGAATTATAAGTTTAAATGCTATAGTTATTATTTTAAAAACAATAAAGCAACGCAATTTTTACATTTTCTCGTAGTAAAAATTTTCATGTTACAAAACAAAAATTTGTTGGATAAAAGTTAGTATTGTAAAGAAAAGTAAAAAATATATACCAATTAAATATATTTTTACTGTACACCATAGTAAAAATTAACTCTTTCCACTTTAGAATATATATAGCTTGAGCCCCGGTTTCGCAAAAGTTACTTTATTTATATGATAAAAAGCAATGTTGCCATATATAGTAAAAATTACATCAAAGTCAACATTTCAAATTCAGTAACTCGTTGTTAAAAACTCGAGGAAAAGAGGAAAGCGATAAGCGTAGCTTGCAAGATCTTGTCGAGCATGACCGATTTTGTCGAACAATTAAACGCGGCAGCCGAAGCTAGAAGCGCAAACACACTATTTGATTTTTAATTGTTTTTAACTTTAATTTCATTCATTAAATAAAATCTTTACCTTGTCCAGGTAGCAACCTTTAGGTATTCTCATTATTTTCATTAACTTTATTATTTACATATTTAATTTTAAAATATATTTAATATTATATTATATTCTGTTGATATACGAATCTTATATTAATATTTATTGTATATCATTGTCTTGTTATTGCGTTGTTTTTAATATTTGCCAGTTAATAAATAATTTCAAGATTTTTGAACGCTATGTATTATATACGAGTATAAGCAAGAAGGAAGCATCAGAGCCAGAGGATCACTGCTAGCATGTTCGATCATCGAGGTCAAACAACGTCGGGCGCGGTTACTAGTTGGATGGGCGACTGGCTGAGAGGGCGGATTTTCGGGCAAATATTTTTGAATCGGATATTTTCTAATCGGAACTTTCGGATCGGATATCATTAATCAAAAATTATTTTGACCTTTTTTATTCCAATCGAAAAGATTGGTAATATTCGTCTGTTAATTTTCAGACAAGATGTCCGATTATTTTGACCGCGGGAAAAACCTGGATTTTTCTCTCAGTGTACGAATGTTTACACTTTATCGCAAATGATAAAACATAGTTAGGTTAGTTTTAAATTTTACTATGTTGTACTAATAATTTATTCTACAAAGTCATGATCAATAATACAAAAATAGCAAAATGTAATTTAAAATTGTATTATAAATTAATATAAAATTTTCTCCATATATATATATATATATATATATATATATATATATATATATATATATATATATATGTAGTGAACCGAATCTAGAACGTAGAGTCGTAGAAGAATAATTCAAGATATTGCTTACATGTTGCAATTAATGTAATGAATCTTCCGATAGCTGAATATTTTTTTATTATTTTAACTTCTTGCACGTTATTTAATACAGTCCAATCACAACGCACTTGGTCCATAACGTTTCGCATCTGTGTTTATAAAATAATGATTATTTAATTTTTTCGAAAATATTCCATGTAGTATTGATAATAATCATTCTTCCTATAAGTTTCGCTATAAATATTTGCATCTGATATCAAACGCTCTTACCTGTCTTATTTTTAAACAGCAAATATTATATTTTAATGTATGAGCTAACCATTGGACGCTGTACGTGAGAACATGTAGAAGAATATCTATATCATAATCAGTCGTGATGAAAGTCGTTAGCTAAAAGCAATATTTTCATTCAAATCATTTCTACTTTCACATATATGTTAACGATAATTCTTTTAGCAAAATATCTCTGAAGAAGTTATTTAAAGTACACAATATATATACAAATATATTACAACTAAGAAATTTTTGTTTAATTATTACAAAATTTATTATAAATTCTTATTACAATTTAACGCTTATAACAAAAAAGAAATATCTTTTAATAAAAGCAATTATAATTAAGTTTTGATAAAATATTGTTAAATTTATTACAATTTATTACATTATTTTTTATTATAATGTAACGTTTATGACAAAAGAGAAATATTTTTCTTCTAATGAGAGTAATTATATATTAATGTCTTTTAATGTTACTAATAAAATTTAATTTTGTTATGTAAATTTTATTTTATTAATTTTTATCTTGAATATAGTATGTACGAAGAATATTAATGAGAGACGTGAAATAGAAGAAAAAGATATATCATACCTGAAATACTACGCCTGATACAAGCATTATGGTCGTAAATATTATTACAATCTGTCTGAAACTAGAGTTTTGATAGGGCCACAAACCAGTGCATAGTAATAAAATTCGACAAATTGAATAGTACCTATTTATAGGACAATTTTGGCATTCCGGTGTATACGTTATAATGCGTTTGTGTCGAATTTCTTCCCACGAGTTACCACTTGGCTTCGGCATGCTTTATTGTAGATTATAATCCACTATTTCTGCATATTTTCAAAATATTGTCTTGATCTTTTGGAAAATTACGATAGCTTACTATAGTTACGCAAATTATAGCTTTGGCATATATTTGGCTAATGTCCGCATCTATAACCCCTGGATAAACGTTATTATTTACGTCATTTACGTGATGAACCACTTTTTTTTTTCTCCGCGTATATATGGTTGATATTTCTCTGTTACAATCGATCGGCGCAAGCGCAATTGTAAAGTCGCTTTCACGAGTTTCCGATGTGTCTTCATTTCTATTTGAGACTCGGAACGTTGTAGTACTTCCTTTGCGGTGCGCGTACTGAAATAATGTGTGCTAACCTTCGACCATGTACTACTGGACTGCACGTTGCACTTTTGATAGAGTGGCGCCAAGTTACGGGAAAGAAACAAACATAGTTTGACACGCGTGTCAAACTATGCTGTCCTTGTCCGTCAACTCGGCGCCAGTCCCCATCACTAACGCGCAGTCCAGTAGTATATGGTCTAAAGTGCTAACATCATTCGAGATTAACTAAAAAAATTATTATACGATTGTATTCGTACGAAACTGTGATTTGCGTACCATGCTGGGCGAGCACCATGAAGATTACGTTGTGAATTACTGCGTGATGACTTATTTGGATCAAAAACTCTAAATTAGTAAGCTGTCATAATTACTAATGTAATATATTAGTTTGTAACGTAATTACCCTTAAAACTCACAATGCCGTAAAAAATTTCCATTTAAATGGTATTTTTATTAAATAAATTTCCATAAAATTAATTTATTAAGATTAAATTGCCGGAATGTGAATAAATTTTCTAAAGATATCGGACATAATGATAATATTATCGTTCTTACTCCTAGAATATATATTAATTTTACAAATCTGATAAAAAAACTGTACAATGTAAACAGGAAGCGAAATTATGTTTTCCTTTTTTTTTTAGAGATACAGTTCGATTGTTTTGTGTATCCTCTTGGATTAATGTTGTACCAATCCTTATTATATTTTTGCATTACGCATTACGGTTCCATAAAACATATACTGGTTAATTCCGTAAAATTGTTCTTTATACAATAAATAATAATAAATATAATTTTACAAATTACTTTTGTACTATTACATTAACATTTGCAATAGGTATACCAGAATTACTGTATTGTGACACAACCTATGTGTTCGACTAATGATAAATTTTATTTTACGAGCTCACTGGATAGAATAAATTACCATAAAATATGAAAGTGACATGCTTGTAAGCTAAAATGAAAAGCGAAAATTGTATTTCTGACAATTTATAAAGCAATAATGTTCGATGACAGATTATTATTAGTGTCGAGAATTTACCGTGGCGAATCCTTCTAACGACGGAATGAATAAGCCGCCGATCATAATTGTGCAATGTCGCATACTTCTTTGCATTACAAGCAGCAATAACTTTTGCACTTTCACCGGAGCCGTGTACCATTGTACGTTGTATCTATATAATATACCATTAGATGATCATTATTGAAAGTTTTAATATACATATTGGAACAAATTTATTCTTCTCTATATATTATAATATACATATATATTAGGGTGGTCCTTATTTACTCGACAAAAAATTTTTTTCTTTAATTTTTTTGATTGATTTTTAAAGTGTATTTTCCACAAAAATCGGACTAGAGGACTTTTCTTTTTTATTTAACATGTGTGCCTTGCTTTTCTGCACCGTTTGAGACCTTATTCGTCTTATTTAAACAATTAGGCGAATTATTAATAACTAAAAATAAAAGTAATAAATAGTTATTGCATTTATTGTATCCTGACATAGTTGGGAGCCCCGAGGACCCCTATTCTAGGAGGGGACCTGAGGAGACTTAAGGGGGGAAACCACTGTGACGGCCGGAAAAAGAATGCTATTTTCGTAAATTTTTTCTTCGCGAGAAATAATAAATTTCATGAAGTTGGTGCAAAAAACTTGTGGGTGCGCGGGTGCTCATGTTCCGTCAGAACAAGATGTCTAAAATAAAAGAAATTTGGTGTCATTTTAAACTATAATATGTAGTTTCAGTTAAGCGTACGGATTTTTTAAAATATTAATCTTTAACAAAATGGCGCAGTTCTAAAAAAAAGTTTGAAATTCAACCATAAATTTTTTTACTTTTTTAATTGTTTTTAAAAAACTAATTGTCAAATAAAAAAATCGTACGCTTAACTGACAATTTTGTTATAAACATTCTGTCCAAATTTCAAGTCATTCGGATAAAAATTGGCTGAGATACGCGAGCGCCCAGCTACAAAATTGTACAATAGTTTCGAGAAAAACGCGTTTAAACTTTTACAACTGATTATTTTATATAGAGTTAATAGAGTAATCTTTTAATTTTTGTCCTTCTTTTGGCTCTAAACATACTACTATAACTTTTGTAGCCATACATAATTTTTTCCAGCTGATCAAGCAATAAATGCAATAACTATTTATTTTTATTTTTTAGTTATTAACAATTTACCTAATTGTTTAAATGAGACGTATAAGGTCTCAAACGATGCAGAAAAGCAAGACACACATGTCAAAAAAAGAAAAGTGCTTTAGGCCGATTTTTGTGGAAAATACGCTTTAAAAACCAATGTTGATGGAATAAACAGTTTGATACAAAAGAACTCAAATGTTTAAAAATCCGGGGGCACGGGTTTCCGTTATCTGATCGAGCTGAGCTTTGGCAGGGATTATTTTTTTGCGAATTGGAAACATTCTGGGGGGTGCCGCAGAATAAAAGTCGAAAAATAAGGACCATCCTAATATATATTTTATATATACATATATGCATATATATACAGAATGTAACATAAATGTGGGCCGCTTCTTTAGGGGCGTATGATTGTAAAGTGAAAACGATGCATTTTTGGACATACGTTTATGTGAACTTTTTTACTCATTTTGATGAGTAGACTACACCCTTCAAGTAGCGGCCCACATTTATGTTACACTCTATATATATATATAAAGTATATGACTAATTAACTCTCACGTTTTATGAAAGACATTGCTGCTATGATCGATCACCTCCTGTCCCAAATAGTTGCAGAAGAACAGATACCAAAAATGACCAAGAACAAACAGAAGAGTTGTTATTGTATCCTGATATTCCTCGGTCGTTATTAGCCGAGAAAGCTGCGATCATACAAACGATCAGTTTGCTTTGTGAGGAATGCAAATCTTGTATCTACGGATACAATGGTATACGCAGGTGTGTCACGTTGACAACATCTAAGATATGTTAATTACTCAGCGTTATTAGTATCGATAAGAATATATCAGTAATTACTCACGCGATAGAGATTGATGCTCAGCGATAGCACGGTTATTGGTAGTGTGATAAAATACACCCACTTAAAACTTGTTATCGACATTTCGATAAACCTTGAATAATGACGTGTATAAGATGAATATGTATATGTATAATAATTACTACCTGACAAAAGTTAGGTAATAGTTATTATACATGTATATCAGGCAAAGTTATTAGAGAAATGAATAATTTAGAAAAAAATCACGGTAGAGAACGAAAAAAATTTTCTTGGTTAAATTAATGAGAATTACGGACTCAATTGCTTTCCTGTGTACATCGACTGCACTGACTATTCCCTGACATATTATTGTGTTTTTTTCAGCAACAGATATTATATCTCTCGCCATACCTTTGTGCAATGCTTGTTCTACGCGACAACTGAAAAGTAATGAAATTTGTAAAACGTCATCAAAATTTGTTGATCCGCTTCTTGAAACACTGTATTTACTTGGCTACTTCGAATAATCCACATGCGTGTTGCGTGTATGACATAAAAAGCGTCTCGATGGCTATTACCGTGGTTAGGCCACATATGACAACAAGGAACACATATGACATGAGCAGAGTGAAATACTTTTCTTGATCCACAAAACACTCGGCCTCGGCCGGAAGCCGCCGCGGACGAGATTCGTTTGCGGCCGTTATGTAGTCCAGAATAAAATTTGCTAGAAGCTGTACCACGACAAAGCCAAATATAGACATATAGATGAACACTGCAATAGTTAAATCAATTTTAAATCATTACCGAACCTTGGAAAGTACGTTGGAACATTAGATGTTGCTTACATGTCGTAACTAACGTGATGAATCTTCCGATAGCTGAATACCGTTTTATTATTTCAAGTTCACGCACATTGTTTAATTCACTCCAGTCGAAACGCACTCGTTCTACAAGACCTCGCATCTAAATTTGTAAGATAATGATTATCCGTCATTTTTTTTTCTCAAAAATGTCCTAAATAGGATTAATATCGAATATAATTACCTTTTTCATATTTAAGCAAAAAAGATTATACTTCAACATATAGCTCAGCCATGGAATACTATACGCGAGGATCTTTAGAAGAAGTTCCATGCTGTATTCTTTCGTGACGAAGGTTGTTAGCTGAAAGCGATACATTTTTCCGGCTATTTTGACTTTTAATTAATTTTGTTAATATTAATAACCTTCTGGCTAGAATAATTTTGTAGTGGTTTCGAAGAAGTTATTACAATATACATATTACATATACAAATATATAATAATTCTAATTAGCATTTAACATCGCTGAATTCATCAGAATATTCAGAATTTTATGCTATTGCAATTTCCTCGCAGAGAATTTATTAAAATTAATTATGCGCTAAATTTTCGCGCACTCTATTTTGTTCATTCTTATATCAAATAGCAATATTAAATAACATCGAAGATAATTAGTTACAGATATAAGATTTAAAGAGATTCATACCTGAAATACTACGCTGGATAAAAGTACTATGGTTATAAATGTTATTAGAATACACCTGAAACCAAGTCCTTGATATGGCCATAGGCCGACACATAGTAACAGGTTCCGATTAATAGTGTAATAACTATCCGCCATACAACTCATTTCGGTACGAGTGCTGCGATGCATTTGTGTTCAAATTTTTTCTAGAAATATCTTTTTTTCATCTCCACTTGCTATGTTCTTTTATAATTTCATATTTTCTAATTTTCCACGTTTTTCCACTTGCAAATATTACACTAATGTCGAAATTACAAAATTCTACTAATATCGTAAAATTACAAAATTGTAACTTAAATTATAGTTTTAGCTTACATCTGAATAAAGCGTCTAAATATTGGAAACAAATATGTATTACTTGCAAAGTTATTTCCTCTCTATTATTGTCGCTCCCTCATATTCGATCGACGGCGACGCAAGCGCAATTGCAACGTCGTTTTCGCGTATTTTCATGCCTCTTCAGTTCGATTCGAGACGTTAGACGGTAACGGTGCTCGGGTGCTCTCTTTCGACATGTATTCAACAATACCAATATTGTTGGAAAAAGGTTGCTATGCGATTATAATCATCAGAACGTTGTAAAGGTGTGTATGGGAATATTGGATATCATACGACAAATATTTTGAAGATTGATTTTACTTTAATATGTTTAAGGTGCGCGAAACTATGAATTAATATATCATTATACTGTCAAAACTTAGACATATTTCTCATGTGTCTGAATTGATAGGTAATATTCTAATGTTTCATTTCATAGAACATTGATTTATAATGTATAACTCATCCAATAAAAAAGTGCCAAAATGATATTATTAACGTAATAACGTTTATTTTTTTTTCTAAAAAATATATTTTATCATTAATATTTGACCAACCAGGTATTAATCCTTATATCTTAATAAAAATGTGATCAATTTATTTCGTTATCTTCTTTTATACATTATGCTCTAAAAAGGGATACAATCCGAAAGCAATTTTCTTCCCTTTTGTTCTTTTTTCTTCGAAAACATCAGAAAGCTTTTTTTCGTATTTTTCGTACTACATTTTTAATGATGTTAGTGATGAAATTAATGGCAACGTGGAAACTGCATTCACCCGGTGAAATAAAAAAGGAGTATATAAATGTTGGTACATTTGCTGTGAATGTAAAAACTGGTGCCTGTAGAAATTTTCTACTTCCGTACTCTATTTTCAGTATCTCCTTTTTTCGTTTTCTATATGTGTGTGTATTCATGTTCAGTATGTTCTCTTAACATAACGTGCAGATGAGTCAAGATTCACAATTGTTTTTCAGCCTGAATAAACCATCATAGATTCATATATCACGTCTATGTAGAAAATAGAAATAGGAGTAGTATTTTATGATTAAAACTTGACGATTAAATTGATATTTATATATTATATTTTGACAAGCAATACATTTAACACTACTTTGTACTATAGTGAATCTTAAGACACTGGCTCGATCATTTCTGCACGTGAATTATAATTTTTCGTTGCATGTGATCTCGTATGTATTTCGATGATCGATCAGCACAAAGTGATTTTTAATAACATTTTCGTCTGTGGTATTATGCATATCACCCATGAGAACGTTAATTTTGTAGTGACACAAAAATCGTGAAATAAGATAAAGAGCAGCTCAAGAGCTAAAATATAAATCATATTATAATTGATCCTATTTATAAAAATGTTATATTATTCCTTTCAGTATAAATGTGTAAAGACGTCTAACAAATGATGCTATTTCAGTGCCCAATTTAAATAATAAACAAAAGTATTCAGTGTTGAAAGGGTTAATATAATGTCACAAATAATATGTTTTTCACATCTTTTATTTTTCCTCATTATAACTTAATAAAAATAAAATTTGATGTTATATCTCGTAGTAATATACATTTTTTCTCTTAATTAAAGCTTTTAATAACAAAGTGCTAGTAAAATTAAGGCTATTATCATTGATATCTAATAAATTCCAATGTTTGCAGCTATCAGTGTATTAAAAAGATATTTTACCATGCTCCTATAAAAGTCAACAGTTTTGCGGTGTAGTAATATTCCTGTAAAATTTTCAACTCCTCTTTGCACTTTATTAAATTCCAATGATAATTTATTAGCTTTAGTAGCTTTTTTATCTATCGTTAATAATAATAAGCATTGCTTTTTTTATACGTTATTATATATATGTATATATGATTTTAATATATTTTATTTCTTAAACAAAATAAGAGGACCAAATATGGGGATATTTGAATAGTTATGTATAAAATAAAAGTTTTAAATATCTTTCATGTAGAATATCTTAAACTTAAATGTTTTGATGTTTTGAAAGTCAGTGTCATTACAAAAATGTACAATATTTACAATATCTACTTATATTTTATTAAAGATTCTCGCTTTCCGCTATTTTTATCGCATTTCTGTTTCAATGATTGTGCGAAATTATGGTAATAAATAATTAATAATAGAAGCCAAACAGCAGTAGGAAAGTTCATCTGTCGTACCAGTAAAAGAAAAGGGTCAGTAATGAGCCGATCAATACATATTACTTTTCAAACAATATTTCTGTAATTGTCGTAAAGTACCAACGGCAAGATAAAGATTGTTCTGCAAAGTGTGCAAATAAGAAGATAATATTGAAAGGGAAAAATTTTCTTTCTCCCGAAGTTGGCGCAGGCGCTTTCATCATTTTGCGCTAACGATCGTTCTTCAGTTTCGTTCAAGTGTTCGTAATAGACGTTACTTTAATCCTGCTGAACAGTTGAATGAATAGTTACCTTCTGCATAACAAACGAAGATAATTCTCCATTCGATTAAAGTTGAGTAGAAGGGAGACTGAGCACCGGAAGCAAGGTTATTATCCTCACGGAACGTGATTTCAATAGAATTTTTTCGAAGGAACGCATTGCCATTCAAATTCGTGTCTATTTTTAGCTTGCTTATTTCTTTTATAGATTACAAATTGTTAAAGAAAATTTTTCACTTGATGGCATTTGTACGTATATACATACATATTTTTATTTATATAAAAAGTAGTAAATTTAAAAATTTTTATTTTATTTTCTTTATTATAAAAATAAGCAAGCTATTTTAATCAAACATGTTTGTACATTGGGGAAAATGTGACATAATGATTAACGTTGTAGTATTTGCTAAACAGATTGAAATTAATAACAAAGAAATCAAGATTATACTTTTTAAACACAGATCTTTAATCGTATTGCTTATTAAAAATATTTTGTTAAAATTAATATGATTTTGTGAGATTTATATAACATGTGATATCATGTGTTTCCGTATTATCATAAAATTATAAAATTGACGGATGTATTTTTTATAACTGAAGTTGTATAGAACATAAGAGCGTCAGAAAAGAAAGCAATAAGCTCATCGTCTAAAACAAAAAATATTATTTATATGTATAGCTGGTTAATACGATAATTACTTTTATTAATGCTGTGACTTCTCACCGTGGCCAAACCTTCCAAGGAGGGACTGAACAAACCAGCAGCATCAACTTTATAACTTTTTGTAGTTTTTCTGATCAAAAAAAGTACAAACTTTTGTATCTTTAACGGAGCATTGTACCATTTCGTATTGCATCTATATTGCGAAAAAAGAAAAATTAATTATTTTCTGAACATATCTTTATATAGAACCTGTATATAAGTCTTCAAATTGTAAAATTTTTGATTATACAATATATCATATATTGTATTTAAAAAAATCTATTAATTGCACTACATACATTGTTCGATGGACATGACTGTCGCGATTTATAAATTCTTGCCCAACAAAATTGGCTACAACTAAAAATAGAAAAAGGAAAACCACATAACAGAGTAATTTAACAATTTCCATCTTTTCCTGTTGCATCGTCATTATTCGAAATAGCTGCAAATAAAATCGATGGTTGCAATAATTACAAATAATCTTATAAAGCTAGCGACAGTGATCGTATACAACCAGTATTTCTACACACACGAAAGAGACTAACAGTTGCCGAACATATAGCCGCTACAACCATAAATAAGTACGACAGTCCAAACTTTGCTTTTAATAGGTCCGAAAATCTAACAGAATAAAGATTTTTCGTTATTACTCTCCCATCATTAAATTGCAAAAAGTTACAATATTCTTTGAGCTCTTGCCAATACTCTATTTGAATAAGAGACATTTTTGGAATTATTGATATACTAACTCGATCGCTCTCCTATGGATGTCCACTGCAGCGGTTATTTTATCATGGAATATAATATAGCTTTTAGCTATAGGTATTTGTGAAACATCTATGCTTAACATACGTTCCATACGGTAACTATAAAATTCTGTATGTCATGAAAGAAGTACATAATACAGCACGCTATTAATTTAAATTTTTACCATAAAACTATATCATATAGTTGTTCTATTATACATTATTTTAATAAATATGGAACACATATATATGTATATATATTCAGCAATAATAAATACGAATCAATTAGGTATATCCCATATTGTTTACTTCTTATTACTTTCCTATTATTTCCATCAGCTTTTCTTCTTGCCCTATTTCCTCACTATTTTATATTTGCGAAATCACATGTAATTATGCATAAAACGAAAGAGAAAGCAACGCAAGAGTAAAAGCAGTAAATAATAAGGAGAAAAGAATGAACGGTGCCAGGATTCGACTGTATCTAAAATCTAATAAGTGCTATGAATAAAAAATCTACAGATTGATATCAGTCGAATAAGAAAATCTGATTTATTACCTGAAAATATTTTCTTAAAAAGAAAATACAACCATTGAATTTTTAGCTTAAGAGATAAAAAATGAACAAAAGCAATGAAAAAAGTTTTTAATTAGAATTGTTTAATAAGAATCTCACTTACGATGTACCTAGCAATTTTAAACATTCCGAAAGCATGTAATGAGTTTACTAATAAGAACGTTTCAGCAGCTACTCCAGTAGTTCCACTAAGGAGTAGCCCAATAGCCTCATGTATCATTATGATATGAAAATAATTTTGCTGATTGGCAAAATATTTTGTCTGATGGAGAAGCATACGTGGACGAGACTCATTTAAAGGCATTACGATATCAAGTAAATCCGGAATATATTGTACTAAAGTGAAACTGAGAATTCCAAAATAGACGCATACTAAAATTTTTAAAATTTTATTAATTTATTCAGTCACACAGAATAATCGTTGCCTCATATGTGTAAACGTTCAAATTATTATTTGTCAAGTTTAACGAAATTATAAAAAAATATATTTTTAAATAATAGATACACACAGAAAAATATAAACTACCTGCAAGTTAATATTACTTGATTCAAGTATTTGATAAGTTCATATATGAGCAAATCTACCATAAAGTCGTCATAAGTATCACATTTACTCAAAACATATTCTAGATCTTAGCAAGTTTAGTACTTGAAACAAGAATATTAAATTAATACGAACATTTTGTTTACTTACAATATAGAGTCCACGGAAGAGAAGCATATACTTCAATAAAGATATTACATTTTCTTGAGAGAAGTTTATCCGTTATTTGAATCAAGTAAAAATTTTATTCATTTAGAATAATCGTTTACTTCAAAAAAGAATTTGTATTCTTGATGATTACAATTAATATTATTTTTATTTTTTTAATTTTCTTTAATTCTTTAGTTCCTAAGTGGAATGTAGGTTAGGAGGTTTTCGTGCGCGGTGCGGAGGGGTAGTACTTACAGTTTAGAATATAAAAATTCCTGTCCTCAGGTGGACTTGAACCAGGTTCCTCGTGGTTATGAGTCTGACACTTTATCACTAGGCCACATCTCTGATTATATTCTTAGTGTTGCAGTATCTAGTTTTCACAGAAGTAATTTATTGATTTCAAGTATTTCATATTCTTACCTAAAGAATCAGTAAATATTCAAATCAAGCTTATGTGGCTTCTTAGATAAAGTTTACAGAATATACTTGAAATTAATGAATCACTTCTGTCAAAACTAGATACTGCAGCACTAAAAATATAATCAGAGATGTGGCCTAGTGATAAAGTATCAGACTCATAACCACGAGGAACCGGGTTCAAGTCCACCTGATGACAGGAATTTCAATATTCTAAACTGTATCCCTCCGAACCGCGCACGAAAACCTCCTAACCTAGAAGAATGTCGTTCTACAGCCAAGTATTTCATATTCTTACCTAAAAAATCAGTAAATATTCAAATCAAGTTTATGTTGCTTTTCTTAGATAAAGTTTCGGAATATACTTGAAAGAAAAATAAATTCTTCTTTTAAGCACATGATGATAAGCTTTTCTAATACTTATGATGAGTATATTAAGAAACTAATATTAAGAAAATATTCTTTGTTAAAGAAAACTGTTACTCAAACCAAATAAAATAAAATGAGTAATTGCTTTTCTTGGCTATAGAACGATATTTTTCTGTGTGTATATAGATCGTATTTTACACAAGCATAATTCATATTTTCATGGTTGTTGGTAATATTTATATATATGTATACACTGAAAAAGAACTTTGACAAAGGATGCGTAGTTGTCGCATTAATTTTAAAACCCAACAAGCACGACTTGATGAAATCAACTATTTTTTAGTATTTCGGTTTCTAAAAGATATATTTCGGTTTCTAAAAGATAAAGCTAGCTCATTTATATCAAAATTTATAAAGAATATATATATACAAAATACATAAAGAAAAACTGGTCAATTAATTGTATTAATTTTAAGTTACGTTCTACACTTCAGAAATACATAATTATCTCAGGTAATTCAAATTTGATTTAAATAAAGTAATTAAACATTTTTTCGAAAAATTTTACTTACTTGCTATAGCTATTGTAGATTGTTTTCCAATTTTAGCATATTTATGTAATATATCAATCTCTCGATCGTCTACCAGAATACTCCAATGACTTCGGACACAGTTCCGTAATTGTTTTATCTATTAATACATGCGATGTTATTGTACATAGCGATTAACTTCAGATTAAATTATTGTTAAACTTACATTTTCCATAACAGAAGAGAAAGCAACATATTTGATAAACCATATTAAAATGAGGAAATTAATAGCTAACACTTCCAGAAGAAGATCAAGGCTGTATTCCGGAACGAATAATTTCATAAACTGTAAGCAACACTTACTGATGTGCGAATAATATTTTATAATTATAGAATTACTAGCAGGTTCTGCATATCTGAAAGAAAAGTTATTTCAAAAAAAACTCATGCATACACAAAATATGCGTTTAAAGTATATTCTAAATACTTGTATTATATATGTTACGTATTTATTTTATAGATTATCCAAATTATATTTCATTATATTATTATTGACAATGATCTCAAATATTGCAATTTCTTGTACATCAAAATGAAAAAGATAGAAAAATATTTAATCTTTAGAATAAAGCCTATAAATTTGATTATGCGTACTCGATCATGAAAATTGATAAGGAAACGTTTGTCACACTAAAATAGCTGTGTTATGATGAGATTCAAGTGATTTTTGAATTATGTTAAATCTTTCTTAGAAGTATATCCATTATACAAAAGAGATTGAACTATTTACTATAGGGAAATACGCGTAACAGTATTTAGAGTATATTTTGAATCGCCGTTTGTGTGTGAGTGTAAAAAATGCGTGTATAATAATTTTTTTAAAATAATTTTTTTGTCAAATATGCAGATGACATTCTTATCTAACAAGCTATTTTTGCACACGGAAAAATGCCTAACACGATTCATAATATTATATTTATATCTAAAAATCTTCTAAATCAAATATTAAATTTCTTAATTAACTAGATAACAGAAATAAACGTAATATATGCTGGACATGGATCTAATTTGAATGTAATAATATCTATTAGTAGTATAAAGAATTATAAAAATTAAAAAGTACGACGGAATAGATCTAAAAACTCAGGTAATTATTTGTTCATTATCTGCGTATAGTATGAAATGTATATGTACACGGAGAAAATTTTATATTAAATTTTACTATGCTGTCGCACCAACTGCGGAACATCAAGACGGACAAGTTTAAATGCTATAGTCTTATAGTCTTAGAGTAAAATTACTATGTCCATAGCATTTAGTGCTACGATCATAGCATTTAATGCTATAATTATAGCATTGAATGCTATGATCGTAGCATTAAATGCTATGAACATAGTAATTTTACTATAAGACTATAGCATTTAAACTTGTGCGTCTTAATGGTCCGCAGCTAGTGCGACACCATAGTAATATTTACTATAAAATTTTCTCCGTGTATGGAATATTTTGACAGTATCCCAAATTCTATGCGTATACTTTTGTTGCATTTTTAAAATTATTCTTTAACACGATGTATTAATTAGATATGTTTTGCAAGTAGAATTTTCCTATATTAATACTAAAAAATTAATTAAAATAATTACAGAAAACAAAAATAAAAATATTAAAAATATTAAAATATGAATATCCATATAGGGTTTTATAATTATTATAAGCACAAATCAAAATTATATTATTATTTATTTTAGAATGTCAAATTTAAATATTTACATTAAAAGAACTATTATATCAAGTAGATATGGACAATGTAAGGGTTAAATATATATAACAAATGAAATTAAGTATATGTACAAGGTATGAAAAAGAGCAATGCGAATACCTGAACTGCAAAAAACGATATGTATATCAGTAGTGATAGTATGACTTGAATTTGTTTGATGCTACAATTATCATATGGCCAGAGTCCAATCGATGACAATAGAATGTAGTTGAGTCTATAGTATTTCTCCTCAGGGAACTCCATTTCAGGCAATAGTCCAAGCGTTACTGAGGACTCATATAGGCTATAGAAGTTTCTTTTCCCTTACCCCGTCACCGTTCACTTAATTTCTTTCAGTATTATATTATCAATTTTTTAACGTTACGGCACTTTGTTGTCCGTACAGACACTAAAGGTAAATGCTATAATTGAGATTTGGATATAATATGCTTATATTCGCATAAAAAGAATATAAGAGCCAAAATATAATTCAAAATAAAATAAAGTGCTACGTTTCTCGCGAAAGAGTAACTATATCTTTGTTCTATTATACTCTATTACAGTGATAACTAAATTACCGCAATTTACAGTTATGTGATGTACATAAATGTTCCTTATTTTGCTTATGTCCCATAAATATGCACGCGAAGTAGAGAACAGGATATTTTATACCAATAGAACGTAAAACAGAATATTTAATACTAATAATACTAATAGAACATCGAGCATTACCTATATATATAGGTATATAATGCATTACCTATATATTTCGTACTTTAAAATTTTTCGGGCACGGAATTATTAAGAATACTCAAAATGTAATAACAAGTGATAACTGCAATTCTTCAAATAAAAGTAAAATAATAGTAAGTTGTAGACTATATTATATTATCAGCAGCAAATATTTTCGAGCATGTGCTGAACCGAGAAATATTGTAATTAAACTGATCTATTATCTATTTTAAAGGAGAAAAGATAATAAAGTAATATTATAACAAAGAAGCTAAAATGGCAAAATAATTTCATTATATCGGAGTCAGAGTTAAAATATATTTTTATTTCTCAAATAAATAACGCTCATTAAAATTGCTAGTAATACTGTATAAATACGAAATAAAGAATAACAGTGAATATCCTTCATAATTTTGAATGCAATTGCAACTTTAAATTTTTAAAATGATTACATCTACGCGAAGAAAATGTGGGATAGGTACTTGAATAATAAGAATAAAGAAAAGAAAAAGAAGGAAAAACTTATTTCAATATAACACTTGTTCAATTATGGAAAAATACAAATTAAATCTGTAGGTAAAGGTACACTGTACGTTTCAATTATCTCACATTTTTATCTCTTCAGCGATATTATGTTATAGCGCAGCATAGTGGAAAACAATACTTTTTTTTCCATGAGAGAGTACGTGATATCGTTGATTATGAGATTCAGTAACTGCGAGCTCAGCTAGAAAGCTCGAATCTCATAGTAAGTATTATACGTAATAATGTGAATAAATATTATATGATTATACGCGCAAGAATACATTTATAGCTAGACAATACATATATTAGACAGATGTAATAAGAAAACTAAGATATACAAAATATAACAAACATATAACCGTTAAGATATCTTTGCAACAATGTCTGTTATTTGGCTATTTTATTCGTTGCCATTTCAAGCTTTATCTTAAAACATTATAGCAACTTGCCATCTTCGCAAGTATATTATTGTGATAATTTATTATTTCTGTATTGAACAGAGAACAGTAAAATAAGAGAGTGACGTACTTGCAAGCTAGAATAAATAATTAATTTTTCATATTTGCTGAGCATTAGAATTGTATAATTGAAAAAAATTTAATTACCATTGTGAAACCTTCTAATGATGGACTGTACAAGCCACCGATATCTATGTGATAACTTTTTATGGTTTTCTGTATGATAAATAATATTTGTTTCTGTGTTCTCAAAGGCGCATCGTACCATTGTA